>NC_080795.1:42764816-43374589 GCF_028018385.1 Neofelis nebulosa | reverse complement strand
CTAGCTCCTTCACATGATAAATAAATATGTGAAACATACAAGTAAGAGTTCAGCTAGACAGATTTTGAGATTCATAACTTTCTGAAACCTGGAAACTACCTTAATATTTGACTGGGGTTATTGTTGGCATAGTACAAGAATTTTGTTGATGGTTTTCAGTTGTTCCTAATGAATAACAGATTCAATGGTCCACCCAAGGACTGTCCCAGCAATAGGGTAATTTTGGCATCTGGACTGGATCCACTAGAAATGAAGCTGGATTTCTATAAATTTTCATAGGCCATTGCAGAATTAAAGTCATAGGAGGGTAGTACTTCACTACAGTCTAGGCTTCAAGTTTTTTAACAAATGAAAGAGTGGTAAGAGTCCTGAAGAACCAAAACCCAACCCAGACACCACAGTTGCCAATGCAAATCACTAGTAGAAGCTATAGGTCAAAACCATAAACATGGAAGAAGAGTTCAAATTAATTGTTTTCCTGAAAGCCTAGAGTCATCTCTGACTCCTCTCTCCTTCAGCCCTCATGTCTAATCTATCCTCGAATCCAGATATTATGGCTTCAATAGTGATTGAACCCAGGTCCTCTCCTCCACTCCATTACACTCTCACATCAGGCCCTCATTAGCGACCTTTTGGACTGCTACAACTCCCTCCTCTTCCACCCACCTGCCACCACGGGTGTCCCAGCCTCCAGCCCACCTCCCTCAAACTTCACCTCCACAGAGCTGCTCTAGTGAACTAACTGAACTGCAGAGAAGTCAGATCAGCCTACATCACCACTCCCACACTGCCCCTCCTCCAGCTCTGTTGAAAACCATCTTTTCAACATACCACCCAAAGCTTGTCCCTCTCTACAGACACAAGCTCCCTCTTCTTTGAAATTCCATCATTAATAAACTTAAAAGTCCCCACTCTCACCATGACAGTTCACTCCTCAGTGTCTTTCTTTGTTCATACTATCACATGTCATACAACATCATGTGTTGTTGACCTCATTCTCCCAGCTCTGTCATGTGACAAACACCTATTCATCCTCCAGGATGCCACTTAAGAATTTCTTCTTTAGGGAGCGTTCCCTGGCCTCCGACCTCCTGTCTCATCTCCCTTCCCACCACCTGGGGGAAGGCTGGCTTATGAACCACCTTCCTCTGGACTTTCAGAGTGTCCTGGGCATACCTGGGCACTGGACAATTGGAAACCCTGCCTATTTCTGACTCTCTCCACCACATCGACTGTGATCTCATGGAATGGGGCCATGTTCATTTTTGCTTGCATCTCCTCGACATAACACAGTGTTTAGCATATGTGTAGGCAGTCGGTCAATAAACACTCCTTGAAAAGCACTGCTCCAAATAAGGGACCATTGACAGGGTCTAAAGCATTTCCATAAAAGTGCAATTTTACCTTTAAAGTTTGATAGCATTTCTCCCATAATAACTCAGCAGTATGATTCTCTTACCACCCAGAGCACAGCTGCATAACAATAACCAAGCAAAAAAGGCCTTGGGGCAGTCAGAATAGAAATATACATTCTAAGTATGAAAACTCAAGGACCTGAACATAAGAATGCTCTTCTGTTCTCTGTTAGAGCCTCGTTGCCCTTACTTCACACAAAATTCTAAATCTAGTATTTAAACCTATAAACCATGAGAAACAACAAGTCAAAAGGAAGAGACAGAGTTGGAAGCTGCTAGTACCACAAAAAACAATGTCAGAGACAGGAATATGTAAAATAACAAATGTTAGCAATTTTCTGCAATGCTGGAAATGAGCACTTAAAATATGACTAATGTGACTAAGAAACTGAATTTTTAATATCATTTATTTAAATTAATTTATATTTAAATTTGAATAGGCATATCTGTGTAGTAGCTGCTATGTAGAACTGACAACCACTGCCGACTCAGTCATGATGTAGGCAAATAGCTGAAAGCATCTCTGTTGACCCTGAGGACCTTGCTTCATGACAGTTCAGTAACAGGCGTGAGGGTCACGGTGATGACCCCTGGCAGCAGTCACAGATCAGGTGGACTGTATTCAGTACCCATTTTTTGGAAAGGCAGAGTATGTAAAAAAAAGCATTTCAGGAAGATTTTTGCTCAAATTGAATAAAAGAAAACCAGCCCACCTGGAAGACTTTGCTTTTCTTTTTTTTTTTTTTTTTTTTTTTTAAATTTTTTTTTTTCAACGTTTTTTATTTATTTTTGGGACAGAGAGAGACAGAGCATGAACGGGGGAGGGGCAGAGAGAGAGGGAGACACATAATCGGAAACAGGCTCCAGGCTCCGAGCCATCAGCCCAGAGCCATCAGCCCAGAGCCATCAGCCCAGAGCCTGACGTGGGGCTCGAACTCACGGACTGCGAGATCGTGACCTGGCTGAAGTCGGACGCTTAACCGACTGCGCCACCCAGGCGCCCCAAGACTTTGCTTTTCTATATTAGTTTGTGTTTTGACACATGTTACACAAAGGAAATTCTCACGTTCTCCTATGAATCAGCAGACTCCTTTTCTGTGCTCTCATCTTCCTTCTCCATTCTCAAAGATAGTACATGAAATCCTCTAAGAACAAAAAAGCAGTGTCGTATTCACAGTAAAGCCTTCCCTCACCTCCCTATTTATAACTGCAACCCACTCCCAACTCCCTAGCCTCTTATCTTGTTTAATGTTTCCATAGAATTTATCAGCTTCCAGCCACACCTACTACAATCATGTAAGCCCCATGAGCAGGCAGAAATTTTTGTCTGTTTTATTCATTAATGTTATCAAAGTGTTTGAAATGGTACCCGATACACATTATATGAAATTCACACACACACACACACACACGCACAAATGCATACATGCATGCATATACTGAATGAATAAAAAGAAACAAAAAAAAGTATAATAATACCTCATCCCTGATCACTCTCCAAAAATGTATACTTCCAAGGAATATGTGTATTTCTGCAGGTCAGAAAAATTGACGATAATAATAATAGTTATATTTGAATATCTATTGCTCATACTAATGCTCAGAGAAACTGCAGAGTAGTTATTGGGAGGATACTGATAAGCAGGTAAATAAATCTGAACAACTACTAGGTGTCGACGCTGACATTTGAATCCAAGGGTCATGCTCCTCCTATTTACTGCACTGTTATCTTCTTTCGCAAATGTAAAAGAGATCAAAAGAAGAGCTCAGTATTTTCATTTTAAAAGGAATAAAGAGGAAAAATAAAGTATATAAAAAGTCTGCCTAAGTTATCAGTTATTTTTCTTAGTCTACCCAGGATCTAATAAATTAGAGTACTATGATCACATTAGGTCCCAATCTATTAACAGAAGAGTTGGGGGGGGGGGGAGGTTTCCCTCTAGGACAAGAGTCATCAGACTCTTAGAGTAATGAAAAGGATTATGATAGTTAATTCTGAAGAAAGTGTGTGACTGAAGCTAAGAATATTCACATTATAAAGCAACTCTCTTGGCTACAGCTGATTATATCACAAAAACAGTGTAAAAATCCTCAGGTTCCCTTTTATTCTCCACACCTAATTTTTTAAATTGATCAATTTATTTTTTAAGCAACCTACCCTGTGCATAATTACCACTGTGGTCTCCTTGCAGAGACGACAGATGCTGACTGCTGTGGTGTTGGCTCAGATCATTTTTTCTATGAAGAATGCGATGAAGAGACTCCAAACTTGGTATCTTCTGACTTGATTCCTCCCAAGAACAGTTAAGAATAGGAAGACAGTGAAGTGAGAATGTTTATAATGTCTTCTATTATTAAAAGGAAAGGAAAAGACTACAAACAGAAAAACATATCTCTGGGACTCAATTCAACGTGGTATGTTTTAGAAAATTGATTCTGATTTCAGAAGACTTGGCCTCCAAAAAGGAAATACTGGAGCCCCACCCAAAAGGAAGCCTAGCTTCTTACTCATATCACACAATCTTATATTGAGTACACGACACAAGATAAGTAGGTCCAGTGGAGCTGTTCTTGGAAACTCAAGTGTTTTGAACTGAAGTGGTAAGGAAATGGCAAATTCATGGCAAGACAGATAAAAGAACATCAGAGCACTTCTTTTTGAGTGTCCATTTGTTTATGGAGAATATTATAATTGGGCAATGTCCTTCTCATGAAAGAAAAAGTCTTTAAGATTTAAATTCATTCAACAAATTACAGCCCTCCTACTGAGTGGAACTTCGTACTGGGCATTGGGGACAGCATGAATTTGACTAAGTTCCAGTCCTATCCTTAAAAATTAGAAAATCTGGGAGGGAAAAGTAGGTAAAGAAGAACTTTAAAAACAGCACAGGCAGTCACAAGGTGAAATGAAAGTACAAAGGAAGATTTCACCAAATAATAAGTTAATTCTGACTGGGGGAAATCTAGGAAGTTTCCTATAAGATGAAACTTTAAGTGAGCCTTAGAAGATTTCCAATAGTCTGGAAATGAAGAAAAGGGCATTCCCTGGAAAAGAGCAAAGAAGGGAAGACAAAAACAGATGAAACATTTATTCACTTACAGTGAATAGGAGGCTTCCTGCCAGGGCCCCAAACAGACAAGGAGATACTCAAAAATCTTCTAATTTTTGACCAAGACATTTATGGACCCCTATTTTCATTCTATGAGTTCCAAGAAGGCAAGGAAAACAGTCTCCTTGAAACAATCTTCAGGAAAAAAATATTAAACTCAGCTATTAGTAGAGTGAGGGAAGAGCAAGAGGCAAATTGCACCCCGACCGATAGCTGCAGGTATGTGACTTACCCTCTCCACACTGTCTCCTGAGATGTGGCTCAAGTTAAATCTGGTCTGTCACCTTGAGAACAAGCCCAGACATGACTGCATCAAAATCCATGGGCACGGTAGATTATCATCATCTCTGGAGAGGGAGCTGTCTGCCCAATGGAGCAGTGTGCCACAAGCCGTCTTGCCATACTGACAGCTGAGGATGAGCCACAAGCAAAGCGACCTGTCTACCCTGACCTCTAAGATACTGAACGTACACATCTTGTTGTGTAATGGAGAGATGCCCACCATGGGCCCACCATGTTTAACAATCTGTAATGGAGCACACTCAAGGGGTATGAGGACCCAACTCTGCGACATGTGGTGGCAACAAGCATGGGGCACAGACCAACCCTTAGCAATCTGATCCCTTAGGTGCCAAACTGCCACCATCGGTAAGGCCACTGCATGAAAGGCAGTCAGAGTTTGGGGTGCTTTGATTAATTTTAGCAGTTATCACAGGAGCATTTATAGTCTAAAACATGAGGTGGACTGTGTTTGAAACACAGTTGCATTATCTTCAACGTGGTTGCTCTGAAACATGCTTGAACTTGGTTGCTTTCTCCTCAACCCCTGAGTATCTTCTTGTAATGGTGACTGGTGTGGGTGGGTGGGGACTTCCATAAAAAACATTATCATCTTATACATCTGTGAAAATGAAGGCTGAAATATCCTATGTATCTCAGTCAGCTTCCAGTGATATTTAAGCAGGAAAATCTACAGGACTTAGTGATGGCAGGGGTAGAGAGGTGAGTTTCTGGCTGCATTTCCGCTGACACAGGACTAGCTATTGTGGTCTGGGGCTCATGGCTGGCTCTGCTGAGAAGGTGGGACCTGAGAAGTGAGTGCTAACAGACTAGGGAGGAGAAGAGAGAACTGAGATTAAAGACACAGAGAGGGGGAGTGAATGGCACAAGACAAGGCTGGCAGTTTGTGGGCTGATATCACATGGGAGCCATGTAGCTGTATCAAAGAATCTGCGTGGGGAGAGAGAAGTCAGGCAAATTCAGATTTACACTTTGAAAATACCTCTAGTCTTGGTGTGAGGAAGGCCTGGAAGATGCAAGAAAAGGTATGGAGGGGTATTTAGAGGATGGCTGCCACATTCTGGTTGAGAGGCAATAGTGGTTGGATGAGGGCAAGGCAGTAGAGAGAAAGAAGAGAGTGGACCCCTTTGAGCAGCAGTATGGAGGGGACACCATTTACTGCAATGGGCAAAGTGGCTTCATAGAGTGTTGTATTCCATAACCATACTGCCCAATCTATTTAATGATTGCTTTCCTGGGGAAAGTTGTATATAAACTGAAATTTATTAATCAGATCACTCAAAATGAAGCTTTTATTTTTTTTAAATCTTAAGATGAATCCTATCCATGAAATAATCATCTTACTCTAAAACTTCCTTACAAAGTATTTACTATACTACATTATGCATTCTTCCAGATATGCTTAAAACAGGTTATTTCTTTCTCAGTAACAAAAAGTGCCCATTGGTATGTAACCTGGCTTGAATACTGGCTAGAAAGCTCATTAGCCTTTGATCTTGAATAGGCTGCTTAACTTTTCCCAGCCTGGAAATGGGAATCACAATAATATTGACCCCACCAGGATTCTTGTGAGCATGAGGATGAGTTGACTGAGGTAAAAATTGCTCTGTGTGCTATAAAGCATTATAAGACAAAAAGAGGAGTAAGGTATGTAAGGGCTTTGGACATATGTCAAATAGATATAAGCAGTAATTATCTGATTTATTTAGAATTTCACTTCAGGGGCACCTGGGTGGCTCAGTCGGTTAAGCGTCCGACTTCGGCTCAGGTCATGATCTTGCGGTCTGTGGGTTCGAGCCCCGCGTCAGGTTCTGTGCTGACAGCTCAGAGCCTGGAGCCTGTTTCAGATTCTGTGTCTCCCTCTTTCTCTGACCCTCCCCTGTTCATGCTCTCTCTCTGTCTCAAAAATAAATAAATGTTAAAAAATTTTTTTTAAAATAAAAAAATAAAAATAAATAAAATTTCACTTCAAAGTAATTACCAGGAATAAAACAAAAATAATGGATATATCTTCAGCAAATATGGAGCCTACCTGGATCAGAGCAGAGCTATTCTTTTTTTTTTTTTTTTAAGTTTATCTATTTATTTTGAGATAAAGAAAGAGCACAAGCAGGGGAAGGGCAGAGATAGAATCCCAAGCAGGCTCCACGCTGCCAGCATGAAGCCCAATGCGGGGCTGGATCCCACAAACCATAAGATCATGACCTAAGACAAATCAAGAGTCAGATGCTTAACCAACTGAGTGACCTAGGTGCCCCAGAGCAAAGCTATTCTTTATCACATCAGACAACTCCAGAGGCTGTGTCAGTGTTGACTAAAGCAATCATTTAAGCACTATGTTATAAAGACGCATTATCAGGTTGGGCAGAGAAGCTGGGGAGGTTTTATGGGTCTACCTGGCAACAGAGGGTATAGGAATGATGGAGGAATGGGTGAGAGGAGCAGGGAAGGGACTTTTAAGGGAAGTATCAGAGGAACAGGGCACGACAGAAAAAGATGCTAGCAGCCCTATCTAAAATTATATCAATGCTATATTCTATTATTTTCTCTCCCCTTTCCTGTAAGAGAATGACACATGCCAATCAATTGCCTTGTAAACTGCAGTGTCCTCCTGGAAGACACTGAGGCTGGGCTTGGCCACGAGATTTGCTGTGGCCAGTGGAATGCACATAGGGACGGAATATGGTCACAGCTGAGCAGGAACTTTATGAGCCACTGCGAGCTCTGATTGTCTCTTTCACCCACAAGAATGATGTGTCCCAGATGAAGACTTCTCCTTCCGCCTGGATCCTACAGTGAAAAAGATACTTGAGGCAGAAGCAAAGGCACTACCAACTTTATAAACTTATATTCAAAATGAACAAGAAATAAATCTTAGGGGGGCCCAAGCCACAGAAATTTGGGGGTTGTTTGTTACTGTAATACTGAGTGAGAGCTGACTGAAGTACGAGCCCTGAATTTAAAGCTTCTATCAGAGCATTTCACAATCTATATCTGATGACAGATAAGATATAGAATGAATATATTTAATACCTTAGGGAAGACTGTTCAGTGAAAATTAGATAACTACTTTCTTCCTCTTGTCATATATCAAAGTGATCAAATGATCAGCACCAAACAGTAGAAAACCAACAAATCTGAAGAAGAATTTAGCAGATGTCAGTGATTTAGCACATGCAGACTAAATGACAAAGAATTTTAAATAAGAGATAAACCCTAGAGATCATTAAAATACAGTCTTGGCAGCTTCAGTTAGCTAACCCACCTGATGTCACTTCTAAAAGAAACACGCAGTCCTGTTGTACTATTAAATAATTCTATACACTCTCAATAGATTTCAATATTTCATATCTAAATGCATTTTGCCTCTAAATTCCATCTCCAAAAACCAAGGGCAAAAATGATAAAAACTGGTGTGCTTATGTTTATATCAAGTACAAAATAATGTTATTATAGTGTTATATCAGAGAGATAAAATAACTCTATGACAGCCTGGCATTCCAAAATGGGCTTTTTTATTTAGCTATGTTTTGAAATGTTAACTTCTTATGCTTTTCTTAGAGAAGTAAAACTTGGAGAAAAAAATACCATAACAAAACAGAATTTTTGCCCTCAATAAGAAGAAACCTGACTCACTTTCATAATTCAGTTTGACATAGCAATTTGCCACTGGAAGATTCTAGACACATGATGGAAGAAACAGAACCACAGAACTTACATGAAAATTTCCTGGATGCTATTTATCAAAGTCCATGGGCTGGAAGGACGCAGATCCAACTATCAATGTCAGTCCTATTACAATTACAACTCAAAGCCATCACCATACAGTTTAAGCAGAAGAGATTTAAGCATAACAACATTAACCACATTTAATAGGTGAGAAGATAAGAAGTTTCAATTAGGTACAATAAGGTTCAAATGTCTTACCAAACTATCAAGTGGCAACACTTGGGTCTGAATCCAGGTCAGACTGACTCCAAATCCATGCTCCTGTCACTCATCCCATATAGCTTCCAGCCTAATTAACTTAAATCAGCATGTATTTGCATGTTGTCTAGGACCTTCTCCTCAGGCAGCCGAAAACCTTCAGAGGTGCCCCACACCTTGTTTTCCACAAATTCCTGGATTTAGGAAGTGGAAAGGAAGGGCAAAGGGGTTCTAAAGGCTCACAGATGAATAAGTATCATTTACTTAAACTTTCACATATTCACAGGCTTTGTGTGGCTCTCAGAATATCCAAAATTGGCTATTCCCAGCCAAATATTGATCTGATTCAGTAAACAGTTGAATCGAACTAGACCCAACTAAAATAACTGACATTAAAGCAGGGGGAGTGTATTTCCATCTTAAAAAAGATAATCACCTACATTTATTTATTTACTTTTTATTCATTCATTCATTCACTCATTCATTCATTCATTCAAGAAATGTATTTGAGCCCTTCTAATGTGCAAGGCCATTCCAAAGTGCTAAACATCTGGTTAATGATATAGTGATTTCGCTAATGAAGATTACATTCTAGTGGAAAGGACTAGCACCCATCAAAAACAGCAAACGTATTAATAGTTATACAATTTAATAAGTGAAATACAGGATGGTCTAAAATGGAAAGCCTTGAGACTTGTTCTGGTCTGACAAGGATCTTGGAAATCTTCTAAGAGAAAGACACATTGAGTTAAAAAACTGAAAGATGAGTACACGTTAACTAAGTGGAGAAGAGTAGAAGGGGAGAAACAAAATATTCCAGGCTGATTAGATAACATATGCAAAGCTCTGAAGTGAGATGAAGGGCAAGGAATTGAAAGAAGACCAGGATAGAGTGTAGAGTGATCTAAGATAAAGGTAAGAGAGGAAGGGAGGGAGGGACAAGGTTAGGCAGGATCTCCTAGGCCCCTTTAAGGAACCTGGGCATTTATCCAATAGGCAGCTGGAAATAACTGAACCATTTTAAGTGGGAGTAGTAATAATAATCTATCTTCTGGTTTTCAAGGTCATACCAGACTTCACCCAAGGTGGCAGTGGCATTGCAAGTTTATATTTTAAGTATTAGATCAGAACACAACAACAAAGAAGCTTGCTCACTATCACAACTTCTATTCAACAATATGCTGGAATTCCTACCAATGAAGTAAGGTAAGAAAAAGAAATCAAACACTTAAGCATTGAGAAAAAGAGATCAGATACATAGGGGCTGGAAAGAAAGACACAAATTGTCCTTATTTGAGAACGACATCTGTAGATAATCTGAGAAAATCTATAAAGAAATTTATAGAGAAACGAGTTTTGCTTTCATGCAATCAGTATAGAAAAATCCAAATATCCTATGTACAGAGAGACTCTGATTAGGAAATAAAATTATGTTATCATTAATGGCAACAGAAACTACAAGTTAACTTTAAAAAAAACTAAAAATATAGTAGAGGAAAAAAAACAAATTATTGTATTCATATTGAGAACAAAGACAAAAAATAGCCAGGAATATATCATCATCAACAACAACAGAACACAGGGAGTTTATTACCAGATAGTAAGACTTATTATAGAGCTTTAATAATGAAATAACTACTGTGATATTACTACCTGGAAATAAAAATAAATAAATAGAAAAGAATAGATTCCAGAAATAGATCCACCCACATGTGAAAATTTGGTATATGATATGATAGCATTCCAAATTGGCGGGAAAATGATAAATTGTTCAATGATGATCCTAGAAAAATATAAAACTAACCTTTACCTTCTACATATTGAAAAATAAATATAGAAATATCAAAGACATGAGAAAAAAATCTTTAATAGCTTTGGAAATTCACAATCCCTATCAAAATTCAGAATCCCAAGGTATCTGGGTGGCTCAGTCAGTTAAGTGTCTGACTCTTGGTTTCGGCTCAGGTCATGATCTGAACATTCGTGGATTCTAGTCTTGCATCCAGCTCCGCGCTGACAGTGTGAAGCCTGACTTGGAGTCTCCCCCTCTCCCTCTCTCTCTGTCCCCCTCTCAAAAATAAATAAACGTAAAAAAAACTTCAGAATTCCTATCAAAATCCCAACATTATTTTTTGCAGAAAATAGAAAAATTCTTCCTAAAATTCATTTGAAACCTCTAGGGACCCCAGATGAAAGAAAGAAAGAAAGAAAGAAAGAAAGAAAGAAAGAAAGAAAGAAAGAAAGAAAGAAAGAAAGAAAGAAAGAAAGAAAGAAAGAAAGAAAGAAAGAAAGAGAGAGAGACAGGAGAATTAACACTTCCTGATCTCAAAACATATTACAAAGCCACTGTAATCAAAATAGCATGGTACTGGCATAAAGCAGACAAATAGACTAATGGAATAGAACACAGCGCCCGCCCCCCAAAAAATTCTTGCTTGTACGGTTAAATGATCTTTGACAAAGGTGCTAAGACCACTTCAACAAATGGTATTGGGAAAACTAGATATCCATATGCACAAGAGAAACTGGACCTTTATCTTACCCCATATATGATCGTTAGATGCATTAAAGTCCTAAGTGCAAGCCCTGAAATGATAAAACTCCTAGGACACATAGGAGGAAAGTTCCATGACACTGGACTTGCTGATGATTTCTAGTATATGACACTAAAAGCACCGGTAACAGAAGCAAAAATAGACAAATGAGACTACATCAAACTTAAAAACTTCTATGCATCCAAGGGTACAATAAATAGAGTGAAAGGCAACCTACAGAATGGGAGAAAATTGTGCAAATCACCTATCTGATAAAGGGTTAATATCCAGAATATATAAAGGACTCCTACAACTCAACAACAACAAAAGCCAAATAATCTGATTTAAAAATAGGTAAGAGATTTGAATACACACACAAAAAACATAATACATATTACCTTACACCCATTATAATGGCTAGTCCCAAAAAGGAGAAGATAACAAACACTGGCGAGGATGTGGAAAAATTGGAACCCTTGTGCACTGTTGGTGGGAATGTAAAATGATGCAATGTAAAATGGAAAAAAAGTATGGTGATTCCTCAAAAAACTAAAATAGAACTATCATGGGGCACCTGAGTGGCTCAGTCAGTTAAGCATCTGACTTCAGCTCAGGTCATGATCTCATGGTTCGTGAGTTCAAGCCCCGTGTCAGGATCTGTGCTGACAGTTTGGAGCCTGGAGCTTGCTTCGGATTCTGTGTCTCCCTCTATCTCTGGCCCTCCCCTGATCACACTCTGTTTCTCTCTATCTTTCAAAAACAAGTAAATGTTAGGGGCACCTGGGTGGCTCAGTCGGTTAAGCATCTGACTTCAGCTCAGGTCATGATCTCACACTCCGTGAGTTCAAGCCCCGTGTGGGACTCTGTGCTGACAGCTCAGATCCTGGGGCCTGCTTTGGATTCTGTGCCCCCCCCCCTCTTTCTGGCCCTCCCTCATTCATGCTCTGTTTCTCTCTGTGTCAAAAATAAATAAACATTAAAAAAATTTTTTTTAATGAATAAACGTTAAAAAAAAAATAATAGAACTACCACCTGATCCAGAAATCCCATGTCTGGGTGTATATTCAAAAGAATTGAAAGCAGGGTCTCAAAGAGATACTTGTACACTCGTATTCATAACAACACTATTCACAATAGCTAAGAGGTGAAAGCAACCCAAATATCCATCAGCAGATGAACAGTGAACAAAATGTGATATATACATACAATGGAATAATAGCCTTAAAAAGGAAGGAAATCCTGTCACATGTTACATGGATGAACCTTGAGGACATTCTGCTAAGTGACATAAAGCCATCACAAAAAGAAAAACACTGTATGATTCTAATTATATGAGGTATTTAAAGCAGTCAAATTCACAGAAACAGAAATTAAAATGGTGGTTACCAGGGGCTGGGGGAAGGAGAAAAGGGAGAATTATTGTTTAATAGGTATAGTTTTTCAGATTTGCAAGATAAAAAGTTCTAGAGCTCTGCTTCCACAATAATGTATATACACTTACTTCCACTGAACTGTACACTTAAAAATAGTGCAGGTAGCAAATTTCATGTCACATGTTTCTCACCGCAATAAAAAAAAAGTTTTTGAAGAAACTATAGGAATAGATATTTATGACGTCAGACTAGGGAAGGAAATTCTTTTTAAAAACATACAAAATTCATATCACAATGAAAAGTCTCTTAAACTTGACTATAGTGAAAATTAATAATATAAAAACTTCTTCTTGAAAAACACCTAATAAACAAAGTTAAGTGACACAGACTGAGAGAAGGGATTTGCTCTTCATATAACTAATAAAGGCTTAGTTTCCAAATTATACAAGGAACTCGTGGAGATCTAGAAAAGACAAACAGATCAATAGGAAAATGGTCAACAAATATATGTAGGCTATGTATGGAAGTAGAAACCCAAAAGAAAATAAGCAAGAAGTGTTTAATATCTACTAATTCCACAGTGAGATAATATTTCACATCCATCAAATTAAGGAAAAATTTATAAATCTGACAATACCAAGGGTTGGCAAGGATTTGGGGACCACAAAATCCTCATACATTGATAATGGTAGTATAAACTGGTACAAACTCACTACAGAGAAATTTAGCAATTTCAGGTAAAGTTCAAGATGTCTTAATGCCCAACTGAAATGTGAACTTTAGAGATATTAGGGAAACTCTCACATGTGTGCCCTGTGGAAATGTACAAAGATATTTTAGCACTACTTTTAATTGAATACAAGTAAAAACAGCTTAATAAAAGTATAAACAATGAACGAACGTGTCCATCAATAGAAAAAGGACATGTAAATTCTTATACAGTCATTGAAAAGAATACAGTTGTTGAATGAACTAGATCCACATGTGTCAACAGATAAATCACAAAAAGAAGAGTTTTTTAAAAGAAGCATTGTTCAAAACAATTTGTTCCATTAATGGGGCATTTTAAAATACAGAATACAATCCTATATATACTTTGTGACACATATATCCAAAGTAATAGCATAGGGGCACCTGGGTGGCTTAGTCGGTTGATCTACCAACTTCAGCTCAGGTCCCAATGTCAAGGTTCGTGAGTTAAAGCCCCCTTCAGGCTCTCGGCTGTCAGCATAGAGCCTGCTTTGGATCCTTTGTCCCCCTCTCTCTCTGCCCTTCTCTTGCTCGCTCTCTCTCTCTCTCTCTCTCAAAAATACATAAACATTAAAAAAAACTAAAAAGTAAAAGTATAAATACATGCAAAGGAAATATAAATACCAATTTCAGAATAGTAACTACCCTGGGAAAGAAAGAAAAGAAAAACAGTTGGCGAGAAGTACAAAGGCAGCTTCAACTGCATTACAAACAAACAAACAGTTTCTTCACCTAAAAATTTTTATCAATGTGCTGACAGCTCAGAGCCTGGAGCCTGCTTCAGATTCTGTGTCTCCCTCTGTCTCTGCCCCTCCCCTGCTCATGCTCTGTCTCTCTCTGTCTCTCAAAAAACAAACAAAGAAAAAAATAAAATAAAATAAAATAAATAGTATATTTGAATATGTATGTGTCTTTTTATATGAAGCAAATATGTCCATAATTTAGCATTTGTTAGATCTGAGTGAAGGATACTTTCATGCAAATTTGAAATCTTTAAAAATGTACTCTATTCGAGGGAACTGAGGAGTGGGGATGGCACACTTCCCGTGTGTCCTATATCCTGTCCTTCTGTGATGAGGCACAAACCAATGCTACCACAAACCCAAACAACTTCTTTTGTAACTTAAAATATATAGGTTGTTCAACCAATATATCAACCCAATTTTTTAAAAAAGGCAAAAGATCTAAAAAGACACTTCATCAATGGCAAGTAAGCATATGAAAAAATGTTCATATCATATGTCATTAGGGAATTTCAAATGAAAATAATGAGATACCATCACGCATGTATTAGAATGACAAAAATCCAAAACACCAACACCAAATGTTGGCAAGGACAAGGAACATAAGAAATTCTCATTCATTGCTGGTGGGGATGCAAAATGGTATAGTCACTTTTGAAGGCAGTTGGGAAGTTTCTCACAAAATTAAACATACTCTTACCATACAATCCAGCAATGGCACCTGTTGGTTATTTACCCATAAGATTTGAAAACTTATGTCCAAAAACTGCACACGGATATTTATAGCAGCTCTATTCAAAGCTGCCAAAACTTGGAAGCCACCAAGATTTCCTTTGCTAGGTAAACAGATAAACTGTGATACTTATAGGCAATGGAGTATTATGCAGTGTTTAAAACAAATTAGCTATCAAGCTATGAAAAGACATGAAGGAAACTTAAATGCATATTACTCAGTGAAAGAAACCAATCTAAAAATATTACATGATTCCAACTATATGACATTCTGGCAAAGACAAAACTATGGTGTAAAAAGATTAGTGGCTGCTAGGAATTAGGGAGAGAGAGAAATGAATGGTCAGAGCACAGTGGATTTTTAGGGCAATGAAACTATTCTGTACAAGGCTACAATGGCAGACACATATCATTATACATTTGCCAAAACCCATACAATATACACACCAAGAGTGAACTCCAATGTAAACTATGGGTTTGAGTGATAATGTGTCAACACAGGTTCATTAATTATAACAAATGTACTACTGCAGTGTAGGATGTTGATAGTGGAAGAGATTATCTATGTGCAGGGGGAGTGAGTATATGGGAATTCTGGATACTTTCCCCTCAATTTTGCTGTGAACCTAAGCTGCCCTAAAAAATAAATTTTATTAATTAAAAAAAAATATATAAGTATATTCAAAAGACAGCTTATGGCCAGTAAAGCCTATAATCAGGAAGGCCCCAAAGGAGAAGGTCTCCTCTATGTGGGAAACACAGAACCTAGCATAGCACTGAGATCACATATTCAATCCACATATATTGAGAGTTTAATTATGTGCTAAGAATGGTCCTAGAAGACCCAATATTAAATAAGACAGATATGATCCCTTCTCTCAAGGTATTTCAATATACTTGCCATCGGTTAATTTTGTTTCCATAATAATTTTAGCCCCTATAACAAGTTTGCTTACATATATGAATCCGTATTCTAGAATAATTGTAATACTTGGGTTGCAGCTATCATGCATCTTTTTTCTAACTGCTGAGATCAAAGAACATACTTGCAAATGATAGGAAACCCCATTTGGCTTAAGGAAATTTCCACCTGGCTTAAGGAAACGTATTGGCTCATGTGACCCATAGAAACGCTGGCCTCAAATAGTTCCTGGCTCCTGGTACTGCCCCTTTCATCTTAAGCATCTGTGTGGTGCTTTGCCCTTCACAGCTCTAGGTTCTCCCAGACCTGATATTCTTATACTGCCCGAGGAAAGCGGGAGTGTCTTTTCCAGAAGTTCCCACGGGAAAAAAGCAAGCTTCAGTTTTCCAGAGCCCCAGGAAACAAGTCTGTTTAAAACCATGTGTTATATGCCCACTCTGAACCCAAAACTATGGTCTTGGGATGGGATGTGCTGACTACCTTAAGCCAAGGAAGGCCCACCTCTAGATTTGGGTAAGGAACCAATCCCACCCAAACCATATGGCTGGGAGTGGGTGAAGGCCACCTAGTCCCAGACAAAGGGAAAATGGATGCTGGGTAGCAAACAACAGATGGCCACCACAGGGGATATCTCTTGATATTGTCACAATATGTAGCATAATGCTTTTCCCATATTCTGAATTCAATATATATTTTCTGTGTTGAATTAAATTGACCATATTTTTCATGATCCACTTTGGCAGAGCAAAGAGGCTCTCAGGCCATTCATCTCCAACCATTTGAATTCAACAAAATGAATGGGAAGTTTTTGATGAGCTTCTAAGAGCTACCAATTAATGAAAAACAGGCATCCATTTAACACCATTGATAGTTTATTAATCCATACCAGAAACTTAAGCAGAAATGCTATGGTAATAGAAACATTAATGCAACAGAAGTCCATAGCTTGCATGGTTCCCCAAAGCCCATGTGGACCATTTATTACCCTTGAACCATATCTGAGAAGTCACTATTTCATACAACTTCTTAATGGGAAAGTAAAAATGCAAGCCTTTGCAGACTTCCTGCCAGATTGTAGGACAGGATTTTCAAATATTTAAAGAAAAAAAATCAAGTTTGTTTATACTCAATATAAATCCGAGAAGTGAAAAGTAATAATTCCTCAGTTCAAAAGACTTGTATGAAACTGATGATAACAGGAATAACTGTCATATGCATACTCTGGCCAGACACCATGGAAAGCTATTTACATGAATTATTTCATGTAATCTCTATGTCTTTATGTGGTAGGTATAATCCCTGTTTACTAAGATGAAAATTGAGATTTGACCTAGTTCACAGAGTTTGGTTAGCTGCAGACCTAAGATTCAAACCCAGATATAACTGATGGGAACTTCCTATCCCTAACATGGAGAAAGGGAGAGAGAGAGCAACAGTCCTTCTGGTAATTGAACCCAGTTAGTCATTCATATGTTTGTGTCTACAAGATGCCTAACTGCCAAACATATAAACTGTCTTAAGACCATCTCTACTAAGATTTTTGGCATATTATCTTAGCACAGCACAATGTATTTGTCAGCTGCTACACAGATTATAATCTGCAGACACAAAATAATCATTGATGAATGGCACTTAAATATATAACTTTATCCATTCTCTCTGCATTTAACGTACTTTGAGAGTATTCTATCTCTTCAAGCAGGCTTACTTGATGATCACTTCAAAAAGATTTAATTATAAGAAGAACACTGAGCAAACATTTATGTAGTTTTTATAGTATGTCGGACACTGTTCTAAATGTTTTACTTGTATTAAGTCTTGATTCTCTCGACAACTCTATGATATAGATGCTTTCATAACCCTCATTAAACACAGGGTATTTTATTTATTTATTCACAATTGCATTTTACTTATTTGTTTCCAACTTTATTGCCAAAAGAATTTGAGGAGATGTACAAAAATACATTGAAAAAATAAAAGTAAATGAAGAAAGTAGAGAATTCCAGTGTGGTAAAATAAAATAATGCCATGGTTAATATAGAAGAAAATACATGTCATAAGGTTTGTGCAGTTACTAGAGAGGATTGTAAGTTTAGTTGTAAACCACCTGGCAAACAAAGCAAAGAGTAAAACATAATCAGGCACAAACTAGAAATACAAATCACTTGTGCAGGAAAAGCACAAATTTTCTAAGAAGAAAGTTATTTTGTGAGTCATCATAAGGAAAATGCCATGTGATATAATAAGGGACAAGACTCCATTTCTACCACAAATATAACATATGGAGGCATTGTTCCTTTCCCCCATATCTACTTTCTCTCTTTCCTTCAGTAATAGAACCTTTCAATATTGATGGAAACATGACTACCTGACAAACAAACAACAACAACAACAACAACACCCTCATTTTTCATCTTCTCTGTAGCTAGGTATGACCATGTTACTAATTGGGGGTGGGGGGGGCATGTCTTTATCTTCCCCTTGACTCCTTCCTGGTCATTCAAATGCAGATGGAAGATGATGTCTTGCCATAAGGTAGAGCTGAAAAGGAACATTTGGATAGGAGTCCGGGTTCCTAACCCATGGAGCACAATTACCTAGAATTTTAAATGACAGAAAGAAACTTCTATCCTGCTTAAGCTACTACTATTATTTTGAGTTTCCTATCATTCCTATCTAACTGAAGAACGAATGGGTTTTTTTACATGTATATTACAAGAGGGCTCTTTGTGATGATAATTTTTCTAGGCAGGAGGACCTGCATAGAGGCAGATGATAGAATGCTCATATGAAGAATGTAGGTCTTGCAGGTATAGAGGAAAGAAGGCAGACACTTAAAGGGGTGACACCCATTGAAAGGAAAGACCTGGACAAAGATGATGGTGGTCTGGCCTAATTTCATAGAAGGAAAAAAGAAGTGAATAAATTTGCAATATATGTTAGAAATAGAATCAATAGGTTTTGCTGCATGATTTGATGTGCAGATACAAAGAGGGTATAATGGGAAAAAAAAAACAAAAAGAACAATTTGAGGAGAATTAAAAAACAAAGTGTTAAAGGATAGATTCCCTATCAAGAACCTGGAGTGAATGTGTATTCCACATTGTCAATTCAAAGCGGGACAATCCATATTGACAAGACAATCAATATCCCCTTAGAAAATTGTGACTAACAACAATACATGTCCGCATCCAAGACCACCATACGTCCACTGGTTGGTGGTCATTGAGCTCTGATTTTCTTCAGGATACAGTATTCAAGGCCTCACATGTACTGGAAAGGATCAGAAAGATATAGAAATTTCCTTGTCCTCAAGGAATTCAAAATATAAATACTTAGCTAGTCTACAAAAAAAAATACATTAATATATTAATACATTAGTCTACAAAAGCATAAAAGTAAACAGTGCTAAAAATGTGATTTGGACTATAAGAGTTTCTGGAATCTGAGAATTCTAAGTATCTCTATCTTTGTCTTGTCTTTGTTCCTACTCTCTAATCTCAGTAGGCATGCTCTGCTTTCCTAAAAAATGAGTTTAATTAATTACCCATTCTGCTTATTAAGCTGTACATTCTTTGGCAAGTCACTTAAGCTCTCCAACCTTCAGTCTCTTCATCTATATAATAAATTCACAACAATGGTGTGAAGATGAAATGAGAACCTCTACTTGATACTATCGTGTAAATTAGATAATCAATATAAAAATAAAACATATCCCGTTATTACCCTCCCATAAAATATGCCCTCATAGGAATATTTTATGGAAGACCTATCTACTCATTCCCTTACTCACTCATTCTCTCTCTCCCTCCCTTTCTCTTTAATAACAGCTTTATTGAGATTAAATCCATTTAACATACAATTCACCCACTTAAAGTGTACCATTTGGTAGTTTTTAGTATATTCGCAAAGGTATGCAACCTTCACCACAATAAATTTTAGAATATTTCATCATCCCAAGCCAGACCCCACACCATTAGCAGACACACCCCATCAACCCTCCCCCCCCCCCCCCCCCCACTAATCTACTAATCTACTCTCAATTTCTATGGATTTGCCTATTCTGGACATTTTATATAAATGGAATCATACAAAATGCAGTGATTAGCTTTTTCCACTTATCCTAATGTTTTTGAGGCTCATACATATTTTAGCATGCATCAATATTTCATTCCTTTTTATTGCCAAATAATATTCTATTGTATGAATATACTTTATTTTATCCAGGCAACAGTTGCTTTAGGACTCATCTTTGTATTCCCTGTAGTGAGTCATATGATGCCTGTGGAGGGTTATAAGCCACTGATATCAGCAACTGTGTATTACTCATTTCTATACCACCAGTATATGCATCCAGCTGGCATAAAGCAGGTGCTCAACAAAAGTCTATTCAAGAAAGGAAAGAATGATAAGGATTTAAAAATCATTTATTGAAATAATTTATATGTTGAAAGCAAGATCAATATAAATGCACACATGTAGATTCAGATTAGTATGTTTCATTCATTAACCCTTACATAGCCCTAACAACTAATTTTACAAAGCAAATTGACTGCTTCCTTCAAAGTAGCCTGAATTTCATAACTCAGAATAAAAACTCCCCAGGAGCATACATCCATCCAGAGTCCCATCACAAACCTTTGGCTTTCCATCTTTTAGTCTTTCTAATGAAAAATGTGTTGTTTCCAAAATAATCAGAATAATAAGGTGCTATTTGCCTTCACAGCACTTACAATCCAGTCTAAGCGATACAGAGTCCCTGTAGTTTTGTATTCCACTAACAGGGGAAGAAATAAAGCTTAAGGAAACCAACAGATTGATTGTATGGCCATTAAAAATAAACTTAAAGCTAACTCAAATGAACTTGGGTTTATTGTTTGGTCTCATCCTTGATTTAGGTAGTAGATAGAATAATGACCAAAAATGTAGTATTCATTCAAGAAGTGCTTGATACCTGGGTAAGACTTAAAGAAAATGAAAAATACATGTAAGACATTTCTTAGGTTGAAGCAACATAGTGATGAAATAACTGATTGCATACAATATATGGCTACCCAAATACCATAAGAGACGTTATAATGCCCGTAGGACCCAGAGCAGGTGGGTGTCAATCCCTGAAAGAAACTGCACTGTCCAGCTGTCAAAAGCCATTCATCTATAGGCTCTGCCTTACCCGGGGCCCTCGCAGTATGCCAGAGAAATGTCTGGAATGGTATGATGCATTTATCTGCTGTCTGAATGCCATGGGTGATAAAAGTCCTACGTGCCAGGGGCGCCTGGGTGTCTCAGTCGGTTAAGCATCCAACTTCAGCTCAGGTCATGATCTCACAGTTTGTGGGTTCGAGTACCATGTCAGGCTCTGTGCTGACAGCTCAGAGCCTGCAGCTTGCTTCGAATTCTGCGTCTCCCTCTCTCTCTGCCCCTCCCCTGCTTGTGCTGTCTCTCTCTCTCAAAAATAAGTAAATATTTTTTTAAAATTAAAAAAAAAATCCTAGGTGCCAATGTGAGTGGCCATCTTCTGAACCACTCCCAGCTTATCCCTCACCTACTGAGCCCAAACATTCCCCAGGCCCTGGTTTTCATGGTAATTTCCTGTAGGACTTAAGCCCAGCCCTGAATACCAGACTGACAGTCTGGTGTCCTGAGTTTTTCACCTAACTCCCACTTATCTTTTGGGATTGACTCCTTTTTCCAAAATCTAATACATCAGCTCACAGAGTATGTCCTAATTTGTAAGTAAAATGATAGACTGGAGTCAAGAAATGACACATTATCTGAACACAACCACCTAGACAAGCATTGTTCCTCACTTTAGAAAGGCACTGTGGAAATATTATCAGTGCGAACAGCACTACAGTTCTCCATGTCCCCCTGAACTTAGTGATCTGGATACTAATCTCTGTTACAAGCCCCAGGCCTCACCCCCTTCCAGCTTTAGTTTTTTCTCTCCTACCCACCAGAAATGCCTAGAATATCTCTTGACCAAATAGAATAATGGTTAGCCACACTGAGGTTCAAGTTGGAGAATGGTAAAGCTTATGCTTAGTTTGGAATCAAATTTTAGAGGGCCTCCACCTGCCACCTACATTAAAGTGTTTGGACTTTCTCCTATTGTCACTGTGGGAAAGGTGGGAGGGGCACTGGAGGTTTGAGTAGGAGAGAAACCAAATGAAATCACAGTTTATGTTAGAACCATGTCCTTCTGTCCTAACCCCATAGGACCAAAATCACAGGAAGAAGTCTCTCACTCTATTTGAATCAGAGCCCAAAGAACTGTCTAGCTTAATGACAAATATTTTAGCTTTCTTTAAAATGAATATGTTGTTTATTTTTTATGAAGAGAAGAAGTAACAGACACCAGCCTGGCTTGGGAGGAAAACCTTGTGGTGCACCTGGGTGGCTCAGTTGGTTGAGCATCTGACTCTTGATTTTGGCTCAGGCCATAATCCCAGGGTCATGAGATTGAGCCTCATGTCAGGCTGCACACCGAGCATAGAGCCTGCTTAAGATTCTCTCTTTCTCTCTCCTTCTCATCCTCTGCTCCTCTCTCCCACTCACGCATGTGCCCAAGTGTGCACCTTCTCTCTCTTTAAAGAAAAAAAAGAAAAGAAAAGAAAAGAAAAGAAAAGAAAAGAAAAGAAAAGAAAAGAAAAAAGAAAACCTTGAGAGGGACTCAGCATTTTCTAAGACCAACCTCAGATTTGTTTTTCTTTTGACTGTTCTGGTAGCAACACTGTCCTTTCCTCCCATGTGAATGGTGCTGCACCAGGCACTTAAGGACTTTACAGAAGATTGAGAAGACCCCATTCCTGGTCTCATGGACTTCATTATCTAAGGATCCCTTCTAGCCACTCTGTCCTTCCCTGACCTCACTACCCTTACCCAGTTTCATGTTTGCACTTGAGACCTTCAAAATAGTCTGCCCAAGAGCAAAGATACTACCTCCCAATCACACCAGCATTTCAATCCCTCAAGCAGTATTTTATGGCAATTACTTTCAAAAAGAGAAGTTTTTTATTATGCATGAGGCAAGAGACATAGACTAACCACATTTATTTCAATAAACAGTTATAAATTAATACATGCTGTTTAGTGAATAGACACAGTACTTTTTAAAGTGCTTTTAATCCTTTTAAATTTTAATGTAAGTTTAAATGTAATTAAAGATGAATGGCTGGGAAACATTTTTGCTATAGCATATAACCCAGTAAGATACCAAACCATTTTGAAAGCATATGAAGCTCTGAGAGGTTATGATGATTTTTTGGGGGGATGGGGAGGGAGGGGGGTACAGGATGTGAACAGAAAAATACCTGTGTTAAAAAAAGCTATACTGAAATAAAGTAGTACTCCTAAATGCAAATGCTGCATATTTCATACTGAATATTGAAAAGAACCCATTTGGTAAAAATGTAGTATCTCTCTTTGGGTATTCTAAAGAGAATTGCCTCATAAGAATGTATAATGGTATATGAAAATAAAAATCAACAAAGAAAAGGAATCATTGGGTTAATATCCCAACTATCAGAGTCACTGATGTGGATTTCTAAATAAAGCCCATAAACAAACATTTGGTTTCTATTCAAGTTCCTCTTTCTTTCCACTTATTCCCATTTACACCATCACTCATGGGAAAATGCGATTTATGTAAAGTAAATAAGCACAAGTACTGGATTTATTCCCCAAATATTTCCACGTCCTAACCAAAAACACATTTGGATAAATATCTATAAATGCTGCAAGAAGTTAGTGGCCCTTGACATATTTGAAAGGTTAAATCAACAAGGCAGCAAATGATTTTAAATTGCTCACCAAGATTAGAACATAGGTTTAAATCACCTTGAAGTAGAAATGCAGTTATTAATACTGATCATAATAAAGACTTTTTGCTTTCTATTAGAATTCTATCTCATAAATTTAAATATTTTCATAATATACCAGTAAAGTATTTCAGTATCTCTCACATTTTCTTGTCAATTTCATTTATTTTTATCCTGTGTCTGAAAAAAGTCATATTATCCCTAATATTATTTTTGATGAATTCTTAACGTACCTTAAAATTTATATACCTAATTAGGTTTATCCCATTTTTGTTGTAAGTAATAGCAATAAGGTTAGTTAAAATTAAAAATAATGTCGGCTAGCTAATTAGAGTGAATCAAGGGTGTAGTACCTATTCTGTCACCTAAAAATATGACATAGTCCCTTTTGTTCTATAATCAAGGTAAGATATTATTTTTTAAGATGAAAATGTCTATGAGATGCTATAAAGATTACCACTTTTAAGACTTGTGGAAAATGGATCCTAATACAGTGAAATTCTTTAGTCTTACAAAGTTCCAAACACATCAGTAGACCTCCTAAGATCCAGAACATTTTATTAGCTTAAACTTGGAAAGTTTCTGTGGTAAATTATTTGAGCAGACTCTAAAAATGAGATGCAATTACAATTTTATTTTGAAATGTAGCCTTCTTAAAAAAAAACTGGATAACATTTCTCTATCCTTCTGTGTTAAGCTCTCCTTGGTTTATTATTTTAACATTTTTGGGTGCTATACTTTCTATTAAGAACTTAGAGGACCCAAAGATAAATAAGACAGGAACCATGTCTTCAAAATTTTACAGACTGGTTGGGAATTGCTTCTCTGCAAAATAACACAAGAGTAACTGGATTTGACAAGTCTATAGATGTCTCTCACAAACAGAGGAAGCTCTAACTAGATGCCACAAGGAGCCATGTAAACGTATCAATGTTATGCTGAGGCTCCATGTAAACAATTGAAGGTGAATAGACTTTACCTCTTTGGTTTGGTTTGAATCACTATATCCTCAAGCTGAGAAACTGCTCTATTCCAATGATATAATAATCATTTATGTGTGCAAACTGTGTTATTCTGTACTTCACCATACATCATTTTATTCATGTCCCACAGCAATCCTATCCAGTGGACAGGACTATTCCCCTCACTTTTCATCAGAGAAAATGAAGGCTAACACATGAAACAACTTGTCCAAAGTCACTCTAACCACTGAGAGACTGGGATTCAACTAGATTTCCTTCTTTTCCATTATTTTCAATATCTTACTCTGCCTCACCACAATTCCATGAGACACGCCCATTCATTCATTCTCAAACACTCACTGGCCATCAGCAATTTGGGATAAAAAGTATGTAAGATATGGTGCCTTATCTCTAAAATATTACCATCTTTTTTTGAAGACAAATTCATAAAGAACTCATTATAGTGTAATCTGGTAAAAGCAATGATAAAGCTAACAGACGGGGATAGCTTTGTGCAAAGCGCAAAGATGTCCCAATGTGCAGAGGTGCGGAGATATCGAGGAAAGGCTCATAGAGAAGGTGCATTCCGAACTGAATCTCTCAGGTAGGCAGGAGTCAGCCAGTGAGGGAGAAAGGAGGTGGGAGTCCCACTGAAGGCAGGGGAGGAAGCTATCCAGGGAAGTGTTCAGCATAAATGAACAATAGCAAAGACAGAAACAACACAATGGATATGGAGGACTTCTTAGCAAATTCGGTCTTACCAGAGACTAAGGCTCAGTGCAGGAGACGAGGCTGAAAAATTTATTACTCAAAAGCTTAAATGGAAATATATATAAACTATACAGGGATTTAATTTGTAATAGAATATTCCTCCTTTCTCTTTCAACACTACATTTTCTACTTTTTCCTGAGCAAACTATTTTTCCCTACTTCAATTTTTTCATCAGGTTTTTATTGAAGTATAATTAACTTGCAAGAAAATTAATCAGCTTTCTATATTCAATTCTATGACAAATAGACATGACTATATTCTTTGGCAAATATAGTCATGTAACCAACCACCACCACAAACAAGCTACAGAATATTTCCATCATTTCAAAAAGTTCCCTCATGCCTCCCTCATGCAGTCAATCCTTTCTCCCATCCCTGGTCCCTGGCCACAAGTGATCTTTCCGTCACTAAACTTTTGCCTTTTGTAGAATTTCATATAAGTGGAATCATACAGTATACAATGTTTTCTATTTTCTTTCACTCAGCACAATTCTTTGGAGATTCAGCCAGGTCATGCTGTCTGTCGGTTCTCCATTCCTTTGTATCGCTAAACAGTATTCCACTGTATGGACGCACTACATTGTGCGTATCTGTTCATGTGATAAACATGTGAATCGCTGCTAGTTTTTAGCTATTATAAATAAAACTACAGTGAATATTCATACAAGCCTTTGTGTAAGCATATGTTTTCATTTCTCTTGGGTAAATATCTAGGAGTGGAATTGCTCGGTTGAATAGTAAGCATATATTCATAGGAAACTGCTTTCTAAATAAGTTAAAACTGTGGGCCAGTAATTGCTTACTTTCACTAAAGACACTTCTTTTTTGGTCGCACAGCCCAAAGCATGTCTCAACTGCCCTCCCCAATTCATGAATTTCGCATTCATAACACAGATTTGCATACCCTTCCCATTTTCAGAGCGTATTCACCCTTGCAGTTTTCAGAGTTTTCATGATCCTATTTTATCCTCCCTGCAACTCTGAAAAGATTGTCATGGTTGATATTCAGCTGGTCAGGGACAACCTGACCAGATGCATATGTTATCTGTTTGACTGGCCAATAGCCAAGCCAGACTGGCTGTCAGATATTTCAACTAGTACTTTTGAAGTAGGTAACATTGGCCCCATTTGAAGATGAGAAAACCGAAGCTCAAAAAAATTAAGAATCTTGGCCAACATGAGATCCTGGAAAGGCATAATGACAAAGGACTCCCACCTAGACTTTCTAAATTCCTGTCCTTTCCATGTCTTGTAAGCACCACAAAGGAGTAAACAGGTGGATGTTTGAAGTATAATTAGATTGATAAAGAAAGTACCTTTCTTCCCACAGGACTTGCATGGGGAGTTCATCCTATGATGTTCCCAAATTCAACTCTAGAAAATATTAGCAAAAAATACATTGGATTTCTCTCCCCAAGGAGCAACAGGAATAGAAAATATTATCAGAAATGCCAGAAGCCTCCATCTTTGAGGGGCGAGGGCTACAAGCCAAACTCTGTGATGACAAGGATCAGGGACTTTCCATGCCCTGTGTATCCAGGCTCATTGTGATCCCACCACAAACTCTGTCAGAGCCAGGACAGATACCTGGCGGCTACAGCTCAACTGTCAAGCCTCACTTCACTACTTTATAAATTTTATTTTCCTTTCTTTAGCTCAAAAAAAGATTCAGGTAATTTAAAAGGAGGTTTTTCTCCATTTTCATAAATAATAGCTATATTGCCACAATCTTACCAACCTTCCTGAAAATCACTAACAAACATTTAGTTTGATAAAACTGAATAGAATACAAATGAGGACAAAATTAACATTATCTGGATTCAACAGCAACCCGCAGAATAACCTGTAAAAGTAGAAACAGCACCGAACCCCCACTTTGCTAAAGGGCATGAAAAGTGCATTTTTTAGGGGTGTGAATCCCTCACATATGTTCACCCAGACATTGTCTCTGGTCTCAGGCTTAATATATTCAACTGTTTGACAACCTGAAATGGAAAAAGAGCTTTACAAATCTGAATATAAACATTATTTTGTTTTCAAGATTGATCTGGGTCTGAACACAATCTATCTTTACAATTTTGTATCTAAAATTGATCCTATGTATCCTAGATCAGTCATTCCAAAATTGTGCATTAAGGAAACTACAGCTGTACTTACCTTCATGAAGCAAAAGTTTCTTGAGACAAAATTGCCAGAAGTTCTTGGAGGAATGATCTCCAAGATACGTACAGTTTGGTGAAAAGAGCAAAGAGCATTAACAGTGCAAGTAGAAAAGGAATGGGTATACGATATGCTTCTCTAGCACAGACCATCATGGGAAGGATTCAAGGGCAACTGTTCAGAGTGGTTTTCTCTGGCAAAGAGAATAGGAGCCAGGGATCAGTGGTACAGTAAGTACTTACTTTCCCTTGCATTGCTAGAATATCTTTATTGTGGTCACATATTAACCCTCTCTGCCCCCCTTTCCCTATTTTAATGAATCATGAATATGTTAATTACATTAATAATAGAGATAACATAAACATATTTCAACCTCCTTACATCTCAATATTTTGTCAACTTTGCTTCAGTTCTTATTTTCTTTAAATAAATACCCATATATTACAACTTGTGTGATGCTTTGTCTCCCCCATCTCATTCTCTTCTTCCACCAGAGATAACACTTACTAACTGTGGTGTTCAAACTATGCATGTGTTTATACCTTCAATACATAGAAATGTATAAACATAGCATTACTTGTGTGTTCTTTAATTTCATATAAATTGTATCATATGTACCTATGCTTCCTCAACTCACTTTTTTAAATTCAGCATTGTTTGTTAAAGTAATTCAGGCTGATATATATAATATATGTCATTTTTGTTCATCCATTTTAACTGCTTGGTAGTATTCCACTGTTACAAATCTCCTCCAACTTATTATTTAAAAAAATTCTTTAATGTTTATTTATTTTTGAGAGAGAGAGAGAGAGAGAGAGAGAGCGAGCATGAATGGGGGAGGGGCAGAGAGAGAGGGGACACAGAATTTCATGCGAATTTCATTTTATTTTCCTACTTGTGCTTTTAGTTTTCAAATTTCTACATTTGAAAATAAATGTTCCTTTCATGACCAGGAAAATATTATTTTAAGAGACTGTATGGAATTTATACTTCCTGCTTGCACATCATTAGCGATTTAGTTTTTGTTCAGACCAGGTATATTACTCATAGCTCCCACAGATAAGTGCTTAACAAATGCTCTTCAAGATGAAAATGATGCATAAATGCAGTCTGAGGGCAAATGTCTTGTTCCATGAACTGAGAGAGAGAAAACCAAGAGCCTTCTCAGAAAACAAAACACTGAATGTTTTGTGGTAATGTCCCCCAGATTAAGTAGCGAAAATGCACTTGAAAGGTAAGGTTCCGGAACAGCACAATACAGCAGTCTGAGTTTCCAAAAAACAGAAACACATTTTGCAAATTAGTTCTGTCACTAAAAGCTGCATTAGCTTTAAAGTCATTTGGATCATAGTAAGACTGACAGGGACAGTTTACAAAATGGCAGCATTTTGTAAATGCTGGAGAGTAATATTAGTAGGAAATGAGGTTAACAGTTGCCTGTGAAGTTAAGATAGGCAATTATTTCATTGATCCCATGTGATTGAGAGAGTATGAACTGTTGTTTGGTTTATTTGGTTTTTAAAAACCAAAAATCTTACTCAAAAAATCTCATAAATCCCCCTATCAAATACAAGTGTCAATAACAATATTTATAAGTACCATAGAAACTGACCCCAGGTAGTTGAGAGAATTTTTATAACTTTGACGTGCTCGACAGTAGTTAGTAGCAAAGATTAAAACTCAAAACTCTTTACTCCTAGTTCTCTATGCTTCTACTAAGAGGTACAAAATGAGGTTACCATCTAATCCCCTACCCTTCTATCCTCACCCTAGAAATAATTTTTGTCCTAAGAAATGTAGGAATACACAAGACAGCCTAAGCAAGTTTTTTACAGTCTACCTTTTGTACCTTTCCAGGCCCATCACCATCCTCTTCCATCTTCTCACCAAGAATCTGCTCCTCCAGTCACTGGGCAAGTACATCTTATGCTTTCACACCTTCATCCCTTTGCTTGTCTTCTTTCCTGTCCCCTTTCTCCTTTCTTAACACCAATGAATCCTTCATTCTTCAATGTCATGTCCTTCTGAAGGGTTTGTTCAGCCCCCAGAGAGAACTACCCTGTCCTTCTCATTCCCACCTTACTTACAACAGCCCTTGTTTGATTCACCTGTGTATCATTGCCACCTCACCTTGTGCTGGGTGTACGATGGATGCCAATACAGTAAACAATTGTCGAGCATCAGTAAAGTGGCCAGTGCTGCCTGAGGAGTTGGGGAGACAGAGATTATAGGCATCCTGTGTCTGAATCAGGCCCACCATCCAGTGATTTGACAGAGAAATAAACAGGAATCATTGTTGTGGCAGCATCAACAGAGGATACAATAGTTTGTAGAACTTAACCGCAGAAAATAAGAAATGCTACATGGGTGGGCTCAGTGATCACTCTGCTCCACTATTACCACTTTGTGGCACTCAGGGATGTGGTATAAGAGAACATGACTGTTTTCTATGGAATCAACATCAAAAGGTCAGTGTATTCAAAACTAACCCTTTAGTCCACTGTCTTTAGTCAAGCTCCCTCCTCAGTCTTTCTCTCTGTGATACCACTATGGTTTTTCTAAGACCATACTTGAAAGCTTTGTAATCTTTTTTTTTAATATTTATTTCTGAGAGAGAGAGAGAGAGAGAGAGAGAGAGAGAGAGAGTATGTGTGTGTGTGTGAGTGGGGTAGGGCAAAGAGAGAGGAGTGAGAGGGAGAGAGAGAGAGAGAGAGAGAGAGAGAGAGAGAGAGAGAGAGAGAGAGAATCTCAAGCAAGCTTGTGCTGACAACTTAGAACCTAACGCAGGGTTCAATCCCCTGAACCATGAGATCATGACCTGAGCCAAAATCAAGAGTCAATCGCCCAACTGAATGAGCCACCCAGGAGCCCTGAAAACTTTGTAATCTTTGATTCTTCCCATTCCTCATCTTTCATATCTAAAATGTATTAATTGATCTTTATTTAATAATATTTGGTTCTCCATTTCTGAAGCCCTTACTCCAAATTATTAGTCCCTCAAATCTGAATTCTCTCTGGTCTTTCTCCTTTCTTGTCCATTTGTCACAGAGCCGAAAGAATGTGTTCTAAAAACTGTTTACTCCAAAATCCCCCTATTTATAAGTGTGCAATAGTTCCCACTGGCTATAAATCCATTCTGGCCCTATCCTAGGCTTCTACCACTATTCAGACATCATCTTCCTCCCAACAAGTCATCTATATGCATCTTTCAGAAATGCCCTACACATTACCTTGTCATGTATATCGTATGAAGTAAATAAGTAATGATCACCTACAAAATGTACTTCTCAAAATCTTCTTGAAAGAATTCCTACAGAATGTGGTCCCATGGAAAATCTGACAATTCTTAAGCCCAATAGCCACTAACAAAGATTAAATATAATTTAACCAAGTTTTGACAAGTTCCTTCAAAATCACTAGGTGGATGTCATCTGGTCCCAGTGGTTTAATGATCACCCACTTTGTCAATCAGGCCTTGAGTATCTAACACATTTACTGGTAGTTGATGGAAAATCTCTAAAACTATCTACTTCTAAAGAAGACAAAGTTTCTTAGCGTTTTCTTCAGAAAAATGGTTTCAATTTAATGACATAAAGCTCTGAAACTTCCTGGAAATTTCCCATGCAATTTTTTAACACAAAGAAAATCAAGACTGTAAGGAGTACCATAAGGCCTTGTCCTATTGAGCTCCCCTGGAGAAATCAAAGTACCTTCAGTTAATTGATATTATTGATGCATTTACCCAATGGCCATCAAAATGGCACTGATTCTTAGGAAACCACTTTCAATGAAATCCATCACAAAATTTTTGAGTACAAAATATGCACTCACCAGCTTGCTTCAGGGACTGTAATTCTAAGAATACAATTAGGCTGTCAAAGAGGACTTTCATGGACTAAGAAAAAGACAGAAGTTCCAATTAAATCTAGAGCAATAATCTGACATAACTGCAAATACATCAGCTCTGGACTACCCTGGTGATGAGTCTATGAACCAGAAACTAGAAGGCAGAGGACAAAAAGAGACAAAAACCAAGAGTCCAAACCAAAGAAAGAAACAGGAAGAAACGAGAGATGAAAAGAGGAACAGAAAGAAAGGCAGAGATGGTTAGTAGAGAGAAGTACAGATAAAGAGACAGACAAGCAGAGTAAATAACAAAGACACAAAGAAAAAGAGAAAAAGGAGAGACATAGAGAATCTCAGCTATCGAGAAGAAGTTTCCTAGTTCTACATGATTAAGTTCAATATTAAGTATAACCTTCTGATTACTGAACACATTTCTTAAATTCACTCACATCAGTTACCAAAAACTTATAGTTATTAACCAGTGATATTTTTTGTTAGGAAAAAGGAATTAGATTTGCTAAAGAGAAGGAAAGATGAAATACGAGCTGGATAAGGGTGTTTATTAAAAAGGATACCTGGGTACTATCAACCTACGTTATTTCATCAGTAAGTCTACAGAGCACATCATCCATACATTTACAATCTCAAAAGAAAATATTTTCCTGGAAGATTTTTCATAAAATTAAACATTGGGAATATAACTAATGCAATCTAAATGTCCAGCTACACTAAAGGCTCTACAAAGCAAATGGAAAGAAACTCCATCCCTGCCTCCAGAGAAGCTTTGAAACTAAGACAACAATAACAAAGATAAATATTGTATGACAACTAAAAACATGTAAGTAAAAAGTCAAGATTTCACATTATATAAGCATAAATCTAAGTGAATGTCATAAGATTACAGGAGAAGAGGGAACCAGATAATGTTTAAAAAGTAAAAGAGAAGCAGCTTTGTTTCCTCTTGGAGAAAATGACAAACTACCCAAATACCTTCCTTAACTTCATGCTTCAAGCAGCAAGTGAATTTTTGCTTTTAATATCAAAGGAAGAGTTTTGGGTTAATTATACTCTTTAATTCATAGTATACCATCATCACTGGCCTATTCAAGGCAAATCTCTTTGTTTTATTTGCTTGTTTTTAAAACTTATTTATTGTCTTTTAACCCCACTCCCACTCCTCATTCCCGCCTCCACCCCATGTCTTAAGTAGACAACTTAAGTTTTAAGTAGACAACTTTTTGTTTTATGTCTTCTTAGAAAATATGAAACATAATTCTATGTGCATGCAAAATTGTATTTATATATATGCAATTGTATTATGTATTTCTTTCTACTTTTTATTACTTTTATTCAGCCTTATGCATGTAAGATCCATCCATGTTGCTATACATATATTAGTCTGTTGCTTCTAACTTCTGTAAAACATTCCCTGGGAGGCATCCACCACATCTTACATGTCTACTCTCTCAGGGAGGGACCTCCAGATGGACCCTACCCCCCGCAAAAAAGGCTATAATAATTATCTTTGTATATATACCCATAGGTAACTGAATGGCAATTTCTTTGGGAAATATACCACGGAAGTGAAATACTAGGTCATTGAATATAAAAATATATTTAGGTTGGTTAAATACTACCAGTATGTTCTCCAAAATGGTGGCACCATGCTTCATGCTCACCCATCAGTGCATGAGGGTTCCTATGTCCTCACAGCCCCACCAACACATTTTACATCTTTGCTGTAAAATGATCTCATTTTTTTCAAAATTTGCATTGTTCTCATTACTAATGAGTTGAGATCTCTATACACATGTTAGCTTTTATGGTTCCTCTTCTTTAAATTGTTTATTCAGAACCTTTGTCCAGTTTGCTACTAGGGCTACTGCCTTTTTATTATTGATTTCCAATAGTTCATAGCCTACATATTAATCCCATAACAATTTTAGACAGTGTTAAGATCTTTTCCCATTTTGTCATCTAACAGCTTTTGTCATGGTGTCCTTCATGTTAGAAATTCTTAATTCTGATGCAATAAAATTCAGTAATGCTTTTGTTGTATGGTTTGTGCTTTTTAAGCTGTGTTTTTATGAGAGTGTACCACATAGGAGATAGATGTGGAAGTCCCATTCTTAAGGAAACAGCCAAAAGGAAAATATTAATACTTGAGAAATGTGGGCAGAAATGTCCACGAGGCAAGGTGAAGAAGGAAGCCTCTTAAGAAGGCATGAGTTGGGATAAGGCTCTGCCACATATTGGCTGCGTGACCTTGGACAAAGTGCTGAAATTCCCAGAGCCTGTTGCCTGTAAGATGTGAACAATACCTAGCCCAAAGGATACTGTAAGTAAAAGAATCGTGTGATGACTAGCGTATAAATGTCACTCAATAAATGTGAGTTCCTTTGTCCCTCCACCCCCTTCCTCCTCATCCCTACTCCTGCCTTGACGCAGAGAGAGAATTTGTAACCTCTGACACTTTGGAATTGGATCCTTCAGCTGATCCCATAACTGCAAATTCCAAGAATCACCTGTGGATACAGGCTCTTTAGAACACTTGTTCACACTGTGATGAGATATTAGACAAAGATAAATCCCTGTGTGGGGGGGGGAGGGGCGGGGGAACACTGAAAATGGGGGAACACTGAAAATGCTATTTCCCTGATGAGACCAAAGGAGGAGAAAAGGACAAGTTCAAATAACTGATTCTCTGATGACGGGGCCTTGTGCACAAAGTAGTTAGCACTTCACTAAGAAATGGATCAAAATTATAAGTAGTAGAATGTCTTTCTTTGGTAGATGTGCTAAGAGTATGCAGGAAGGCTATTTTAAGTTCCTCTGAGATGAACACAATAAGAGTTTGGAATATGCTTAAACTGCACCTTTCTAGACGTTCTGATCCATGCCGCTTAAATCTTCAGAAAGAATAGACTGTGGCAAACAACCCAATCATGATTTCATTGATGTTTATTTTCCCTTCTTTTTGTTATGTGCCTTTACTTTCGATGCACACCAAAACTCAATGCTATTTGGATATGACAGGGACATGAAAGACCTATGGAAATCACGTAGGGCTAAAGGAAGCTTGTTTGAGTAGGAATAAATTTTTAAATATCCCTTTTAAATGTATGATATTTCTCACAATCTAATCATCAGATCAATGGATATTTAATATGCATCTATTACCTACCAGGCACTGAGCCTATCGCTAAAGGAGATACAAAGATAAGATGTGGCTTTTACCCTGGAGGAGGTCACAGTTTCTCAGAAGAGAGAACCCTGTAAATAATCAACTTCAATAAATTGTGATCATTGCATAATATAGGCAAAGTGCTAAGAGAATAGAGATGAAAGAACAATTAAGTTTACTAGGTTTGGATTCAAGAAAGACTTTAAAGAAAAGATCCGTTTTAAATGAGTCTTTAAAAATGAGTAGGAATTCTCCAAGCAGGGAAGAGTTGAGTTAGGCTGAGTTAGGATTAGGTTTAGGGTTAGGGTGAAGGTTAAGTTAGCCAGAGGCCCAAGAAATAGCTTTCAAGGTAAAGAAGTGTGAACATGTTAAGGCAAGAGCATTTAGGCCCATGTAGCTTCAGCCTAAGGTGTGTGCCTAGAGAGGAACTAGACATAAACCTAGAAACAGAGCCTGGGGTCACCTTTTTAAAGGTTGTAAGAATTTAACTATACCCTGAACAATGAAAAATTTTAAGGGAATGGCATAATGAGATCCATATTTTACTAAGACAACTGAAGCAGCAGTATTGAAATTGATCAAACTGAGACTGGGGTCAGGAAGATCAATTAGGAGATGATTATAACACTAGTCAGGAGATGTTAGGTCCTGAACTCTGATGCTACAGTGAGATAGAAAAAAGGAATCACACATGACATTTAAGACTTGGTGACCAACTGAATGTTGGAGCAATATAAATGCAAAGACTTAATTCATTCGACTAATATTTCTTGAGGCTTTTTTGTGCATGAGATACCATGCTAAGGACTAGGACAAATTTTCTCAACTTCGACACTACTGGCACTTTGGAATGGATAATTATTTGTTGAGGAGGAAAAAGAACCTGTTCTGTACATTATGGGATGCTTATTAGTATTCCTGGCCTCTACCCACTAAACTCAAGCAGTACTGCCTCTCAGTCACAACTATCAAATTGTGTCCAGACATTGCTAAATTTCCCTTGGGGAGCACAACGGCCTGAAGGTGAGAACCACTGAAACTTGAATCTCTGACTCTAAGAGCCTTACTATCTAGTAGAGAAAGCATGTATAGGGCACAGAAAGGAGATGAGCAAACACAGAAAAGGTCTCCATAGAGGAGACATTTGAGCTGAATCCTTAAATATGGGCATTCCAGGCAGAGAATAAAAGCATGACAGCAAGACACCATCTCAGATATTAGATGCTCTAAGCATGGGTGCCTGGGTGTATGACAACATCATTAACAAATATGAGAAACAGAGGGGAGAAAGATGCTGAATTTGTGGGACTACTAGAACATCCAGTAGTTCTTGGAACTACAGAAAGAAGTCAGGCGCATATATATATATATATATATATATATATATATATATATATATACACACACACAATTAAAAGTTGTAAGTATATAGGTAGTACTTAAAGCCATGGAATTGGATCATATTACTTAAGGCAAATGTTTACAGGCAGAAACCTCTGAAAACACCAACATTTAAGACGAAGCCTAGGAAAGAGAAGCATCCAAAATAGATAAGGGGGAAACAGCAGAGAAGATGAAGGAGAAAACCTACTTTAATTTATGTGGCAAATTTCACAATCAGCCTAGAACATTTCTCTTCAATCCATCAGAACGTCCAGGGAGATATGCCCCCACTTCATTCCATGATTACTCTCCTCATATTCTTTTTAGTCTTTTTAGAGCCACTATAATTCATTTGTTACAGAGGGCCAAGTTGCTATTGGTGGTGTTACGTGTACTATATAACCAGTGGCTATCTTTTTTTACTTGTTTATTTATACAAAACAAAAACTTCATACCATATTGTTATCAAAGAGGCATAATGAAATGAGCATTGTGTTGGATGTGGACAATTGGCATTCAACATCCATTCTAAGCATTCTTCACAAAACTAGAACAAACAATCCTTAAATTTGTATGGAACCACAAAAGACCCCAAGTAGCAAAAGTAATGTTGAAAAAGGAAACCAAAGCTGGAGGCATCACAATCCTGGACTTTAGCTTGTATTACAAAGCTGTAATCATCAAGACAGCATGACATTGGCACAAAAACAGATACATAAACTGATGTAATAGAATAGAGAACCCAGAATTGGACCCATAAATGTATGGCCAACTAATCTTCAACAAAGTAGGAAAGAGTATCGAATGGAAAAAAGACAGTCTCTTTAGCACATGGTGCTGGGAGAACTGGACAGCAACACGAAGAAGAATAAAACTGGACACTTTCTTACATCACACACAAAAATAAATTCAAAAATGGATGAAAGACCTAAATGTGAGACAGGAAACCATCAAAATCCTACAGGAGAAAACAAGCATCAACCTCTTCAACCTCAGCTGCAGCAACTTCTTACTTGACATGTATCTGAAGGCAAGGGAAATAAAAGCAAAAATAAACTATTGGGACCTCGTCAAGATTAAAAGCTTCTGCACAGCAAAGGAAACAATCAACAAACCTAAAAGGCAATTGATGGAATGGGAAAAGATATTTGCAAATGAAATAGCAGATAAAGGGTTAGCATCAAAAAATCTATAGAGAACTCACCAAATTCAACACCCCCCAAAACAAATAATCCAGTGAAGAAATGGGTAGAAGACATGAATACACAGACACTTCTTCAAATAAGACATCCAGATGGCAAACAGACACATGAAAAGATGCTCAACATCACTCATCATCAGGGAAATACAAATCAAAACCACACTGAGATACCACCTCACACTGATCACAGTGGCTGAAAGTGACAACTCAGGAAACAACAGGTGTTGGCGAAGATGTGAAGAAAGGGGAATCCTTTTGTACTGTTGGTGGGGATGTAGCCATTCTGGAAAACAGTGTGGAGGTTCCTCAAAAAATTAAATATAGAATTACCCTACAACCCAGCAATACCACTACTGGGAATTTATCCAAATGATACAGGACTGCTGATTCATAGGGGCACATGTACCCCAATGTTTACAGCAGCACTATCAACAATAGTCAAATTATGGAAAGAGCCCAAATTTCCATCAACTGATGAATGGATAAAGAAGATGTGGTATATATATACAATGGAGTATTACTCGGCAATCAAAAAGAATGAAATCTTGCCATTTGCGACTACGTGGATGGAACTGGAGGGTATTATGCTAAGTGAAATTAGTCAGTCAGAGAAAGACAGATATCATATGATTTCACTCATACGTGGAATTTGAGAAACTTAACAGAAGACCATAGTGGAAGGGAAGGAAAAATAAGTTACAAACAGAGGGAGGCAAACCATAAGAGACTCTTAAACATAGAGCACAAACTGAGGGTTGATAGGGGTGGGGAGTGGAAGGGGTGGAGGAGGTAGGTGATGGGTATTGAGGAGGGCACTTGTGATGAGCACTGGGTGTTATACGTAAGTGATGAATCACAGGAATCTACTCCTGAAGCCAAGACTACACTGTATGTTAGCTAACTTGACAATAAATTTTAAAAAATAAAAATAAATAAATGTGTCTTTATTGTATATAAAGACTAAAAACCTACAAACTAAATTTCTTCCTACAGCTAGGGTTCTAGAAGTAATTGAAGTGTCACCAACTCTATGCACCTGAACAAGATCTGGAAAGCAGAACTGGGTGAAGACTTCTTTCTACTGCTTCTACTATTTCCAAGGCAAGCACAATTGTGGCACTGTCTGGATTTTCTACAGCAACTTTCTGATAAAAGCCATTGCTCAATCTAAGAAAAGCAATAGCAGTCTTGGTAGTTTGTTTCTACAGAATGGTTCTCAAATTCATTCCTGAAAAGTTCAAGTTAAAGTCTGCATTATGAGATTTCCCAATAATTAGCGGGAAAAAAAACCTTAAAATCCTAAAATATACCCATGTGTACTTTAAATTTAAACCAGGTAGAGTGGTTCCACAACTAAACATTAACTGTCAGTCAATTCTACACATTAAGCCCAGTTTAGTGCTATTTCTACCTCTCTTCCTCCCACTCCTAAATCATTTCTATGAAGAAAAGTCATGAGGTACACATAGTTTGACATGACCCAGCAGAAGTACCAATCAGGGCACTCAGCTCAAAATCTAAGGCCAGACAGACTGGATTCTTAAGTTTGTAAGTGCCATTTCTAGATCAAGTTCCCACCAATCTGCAAACCATGATGTTAATGTTCCAAAGGCTGTGTAAACTGAGCTAAAGAACTGTATCTTAGAGCACTATGATAGGACAGAGGGAGAATAAATTAGTCAACTTTGTTGCTTTACAATCTTTTAATGCACTCCAGGGCCAGCTAGCCCTCTTCATATATGAGAAATAAGTAAACTCTTAAGAAAACATGAAAAAGGAGATAATGAATCAATACAAACCATATCAATAGCTTAAAAAAATCAATTTGAATCAGGTGACAAAGAATTTAAATATTTACTATGTAAAGAGTTCCTATACATCAATTAGAAAATCACTGAAGTACCAATAGAAAGTGGGCAGGGGATATTCACAGATAATCTGAAGAAGAAAAATACAAGTAACAATAAGTATATTAAAATATTAGTCTCACCAATAAGCAAAGAAATGCAAAATAAAATAACAGTGAAATATCTTTGTAAGCCCATCACAATGGCAAAGATTAGAAAAAAAAAACCCAATGCATATGAATGCACAGGAATTAGAATATTAAGATACACTGCTGACAAGACAGTAGATGTGCATAATCCTTCTGGAAAACAATGTAACAAATATATCAAGAGCTTAAAATATCAATATTTATATTAACATTTTGAATAATTAAATAGACTATTTATACACTGTATTATAAATAATTTATATTATATATAATGTTATATAAATTCTATTATATTAACATTTCACATAATTTAAAATATTTGGACAAAAAAATGGTTTCTAAGAATTTTATTTGCATTTTTTGTATCTATAGGAGCAGTTTCAAAGCTATTTTTTGCCATCCTTTTAAGACTCCCTAGAATATCCCAATCATTCCTCTCTTTCTGATATTCATAAAAAATATAAAAATTTCTCCTTTAAAAATCTATCTGTATTAAAGGATTTGTATAGCTATGTTATATGAAACAGTAGAAAAAAAGGAAAAAGGAAATAACAGAGATTCCAATAACGGTTTTATTCATGTTAATTATTGTATATTTGTGTTTTATAACCATTAACATTTATTTCAAAGGATATTTATTAAATGTGGTAAATGTCTATGATATATGACATAAAAGGACACAAATATATATAGTTTCATCTCAAATTTATAAAACAAAAATATATATGCATATGGAAAAATTAGAGAGAAAAATAAAAACACTAGAAATACTTTGAGAGAAAAGATCACAGATGATTTTTATTATTTTTATATTTATGTACATGTTTTCTGTAATGAGCAAGATTGATTTTATAATCAGAAAACAATTACGAAGCAAATTACAATGGGTCAACAACATCAGTGAGTAGAAGGAAGCACTATTTTTTATTATTAAAAGTCACTAATAGTCTAAGGAAAGATCTACCTAAAATAATTCACTGTTCCTCAAACACTGAAAGAATAACGAATAAGCGCTGAGTACGGTGCTAGGTGCCGAGGATAGAGAGATGGACAAAATTCAGTCTGGTTTTTCAGGAGCTCCCAACACAATTTGCAACATATAGTATTCTGGGAAAGCCCAGTACCTCTACAGAGATGTCAGTCTCCATAGAGAACTAATAAGTACTAAATAATCTGCTATTTGGGGTTCAGAGACTATATAATGAGACCCACAGAATTATGTGTACTGAGGAGGGGCAACAACATTCTGCCCAAGTTCCGCTTTCTTGCCCATATATCAGCCTCTCTTGGATTTGGCTGCTGGTTCTCATTCTTTCACTCAGTCCATTTAAATCTGATGTCTGCTATGTTCTCTCAGGATTGATTTGAAATTATACTTTCTCCTGTCTCACTTCTAAGTTTCGCTCAGCATCTTGTCTTACTTGGCCTCCTTGCATATCTGTCTCCTTCCAACTCTCCACAGATAATTCACAGAGCCTTAGCCTGACACACAAATACATTAACACACACTGTCATACTCAACTCTAAGATTGAACAGTTAAAGAAAATCATCACTGGTTATGTAAGAAATCTGTTTCAGAGCATATGCCTGGGAGAACCCCTGCTCTCGTGAACTCCAGCTTCACTCATCCCTTGTGGATTCTCATAAAAATCACAATCTTTTCAATCTGGAAGAAACCTTACAGATTCAAATGTCAGACATCTCTCATTTTACAGATGATAAAATTAAGATCCAAAACGATCAAAAGACTGGACCAAAGTCACACAACTAGTAGGTGGCTGAACCAAGGACATAACATGGGTTTCCTAAGAGATGAGCTCTGTACTACACTACCTGCATACAGAGGTCCCTTTATGCTGACTTCACTCTATCTCCTGTGGGAATTTCTCCTTACCTGGTTCAGCCTAACTCTCCAGTGTCCTCAGAGCTGAAAATAGCCCAGTTGCCAGACAACTGTTTATCTACTTTGAGCCCCATGGAATAAGGAGTGGGGTGAAAGTGAGTCTTGGAACACCACAATAGATTCTAGTGAGTAAAACTCACTTCCCCTGGGTTTTGAAAGCCCCAGGAGCAATCAGTAACTTGGCTTAGTTTTCAATACCAGGCAGATAGCCAGGGAAGATCAGGCCCAGCTATAGAATGAGAAATGAGGATAGGAAAGAAACAGGAATGAGAAACATGTCCAAAAAGAAGGTGCAGACACCAATATATTCTGTCACAGTATGGGTATCAGCAACTTTTGAGACAGATCTGCTTCAGTCAGACGACTAAAAAGGGAAAACTTATAAATGAAGATAACATACAAGTATTTGTATATGAGGCGATATAGTCTAGTAACTAAAAGCACAGACTTTGGAGTTTGACAGTTGGCCTCTCACTAGTTGTGTAACCTTGGGCTAACTACCTCACCTCTGGTTTTCTCATCTGTAAAAAAGAAAAAAATAGCTATGTCTTTTAACGTAGTTTAGAAAACTTAAAAAGGAAAAAAAGTTATACAGACTATTTAGATAGATAGATAGATAGATAGATAGATAGATAGAAATAGATCTACATGCGTGTTGTGTTTGTGTGCATATATACACACATATATGTACATATATGCATGTGCATATACATATGTATATATATATATGTAAAGTCTGGTGCCTAATACAGATTAGTGTATAACAGAGGCAACTGAACAAAACACCTGGCTGACACCACAGAACCCAAGTTTAAGGGTTCCTTAATATCTCAGAAATCACCTATTCATGCAGTCTCAGAGAAATCAAAACAGACTATCCCAATGGTACTTCCAGAAAGGTGGAATGAGAAACTTGGCAGATCTGTCCTCTACAAAACTTAAATAGGAAAAATTATTTTTTTAAAAATCACTTAAAGTCTCTCAAAACTGTCTTAAGGGCATAAAGCAAATGGAGAAACATTCATTCAAGAAAAACTACTAAATCTGAGTTAGAATCATGAGAGTCTATAGAGTTTGGGCCATGACCTGCTTCCTTCTCCCACCCCCAGCTCTATTATGTTACAAAAACTTTATTATGAGCACTCCACTCCAAAAGGGCTGAGGCCCTATTCCTCTACCCAGCCCCAACTCACATGTTAGAAATCCTACCTTAAGCGTAGCCACCAAGAATACTTGGACCCTGATCATCACTGTCTGTCTCAGCTTATTCATAGGCTGAGGTCCCACACTGGGAGAGGCAAACTGAGAAGACCAGGAGCTACCACCCTCCCCTTCTAGCACCTGCTAAGGATATCAGTCTGGAAGAAGTAGGCCATTATTACTGTGCCTAACTCCTGTGCTACTTTAGCACAGAGGTTCTCTCAGAAAAGAGGCAAGCAAAGAAAAGGAAGAGCTTTGCAGTTCTTACCCAGGGTAGTGATTGTATTTGAAGCAGAACATAGAGAATTCCATGCCTAAGGGTGTTGTTCAAAACAATGGAGAGTTTGGTAGAAAACAATTAAAGGAGTGCTAGAAGCTTTATGATACTGCTGGTACCAAGCAAAATGGCAGAGCAATCAGAAGTTTAACAGAACCAGGAAAAGAAACAACCAAGAAAAGCCCTCCTGGGATCACACAGTAAACCCTGGTGACTGGAAAAGCTATGCACATGTTCCTACTCAGGAACAATGAAAACAGGACATGGGTCAGATTGAAAACATTCCCCAAGCTGCACACAGATCCATCAACAAAGGGCAGAAGCTTCACTGGCACAAGAGGCTTAAGCACACCCTCGGACCAAACACATGCTGAAAAACAAGCTATTCTGATACAGAGGAAAATATTATTAAGCAAGACTTAATAAAATTATATGCATCCTAGCAGACTGGAAGAGTATGTGCATGCCCAAGGCTGCCCTCTCAAGATTGATGGTAGAGGGAACTTCCAAGCTACTAGGCTATGGCTGAACTTAGGGCAAAAACATAAACTCCTTAAGTTTTAACAACAGCCCCCAAGCCATGTGTACACCCAACAATAAAGGGTAAAAATAAAACTAACTAATGAGATCTACACACAACATTTCACTAGTAAGTAGTTTATGTGGATCAAGGGCTGACTCCTAATGAGCCAGACTAAAAGTGAAAAAGGGGAAAATAAAAGCATTCTTCATAAGGGCATCAGAATTTGTACACTGTGGGAGAAATAGACTTCACATAGTACAATCAAATCATTAAACAAATAAATGGCAAAGAAAACAAGAAAACTAACATCAACCTCCAGTGGGCAGGAGAGGAGAAAGGAGAAGAATCAGTATTGAGAGTTACTAGAATACATTACTTCAAATGTTCAGTTTTTAACAACAACAACAACAACAACAACAACAACAACAACAAAATGATGAGACATTAAAAGAAATAGGAAAGTGTGGCCAATACACTGGATAAAAAGAAGGCAATAGATACTGCTTTTGAGGGGGCCCAGTTGTAGGACATACCAGAAAAAGACGTCAAAGCAGCTGAGTTTATAAATATGTTCAAGGACCTCAAGGAAACCATACTTAAAAGAATTAAAGGAAGTTATGATTACATTGTCTCAGCAAATAAGAATATCAATAAAGAGATAAAAATCACAGGAAAAAATTCTAGAGTTGAAAATTATGATAACTGAAAAGAAAAATTCAGTAAAGGGGCTCAACAATATATTTAAACTAGCAGAAGAAAGAATAAGTGAACTTGATGGTAGATTGTTATAGGTTATACAACCTAAAAAGAGAGGGGGAAAAAAGGGGAAGAAAAATGAGCAGAACCCCAGGAAATGTGGGACACCATTAAGTGTCCCACCACTTACTGACAGTGGAAGGACCAGAAGACCAAAAAAGGGGTAGAAAAATATTCATAGAAATAATAGCTGAAAACTTCTCAAATTGAAGAAAATCACTAACTGACACATTCATGAAGCTCAACAACCTCCAAGCAAGATAAAAGCAAAGAAATCCATACCTAGATACATCAGAATCAAAATGATGAAAACCACAAATGAAAACAAAATCAGTAAGAGCAAAATGGTTAATCACATATAAGGGAATCCCAATAACATTAACAACTGACTTCTCATCGGAAACAGCAGAGACCAAAGGACAATGGATGACAAATTCAAAGTACTGAAAGTAAAAAACTGTTAACCAAGAATCGTATATCCAGAAGAACTATGTTTCAAAAATTAAGATTCAATAAACAAATAAGAATAGATAAAGGGTTAGAGAATTTTCTGCTAGCAGACTTGCTTTGGGGGAAAAAAATTAAAAAACTAAAGGGAGTTATTCAGGCTGAAAACAAGTGACACCAAATAACAATTTAGATCCTTATCCTCACAAAATTAAAAATATTTATGCTAATACTTAAGGAAATACTACAAATAACTGCATGCCAACAAATTACATCATTTAGATAAAATAAACAAATTCCTAGAAACACACAAACTACTAAAACTGACTCAAGAACAGAAAATATGAATAGATCTATAACAAGGAATGATATTAAGTTAATAATTAATAATATTCCCACAAAGAAAATCCCAGGACCAGATGGCTTGTGAATTCTACCAAAAAACTTAAAGAATTAACATCAATCTTTCACAAACTCTTCCAGAGAACAAAAGACCAGGTGGTATTTTCTAATTAATTAATTGAGTCTAGAATTACCCTGATACCAAACCCGGTTAAGATATCACAAAAAACAATAATAACAATAAAACTGCAGACCAATATCCCTTGTGAGTATAGATGTAAAACTACCAGACATAATACTAGCAAACTGAATTCAGTAACATATGAAAAAGATTATATGCCATAACCAAGTGGGATTTATCCCAGGAATGGAAAGCTGGTTTAGTATCTGAATATCAATTAATGTAATACACACAATTCAATAAGGAAAGAATAGAAAGAATAGTCTTTTCAATAGATGATGCTGAGACAACTGAATGACCACATGCAAAAGAATAAAGTTGCACTCCTACCTGACACCATAGATAAAAATTTTCTATCACAGACCTAAATGTAATAGCTAAAACTATATAACTCTTAGAAGAAAATTTAGGAGTAAATCTTTGTGATCTTGGTTGGGGCAAAGCTTTCTTAGATATAACACCAAAAGCACAAGCAACAACAAAAAATTTAGATAGGTTGTGCTAAATAAAAATTAAATACTTTTCTGCAGTAATATTACCATCAAAAAAGTGAAAAGAGGGGCACCTGGGTGGCTCAGTTGGTTGAGCGTCTCCAACTTCAGTGCAGGTCATGATCTCACAGCTCACGGGTTCAAGCCCCACATCGGGCTCTGTGCTGACAGCTTGGAGCCTGGAGCCTGTTTCTGATTCTGTCTCCCTCTCTCTCTGCCCCTAACTCACTTGCATTCTGCCTCTGTCTATCTCAAAAATAAACATTAAAAAAAAAAGCAAAAAGAGAATCTATAAAATGGGAGAGGATGTTAGTAAATCAAACATCTGATAAGGGACTTGCATCCAGAATATATGAAGACCTTTTACAACTCAATAATAAAAATTCAAATAGTATAATTAAAAATTGGGCAAAGGATTTGAATACACATTTCTCCAAAGATACACAACTAGCCAATAAGAACATGGAAAGATGCTCAACATCATTAATCATTAGGGAAATGGAAATCATAACCCCAATGAGATATCTCTTTATACTCACTAGGATAGTCATAACCAAAAAGACAGATAATAACAAGTGTTGAGAAGTATGTGTGAAAATTAGAATACATTAATGGAAATGTAAAATGGTACAGTCACTTGGGAAAAGAGTATGGCAGTTCCTCAAAACGTTAAGCACAGAGTTACTATATGACCCAGCAATTCCACTCTTTGGCATATATCCAAGAGAAATGAAACTTATGTCCATACAAAAACTTATACATGAAGGTTTTTAGCAGAATTATTCATAATTGCCAAAAGATAAGACAAACAAATATCCACCAACTGATGAATTAACAGATAAAATGTGGTATATTCAAAAATGGAATATTATTCAACAACAAAAAATGAATTAAGTACTGATTCATGCTAAATGGATGAATTTGGAACACATGCTACATGAAAAAAAACAGCACAAAAGACTACATGGTGAATTATTATGTTCATGTGAAATATTCAGAATAGGCAAATCCATAAAGATAGAAAATTAGTGATTGCCTTGGGCTTAGGAGGGAGGTAAGGGAGGAAGGCAAAGAAACTGCTAATGAGTATGGAGTTTCTTTTCAGGGTGATGAAAATGTTCTACAATTAGACCACGCAGTAGTTGCACAATTCTGTGAATATACTAAAAACCACTGAATTGTAGATTTTAAATGGGTGAATATTATGTAGGTGAATTATACCTCAGAAAAGATGTTTGTTTGTTTTTTAACCTGACCATCTACTTCTATACTGGATCTTTCTTTCTTTTGGCATTAGAGAAAGTCAAAACTTTCTATAAACTTTTTAGAGAATGTTAACTAGTTTCTATAAAATAGTTCCTCTGCCATAGTTAAATAGTCCAAGAATACATGAATAGTCCACGAGCAGTCCACAGGAAAACAGTCCACGATTGGTCCAAGACTGACTGACAGCTCACTGGTGACTGGTTATATATCCCTGATCTAGTCACTTATACTGTCTGTTGGAGCTGAGCTAGGGCACTGATAAGTAAAGGCAGTACTTCCCCTGGATAATTCCTTCCATTAGAGTCCTCAGGTTCTGTAAAAATAATTAACTTAAATCAATTCCATATGTAAAAATCTGTTCCCTATCTCATTAATTCTTTTTTTTTATTTTTTAATTTTTAAACTTTTTAAAAAATGTTTTATCTTTGAGAAACAGAACATGAGCAGAGGAGGGGGAGAGAGAGACACACACACAGAATCTGAAGCAGGGTCCAGGCTCTGAGCTGGCAGGACAGAGCCCAACACAGGGCCCCACCCCACAAACTATGAGATCATGACCTGAGCCAAAGTCAGATGCTCAACAGACTGAGCCACCCAGGCACACCACTTTTTTAATTTTTAAAAACATTTTTAAGTTTATTTATCTTAAGAGAGAGAGAACGTAAGTGGGGAAGGGGCACAGAGAGAGGGTGAGAGAGAGAATCCCAAGGAGGTTCCACATCACCAGGGCAGAGCCCAATGTGGGGCTTGAACTCACAAACTGTGAGATCATGACCTGAGCTGAAGTCAGATGCTTAACTGCTTGAGCCACCCAGAAGCCCCCCTAATTCATTAATTCTAAAAATTTCTGCACATTGAGGTTGCTTGGAGAAAATTATAGTTTTTCTATCCTATGCACACTTATCTCCATGCTCTGGAGAATGAAACTAATATTGTACTAGCTATAAGTTGTTAAGCGATAGGGCTGATAGATATCGTGGACCAATAGTTGTAGATCTTCATTTAAAAGGCAACCCTACACAGTCAGCTTTCTTTCAGAAAGAAATAGAAGAAAGGGAAGAAAGGAAGAAGGAAGAACAACAAATAGAAGAGCAGAGAATTCATTAAGCCAGTAGAATGAGAAATGATTTTTATCTTCCTTCTTATCATCTAAATTGTAATACGAATCATGCATACTATAATCAACTAAATCACATGACGTTAGTTTTATAAAGTACACAGCAGATTGACTTGAAAAGACAAAGAATACCTTCTGGGGGAGTCCCAATGCTGCTTCCAAGACCCAAAATAGCCATCTTGTGAATCCTTGGCTCCAGCATCACAGCAGATTCTTCCCCCCTCTCCCAGTGGGGTATTTTGACCGGCTCCAAGTGGACATTCTCCAGCCCATCTTCCTGCAGGTTCTGGTACATGATTTGGATGGCTTTTTCTAAGCTCTTGGAGCCACTTGGTCTGGGTCCAACAGTATCCACCAGAAGTGCCAGTCGCTCATAGGATCTGTTCTGGGCTTTACCATAAACAGCAAGGTTGATGATTGCTTTAGCAACATCTCCATAGCTGGCTATTTCTTCTTTTATTTCTTGAAAAGTCCTCTGAGAGATGTCATTCTTATATATCGTTTTCCCAGAGCTCAGGGATAAAAGGTGAACAACACCAACAAATGTGAGGAGAAGGAACTTCATTGATTTTTCCAGATGGTTTTCTTCTTAAAATAATCTACGTAAGTTAAAAAAAAAAAAAAATGTTTTAGGGGGAAAGAATCTCACAGCTATCTGCTCATAACCCAGGAATTGCTTTTCTTTTCTTTATAATAGATTTTTTTAAGCTTTATTTCTTTATTTTGAGAGAGAGAGAGAGAGAGAGAGAGGGAGGGAGAGAGCATGAGCTGGGAAGGGGCAGAGAGAGAAGGAGAGAGAGAATCCCAAGCAGGCTCTGCACTGTCAGCACAGAGCCCAAAGTGGGGCTCAAACTCACTAACCGAACCATAAAATTATGACTTAAACCAAAATCAAAAGTGGGAAGCTTAACCAGCTGTCCCCCAGGGACTACTTTTCAAACAGGAGTCCCCTTCTCTTCTCAACCACTGCCCAACTTCCATCATCAAATGCAGACACCATAAGTCTCAGGAATGAAAAAGTACAGAGACAATGATTGGCTTAATATGCAGTATTTATTAAAACAACAGAATCACATGTTACCTAGTAATCCAGTTTAAAATATGCTAAAAGGTTGGGGTGCCTGGGTGGCTCAGTTGATTCAGCGTCTAACTCTTGATTTTGTCTCAGGTCATGATCTCAGGGTTCGTGAGTTCAATCTCTACAAGGGGCTCTGGGCTCTGTGCTGACACGGTGAAATCTGCTTGGGATCCTCACTCTCCTCTCTCTGTGCTCCTCTCCTCCCCGCACCCCTCCCCAACCTGCTCATGTGATCTCTCAAAATAAATAAATAAACATTTTTTAAAATATGCTAAGAGGTTAAAATAAAACAACTAGGAAAGAGAGGAAGAAACAGTGTTACCAGTGTGTAGCAGTCATAGGGCTCAGAAACTACTGTCTGCTGCTCCTCCCTCTTAAGAGAGTATGATCCAAATGGGTTTTAGAGTTCCCTGTACCTGATATGCTCTCTCCTATCTGCCTATTGAACTCGTCCATCAAGGCCGCTGCAGATATTATCTTTTCCTGGTGCTTTCTCTAACCCCATCACAACAACTCTATGAAATCATTTCTTTTTTTAAATATTTATTTACTTAAATAATCTCTACAACATGGGGCTTGAATTCACGACCCCAGGATCAAGAGTCACGTGCTCTTCTGACAGAACAAGCCAGGTGCCCCTCTATGAGATAATTTCTTAAAATTACTTTCATTTTATAAAAGAGGATCCTGGGGTAGTAAGAGATTAAGTGACTTGCCATAGACACACAAAGGCTTTCTCACTCTAGAGTCCATGCTCTAAATGCCTGAAAGTATGGTTTGAGGGCCAATGCCAGTCCACAGCTGTTTTTCACTAATCTACAATAAATACAGAGGTTAAGAGCAAACACATCCCGTGCTGTGCAGCAAAGTAACCAATAGCCTCATGTGATTATTTCAATTTAAACTGATTTAAATGAAATAAAATATTTAGCTTTTCAGTCATACTAGCTGCATTTCATATGCTCAATAGCCACATGTGGCTAGCAGCTACCATATTGGGCAACACAGATAAATATTTCCATCATCATAAAAGGTTCTATTGGATAGCACTGATTTAGACATCTTTATATACAATTGACTGAGTAATTGTACCTTTGTCTAACCTATGATTAAAAAGTGGTGCTTCTCTTTGTGTGTCTCTTCTATTTCATTTTTCAAATTCACTGCTATTGTATTTTGCAAAAGTCTAATAAATTTGACATTTTAAAAACTGGTCTTTCACCAGAGATAATTTGAGAATCGCAGTCATGAACTACTATATTATAGGGGTAAATTTCAAATTCAGCCAGCATACAAGGCCTTTCAAAATAAGGCTCCAACAACCACTTCAAACTCATCTACTTCCCCCTCTGGAGCACAAAAATGTCTTCCTTCTTTTTCTCATTCTCTCTTCCTCTCTTTCCTTCTTCCTTTTTTCCTCTTTCTTTCTCTCTCTCTCTATCAAACACACGCACACACACACACACACACACACACATCTTAGGGAAGCTTCTAGATATACTGAGCATTTGAAATGGGGGACTAATCCAAATTGAGATGTTTTTTAAGGTAAAATATATACCTGATTTAATCTTTAAAACCAAATACTTCATATTTAAGTATGAAAAACAACATAATTATTAGGTTAAATAAAATATTATTCACCTGTTTCTTTTATGTTTTAATATGAAATTAGAAATGCTTAACTTACATACTTATATTTATATGGGACAGTAATGCTCTAGCTGCATTGAACTTGACACTGTTCTTGCAACACCCAGGCCCCTTCATTACTCTAGATCTCTGCATATTTTCCTTCTCTTTGACCCCAAGGCCCTTCTCCTCACCCTACTCCTCTGCTCCTGGTAAAGGTCTCCAGAGACTCATTCTTTAATGAAAATGTTTTAAAAATCACCTCTTGTGCGGAGTCTCACCAAACACCACTGCAGAGTTAATTGCGCCATTTTTCATGCTTCTTCCCTAATTAACAATATTACCAACTAATATATTTGTTTATAGATTTGCCTCTCCTACTCTCAAAGTCAAGTAGGGTAAATTATTCATCACTGTACCTTCAATCATTGTACCCCTATGCAAGCATAGGGTACAGTACATTTTCATTTAGGGAATGAAGGAACCCTTAATCTCTCCAGGTCTTAGAGTCTTGTCTTTCCTCCTATACAAAGAAGCTGAGGGAATAAAAACTTGTGATCATATTTAAAATTTTTTGAAAAATTATGAAAACTATACATTGCTGTTGCTTTCCTTTTTATTAGAACTATTTATATGCATAGGTTCTTGGTTTCTATAGTCACTATTACTGATGCTTGTTTTTAAAAGCTAAATTTTATTAAACCATGAAAATATTTCACCAGATTGCAACTTATTCTTGAAGTACATTCTTTCAATGTGTTGTTGGTGCAAAAAAAAAGGAAAGGCTAATAACATATTTATCAATTAACACTAACCATAAGTATCTACTTCTCATTAAAAATTCTCTAAGCATCCCATAGACATTAACTGTTTCAGAATACATACATTCTAGTAATGGATTAGAATCATATAATGGCAATTTTGTGGAGATACAGGAGAGCTTAGGAATCCCTAGTCCATACGCTTGTTTTGTAGAAACGGCCTGTGCTGTGATTCCCAGATAGCAGATAAACCAACAAGTACAATCAACCAGGTAACTGGACCAACTAGTACAGACTTGCCAGAGGATTAAAAATTGTCTTCTTACAGGAAGCTGTATGCATTTACATATAATAGAAATTCAATGGACACTCAAGTGCAGTCTGAGAAGCAAATAACTCTAATATAACATATGTACTCAAATAGTCTCAACACCATAGCACTAGAACATAGAGAAGAACAAGAGAAATCATGAAAAGCCATGGAGAAGACATGACAACTCAAGAGAGACCCAAGGAAAGGCTCCACAGGAAGAGAAGGGAACCCTCCTGGAGGGACCACTGGGACATCATCCCTCAGTCACATTCTGTTCAGAAGATATGTTCATAAAATAAGTGCCTGAATCTTTTAGTTTTACATTTTTTGCATATACGTCAATTGAATTAATAGAAAACATGCCATTTTGATAATAAGACTTAACTGCTCTCTAATATGATTATTTAAATTAATTTTGACATGAAAACATGATGTAATTACTTTAAAACAGAAACTAGCATCTTTGAGTATTGTTCGTAATATCTTAACTATACTTTGTCTTTAAATCCTACAAATGTAATAAATGCTTATTTTTAAAAGTAATTTAATTTAAAAGACAATTATTTGTTACTTTCAATGGATCAGTTTGTTCCTTGACTGTAATATTAGTACTTTAGAAAATTTACAAGATTGAAGGCACAAAACAACAAACTACATGAGAAATCACCTAAGAACACTTGACATAAGTAAACACTAAATAGATATTAGTTGATCCTAAACCTGATTTTCCTTGGAACATAATCTGAAAATTACTGATGTAATTCTTGGCTAAAGAACATAATTATATACCTCTCCAACAGAGCACTGCAAGAATCTTTTATTATTGTTGTTTTTAGGAAGGCACATTAGCCCAACTGAGATATGTTTTTGTTAATAAATAGTAGAAAATAATAATTATTACTAACAGTATATAGTTGGAGAGGTAACAAAAATAGAAAAAGATATCACTATATCACATTCCATGCAAGAGAAACACTGTAAATAATATGTAATTTAAAAACAAATCATGCAGGGGTGCCTAGGTGGCTCAGTCAGTTAAGCATCTGACTTTTGATTTCAGATCAGGTCATGAGCTCATGGCTCACAGGATTGACCCCCACGTTGGAGCTTCCAGTGACTGTACGTTCATGATTTTATCAAATTTTCTGTTTTGTTGGGGGAACCTAAGCTGTCAGCATAAAGCCTGCTCAGGAATCTCTCTCTCCCTCTCTCTCTGCCCCACCCCTACTTGCACACTCTCTCTCAAATTAATAAATAAAACTTTAAAAACAAATAATGGAATCCAATACATAATTTGTACATTCCTAGCAAGAAATACAGATTCAAAATACAAATTAAAATAGTGAAACACAGAGGCTATATAAAGGCCAATGATCAAGAACACCTTGAGGAAATGCTCTCCTAATTCACACATTAACTGATACGTGATCACCACACCTCAAAAAATTTATTCCAGACCTAGAGTCAGTTCAAATGAAAATGATCAATGTAGGAGCGCCTGGGTGGCTCAGTTGGTTAAGATTCCGACTTCGGCTCAGGTCACACACGATCTCATGGTTCGTGAGTTCGAGCCCCATATCGGGCTCTGTGCTGACAGCTTGGAGCTTGGAGACTGCTTCGGATTCTGTGTCTCCCTCTGTCTCTGCTCCTCCCCCACCTGTGGGCTCTCTCTCTCTCTCTCTCTCTCTCTCTCTCTCTCTCTCTCTCTCTCATCAGCCCTCCTCAGTCTGAAAAGACATAGGCCAAAAGTAGAAATATTTTGGTGTATGAAATCAAGAAGGACTTTGATAACACAAATACATAGACCTACTCACCAAATCTTATATTAGTACCAGGGGATGGTCCGAGTAGCTCACAGGCAATTTGAGGAAAATCAAAATATACAATTTTTCACAATGAGTGATAAACTTATGAATAGTTTCTTCCAACAAAAGAGAGAATTTGATAAAATCGTGAATACCATCACTGGACGTCATTTTAATCTACCACAAAGCATTGGTTCGTCACTGACCCAAGTGAACCCTGTGGTATCACTAGGAGTATCTTGTTGATCTGAAAGGCTATTAGTCTGCCCTAGTTCAGAACTACAAATATCCCTACACAGTCATTTCAGTGAAATAAAATTAAGCAAGCTACCGTAGTATTCTTTTATAGTCTGCAAAGGGAGAAAATAATTCTATGGTGATCAACAAATACAAGTAGTACTACTCATCTCAAACATTGCCTCTTTATTAATTGCAAACCGTATTCTGTTTGGGGTCATAACTTCATCTCTCCATTCATTTAACAAAACTTTATTGATCACCTACTAAGCACTGGAGATGCAAATGCGTGAGAATATCCACATCCTCAAAGAGCTTCCAAGTATAAAGAGGAAGACAAAATGTACAAACTACTGTAACTGGGGTAGTGACAAGGTGCTGTGAGAACAGAGGGGAGGAGGGGATTAAGAGGACAATGCTTGACCTGAGGCTTAAAGGGTACTGATGCGCAGTGAAGAAGTTGGGAGTGGCACTGAAGAACAACCCAAGAAAAGACATAGAAAGGGCTTTGGACAAAAGGGGGGAAATGGTGGAAGATACAGCAGTGATAGGAAGGAATTATTCCTTAGGGTCTGACTGAGAAGGTCTACTGGTGAAGCTCCAACACACATGGAGCAAAATGCCCCAGGGTACTGTAACAGGGGACATGAAGAACTTTTCCCATTCCTCATGCAGTCAGGAAAAGGAAAGAAGCAAGGAAAGGAGGGAGGAAGGGAGGGAAGGAGGAAGGAGAAAAAAAGGAAGGGAAGTTTCTTTCTTATCTTCACAACCTCCTGTCTCCTCAGCACAGAGAATTCACCCAGATTCCACATCAGGGCAAGGAGAGCATTTGAGGTTCCTCAAAATCCTCAAATAAGCCACTACCTATTATCTTCTGGTTATTCCTTAGAATTTTCACTGAGGGAAAACTAACTCGTGCTTACAAGAGATGCATTAGTCAAGCAATTTGTTTACAAAAGCACTCAAGATTTTCTTCCGTTTAAAATTCCAGGGGCACCTGGGTGGCTCAGTGGGTTAAGTATCCAACCTTGGCTAGGGTCATGATCTCATGGTTCATGGTTTTGAGCCCCATGTGGGGCTCAGTGCTGATAGCTCAGAGCCGGGAACCTGCTTCAGATTCTGTGTCTCCCTCTCTCTCTGCCCTTCCTCCTCTCGCACTCTGTCTCTCTCTGTCTCTCAAAACTAAATAAATGCTAAAAAAAATTGTTTTAGAAAAAAATAAAATTCCTAAATACCAGTAATCTGACAAAAAAAAATCTCCTGCACTCTTGAACAATTACAGGACATTTGAAATGTCTAAACTTGAACTGTATGTTTTCTAACAATACTGTTTATTTTTATATACAAAAGGCTGACGTTATTGTTCCTTTACTTGAATTCAAACTGTAAAAATATTAAATATTATACCCTTCAAAATCTTAAACAACTATTTTTAAACCCATGCTGTATCATGACTTTGAATTCAGAAAGTTATATATTCAAAGGAAATTGGGAGCACTATTTGAAAATGACTTGCTTTTCATATATTGTCTTCATGATCCATAGTTACAGATTATCTTTTTCATAAAAAGAGATAAAATTCTTTATAATGTCATTTTCATTCTTTTCTACTTAAATCTGGAAGCAAACTAAAGCAAAACCAACTTTACTCCTACTGTGAATTATTTTCTCTCTAATAATAGGTTTATATTTTGGGGAAACAAAACAAAATCCTTTGCTTCGATTTCTAAATATTTTTCCTAGAATATTATTGTTTAAAAATGTCTCAGGCTATGATAGAAATAGCAGAATGAATAGATTAAGTGAAGCGGAAAGGAACACAATGAAAAGAAAGTGCAATGAAAGAAGAGTAAGATTTAGGGACTGAAACTCTCACTGATTTTTAACTGTATCACTTTTTCTTCTAAAGACTGAATATACTACTTACATGAAAACTTAAATATTTCCCCTAAATTTTCCATTGAAGAACAGGGTTCACTGATACAAATTTAACTCTTAGTCTTCATTCTAAAGCATGTAGCAGACATAAAGACCAGAAATTTTAAATCCTGGCACAGACATTTGCACGTCAAAGCTCACTTCCTCCTACTAACACGCCTAGATTTATGATGATTAGCCCTTTAGCCATCTTAAGGAAGATCATCCTTTCCTTTATTTAATTCACAATTCAAATAATGCTGGGCCTCCATTTTTCCATAGCTTATATTCCAATTGTTCATTCAACCATTCAAGAAAGCTTACTGAGAACCTACAACATGTCAGCAATTGTGCAAAAATTTGGAGAAGACACAAAAATTAAGTTCCTACTATTAGCAGGCACTATTAATTACCTATTCAATAGCCATTCCCCTTTTTTCTTGCCAACCTAACGTCAATTTTGTTCAGAATGCAAAGAGTCCAGCCCCATTAATCTAAGCAGTTGTTTTCAATATGGATGATGCTACCCCTAGGAGTCATTTTAAATACGTGTAGGAGGAGGAGCATGTCTGGCTGTCATGAGAGTATAGGGATCCTACTAGTAATTACTTGGCAGGGGCCAGGGATAGTAGACATACTGTGATGTGGGGTACAGTCATGTATACTAAGAACTCTCCAACATTCTACACAGATTTTTTAACATGAAAAACCTATTATCTGAACCTTAAACCTAACTTTATTGTATATATAAAAATAGTTTTTGTACAGCTTTAATGCAAGTGAACTTTTTCAAGAACTAATTATCAGGGGCAACTGGGTGGCTCCTTTGGTTATGCATCCAACTCTTGATTTCAGCTCAAGTCATGATCTCACAGTTTGTGAGTTCAAGAGCCACGTCAAGCTCTGCACTATGTCAGCATGGAGCTTGGAATTCTCTCTCCCTCTCTCTCTGCTTCTACTTCACTCATGCTCTCTCTCTCTCTCTCTCTCTCTCTCTCTCTCTCTCTGTCTCAAAATAAAGAAATAAACTTAAAAAGTTAAAAAAAAAAAAAGAAGCAATTACCATGTATATCAAGGGAGGACTATGCTGTCTTTGGTTCAGAACTTTACTGTGGGCTGTTCACTTCAGCAAAACACCAATGACTACACTGCTTCTGGTATTGGAATCACCACCACCACACCCCTGGGCCATCTACATCTGCTGCTGTCACATTCACTATGTAAGCACTGGACTACTTCATTATGTCATTTAGTGGGGTCATGCCTGCGTATGTATTTTGAAGTACTTTATTATAAATTACTTTCCTTTAATTTCTCCTTTACATTACAGTTAGGATAGCATACTGATTTAATTGAAAATATGCATAAGCAGATTATCTATGATGCTTCTTCAGAATAATAAAGCATGTACCCTAAAGCATTATTTTTGAAAAGGGGGCATTGCATCTAATAGGATGATGAACTTGTAATTTAAGTGAACTTGACAATTCTATTCCTCACTCTTCCAGCCTACCTTCCAGCCAGAGGAGGCCCCGTGACCCAGTTCTACTCAAAGAGACCCAAACAGAAGCAGCTGACAAGAAAGTGGCCACAATTCTAGGGCTGCATTTCCTACTTTGTAACCATGAGGGCAAATCCAAGAGAACTGGTCCTGACATCACTGAGCAGCTGAGCCAACACCAGCACCACCAACTTATTTGTTAGGTGAGAAAAAGAAACTCCATTTGTTTTAGCCGCTGTGAGTTGGATTCTCTGTTCATTGCAGTTGTGAATACATTTCCAACTGCTATACTACTTTAGGGGGCTTCTGGGGGATCCATAATTGAATATATTATTTATATTAATACCAGAAGCAAGGTCCAAGATCTGGCATATGGTCTACCTAGACTTCTCGTATGCATCTAGGTTCTCAATAGCCAACATCACACTCAGAATCTTCCCTTCCAAACCTCATCTTCCTTTGTTCCCTGCCCTAGTCAGTAAGTTAGAAACTGCAGTGTGCTATTGGATTCTTGCCTCTCTCTCAGGGAGAATAGGTGAACAGTTGGCAAGTCCTGCCTGCAATTCCACCTTCAAATTCTTTCTTGACTAATTTCCCTCCTCTCCAACTTATCATCACCTAGCTCAGAACCTCATTATCCTTCATTTGAAACACTTCCTCACTCATATCCCTGCCTTAAAGTCAGGTCCCTTCCCAACCTATGTTCCTTGCTGCCACTAGAGTTATTTTAAACCCAAATCGAATGACTCCTTGGCTTGTAACATCTGTTTCCCCACTGTTCATTGTTCAGTGTTATGGGTATGGCAGTCTTCATGATCACTCCCTGTTGTTCCCTCACCTCAATATCAAAGCCCCAACAGGCTGTGTACCAGTCCTGGAAATCACAGAACAGTCTTTATACCTCTCTGACTTTGCTCATGCTGTTTCCTCTGCTAAAATGCCCTTTCACGCTTTCTCCACTTGGAGAAGTTGCAGTCATAATGCAAGGTCTGGCTCCTCGGTCTCCAGCTCCCAGGCAGGATTATTTGCTGCCTTTTCAACAACGCACTGTATGCAGTGTGCTTTTGTGTCTGTCACCCCGCTGGACTATACATCACCTAATAGCGATAATATTTTACTTTTATAAAATTCACCAAGCATGTTCTCTGCAAGGAATGTGTTTTATTTATTTCATATACTAAGCAAATAGCAAAATACCTGTCAATAAATATTTATAGAACAAGTGAATAGATTCATCAAACAAGTAGTTATATTTCACAACAGAAGTATACGCCTCTGATTCATCACTTTCATGATTACCTTTCTTGCATCAGACATTAATTTGCTCCTTTAAACTGTAGCATATCCGTAAGTTCCTTTCATAAAGAGAGTCAAGAGACCTGGAACTTGGTCCTGGCTATCCCTCTCTAGATGCATGACTTTGGACAATTTATTGTAAGTCTCTATGTGTAAAATAAGGGGTTGCATTTCAGCTCTAACATTCTATTGTGGATTTTCTTAAATTTTTAATATGAGTCACGCTTTTCTTTACAGTCCATGTTAGCACTTGACTAAATCACCTTATACCAAACACTTACTTGGTTCATATACAAAAACCACTACTGAATCTACCATTCTGTCTCCTTCTACTAGTCAACTGAAATTGAACTCTCAAAGGTCATTGTGGATGCCCTTGCTCCTAAATCCAATGAAGACATTTCATTTCCTATCATATGTAACATCTGAAACATTTAACACTATGAGCAGCCTCTCCTTTTCCAAACACCCTTCTTCCAGTATTTCTGCTCTCCTTCTCACCTTTTTTTTGGTAGGGCCTCTTTTCTCCATTTCCCCTGTAAAGCTTATTTCCTAGGGCTCTGTCCTTGACCTTTTTCTCCTACTACACATTCTAACTGGGAAGGTCATTCACTTCAAGGCTTCATTACTATGCATGGCAAGAACTCACCTATAAGTTAATAAGTTCTCTTAGTTTGGATGCCCATAGGTACCTCTAACTCAACATATCTAAACCCTTCTCATGACTTTTCCCCCAAGTCAGTTCCTCTCCCTGAAGGCCCACTCTTGATGCCTGGCATTTATATCACCCATCGTCTGCACCATTTGGGACATCTCACCCTCTTTTAAACCCTTCAGCCACTTGATCATTAAGTGCTATCAAATTTAACTACTAAAAATCCCCCAAACCCATCTTTCCCCTTAAGTCTTCCTCAGCAGCTTAGCTTCTGGCCATATTACCTTAACCTGAACCACCATAGCAGTCTCCTAACTTATCTCCCTGTCTCCAGCCTCCTGTCCTCCGATGCATTCTTTTTGCTGCACTGATTATCATTCAAAATATTTATATTCAAAATGTGTATCTCTCCCACTAAACTGTGGACTCAATGTGGGCAGGGCCTGCATAGAAGACATCTTTGAGCCTCTAAGATCTAGCATTGATCTAGCATTTAGTAAGTACTCCATAAACATAGGTAGGAAATATAGGAGGTGATACCTGAATTAGTTTTGGAAAAGTCTAAGACCCAGTAGGTGTATGGGTTGGGGAGGAGTGAGTGTCCAGGCTGAAGAATAGCTCTCCTCTCTTTAGAATTCAAAGAAAAGTGCCGAATACATTTCATGTGCTTAGTCATTTGTACTGTCTTGAGCTGAACCTTTCTGTATAAGCAGATAACTCCCAGATATAAGACCATTTTTTCCTTATAAGCATTTGTGTCCTCCTTGGAACCTAACGTATTGCTTTTTAGAGTAAGCATTCAGACTGTATTTGTTGATGCAAGTTTTCTAGTATCTACTTTTCACATGATGGGAGACAGGAGGGCAAGATAGAAAGAAAGGAAGATACCAGAGAAGAACCTTTGCTCCCACTGCACCTTCAATTTTACTCACTAGAAAAACAATTCCATAGAGTTTGAAATCTTTTGAAAGTCCCTAATAAAAACTGGTGAAATGCGAATGAAGTTTATAGATTCTACCAGTGGCAATTTCCGGGTTTTGATATACTATAGTCATAGATGTTACCATTGTAGAAAGCTGGGTAAAGGATACAACAGGGTCTCTCTGTACTATTTTTGTGACATCCTGTAAGTCTATAATTATTTCAAAATAAGAAGCTTAAAAAAAAAGCCACCTACCTGACGCCTTTTTAAACATTTTTTTTTTTAAATCATAATACTTATCTGTACTTCTGGGAAAAACCATACAGGAGTGAACCAGAACCGGTCCAACTCTAAGACAGGGAGCAGAGTGTCCCAGGCCCACCTCTCCTACCAACTTAGACTAGGATTCACCCTGTATCCAATAGCTTCATCACTATTTTTCTAGGAGACATGGTTAAAGAGGCTTCATTTCCAATGTCTCTGTCATTGAACATGTCATCCTGAATAAGGCATGGGCATTCTAGAGACAAGGGAGGAGGACTGAAGAAAGAGGCAAATCCTGACAGCCAGGCAAAGAAGTCAGTACATGAAATTTCCTTTCTTCCCATTGGTTCTGGAAGTTAGTACAGAGACAGCTGGTTAGTGAGGTGATGAGAGCAGGGTAAGTGGCACACTGACTGGCAGTCCCCTTCTGGGAAGGAATCCGAGATGCTGTGGGGGTGACACCCTGCTGGGAAAGGTCTACCAGTAGACCCTTCTCCTCCCACTGGCCGCACCGGATCACTCATGCCCTGACTCTACAGATATCAAGCGACCTTCTCTCTCTTACCCCTCCTAATCCCATCAGCAGTGAGCCAGCAGGCTGACTCATTTTGTGTCCCTGACATTTTACTGTTTATCAGTGAGCAGTTTTTGAGTTTACCTTCTAAAAAAATTAATTGGGCTCACTCTACTAATCCTTTTTCTAGATTTCCTTATTCCTTCCAAGTTTCTTGAGTGTATAAAACAACGTAGCCTAAATTCCTACTGTTCTTTGTAGGCATCTTTGTTCATATAGCCAAATGTAACTGACTTTTGACCTACATCATGATGGGAGTAAGAGAAATAAATGTAAAGCTCCCTTACATGCTGCTTAAGTAAAACAATATGATTAACATTCCAATAAATGAAATCAACCATGAACCCTCAGACAAACTTTGTATCCTTGGCTTGCAAAATCTGTACTGAAATTCAAAGAGGCTATAAGACTGCTCTTGGTCCCTTTGTTAGCTAAAGATGCCAGGCTGACCGTGAGGGTAGATGCTTTTGAGAACAGGGGTCTCAGATCTGCGACTCAGCCACAAATGCGCATGCCCAGTCAGCAGCCATAACAAGCACATGTAATCAATAAAAACACAGATAAATCATGACGAATGCAGTTTATACCCCTTTGGAGCCAAATACAAAGTGGGTAACCCTAGACATTAGCAATTCTGAGGCCCTACGATCCAGAAGAACTGAAAAAAGGGATGAAAGGAAATAGGATTGTAGCCTCGTAAAGTTCTAGTTTTCTAGGACTTGGACCCCCAACATAAGAGTAATAGGAAGTGTTTTATTTCTGCCAATAAAACCAGCGAAGCATTTGTCTTCGATCTGGTGATATTAAAAAGCTATTACAAGGCACAGCAGCCTCTTCCAGAGGCAGGGGAGAGAATATGGCCTTCCTTGAATCAGACAAAGTGCAGAAATCTTCCAGAGAGTCAGCTGCAGAAAACTATAAAGCCAGAGATATATAGATTTAATTACCATTCACCAATATAGGGTTACAGTAAGCTGACTGTACTAATGTGTTTTTATTGCTAAACAGCGTGCTTCCCCCATGTATCTTTCCCTGAACTGGTTAATAACAGTTCCAAGGAACACTCTGGTAGAGATATTAGGAATTTCCTTTGGAACATACCTTTCAGTTTCCCTCGCTTTAGCCAGACTCCCCCATCCCATAAACACGAAAGCAGAAAGACCCTCAATGAATCTTGCTGCAAACGCAGTTCTTGTTACAGCCCAAGCCAGGGAGGCCTGTTCAGAAAGCCACTTACCGCAAAATTTGCTATTAAACCTGTCAAACGGACATATATGAAAATACTACTTCGCTAAACAGCTGTTAAGTTTCACGAGCTTAAAAAGAAAATACCATGCAGCTATCCACTGTTAACAGAGATTCACCAGTCCATTTTAAAATCTGATACGTCGGTCTGCCTTTCCCGAAATCCTAACATTTGCTCTCTGCTATGAGATGGCTGCCACATAGTACCATCAGCAAACACTGGCTGAGAGCACACACATTCTCACTTTACAACAGCACAAGCTCCCTCCTCCTGCATGGCAGCGCGCATCTGCTGCTTTGGGCTCTTGCACAGGAAAAAGAGCATTTCTCAACGGTGTCGAGGGGAAATTAATGCACTGATTCCTCTCTGTCCCAATGGGCAGACATTAATCAAAGGTGGCAAAAGAAAAGAGTTAAGCCAAATAGATTCACAGTAATGGAGCTGAAACAATTATTCAAAGTGCTTAATCAGTCAATGCAAAATAAAACCATTGTAGCACTGCATCAGTACACAGCAAGCAACATTATCCTGGGGAAAAGAGCACTCATAAAACAAGTTTTCTAGGAAGTGGGGAAAGCAAGGTGATACAGCAGATGTTTGACAGCAGGAAATTAAAAAGGTAACCTAAAGAAAAAAAAATAACGAATTAGGGAGACACTTAGCGAGAGATGAGCTTGGAGTGTGGGACAAAGGCCATGGGGGAAAATACATCCCAGTCCAGAGGTGAGGAGCGAGTTGAAAAGAGCTATACAGAAGCACAGGAACCAGCTGAGAGTGATTTTTCTTAATGGCCAATTTCTAAAATCCAAGAAGCAATTTTTAAAAAGAGAATCACATTCATCAGGAGATAAAATGTATGATTTAAAGGATTATGAAGACAGACTTAAAGAAAAAGATTCTTGGATCCCAGACGGAGACAGCAAAAGAAGTAGGGGGAAGAGAACTGGTTCCCTCTGGGGAGAGGCAGAGATGCTTAGGAGGAGGACAGAGAAATCAAAGGAACCACAGCTTATCTCAATTTTTGTGACTTACTTCCCAATCTCTCACTCGAAAGATGAAAAGCCCATAGTCAGGTCACCCAAGTCATTGTTATAGGAAATGAGGTGAGGAAACACTCAGTTTGGAATAATCACCCCATAATTGCCTAGAGGTCTACTAAATCTGTGAAGGATCGGCCTATTTCCTAAATGTAGTGCGTTTGATTTCCCTCCAGAGAATGCAGGAAATTGTACCCTTTGAAACAGATGAGAAGTTTTGGATAACATCAGATTCTATTGGAAAGCCCCCGGGTAATGAGTCGGCAACTCACAGCCTGCACCACAGTGTCTGATACATTTAGTAGCAGATGAGGGGAAGTTTGTTGTGACAGCTGTGCAGAAAAAAAAAGGCTGAAGGTTAGGTGGATTTGCAACATGAGAAGGTGATTTGGGCTTGGAAAAAGCAAAGTCATCTTCAGAAGGAAAGAGCGCACAGAAAAAAGAACAAAAGGAAGCACGGGGCAGGTGGGGGGAAACACAATAAGCCCAGATTGTTGGGAAGTTCTTTGCACTGTCTCCATGCGTTGGGAGTTCCTGCTGACCAGTCAGAGTGTCCCCCAAAAGCCGTTGCCTGATTTGCTTTTATAGTAGCTAGACGTGGCCAAGAGTAGGAACATTGTACCACTTGCAAGACACATAGATACAGAGCAACCTTGATTTCTTACTAAAAGATGATTTTCCTCTCCTCTCTGCACGAAAGGACTAGGACGATCTCTCAGATGGTGGCTGCTGCCTGCCCCTCCCTTACTCAAAGACCACACTGTTCTTCTGTCCCATACAGCCCCACGGTGCTGCGTTTGTTCCCCATCTTCTCTCTCCTCCAGCACTTGCTCAGAGGCTTGCCACTTCTCCTCATGAAGTGTCACAGGCAGGACATGCAACACCTTGTATTGTGCATGAGCACAGCCCAGACCGGCATGAGAGGGAAAAGATTCTAATGATTTGGAAGCAGGAAGATAAATACCAAGTGACAGAAAACCCTCCAGAAGTTGCCTCTGCATAGCCTGCTCTGGAAGTCACGTTCCTCACTTGACAGAGGCAGGAGGGAAGGAGAAAGGAAGAAAACCAACATCTCCCTTTGCCCTAGCAAGAGACTGTGCTATGTGCTTCCATATATACATGTATATCTCATCAGATAGATAGATAGATAGATAGATATCATCTGATTTAATCCTCATAAGCAACCATTGAGGGATATTATTACTACCAAAGCAGAGGCTCAGAGAACATGATTTGCTCATGGTCAATTGGGTAGTAAGAGGTAGAACCCTGTTTTTCACTTGACTCACCTTTTGAAAAGCCCTGTCTGACCCTCAAAGTTTGGGTTGGGGAACCCTTCATACTGCTGTATTCTCCACGGTACATAACATTCTCCATGGCACTTTCTCCATGGTACATAACATTCTGCATTGTAATTCCTATTAATTTCTGGGTCTCTGTCTCTAGACTGAGGGCTCACTGAAGGCAGAGGCTACGCCTTCAGTATGCCTCAGTGCTACGTACAATGCCTGGTCTATGTGTGTTGGAGGAACGCTGGGCCAGAGATAAGAACCCACCATCCCATGCCGTCTCTGAATAATACTGCTGGAATTTAAATTTCACCAAGCGCTTAGTGAAATGAAAAAGAGTAGTTATGAAAACTATACATGTCTTCCTCTCAAACTCTTCCTCCATGGTCTCCGTGGTACTAATGCTGCCTTGTGGAACATAGTTATGGACTTGTAAAATAGGGTGTTTAAATGCAAGTGACTATACAGCTCTGTAGTACTCGCTATTCCCTGGTTGAAAATGAATGTTGGGTTTTTTCCAGGTCCTTTTCTGTAAAGTAATGAGAAACACTGGTAAGCCCTGCTTTCACTCTCAGGGTCCCACAGACACCAATTATTCACACTCAATGTCACAACTTCAAAATGTTTAAGATGCTCTGAACTTTGGTGGGTTCTTTCTTTTAGAGATGAGAACAAAAAGAGAGCCAAATTACCTTAGCCCATGTTGTTGGAAGTCATTATGGTTTCTGCACCATAGAACCCATGCAATTGTTCCAGCAATCCTGTTCCAATGCCTGTTTCCAAAGTAGAAAATACATGACTTGACCACCAGGAATGTCTGTACTAAGTCCAAGTCCAGAGCAGGGTGGCTCTGCCTCAGCTGTGACCCCTGAAGCCCCATCAGTGAGCAAAGTCTAATCAACCCAGAAAACCAGCAAAAAGAAGCCAGCCTAACAACTGAGTCCAGACTGCAGTAAATCTGCTTCCAGTTATTGTTCACCCTTGTTCCAAACACATCTAGGTACAGACTTTAATAAAGGCATGCGCAAAAGCTAGTTTTACTGAATTCCATACCCAGTGGGGATAGCAAATTGTGGACTTGGAAAAAAAAGTAGCCTCTAGCAACTAGAACCACGCTGAACATGCATGTAATTCAAAGGTACTTAATTCTATAGAAAAAGCTCAACCTTTCTCAATTTGTCTTGGCATTTGTACGGTTCCATGCTGTATTTTAGGGCTACCAACACTGTGAGAGATCTCTTCTCAGTCTTCCGACTGACTGCACGGATTGGGTATTTCCTAAAGAATACAAGAAAAACAATCCCACCAATGCTGTTGAGATAGCGGACATTCAAATAGGCCTGAAAGCTGATGGCTAACCCTCCTGTATTTTTTCACCTTATTCTCTGATTCTTCACACCGTTTGTCCAACTGCTTTCAATAAATTTTTTAGCATCTTTACTGAGGTATAATTAACGTACAATAAACTACACATATATCAAATACACAATCTGATAAATTGATATAATACTGAAAGGATGATCCATAAAGGAAAAGTGGATAACTTGGACTTCAATCACCTTTTAAGCATTTTTCCCTTTAAAAACATTTATGCACAGCACCTACGTAGAGAACAGATCAAAGCAGAGCTCCTTTTGAAGGGGACAAGGATCCTGGGTCCTGTTTCCTTAGTCCCTCATCACCTTTCTTTGTGGTTTCTAAGATGTTTCTGTAAAAAAACACAGGGTCCTAAAGAATAAAAAGTAGAAGCCACTGGATTTTATTTAGAGGATGTTTGTATCTGCCCAAAATAACCACTAACTTTTATTGAGAGGCTATATATGCATTGCATAATGAGATAGGTATTTTGCAATATTTTTTTTCTCTTTTAATCCCATTAGATAGGTATTATTTGCATTCACACATGAGGAAATTAAGGCTCTCAGAGCTGGTACATACCAGAGCTGACATTTGAACCCAGCTCTGACCCACCTAAGACCATGCTTTTTTGGGTTCCAATGTTCAGGGCCCCCCGCCCCCCACACACTGCCTTGGGACCAAACATAAAAGATAAGAACTTGGAATTTCTGTGGACATAAACTACTTGTACAGAATAATTGTCAATTCTAAAACATGAAATTCTTATTTCCCTAGAAAAATGAACTCCAGCTAAAAATAACATATAATAAACATCCAGGATAGACTTCCTATAATGCCACACCAGCACGTGATAGTGTGATAACCCAGCTATTGAGCAAATAGTTTGGACAAGGCCCTTCTCCCAGGCATGCCCAGACCTTCCCTGCTATCAAGAACAAGTAGCACATGAGGGTCTGCAGCTAGCTGATAAATTCCATTTGTTTCAAGGCCTAAGTAAGCCAGTTAACTCTGCCGCATTCAGGAGAGGGCTGGAATAGCACGTTGGTTATGAATATATTGTCACACAAACAGTAAAGAGCCTGAGCCCTGACTAGCCCCAAGATTTGGTGCTATTAATGGAGGTTAACAATTATAATAATATCTAATCTTTATCAATTCCTAAGGACTTAATATCGTATTATCTCATTTAATCCTTACAACAACTCTGTGATAGATGGAAAAGAGGCTTAGAGAAGATAAATGATGAGGTCAAGGTCATATAGTAAATGAGGGACAGAATCATGATTTGCACCCAGATCAGGGACCACAGAGCCAGTTCTCTGTACTACTGCTGTGGTCTAGGCCACCTTTCTCAGAGCGAGGAAGGACAAAGAAAAGAAGAAACTCCAATCTCATCCTTCTAACCCTCCACTCAAGTGCCCTGGGGCAAGGCATTCACTCCCCTGCTCATCCCATAGAGCCTACAGAAGGGGCTCCCCACTGGAGAAGTCAGTTCAGGGCTGTAGGGGAGGAAACTGAGGGATGCTGCGTACAAGGTGCAGAAAGCCCAGCTCCTGGAGGTGGCGAGTCACACGTGTGAGGCTCTGTATGTTCATGGCAGCGTATGGGCTTCTGATCGGCATCACAGACTTCAGGTGGGCTTGTGGGTATCAGAGGCAGACACGCAGCTGTCTTCCCCTGAGCTGAAAACCCAGTCAAGCCAGTCTTCCTAGCTCAAAACCACCTCAGACCAGGAAGGCCTTAGAAAAAGCAGGAAAACACCTGTCACCCACAGCTTCTGCACTTTGGCAACAGGGAACTGAAGATTTGGAAGGGAGGGTTTTACTCAAAAGTCACTACCAGCTGCTTATTCCCTATGAAGTTTCAGGCAGAATGCTCAGCCACACAACAGTTTAATTGACACATATCCTAACTGAGACTTTTATAGCTTTAGTTTTTCTTGTTAGAAGATTTTGCCTCTCTCTGACATAATTACAAGTTCCATATTTTTGCCTGAAGCCTAAAATGTAAACCATTTCCTGGTATACCACAACTTCCTAGCATTGACTATATAAGGCAAGGCTGCACAGCATTTAAAATTAAAAACATCATTTTCCTAAATGTGTGTGTCATTATGATGTTTACCAGTGTTTTGCTGGTTAAATCACGGTTCCTACGTACTTCAGTCAAAGGCCTGCTGGCATTGTGATATAAGCCTAGCAATGCAGCCTAAAACACAGTTTTTCTTCTCTTTGGATTCTCTTATGAGTTCCTTCACAGAGTACTTTATGGAGCTCCAGAATATCAACTATAATGCCTTTTATGACCAGCAGGGGCTAAATTCATCTCTGTTGGTTAAAGTTCTCTTTAGGCCTCTGAGAAATATCTCTCATTCACTCTTAGAATATCATCACTGGTAGACTTGGGCAAAAGTCTTGACTCTTCTACTTACAAGTTTGCACAAATTCTCTGAATCCGTGTTTCCTCCTCCATTAAATGGGAATGATGATACCAGACTTATAGAGTTCTTATGAAACAGATTTCTAACAGCCACTGGGCATATGATAGTTGCTTAGCAGGTGTTTGTTCCCTTCACTTGCTCTACCCTTCTTCTCCATGCAGCTCCCATTCCTGCCCTTGACAGTAAGCCCCAGACCTGTAGGAGTCACAGGGAGGAGAATAGGGTTTGTAATCACAACTCAGGAAATCTCAAGAAACAAAACAGGCTTTTAAAAGCGATGCTGGCTTGACCAATAAAGTGAAGAGGAAGTCAAGTAGCTAGGAGGTTGGATTATGAAATCAAGGAAACTTGATTTCAAACTCTAGCTCCACCAGGACGAGCTGTGTGACCTTGACCAGGCTACCTAACCTCTTTAAATTGTAGTTTCCTTGTGCGTAATGGGGGGCTAATAGTAGTGGCCTGCTTTTCAGGGTTACCAAAGAGTATTAAATGACAAAATATATACAAAGTGCCTAACACAGCAGCTGGTGTATTGTAAATACTCAATGTTAGCAATCATTTCCTGTCACTAACAGGGATAAACAGCGTGCTCTCATCTTACTGGCTGAAGACATGGCCTCTCATCAGCATGCTGCCCTTAGATACCACATGACTTTGTACAAATGTTCTCCTCATTCACAAAATGGAATGAGAATAAACTCTCACCATCCTTCACAGCATTGTTGGAAGTATCAAATAAAATAACGGACAGAAAAGCACTCTGTGAAAGACACAGTGCAGAAATGGACGCTAATCATAATGTTCTTAAGTTCACCCAAAAAGCAAGTTGGTCTGAACAGGGCTTAACTGAGTGCAAAAAAAAAAAAAAAAATCAACCCAGAAGCATCCATTAGTCAGGAAATCACACTTCAAAGAAGGGTTTTAATGCTTCATACATATTTATGTGGTCTATTTCTGACTTTGGAATTCAACAGCCCATTTTCCTAATACTAAAATCTCTTCTTCTCGGGGCGCCTGGGTGGCGCAGTCGGTTAAGCGTCCGACTTCAGCCAGGTCGCGATCTCACGGTCCGTGAGTTCGAGCCCCGCGTCAGGCTCTGGGCTGATGGCTCGGAGCCTGGAGCCTGTTTCCGATTCTGTGTCTCCCTCTCTCTGCCCCTCCCCCATTCATGCTCTGTCTCTCTCTGTCCCAAAAATAAATAAAAAACGTTGAAAAAAAAATTTTTAAATCTCTTCTTCTCTCACTGGAGGTTTGGGCAAAAGGGAGGAAAGGAAACAAGAGAATAAGTTGAGGCCCCTGAAGGTGGCTTAAAGGTAGGACAGAGATGGAGCAAGGTGAAGGAGCCCATCCAGCGGGGCTCTGGAACAGCACACTCGCTGGCTTGGTCCCAGGAGACACGACTAGGTAGCACATTATTTCCCCCTGCAAAAGACTAGGAAGCAAGGGGATGAGGTCACCACAGGAGCTGTCTGGGTTCCAAATTCTCCTTAGGAAATACTGTTCAAACTCTGTCCTTTTCCAGGGTGTAGCTTGGGTGGAAGAATTGAGGAGTAGGAGCTCATTCTTATCCCCTGATGAAACTGACCAGCTGATCAGTACATACGTATTCAACATCTACCATATGGGGAATACAATGAGGTAAGACTGAGACCCCACCTTCAAGGAAGTGGCTCACAGTCTAATTGGTGATACAGTACCTGAAGTCATTATCAGTACAAGTGGGCAAATGGTAAACTAGGACATAGAAGCAGTAAGAAGACTCATAATGGACTTCTGGAGTAAAAAGGTTGGGAGAGGACAAAAAATGAGTTAAGTGAGAGAGGATTCAGCCCCTGAGGATGAATTAAAAAACAAAAATAAACATAAAATATGAAAAACAAAATAATAATAATAATCACAACAACAACAATAACAACAACTACATAGAAAACCAAAAACCACCTGAGATACCTCGCTCATCAAATTCAGTAACTGGGCTAATGGTTTAACATCTTAACATGGTAGCAGGCTAGATGTGCATGATAGGGCTTTTCCTTACTTCTCATGATAAAAATGACACATGCAACACATACACACACACACACACACACACACACACACACACACAACTGGCAAAATACAGAATGCCAAAGATCAGAAGGAAGAGCCATTTACTATGAGCATAAAATTTCCATTTAGTACAGCATCAGTGGGAGCGGGTTAAGAAGTACATTCTTAGACCATACATCATGTGTTTCATCCTACAACCAGATAGTAAGAATGGTCCCAAAGAATGTAGGAAAAGATTTTTATCACCCCCAGAGTCTACACCAAATTTCAGAACAAATTTCAGAACCTAGGGGGCTGCAGTGGTCAGAAAGATGGGGAGCAGCATCCACTTTTACAGGGACTCTCGTGCAGTCGTGCAGCCCCACCCCAACCGTCTTGTCCCGTCAGCTCTGCCTACACTCCTTTGGCCAAGAGACCTCAGCTCTCCCAGTTTAGCAAGATAATGAATAAAGGTGGAAGCTGAGTTTTTTTAGTAAAAGCTCTGTAAATATGAGCAAAAACAGAGAGAATTCACATTCTAGAGGACATGTGAAGGAATATTTAGTGTTGTGTGCTATTTAAGTAACTGGAAATTGTATGTAACCTTATAGTTTTAAAAAACACAAGAGTTTATTAGGAGGATATTAACTGTAATCCTAATTCCACTCCAATCCATGATAGATAAATGCCCGTTAGACATAAAAATAAAAAAGGAAACATCAAATTAAATTTTTAGGTTAAATCTGAGTAGAACAAGCAAGTAGAGTGAAAAATAATTCACCTATTCTCTTGGTTAATAAACACAAAACCTGACTAGATATCACAAGATCTCTCTCAAGAGTGAAAGCGTAGAAAAAGGGCCAACAATGGGTTTATGGGGAAAGAAAAGGAAAAAACGCCAGCCGAAGAGAAAATAGATAATAGTCTGAAGTCTCAAAGAAAGAGAAACTTCTAAAAACGGTTTTCTAAAACAGGTTGAAAATAAAACCATATCTTCTTGTCTTCATAGAGATATGAAAGCTCACTACCTCTATGAAACAAGATCAGAGCACAATAATTAGAGAACAAACTCGCAAAAGAACTGGCTAAAATATGAAAATATAAGGAAACCCAAAATATAATCAGGATTGATTTTAAAAACAGATTAACAACAATGAAGAACAGAGTGACATCGTAGAAAACAGAATTTGTGATAGAGCAGGGCTGCCCAAACTTCAAGCGGACGTGGATCACATAAGAATCTTGTTAAAATAGAAATTCTGATTCAGCAGTTCTGGAATGGAGCCAAATTCTGCATTTCTAACAAGTTCCTGGCGATGCTGAAACTGCGGGTCCTACAGACTATATGGACAGCAGAGATACAGAGAACAAGGTTGAAAGTTCTCATAGAACACAGAGAAACAGAAGCTATGGAAAGGAGATGGTGAGTAGGATGAATAGAGAATACATATCCAACCTACTATAGATATGCTGGAGTGAAAAAATAGGATTAAAAACAAAAATCAAATAAAACTTCTCAACGTAAGGAGAAGAGATAAAATGAAGAGACAGTGTTCCGGTTTGAGTGAAAATTATTGAAAGAATCATATCTAGATAAATTTCTGAATTTCAATGTGAAAACAATCACTCACAAACACATGGATCCGGGCCACAGAACGACTGCTACGAAGGGAAATACAGAGGGAAAGAGAGGAACTGAGCAAAAGGCTGGTCTCAGACTTCCCCCATACTAAACATCAGGAACCAATGGGTATCAATTTTTTTAAGTTTTGCTGTTTGTTTTGTTTTGGTTTTGAGAGAGACAGAGAGAGAGAGAGAGAGAGAGAGAGAGCGCACAGGCAGAGGAAGGGCAGAGAGAAGGAGAGACAGAATCCTAAGCAGTTTCTGCACCATCAGCACAGAGCTGGACACGGGGCTTGAACTCACAAACCGTGAGATCATGACCTGAGTTGAGATCAAGAGTTGGACGCTTAACTGTTTGCGCCACCCAGGTGCCCCAACAGGCATCAATTTATAAAGAGATTTTAGAGGCAAAAAAAATCTGTGCCCAAAGAATTTGACACCCAGTTAAGTTATAGTGCATGTCCCAAGGCATGAGAACAATATTTTCAGGTGTGAATGTGCTCAGCAAATATTATGACATATCTACACTTCCTAAGAATATTACTTAAAGACATTCTGACTGCAGGTCTAATCAAAATTATAAACTAATGAAGAGGAAAGTCACAGTATTAAGGGACTGGTAGTGAGCATTAAATCCAACTCAATGCTGTTTGCAAATGACAAACCTAAAAGAAAATGAGGTATAAACTAATACATTGAATCAAGCTATCCCAGGAAAAAGTATAAAAAAGGTAAAATGGCATTGTAAATACAAAACATAATTAAACAAAAATTAGATGCAAAAATTACATAAGATACAAAAATTATTAAATGGAAAAATATCATTTAATATTGAAAAAATTTATAATGCAGACATCCAGTTCAGGAAGCAGCCTGATTGCTTATATATCCTAAAAACCTAAAACCCATCTGAAATAACCCATCCTAAAACCCACTGAAATAATAGTAGAAAAAAGAAACAAATAAAAATAGAAAATAACTGAGGAAATAATAGAATAAAAATTTTCAAACCTGAAGAGGTATCAGTACTTAGGTTGAAAGTACCTAGAAATGGTCATCAGGATGAATATAAAAAAGCAATTCTTAGACACATTTGGGAAAATATGGAATACTGAAGTTAAAAAGAAAATCTTAGACTCTTCCAGAAGGAATAATTCAGTTTACCTAGAAAGTAAAGAGAATAAGCTTGGCATCAGACTTTTTACCAGAAAAAGTACATTTTAAAAGACAAAGGAGCAATGCCTTCAAATTGCTAAGAGGAAAACATTTTAAATCTAGAATTCTACACCTAGCAAAATATTAGTCAAGCATGAGGTCAAAATTGTAACACTTTCAGAAAAGCATGGACCCGGAAAGTTTACTGTCAACGTGCATCTTCTGGGGGAAAAATCACTTCAATAGGTACCACAGGGGTTAAGGAGATGAATAAAAAAAGAGAATATACAGGATGTGAGAAAGAATGGAACTAATCCAGAAGTGGCACGAAGAAAAATCCCAGGATGATAGCTCTAGACATACCAAGAAATAAATAGGTCAATACATACTAAAGCATTCAACAAATACTATGACTAACAGTTGCAAGATATTAGTAATTATGATGGAAAGGCATGTATTTCTTTTGTCAAGAAGAAAGGCAATTAGAAACTCCAGGAAAAAAAATTTTTTCTAAAAACAGTCCAAATATGAAACAAGTTAAATCATGGTGATAAGCCTGAGTAATAGATGGGATATTAAAAGAGAGAGAATCCATTTATCCTTGACCTTTGGATCATTCCCCCTTGAAGGGGCATAGGTGTGGAATTGCATTACCTTCTCAATATTCCAATATTCCTACCAAATATGTAGTGAATATTTACATCGCTATTATATAAAAATGCTGTCTATCAGCTTTTAACTTTCAGAGTCAACCTACTGACAAAGTATGGAAGATTTTTCATAACTAAAGAAGAGAATTCCCTAAACCTTGATCATATAAAAGTGGTAACAGAGCTAACAGAAGTTGGATGGTAGAAAAAGAGACATGCAAATGATGTTGACTGGGAAATTCATTTCCCGATGTTGAGTATCAAAGAGCCAAAAAGTGTTCTAAGTTGATGAAACAAGAAGTTGGAGTTTAAGTATTTTTTTAAATTGTAAAGGTTATGAAAAAAATAATGGGATGGATCTGAGAAGGAGACGTAAGGGTATAAGTAACTGAAACCGAGTTTTCATATTGAAAAGCATAGATAATATCCATAGTTAATAAATTAAGAATGAAAGATATAAATATATTAGAGTTATGAAAGTAAGTACCAGAAGAAATAAAAATAGTAAAATATATTCAAAAGTAACTACCGCTAAAGTGTGGAATACAGGTGGAGAGTCTGAAGAAAATTTTACTTTGCATTTGATGTCCTTCCATCCTCTTTGAATTCTTACTTCCTGGTATAGGTGTTACTTTCAGGATTTAAAAAAAATTTTTTTAAATGTTTATTTATTTTGAGAGAGATGGAGGGGAGGGAGGGGCAGAGAGAGAGAGGGAGAGAGAGAATCCCAAACAGGCTCTGCACTGTCAGCACAGAGTCAGATGTGGGGCTCGATCTCACCAACCGTGAGATCGTGACCCGAGACAAACTCAAGAGTCAGTTGCTTAACCAACTGAGCCACCCAGGTGCCCCAGGATTTTTTTTTAAAGAACGAAAGTTACTATCCAGAATACATATGAGAATCATCAAACTTACACTACAAATATTAGGGAATAAAATATAAAACACAAAAATTATCAGGAATGTAAATAAACATCGCAAAAGCTCAATTTGAGAGTGGGGAAGTAATTTATCACATTCTATAATAATAGATCAAGTAAGCCACAATAAATAAAACTTATTTTAAAATAATAATTATATACTTTGTGCCTTTAGAGATGATACATTTTTAAATATCTAAATATTTCTAAACATTGACCATGTAATTGCTCACATGGTAAATCTCAGGACTTTCAAACACTATAAATTCCAAACCGCATAAAATTAGAGACTACATTCTCTAATCACAATGCAATAAAAGTAGAAATGAATAACAAAATAATTTAATATCCTGTGAAAAAGAGTTTCAAAGCCACTCTCTTATTACTGTATCAAATGGGAAATTTAAATTAAAAGTAGAGCCTATTTAAACCTAATGAAAGTAATAACCAAGTAAAAATGGAAGCATTCCTGACAAAGCAATACTCAAAAGCCAAATCCACTTAGAGTAACTCTGGAAGGATGACCGGGGCTCTGGGAACAGGGGCTGCCTCTGGTGAGACCCTAGAACACTGGGGCAGGAGACGGAAGGAGACCTGCTTTTCTCTGTGAGCCCTTCTGTATTCTCTGAATGTTGCAGCACATGTACGAAGGACCACAAAATACAGAGGTATTTTTAAATCAAATTTATAGCTTAAATATTTTCATTACTAGCCAAGAATTTTGTTTTAAATGAACCCATCAACTCACAAAGCTAGAAGAGAAAGCAAAACAACAGCAAGCCAAGCAGGAAGAATAAAATGATAATCTAAGCAGAAAACTAATAAATCATGAAACGATAAATAGATGAGTAGATAAGGAGATAAGGAAACAAGTGGAACAGGTGGTAATTTGGGAAAAGAGTTTTTAAATGGACAAAGTTATGACAAATCTAAATGCAAAAGAAAGAAACAAAGTTAAAAAAGGGGGATTGGAAATAAGAGTTCACCCTTCACTAAGTGCCAGGCACTGTGTGTCAAACATTAGGCATAGATCGTCTCATTTCATTTTTTTTTTATCAACAGGTAAGTCAACATGCCTTAATAATTTAAGAGAATTGTACCCACAATTATATTTTAACAAACTGGGAATCTCAATAAAGTGAACAATTTGTAGAAATATTAAATAATAAGATTGATTCAGTGGGATAGGAAAGCTGAATATCCATGGAAGACAGTGCAAATGTTACCAAGGGACAATTTGCTACACTGATTCTTGGCCCAGACAATGCTATGGGCAAGGCCTTTCAAGTTTTCAAGAAACTGATTAATATCCACATTCTATAATCTACTCCAGAGCTTATAAAATTATGAAAAGCTACCCCAATTTACTCTGTGAACTTAACATAATTCTGATGCCAAAATATGACAATGACTAGTATATTTCAAAGAGGTTTCTGTGGAAATTAGCTTCACTTTCTGAGGGAGGGTGGTCTATTGTGGGTTAGTTTGGAAAACACTTTCAGAGATTCACAGCATATATTAGCATATTAAAGTCTATGAGAAGCCAGAAGCAAAGAAATTTGCTTAAATGTTTTAATTTGCCTTTCTCAAATGCATCTGACCATGGAACTACATTTTTCCTCATAATATTCTTTCTTACAAAACACTTCAAAAAATGGTACTCCAGAAAATATTCACTTATAGATACAATATGAAAATCCTAAATAAGGAGCCAGTGAAATTAAGTCAAAGTATATTAAAATAATAAGCCAGCACAATCAAGTAGGGATTACCTCAGGAATGCAAGGATTACTTAATATTAGAAAATATATTAATATAACACATCACATCACTAGGTCAAACAAGAAAGAGCACATAATTGTCAAAAAAGGACAAAAGATCGCCTAATAAAATCCAACATTTTTTTTTCTGAGTTTTAAGCCTCTCATAGTAAACTAGGAAGCAAAGTATATTTCCACATCTGTCTTAGACTAATTGCCAGTACCTCTTAGCAACAAATTACTAAAGCTGCTCTCATTAAAATCAGGAGGAAGGTAAGGATGTCCAAGATCCCAACTAACGTTCAAGAAAAGAAGCAAGATGTATAAATATTTGAAAAGAGAATAGAAATTATTGATTATTTGCACAAGATGATATAAGAGAACCAAAAAACTATTACAACTAAAATAACACGTTAACAGATTGCCTAATTATAAAACATAAATCCAAGATTACGTTTTCTATATACTAGAAATAATTAGAAAATGTAATGAGGAGAAGGTCCAATTCACAATAGCTATAACTTAAACTTAATAATAACAAAAAAACTATAAATTACTTAAGCAAAACACTGAAAGAAGAAAACCTAAGCAAATGGAAAGATAGAACATGCCCTCAGAAGGGTAGAAAAAAATAATAGAAAATGTCAAACATTCCGAAGAAAATCTACATTTTTAACATAATGCTAAGCATTGTATGTGTCAATCCTTGTGTGTGAAGATAGGTATTTTTTTAAGTAAAACCAGTGGAAATATACCCAAATTAGATGTCAAACTTGGGGCAACTGGGTGGCTCAGTTGGTTAAGCGTCTGACTTTGGCTCAGGGCATGATCTCGTGGTTCACAAGTTTGAGCCCCACATCAGGCTCTGTGCTGACAGCTTAGAGCCTGGAGCCTGCTTCATATTCTGTGTCTCCCTCTCTCTCTGCCTCTCCCCCACTCATGCTCTGTCTCTCTCTTAAAAATGAATAAAAGCATTGAAAAAATAGATGTTAAACTGTATTTTAATACTTTAATAGTCAAAACAGTATAATGCTGGTGTTAAGAACCAATATTTCAATGCAACAAAACAAACAGGACTATGTATCTATTTAACTTAATATATGACAAAGTACATATCACAAGCCAATATGGAAAAAAATGGATTACTCCATCAACGGTTTGTGTAAAACTGGCTAAGTATTTTGGGAGAAAAAAGTATGATCTCAACTCAATCACACAAAATAGATTTCAAATAAAATTTAGAATTAAATGGAAATATGTCTTTGAAACACAATAGGTAAGTATTTGCCGGATTTTATAGAGGAAGAATTTTCTAAACCTAATAGCACTGGAAGGACTACAGGATAAAATGATGGAATAATATGGGGTCATGAAAACTGACTCTCAAAACCTTTAATGAAATGAACAAATAGAATTAACAACCGGCCAGAAATATACCAGCAGCACTCAAAGAAAGGAGCACAGTCTCAACCAAGGAAGGGAGGTAACCTTATGCTGGCATCTGAAAACCAGGGAAGAAGGAAAGATCTCAGGAATCAAAGCAGCTATCCCATGGTAGCAGTTCTAGTGGAAAATGAATGAATAAAATTCAGTAGTATCTCCCTAAGAAGAACTACTACTACCAAGATGGGAGTAAAGTTGTTTGCCCACTCACTCAGTATTTAATATGCTAAAATGTATGTTACAATTACTCTTTTCCAACCACTATGCATTCAGTCTGGAAAATGCCAGTCTGAAGGAATTATCCTTTTTATATGTAATAATTTTGAAAAAAAAATATTATCCCTTTATAACTCAAGTATTATATGCTCTCTCTAGAAAATTTGAAACATCAAGATAAATAAAAAGAAAAAACTTCTCTGTATAACTCTCAGTAGTTGTTTGGTACCAATATATATATTATACATTATAAAAATTAATCATAATGGACCTGTGGTCTCATAGACAGCTTTTTAAAAAAGTCAGTCAGAGAAGGACAGATACCATGTTTTCACTCATATGTGGATCTTAAGAAACTTAACAGAAGACCATGGGAGAAGGGAAGGGGAAAAATAAGTTACAAACAGAAAGGGAGAAGGCAAACCACAAGAGACTCCTAAATACAGAGAAAAAATTGAGGGTGGGGGGGAGCGGGGGCGGGGGGTGGGGAGGGAAAATGGGTGATGGGCATTGAGGACGGCACCTGTTGGGATGAGCACTGAGTGTTGTATGTAAGCCAATCTGACAATAAATTATATTTTAAAAAATTGACAATACATTATGTACCTCTTTCCTTCTCCATAAATATATCTCTACATTATTTCAATCCTATATAAAATTCCCTTGTATAGATGAATCGATTTGTTTCATCATTCTCTATTTGGGGTCCTTTTAGACTGGATCCAAAAAAATATCCATGTACAAACATCGTGGTACACTTGTCTAATTATTTCATTAAGAAAAATTCTTAGAAGTAGAATTAGTAATACAAGACAGTATAACCTTTAAGCTTTTTAATACGCGTTGCAAAGCTGCATTCTAGAAAGGCTGTACCAATTTACACTTCTATCCTCACTAACAGTGAAAAGTGCCTGTTTCCTCAAACCCAGGCCAATCCCAGTACTAAAGTACTATCTTGACTACTGTGTCCTTGTACTTCCTTTCTTCTCAAGTTCTTCACCAGACCTAACTAAGCCTCTTACAGTCCAGGTTCCACACTGGCAGAAGAGTACCCCTTCCAAGCCGCAAGCCTCTTCCTCCCTCTTACATTCAATCCTAGGTCTTCATTGTTTATTGACAATTCATCCAAGCACTTTTCAGATCAGAATGAAGAATTACGTATTCCTGACTTCCAAACCTAGCTGATTGACATATCGGAGCACTGGCCCCAATCTAGATTTGCGAACAGACACAAGTCTATTAAAAAAAGGTAGTTTTCCAAGCTTTTCAAATAGCCATCACCACATCACTAGCAGTATATGAATTTTTCTTGACTGTTCTTTGACAGAGTTGAACTACTTCCCAGAGCAAGGGGAGAAGCCACATCACTTGGCCACTCTGTTATTGCCAAATGGGTACATATAAGAACCTGTGTTCTAGATACTACAAAATAAGGTAAGAAGGATAAGTTTCTTGAGGAACAAATACCTAAATCAAAATAAGGCTTTCATATAACATCAATTTTTGAACATCAACTTTTTATCAGACCCCATACAGGCATTTAGGTATAAAGCTGAATGAGATATAACCTAGAAAGCAACACAGAAACAACAAAAACATCATCATCATCACCATCATCAGTTCAACATCAATTACAAAGAAGTACAGACAAATATCCCAAGTAACATGGAAAATACAGAGGACAGAGCAGGTGATTTTATCTGTAGGGGTCAGAGGAGGCTTCACAGAGAAGGTGACAAATTCACTGCATCTTGAACAATGAGTAAAAGTTTTTCAAGAGAAGAAGCTTCAGACAGGCATTCCAGAAAGACAGAACCTCAAGGACATAGTCCCTGCTACTCAGCACTGTTCACAGAGAACAACGAATCAAGGTATTTCACTGTTTAAATCATAGCACGGAAAGCTGTTACAATCTTGCTGCAACAAATGTTTTTTCTAAAGTAATTATATAGACTAGACTTAATTTTGAGTTATTCCTGCACAAATATTTCTTTTATTTGTTTTCAGTTTTTCTAAAAGCAATAAATGGCAAACAGTAAAAATACACAAAAATATTAAATAAAAAACTCAAGGAGCCAAATTAAATCCGTGCTTGTTTTCTTTATTAAGAAATCCTTATGGGGGGGTGCCTGGGTGGCTCAGTCCGTTAAGCGTCCAACTTCAGCTCAGGTCATGATCTCATGGTCCGTGAGTTCGAGCCCCGCATCAGGCTCTGTGCTGACAGCTCAGAGCCTGGAGCCTGCTTTGGATTCTGTGTCTCCCTCTCTCTCTCTGACCCTCTCCCGTTCATGCTCTCTCTTTGTCTCAAAAATAAATAAACGTAAAAAAAATTTTTTTAAAGAAATCCTTATGGTTTAATGTTTTAGCATAGTTTCTGTGTATACGTTTGTCCCTGTATCCAACAACAGATTAAAATATAAAGCTATTTCATATTTAAAAACAAAACAAAACAAGATGACTCTAGGTAATCAGTTACCTACACTAGTTTGAGAATCAAAGGATTCCTGGATGAATGAGGGTGAAAATTGGGGAGCTAAAACTCCAATGGTAAGTTATGATGCAATACCTAAAAAGGTCTAGTAAGACATGCTAAGAAATTAAATGTTATTATAATACAAAGAAATTACATATCAATTCTGTGAGGGATTTCTTAGTGTTTGTTATTCATTAGATTTAAAAAAACTGATGGCAGCATAAAAGATGGACTTGAATGAGAAGAGACTGAAGGTTGCTCCAGCTATGCAGGAAAGAAACAGGATGAAAACAGATGAGCTGGGAGAAGCAGACATAAATAATGAAAATAGTATATTGTCATCACATGCTAATGAGTTGATTTCTGACAAATTTAAAACAACTAGAGTCTTTGACATTAAGAAGGGTAATCAATTATGACCATTAGGTACATGAAAAAGTGCTCAACACCACTAATCTGGGAAATGCAAATCAAAACCAAAATCAGGTATCATCTCTTACCTGTTAGAATGGCTATTATCAAAAAGGCAAAGATAACAAATGTTGGTAAGGATGTGTACTATTTGAGGGAATGTAAATTGGTGAAGCCATTATAGAAATTAGTATGAAGGTTAGTCAAAAAATTAAAATAGAATTATCATATGATCCAGCAATCCCACTCCTGGGTATATATCCAAAGGAATTGAAATCAGAATCTCGAAGAGATATCTGCATTCCCAGGTCAGTGCAGCATTATTCATAATAGCCAACACATGGAAGCAACCTAAATGTCCATAGAAAGATGAATGGATAAGGAAAATGTGGCAAATGTTATTTGCCACAACATGGATGAACCTGGAGAACATTATACTAAGTAAAATAAGCTAGACACGGAAGAAGGAATACAACATGATCCCACTTGTATAAGGAATCTAAAACAGTAAAACTCATAGAAGCAGAGAGAAGAAAGGTGGTTACTGGGGCGGGGGGGGGGGGGAACGGGAGGAGGAAGGGGGAATGAGGCAGTGTTGGTCAAAGTGTCAAAATTTCAGTTATGCATGATGAGTAAGTCCTAGAGATCTACTGTATTACATGATGCCTGTAGTTAACAATACTGTATTATATACTTAACAATTTGCTAATGCTAAGTGTTCTTATCACAAAATAAGAGGAAGGAACAGTGGGGGGGGGGAAAGGAAAAAGAAGAAAAGAAGTGGGGAAGGAGGGCAGAAAGAAAAAGAGCAAGCAAGCAAGAGGAATCTTTTGGAGGTGATGGATATGTTTATAGCACTGATTATGGTGATGGTCTCACAAGCATATACTTAGCTCCAAACTCATCAAATTGTATATATTAAAAACATACAGCTTTTAGTATGTCAAAAAAATATTTACACACACACACATGCGCGCGCGCGCGCGCGCGCGAAAAGTAAAGAAATTTCTGCCCAAATTAAATACATAATTGCTCTTTCTTTGTCTTTCTCACTCAGAGAATCATAGGATGTCAGGAGTAGAAGAAACCTGAGATTACCTTATCCAGCGGTGCTCCAACTTCAGGGCACATACATAGTTTGTTGAAAATTAAATAACTAAGTCCCACTCCCACAGGTTCCACTTCTGTAGGGCTGGGTGGAGTCCAGGAATTCAGACTTTTAACAAGCAGCCCTGATGATTCTGATACATGTGATCCTCCAAAGACCATATTCCAAGAATCACCAGTCTGGTGCAAGCCCCTCAACTGTCAGGCAAGAAAGCTGAGGCCAGGAAATAAAAGGGATGAATCTTATCTCCAGAAGTTCCAGGATTAGAACCCTGGGCACCCAATTCCAAGTAATCTTTATGCTACAAATGTCTGACGCCCAAAACAATCCACAGTCAATGTGGGCCAACTAGAGGAAATGAAAACAACCAATCTATAGTAACAAAGAGTCAAATTCTGAAAGCAAGAATTTTCTTGGGTGTTTTTTTGGTCTCATGCTGCGGTGACAGCACATTCACTTCAATAGTAGGCCCTTTTCAAAGTGTGTTCACATTTAGTAGGCTTTGAGTAGCACTTTGTTGGCCTATTTAAATAATGAGCTCAGCCCACTGCAAGTACACTAAACCCCGGGTATCAGCCATGCCACGTAAGTTAAACTCCAAGAATCAGAAACTCATGGGAAATATTTTGGAACATAACATTTGGCTGCTAGAGCTATAAAGCTGAAAGATGCTTCAACTCTGTCACTAACTACTTAGCAATTCACAGCTTCTGTATGCCTCAGTTTCCTCATGTGTCAGAAAGCTATAATGAGATCTTTCCTACCCACCCAGAGAGATGATACAGAAAGCAGTTGTGAAATTGCTTTTGCAAGGTTTAATAGGACTACTCAAAAGTCAAGAATGAATATATGAGAAATAAAATCCTTTCCCATATATTTCAGCTTCCACTTGGATAGTTGGAGAGGTACAGGTACAGGGAGAGGGGCACAGGTCATTAGAAGCATCTGGAAAAAATATGGTGTGGGCTGGACCTTAAAAGAAGGGGAAGTGGTTACTGATGGAATGGCAGTGAGGATGAAGAAAATAAGGTGGAGAGAAGCGGGGGGGGAGGGGGGAAGGGAGGGGGAACTTGATGAGATTACTGACAGAAATTAATTTTTTTATTCTCATAGGTTCTTGGTCTTCATAAGGCAGAATGTACCAAAAAAGCAAGAGACAAAGGAAATACGTTTTTCCCCCAATGTAAGCTAGCTAATTACTAAAAGCTATCTCTCAAATATTTCATTTTTTTAAATGTTCACATTTGAATTTAGGTATGGCTTTATTGTTAAGATTTTTATTTATTTTATTTTTTTTAACGTTTTATTTATTTTTGAGACAGGGAGAGACAGAGCATGAACAGGGGAGGGGCACAGAGAGGGAGACACAGAATCTGAAACAGGCTCCAGGCTCTGAGCTGTCAGCACAGAGCCCGACGCGGGGCTCGAACTCACAGACCATGAGATCATGACCTGAGCCGAAGTCGGACGCTTAACCGACTAAGCCACCCAGACGCCCCTGTTAAGATTTTTAGCATGAGGATGTGTGTTGATAGTAAAGTCTCTTAGCTTTTGCATTTCTTGGCTCCAGCATTTCAAATCAACGAACCTTATGCTGCACCTATACATTCACTCTGTAAAATGCACATGACTTATTTTTCTCCTATCTAAACAGGCCAAGTCAACTTTCATCAAGTCACCATCAAAGAGCATTTTATGAAGCCTCCACCTGTACACGTCATATAACACTGTAGTGAGTTGAGGAAGTTTAGTGAAGAAAGGACAAGTTCACATTGCAGCCACTTTCTAAAGGTAGGGGGAGTTTTGACAGGCATATACTTGTTAAGCTTTGGCACAGTTTCAACAAGGTGATGGAAACTGAAACAGACCTTAATGGTCATATAATCCAAGCAACTGTTCTAAAGTACAACTTCCCACTCAAAGTAAAATTCCCACTACAGTAGTCTTAATACATGCCCACCTCGCCTCTGAGTAGAAATGTCCAAAGATGTGATGCTCATTTCCCCTAATGATAATTCATTATATATTTATCAATTTTGATTAAAATAGAATTCTTCCTTTATTTGGTGTTTAACAGTTAACCTCCCTGTGATATAATTCAGTGAACAAAGCAAGAGTTATAGAATCATACAGAATGGTGTGCAATTCCCAATCCTGCCACTTACTAGTTTTTTGACCGTGAAGATCTTCTTTAAGGTCTCGGAGCCTCGGTTTCCTCACATATAAAATGAAGATAATAACCCTCCTATCTCAGTGGTTTGTGAACAGCACTTAGCAATTAACCTGGTACATAACAGTTGTTCAATGAATAAAAGTATTATTCCATTCGCTTGTTCTAGCTCTGTGGCTTGCTGCTAATGTTTTAATCCCCCTTTTATATGTATACAATAGTCCTTTAAATATATGCTGATGGTGAACTTTTTCTTCCTGACACTGTTCTTCACCCTGCTAACCATCTCCAGTTCCTGCATCATTTTATGGTACCATTTAAGCCCAAGTCACTGTGCTGTTGGGGCCAAAGGGACAGTCCATCATAATGGGCTGTGGATAGGTGATTGGGTGGTTCAGTGATTGGGACATCCTTCACCAAGGGATATGATAAATCCAGATCAACACTTCATAGTTACAAACCATTACAAGATGGAAGAAATGCATCCAAATATAACATTAATTACAATCAATATAAATGGATTTGATTATCCGGCTAAAAGACAGATGTTGTTAGACTGAATTAAAAAACAAAATATGACTCCAAGCTATTTGCAAAGGACATATATAAAGCTTAACACACAAAAATGTAATGTAAAGTTTAAGAAAAAGATATATCAAGAAAACACTAATCAAAAAACTGGTAGGGGTGTCTGGGTGGTTCAGTCAGTTGAGCGTCTGACTTCAGTTCAGGTCATGATCTCATGGTTCATGGGTTCGAGCCCCATGTCAGGCTCTTTGCTGACAGCTCAGAGCCTGGAGCCTGCTTCACGTTCTGTCTCCCTCTCTCTCTGCCCCTCCCCCACTCATACTCTGTCTCTCTCTGTCTCAAAAACAAACATTAAAAAATGTTTTAAAAAACTGGTAAAGTTATATTAATATCAGACAGAATAGATTTAAAGGCAAAACAATTACTGGATATAGAAAGAATCATTACATGAAAGACTCAATTCACTAGAAACACACAAGAATTCTACATATACTTGTACTTGATTACATGGATTCAAAAGTATCTATAGCAAAAATATGTTTGAACTACAGAGAAACAGAAAACCCACTGAATAGAAGGTTTTAATGCATCACAGTAACTGATATATCAAGCAACAACAAAAAAGTCAGCAATGTTATAAAAATCTGAGTACAAAAGACTTGATTTAATATGTGTATTTATGAAACAATGCATCCAACAACTTGAGAATACGTTCTATTCAAGCACACATGTTTTATCAAAATTAACTGCATTCAAGGCCATAAAATAGATCTCAACAGATTTTAGGTTATCTGTACTTCATGTACTACATTATCTAACAACAAATAGCTAAATTAAAAATCAGTAGCAAAAACAACTATAAAAGGACAGTTTATGTTTGAAATTCAAAACCACACCTCTAAATTACCCGTATGTTATAGAAGAATGAAAATTTAAAAATACTGAAAGATAACAAAAATACTACTACCAAACTTTGTGAAATGAAGCTAGACACAGATTCATAACATTGAAATAGTGAAGAATGTACTTAAATGAGATTTTAAAAGGAAAATCTCTAAAAGAAAAGATTTTACTATATTAAAACTGATAATCTTGATTCATAAAAAGCCTGAATCGACTGAAAAAAAAAAAAAAACTCCACAAATTGGGAGAATATATTAGCAATACAAATACTATCAAAGGAGATTAGAACCCACAATATACAAAAATCTCAAAGAACCAATGATGAAAAGACAAACAATCTATTGGAAAAATGGCAAAGTCACTTAACAGAGGAGAAACAGGAAGGGTGGATAAAAAAATTGAGAGGCTCACTTTCATTAGTAATCAGGAAATTACAATTTAAATTGTGAGATACCATACACACCATGATACTGGCAAAAACAAAGTCTGATAATAAGTATGGGAGAGAACAGGACACAAAAGAATGTCCACACTATTGGCAATAGTGTGAAGTGGCATAACCACTTTGGAAAACAAGTTCAGAATTACATGGCAAAGTTGAGTGTGCACATACCTGTGACCTAGCAGTGCTACAACCACATGAGCTGTATGAGGGGCAGGAGAAGTTAGTGGAAAGAATATGCTTATTTTACAAAGCTAAGCTGACAATACTGTGATCATCAACTCAGTGCCAGTGGAACTTCCCCAGGTTGATCAGCAGTCTGCCAAGGAAACGGCCTCTTAAAAGATACACTCTAAAATCTTCATGATGAAACAGAAGCTGGAACACTCCGTCATACCAATAAGAAGTTCTGCAACATTGAGACGCCTCTTAGAGCTACCAAGCTATTAAAAAACAGGCTGTGGGGCGCCTGGGTGGCGCAGTCGGTTAAGCGTCCGACTTCAGCCAGGTCACGATCTCGCGGTCCGTGAGTTCGAGCCCCGCATCAGGCTCTGGGCTGATGGCTCGGAGCCTGGAGCCTGTTTCTGATTCTGTGTCTCCTTCTCTCTCTGCCCCTCCCCCGTTCATGCTCTGTCTCTCTCCGTCCCAAAAATAAATAAAAAATGTTAAAAAAAAAATAAAAATAAAAATAAAGAAATAAAAATAAAAAACAGGCTGTGGGGCACCTGGGTGGCGCAGTCGGTTAAGCGTCCGACTTCAGCCAGGTCACGATCTCGCAGTCCGTGAGTTCGAGCCCCGCGTCAGGCTCTGGGCTGATGGCTCGGAGCCTGGAGCCTGTTTCCGATTCTGTGTCTCCTTCTCTCTCTGCCCCTCCCCCGTTCATGCTCTGTCTCTCTCTGTCCCAAAAATAAATAAAAAATGTTAAAAAAAATAAAAATAAAAATAAAAAACAGGCTGAGCACGTGCATTTACAGATTCAGCTGGAATTTACTGAAGGATCACTATATGCCAGGCCCTGAGTGAGTACTGCAGATACAAAGGTAATGAACAAAGGAGATACGATTCTCTTTTCTCATGAAGCTTACATTGGTGGAGACAGATAATATATTAAAACTACACAAATAATCGGGCACCTGGGTGGCTCAGTTGGTTGAGCGTCTGACTCTTGGTTTCAGCTCAGGTCATGATCCCATGGTTGGAGAGTTTGGCCCCGCATTGGGCTCTGCACTGACAGCGTGGAGCCTGCTTGGGATTCTCTGTCTCCCTCTCTCTCTCTGCCCCCTTCCCTGCTCAGCTCACTCCCTCAAAAATAAATAAATGTTAAAAACAAAAAACTACGCAAATAATCATGTAGATAAAATTGTGGTAAGTGCTATGAAGGAAACATAGTGAGATTATGAGAACCAGAATGGGCACCCAAGAGTCAAGGAAGTTAGAGAAGGTGTTCCTGAGGAAGTCATATTTCACCAAAATGACAAAAAGAGGTTAGCTAGGCAAAGACAGAGGGCAAACAAGTATTAAAAATAAAAATAAGAGATGTATGAGAATCCTGATACAGGAAGAGAGAGAAGCATAGCAAAAGGGAAGAAGTAGTAAACATATAGGAGCCAGATCACAAAGGGCCTCGGAGGCCACCATAGGATTCTGGACTGTTGTAACAGTATGGGAGGTTGTTAGAGGATTTTAAGTGGGAGAGTGGCTTGCTCAGACTTGCCTTTTATAACACAGGTTGCAGCGGGGTGAATGGAGTGGAGACCGTGCAGAGTGGATGTGGAGAGCCAGCTGGAGGCTACTGCAGTAATCCAGGTAGTAGCACCCTCTCTAAGGAGACGGCAGTAGAGACTGAAAGATGCGGTCTGCTTCTGGATGTACTTTGGAGGCAGAACCAACAGAACTTAGTGAAAGAATTGGAGAAGATGTAGGCTGAAGGAGATGAAGTGTCATGAATGACTCCCTTTCTGGTGTGAACAACTAGGTACTGACATAGCACTTCTGCGTACAGCCCTATGCATTGTAATTTGGACTTCGTAGAGTTGAGCAGTGGTCCCACCTGTACCATACACGGCAGGCCTGTCGGTGACAATTACTGACCTGTAGAACACTAAAGGACAAGATTTGGGAAGAAAAGTCATTTAGATTTAAACATTTTTCACAAAGAAGACAGCCCAATTAAAACTAAGCATACTCTCGCAATTCTGTTCTCTTCTTACTCAAAAGTTCTCTAAGCCTATGAATATGATAGTCACTAGCCACATTTAGCTCCTAAACATTTGAGATGTGGCCACTCCAAACTGCTATGTGCTGTGATTGTAAAATACAGCCTAGATTTCAAAGACTAAGTATAGAATAAAAAAGGAAATATGAGATATCTCCTTATTTATATTGATTACATGTTGAAATGATATTTTAAACACTGAATGAAATAAAATATATTATTAAAAATTTATTTCACCCATTTCTTTCCATTTTTTTTAATGTGGCTACTAGAAAATTTAAAATTAGGTATGGAATTCACATTATATTTCCACTGGGCAGGGCTGTTCTAAGATATAACTCAACCATTATTCATTATTATCCATGTCTTCATTAAGTAATGATGGATTGAAAAAGTTCATTGTTAAAACTGGTGAAAGGGAAATAAAGACAGGCCACAATAAATAAAGTCACTTGTTAAGTGAATGCAAAGTGAGAAACTGAAATCCCTACACTCCATAAATTTCACCTCTTCACCAATACTGAGAACAGTCACAAGCAGGCAGGAGCTAAGATGTCACTAATGTCTTCTGGTCTTTGGTAGGAACGAAGGGGACTTTTAAATGCCCTGGCAATGGGGGGGTATAACAGAAAGGGAGTTTAGTGATGTTAAGGTAAAACTTCATTAGGTCCTGTCTTCAAAACTGGTTTGAAAGAAAAAGCCTGCATTGAGATCTGAAGAGGGTCTGTATGGAAGACTGCACACCACTCTTCCCCAGCCATCAAATCTGTTCCTGAAATCCTGAAAACTGTCTCTGTTTACATATGCATTAATTGGGGTTTACAAGTGACTCCTTTTTTTTTTTAATGTGAAATTTATTGTCAAACTGGTTTCCATACAACACCCAGTGCTCATCCCAACAGGTGCCCTCCTCAATGCCCATCACCCACTTTCCCCTCCCTCCCACCCCCGATCAAACCTCAGTTTATTCTGTTTTTTTTTTTAATTTTTTTTTAACGTTTATTTATTTGTGATACAGAGAGAGACAAAGCATGAACAGCGGAGGGTCAGAGAGAGAGGGAGACAGAATCGGAAATAGGCTCCAGGGTCTGAGCCATCAGCCCAGAGCCTGACGTGGGGCTCGAACTCACGGACCGTGAGATCATGACCTGAGCCGAAGTCTGACGCTTAACCGACTGAGCCACCCAGGCGCCCCTATTCTCAGTTTTTAAGTCTCTTATGGTTTGCCTCCTTCCCTCTCTGTAACTTTTTCCCCCTCCCCCTCCCCCATGGTCTTCTGTTAAGTTTCTCAGGATCCACATAAGAGTGAAAACATATGGTATCTGTCTTTCTCTGTATGGCTTATTTCACTTAGCATGACACTCTCCAGTTCCATCCACGTTGCTACAAATGGCCAAATTTTATTCTTTCTCATTGCCAAGTAGTATTCCATTGTATATATAAACCACAACTTCTTTATCCATTCAGCAGTTGACGGGCATTTAGGCTCTTTCCATAATTTGGCTATTGTTGAGAGTCCTGCTATAAACATTGGGGTACAAGTGCCCCTATGCATCAGCACTCCTGTATCCCTTGGGTAAATTCCTAGCAATGCTATTGCTGAGTCATAGAGTAGATCTGTTTTTAATTTTTTGAGGAACCTCCACACTGTTTTCCAGAGCAGCTGCACCAGTTTGCATTCCCACCAACAGTGCAAGAGGGTTCCTGTTTCTCCACATCCTCTCCAGCATCTATAGTCTCCTAATTTGTTCATTTTAGCCACTCTGACTGGTGTGAGGTGACATCTCAGTGTGGTTTTGATTCGTATTTCCCTGACGAGGAGTGATGTTGAGCATCTTTTCATGTGCCTTTGGCCACCTGGATGTCTTCTTTAGAGAAATGTCTATTCATGTTTCCTGTCCATTTCTTCACTGGATTATTTGTTTTTTGGGTGTGGAGTTTGGTGAGCTCTTTATAGATTTTGGATACTAGCCCGTTGTCTGATATGTCATTTGCAAATATCTTTTCCCATTCCGTCCGTTGCCTTTTAGTTTTGTTGATTGTTTCCTTTGCAGTGCAGAAGGTTTTTATCTTGATGAGGTCCCAATAGTTCATTTTTTCTTTTAATTCCCTTGCCTTTGGAGATGTGTCAAGTAAGAAATTGCTGCGGTTGAGGTCAGAGAAGTTTTTTCTTGCTTTCTCTTCTAGGGTTTTGATGGTTTCCTGTCTCACATTCAGGTCCTTCATCCATTTTGAGTTTATTTTTGTGAATGGTGTAAGAAAGTGGTCTAGTTTCATTCTTCTGCATGTTGCTGTCCAGTTCTCCCAGCACCATTTGTTAAAGAGACTGTCTTTTTTCCATTGGATATTCTTTTCTGCTTTGTCAAAGATTAGTTGGTCATATATTTGTGGGTCCAATTCTGTTGTTTCTACTTTATTCCACTGGTCTATGTGTCTGTTTTTGTGCCAATACCATGCTGTCTTGATTACAGCTTTGTAGTAGAGGCTAAAGTCTGGGATTGTGATGCCTCCCGCTTTGGTCTTCTTCTTCAATATTACTTTGGCTATTCAGGGTCTTTGTGGTTCCATACAAATTTTAGGATTGCTTGTTCTGGCCTCAAGAAGAAGGCTGGTGCAATTTTGATTGGGATTGCATTGAATGTGTAGATTGCTTTGGGTAGTATTGACATTTTAACAATATTTATTCTTCCAATCCATGAGCATGGAATGTTTTTCCATTTCTTTGTATCTTCTTCAACTTCCTTCATAAGCTTTCTATAGTTTTCAGCATACAGATCTTAAACAAACCTAGGTTTATTCCTAGGTATTTTATGATTCTTGGTGCAATTGTGAATGGGATCAGTTTCTTTATTTGTCTTTCTGTTGCTTCATTATCAGTGTATAAGAATGCAACTGATTTCTGTACATTAATTTTGTATCCTGCAACTTTGCTGAATTCATGTATCAGTTCTAGCAGACTTTTGGTGGAATCTATCGGATTTTCCATGTATAATATCATGTCATCTGCAAAAAGTGAAAGCTTGACTTCATCTTTGCCAATTTTGATGCCTTTGATTTCCTTTTGTTGTCTGATTGCTGATGCTAGAACTGCCAACACTATGCTAAATAACAGTGGTGAGAGTGGACATCCCTGTCATGTTCCCGATCTCAGGCAGAAAGCTCTGTTTTTCCCCACTAAGGATGAGATTAGCTATGGGCTTTTCAAAATGGCTTTTATGATGTTTAAGTATGTTCCTTCTATCCCGACTTTCTTAAGGGTCTTTATTAAGAAAGGATGCTGAATTTTGTCAAATGCTTTTACTGCACCGATTGACAGGATCATACGGTTCTTATCTTTTCTTTTATTAATGTGATGTATCACATTGGTTGATTTTCGAATATTGAACCAGCCCTGCAGCCCAGGAGTGAATCCCACTTGATCATGGTAAATAATTCTTTTTATATGCTGTTGAATTCGATTTGCTAGTATCTTGTTGAAAATTTTTGCATCCATATTCATCAGGGACATTGGCCTGTAGTTCTCTTTTTTTGCTGGGTCTCTGTCTGGTTTGGGAATCAAAGTAATGCTGGTTTCATAGAATGAGTCTGGAAATTTTCCTTCCCTTCCTATTTTTTGGAACAGCTTGAGAAGGATAGGTATTATCTCTGCTTTAAAAGTCTGGTAGAATTCCCCAGGGAAGCCATCTGGTCCTTGACTCTTATTTGTTGGGAGATTTTTGAAACCCAATTCAATTTCTTCACTGGTTATGGGTCTGTTCAAATTTTCTATTTCTTCCTGTTTGAGTTTTGGAAGTTGTGGGTGCTTAGGAATTTGTCCATTTCTTCCCAGTTGTCCAGTTTGTTGGCATATAATTTTTCATAGTATTCCCTGATAATTGCTTGTATTTCTGAGGGATTGGTTGTAATAATTCCATTTTCATTCATAATTTTATCTATTTGGGTCCTCTCCCTCTTCTTTTTGAGAAGCCTAGATAGAGGTTTATCAATTTGGTTTATGTTTTTCAAAAAACCAACTCTTGCTTTCATTGATCTGCTCTACTGTGTTTTTCTTTTTTTTTAGATTCTATACTGTTTATTTCTGCTCTGGTCTTTATTACTTCTCTTCTTCTGCTGGGCTTGGGGTGTCTTTGCTGTTTTGCTTCTATTTCCTTTACGTGTGCTGTTAGATTTTGTATTTGGGATTTTTCTTGTTTCTTGAGATAGGCCTGGATTGCAATGTATTTTCCTCTCAGGACTGCCTTCGCTGCATCCCAAAGCATTTGGATTGTTGTATTTTCATTTTCATTTGTTTCCATATATTTTTAAATTTCTTCTCTAATTGCCTGGTTGACCCATTCATTCTTTAGTAGAGTGTTCTTTAACCTCCATGCTTTTGGAGGTTTTCCAGACTTTTTCCTGTGGTTGATTTCAAGTTTCATAGCATTGTGGTCTGAAAGTATGCATGGTATGATCTCAATTCTTTTATACTTATGAAGGTTATTTTATGACCCAGTATGTGACCTATCTTGGAGAATGTTCCATGTGAACTCGAGAAGAAAGTATATTCTGTTGCTTTGGGATACAAAGTTCTAAATATATCTGTCAAGTCCATCTGATCCAATATATCATTCAGGGCCCTTGTTTATTTATTCTCTGTCTAGATGTTCTATCTGTTGCTGTAAGTGGAGAATTAAAGTCCCCTGCAATTACCACATTCTTATCAATAAGGTTGCTTATGTTTGTAATTAATTGTTTTATATATTTGAGGGCTCCCGTATTCGGTGCACAGACATTTATAATTGTTAGCTCTTCCTGATGGATAGACCCTGTAATTATTATATAAGGCCCTTCTTCATCTCTTGTTACAGCCTTTAAAGTCTAGTTTGTCTGACATAAGTATAGCTACTCCAGCTTTCTTTTGACTTCCAGTAGCATGATAGACAGTTCTCCATCCCCTTACAAGCGACTGCTTTTGAAATGCATATACTCAAATCAGGATAAAACACTGAATCTTATCAGTGATTAATTCTCATATACCTTGATCTGAGCTATTCTAATCACATTCTTAACACAACTCACTACCATTGAGGCATTTTTTTAAAAAATAGAAATTTTCTTCAGAAGGGGAAATGCTAAAGGATGTAGACTTTCAGGGGCACTCTCAATGGGACACTGTGGACAAATGCATTCTCACAGGGGAGCCACACAGGGGTCCTGCGGAGCTGCTGGATGTGAGTAGAGGTGCCAGATAGCAGGAAGACACTATGAGAAAGAGGCTGCCATCGCGACAGATCATAGTTTTGCCAGAATTTGCCTTGGTCTCAATTTTAAGTTACAAAAAGAGATTTCATTGTCCCAAATAACCAGTTTTCACTTTTTACTTCATGAAAGTTTTTTTTAATTTTCATCTGTTTAGATGGAAGTTAAAAATGGAACAGAAATTAAAAATAAACCCACATGTTTTAGATAATATGTGGATAAGATAATGTAAAAAAATTTTCAACAGACTAAATATAATCCATACTTGAGTCTACCAAACATCCTACTGGTCCAAACACCTACACTCAGGTGGCACTCCTCTATTTATTAAGATACCAGAAAGAAAAGAAAGCTTATCTGGAAGGTTCTTCATTGTTTAAATACTCAGGAAACCAAAAAGCATTTTTCATTTTTGTGGAGGTCAGGGATGTGCAGATAACACGATGTGGAAATTGATGCCAGCTTTGTAAAAGATAAACAAGAAATACCACCTATTGCCACTTGACTCACTAGTTCAATGTCACTGAGACAACGCCAAACGCAAATGAATCTTTCCTTTACCAGATTTTAGACATCTCTGAGTTGTGCAGTCTACTCAACATTATTCAATTACAGATCATCTAACTTTGTAATTCCCCAAGCCTCTGACTTCTCTGGTCACTCCTCTGAGCACCTCTAGCCACTTCACTGCTTACTAATGTCTGGCAGAGTGGAGGGAGTAGAAGGAGGAGGAAGTTAAATTCTTCTCAGTCAATTTCACTTCTTAGCAACACTGTAAGATATTCATAAGGGGGAAAGTGAGGCTTTTATATTATCTAGAAGGTTTTTTGACCATATGAGAATATATCAAAATGGGAAAGAATATGTTTATGTTTTTTCATGCTTGCTTAAAATTCCATTGTTCTTTAAAAAAAATCAAAAATCAAAAAATCCTCAGTCACGAACCTGTATCTCTGGTCCACAGAAAACTCCTTCCCACCTCAACCCCCTAGCCCAAACACTACCACCATTACTATGGACACTCATACCACTTTTTTTATAGTCATCCACATGAAAATGGACTTGTGATTATTGCCTCTCCATCAATTATCATTGTCCATCTGAGTTACAGAGTATTTCCTGAGGCATTTCATGAACTCAGCAGTGAACAACTCCTCCCCAACCCCATCTGTTCTTATGATGCTACGTCAATCAAGAATTGTAAATCCATCATGGGTAGAGGGAATCTGAGTTCATCCTACAATACAGGTGCAATATAAAAGTAACTAAAGATTACAGATTAAACCAAACCATCAATCTCTTCCCAAAACAAATCTGAAAGCTTATCATGGCCTCACAGAAAGCCTGAACTATCCAAGGAGCTAACCTCTATTGAGAATACACTACCTTACATCCAACTTTGCTCATTACAACTTGTGAGACAGGCACTATCTCTAATTAAGAGATAAAGGAACCAAGGATCAGGGAGTTTAGGTATATTTGTCCAAAGTCACATAGTTAGGGGGCACCTGGGTAACTCCGTTGGTTGAGTTTCCAACTTCAGCTCAGGTCATGATCTTGAAGTTCATGAGTTTGAACCCCACATTGGGCTCTGTGCTGACAGCTCAGGGCCTGGTGCCTGCTTCAGATTGTGTGTCTCCCTCTCTCTGCCCCTTCCCCGCTCATGCTCTGTCCCTCTCTGTCTCCCAAAAATGAATAAACGTTAAAAAATTTTTTTTTCAAAGTCACATAGTTAGCTAACTGACAGAGCCAGTGTTCAAATCCAGGTCTAGATTGTTAAAATCTAGTATACTTAGCTACATGAAGATGCTGTTATAGGGAGGAAATGAGAGTTTTAAAGAAATGGGTAATGGGGATGCCAGATGGTACCCAGTGAGCAAGGTTTCAGCACTACCTTAACCAAAGAACCTCCACTTTTATCTCTTTTATGCATTGGGATTCCATAAGGTTTGATAGAGGAGGGGAGAGTTGAGTACATATTTCTTTTTTTTTTAAAGGTCAATGCATATGCAGTTTATTGCTCTAGGTAAGTTGGTCTCAAATGTAGATGCACACTGAATCACCTGGGGAATCTAGAAATCCTGTTGCCATGGGCACATCTGAGACAAATTACATCAGAATTTCTGAGGGTAGGACACAGACATCAGTAGTTTTTAAAGCTTCTCAGGTAATACCAATGTGCATTCAAGTCTCAGAACCCCTGTTCCAAGTTAAGAATGCTAAGAATTAAGTTAATATTCCAAATACACCTTTAAGATTGGAAAAGATTTTATGGGCCCACCGACAACCACCAGTCTTTTGAAGGAAAGGGGAAAAGAAATGAGCTGAACCCTCTCACCATGTGCCCCTCTGTACTAAGATTCCCTCTTTGGCTGTCTCCTTCCCAAGTCTAATCTCCTAATGTCTGTCATCAGCTTCTCCCATGACACTTGGTCCTCTGCAGTTGTCTCTTTCAAATTTAGGTTCTCTCCACCCCTAAGAGAGATGAGCAGACTTCAAGAAAGGAGAACAAATTCAAGCTGTCAGGCTACTGGGAATTATCTGTGACCTTCTCGTAGCTTTAGTTTCCTTTTGTTTTTATGTCTCTTGGTTTTAACTTGTTTTATTCAGGATACACTATTCAAAATACACACCCAATAGGATCATTATATCCTCCAGCTCTGTGCTATAGCCTAGCAAGAGAAAAAAAAATGCCTGATTGTTTCTAAAAATGTTGTGAGTCTGTATCTGTCAGCTCTGGCAGGGAGCAAGACATGGGAATATGGAACACTCCTTCTGCCTTTGTGTTTACCTCCCTCATTATCAAAGGCCCTCTGTGTATGGGGTCTCCCAACTGTTACCAATTTCCAGACCCAAGGCCACTTTCAACATCAAATGCAAAACATCAAAACTTATCCTTGCAAGTCAAACAAATCCTGAAGATGAGACATAGTACAGGCCAACTGGTTTATCTCTTCAACAAGTCAACATCACATGTTCACAAACACACACACACACACACACACACACACACACACACACACAGAAGCAGGGGTGAGGAAGGATTGTTCTAAGCTAAAAAGAAACTTAAGAGACACAACCATATGAAATGCACTGACTTTGATTAGATACTAAACTGACCAAAAGACAAAAGACACTTTGAAGACAACTGGGAAATGTGAATATGGACCAAGTAGTAGATGATATTAAAGAATTACAGCCAATTTTAATAGGAGTGATAATAGTAGGTGGTAATGCAAGAAAACAGTCATACTTTAAGAGAAATATATAGGAATGACCTAACATTAGCCAAAAAAAAATTAGAAAGTGAGTATGGCAAAGTGTTGACAATTATTAAATCCAGATGATGTGCATATGGATATTCATTATTATATTCTCACTACCTTGAGATTTTCCATAATATAATTAATTTTAAAAGTTCTTACCCTTGGAAAATAGGTACAGCTCAAACTGTCCTTCCTATAATGAAGATTTCCATAGGAAAACACTCAAGAAATGTGAAAACAGGGTGTGCAAATACACAGAATGTGTAAGACAGCCATAGGACAAGTGTGTGCAATCCTAGGCTCACATACAAGTCTCCCTGCCCTTTTACTCATCCTGCATGAGAAGAGAAAGTTGTCTTAGCATGTATGTGCATGCTTCACACCTAAAAAGGAATCTCCTAAGAGCTCTTTAGCATAGTCACAGAGTTCCAACTTGACCACAGAGGTTCATCCCAGCTTCATTAGCTATAAGATTCCCCTTCACTTTCCAGATATCTGAGAAGCCATTAGTTTCTGTTGGTTATTTAAAACCTGTGTGCACAGAATGTTGGAATATTTTATGTGATGCACAAGTTCTCCCTACATGTAGGTAATATAGGTGCTGAATCCACTCACAGATGATAGCACTTATCACATCCAGCAGGACATGTGCTTTGGGTTATTTTTCCCCTGGTGGTGAGGGATTTGCTCACTCTCTAATCTAATCCTCCTTGGTCTGCAACCATATAGTTATTTTCCAGACTGGCTGAACCAGAAATCCCTCTTTGGGCTAAGCCAATAGACCTGTATGGGGATCAAACACATGACCTCGTGCTCATTAGCACCTCGCTCTAATGAAGACCACTAGCTCAGTCTCAGAGACTGCACCCATAATCACACCTGGCAGACCAGCAGGGTTGGCTCTGAAAATATCTGTGTCTGATATTGATTCAAGAACAGAGAAAATAATGATTTATGAAATGCTTTTCTTGGTTTCCCAACTTGATACTGACCACATCCACCTTCAGAATGTGCCAAATAATCCCAAAGAAAGCAAAGGCTTTCCATTTCAAGAAGACTATGCTCAAAATGCTCCTGCCTAAAATCCATGAATCAAAAGGTAGTGAAAACTTCTAAGATGGTAGAAGGTTAAAGGCTTCCTTTTCTTATTTAAAAAAAAAAAACAAACAAACTTCTCTTTAGCCCACCAGTCTATTAGAATAAGGGAGGAGGAGAAATCCAGCTTCGAATTAAATTCTGATTAATATTAGATCAAGATCAAACATAGAAATCCTAAAGTACAAAAACAAAACAAAACAAAACAAAACAGGTTTGAGAGTCAGGGAATCACAAAATGCTGGCTTCTTGTCATACTTACTTCTTCAACAGTTAAAAAAAAATCCTTCCATATAACATTTCTCTTCTACTAAAATTATCAAAACAAATCCGGCCTCTCAAGCACCAGCATTTGGCAGAAGCACTTAAGGCAAGCAGTGATGCAAAGTCTAAGTAATCAGACATTGTCCTCCCTGCTCTCAATATCAGATCACTTCCAACTCAAGGTTAACCCGAAGGTTAGTCCCTTCAATGAAGTGTCACCCCAGGGAGTGGGTGACACCTTGGCAGGAACAGCCAGAAGGGGGCTGAGAGCAGGTAATAGCCAAAGCAAAAGGCAGGTCAGCCAAAGTTTGAGGCAAAGGTCACAGAAGAGTGATCTGTGTGCTGCAACCAGGTCAGATATAGTTTGGCCTGCACAGTGTTTTCCCAAATATAAAATCAACTGGTGACATTAAAAGGTCAGGAGATTTCATATAGAAATTTGAATATCTATCTTTTTTTTCTGGAAAACTCAGAAGATCTGGGAGCAGCCTCATTAGAAGAGGCTACCCCATGATCAGATCACCATAATCCCACTTCTCCAAATGTGGGAAAAGATCAGAAGTCTGGAAGTCAATGAGTCCCAAGAGTTACCTTTCCACAACATTCAGCTGCAAGCTAGGCTTCTTGAGCCAGCAAGCTAGCTGAGAGGTAAGAGAACTGTCAGGACTCAAGCAGTTGGGAAAATAAAGATGGCAGCACCACAGACCACAGCAGTGAGACTAAACCTAAAGTGACAGTGAGGAAGCATTTATACCTTATGTCAGGGCCAGGAGCTGCTAACCAGACTAATTCAAAGTCCTTTCCTGTAGATGCCTTACACAGTGGTTTTCACTCCTTGAGGACACTACGAAGGTGCCCCTATAGACATGGGGTAATGAAAGAGGGACTGAGAAAAGGGAATCCAAAGCTTCAACTACAGCAGCAACCTTTATATGTTTTACAAATTGGTCTTCTTTCTAAGATTTCATTTGCTGAAAGGATTCCATTCCTTAAAACAAATAACATAAAGGGAAGGGAGCTTAAAAATCACCACTCTAAATAAGAAAACTCCATTAATAGGATTCAGTTTTCAATCTATGTGTAAGGTTCATAAAAGGATGCCCTGTCTCAGGCACATCGTTCAGGCCATTTAAAACATTGCTGTATTTCATTTAATTTGCATGATTGAGATATTCTTGAAAAACGGTGTCAACTGAATATTGAAAATGAAACCAATTTTTAAAAACTAGTAGACCCTAATTTTAAAATAAAGTGGCTCTGAATTTTTTTTAAGAAAAAGCCATAGACAATATGTAAAAAAATGGGCATGGCTATGTATCAATAATCTTTATTTATAAAAAACAGCAAGCTGGATCTAGCTGTACTTTGTCAAACCCTACTACAGACATTTAAACCTTTCCTTTATGATCTCTGGAAATGTAGCCCAGAGAAGTAAAGACTAAGGAACAACAATTGCTATCCTGTATATTTGAAGAGCAGTCATATTAAAAAAGGAATAAACACAATCTCCATTCATTCATTCATTCATTCAATAAATATTAATTGGATACCTATATATGCACCAGGCTTTATGAGCACTGTGGATATAGCACTAAACAAGGCAGATAAAATCCCTGCCTTTACTGAGCTTATTTCCTATGGGAGAAAGGAAAAGAAACATGAGAATTGTTAAGTAATGACACTGTGGTGGTGTATGGAGCATAAAGTAAGGGGTTTCATCTGTTATAGGCCTTCAAAAAAAAGTTAAGTCTCTGGTGCAACCTAAAGGAAGAGCAAGTGTTCACCAAGTAAGATGGGAGTCAGAGAATGGGGACTCCAGCCATAGGAAAGTAAATGTGCAAAGGCAGGGAGGCAAGTAACACCACTGCACATTTGACAAAGTGTAAAAGATCAGTATGACGTGCACAACTGTTCAAGACAGAATGCAACAAGCCACAGCTAAAGAGGGAGATAGGACGCAAATCATAAAGGGAGACATGTGAATCACTTTAAAGAGCTCTAACTTTATCCTGAGGGTAAAAGAATGCCTACAAAGGGTTTCAAACAGTGAAATGGCAAAAAGAAATGGGTGATTTAACAAGTTCACTCTGGACGTTGTGTGGAGGTTGAAAGTAAGGAGACCCATTAAAAGGCTGATGATGTAATCCTAATGGGCTGATTATCACCTATACTAGCTATGGACAGGGACTGCAAAAAGTAGAAGGAGGACTTCTGCTTCCAAGAGAGTTCAGAAAGAATGCAGTTAGTGGTACAGGACTAACCCTCGCACCATAAATGGCCATAGAACTATAAACCTGGACAAAAATAGACAACTATTTTCAGGCATTGAGAAAGAGACAGTATAAGACAGCAATCTCTGAGAGAAGAAAAATTCACAAGGTAACACCAAATGCCCAGCTCTTTGCTCAGGGACAAATTCCCAACTACAGTGAAGTGACCTAGAATTCATGCAGGGTACAACAGGCTCACTGAACTGAGAAGTCAGAGACCTGAGGTTGAAGAGTTGGAATCTGCGAGGCAGGGCACCAGAGAGGAGGAAGCTGTACAATGAGGAATTGCAAAAGTCCATGTGGGTGCCCTGCAAATCCTTGGCTAAGGGCTGTGCTGTACACACACAGACTGAAACTACTTTAAGATTCCCAGAGAGTGGCTGCTAAGGGGTTGAAAGAAGAGCAGGAATACTAGGGTTTGAACAGTGGTGGAGGATATCTGCATTCTGGCACAGCCAGAAAGAGGGAAGAAGTCTCATTAACAACTCCTATTTAATCCCCTGGGCATCCAGCAAAACATCAGAAAGGCTTCACCTTAGGAATAGGGACCACCTCTAGAATAGCCTTTCTCAATAGAAGTGACATCATCAAAAAAAATCCTTATAAATTATACAGTACACAAACAGATATATAGTTACATCTGTGGTATTGAAACTTCACAGAAGAATTAAGGTTGGGGGAATTAATGATTGGAGGGTGGGATGCCTAAAAAGTCTCCTGGGAGAATAATCATGGAAAAAAAGATTGAGAAATACTGGCCTAGAGTACAAAGAACTCTGGACCTGATGCAGAAACACCTAAACCTAAGCCTTGACAAGAACTTTAGAGGAAGCAGAACTTGCAACTTAAATCTCACTAAGGTAGAAGGGCTTTGGTAACACCTAGAGGTTCCACAGAACCATTTCAGCAAAGGATAACCCAAGTTTATCCAAGTTCAGGGTGATCAACTGCCTTCTTAAAAAAAAATAAGTCTTCAGATATGTTAAGAGATAAGATATGTTCAGAGAATTAAAGGAAAATATTGTCCAAATACACAAATGAGAATCTCAAAAGAGAGACAGAAACTATTAAAAAGAACCAAATTTAAATTCTATAAATGAAAAGTACAATAACTAAAATGAAACAAGTGGACAGATCTAAGAGACATTTTGGGAGTTACGTATTTAACATATTCAATAGTGGTGAATGAATACAGGGAATAAAATAAACAGGACTCACAAAATTTTTGCTCAGACAATGGTGTGGGGGTAGTGGTGCTATTTCCTGAGAAAGGTAACAGCAAAAGAAGAGCAGGTTTACATGGCTCCAGAAATCAAAAACAGAGGGTGACTGTGTGCAAATGATAATCTGGATGATAGAATGACAGAGCAGAACGACTAGAGCTATACAACAGTGCAACGGATTTTGTTGCTAAGTAGGGAGTGCCCTTCATAGGAAACTCCTGGCAGAAATCAAATGAATTATAGATGCCACAGAAGAAAATACTACTGTGTGGGATAGAATATTGGACTATGTATCATATAAGTTTCCTTTCAGAGTTAAATTTCTATTGTGCTTGAATCATTGTGAGACCTCTGCACTGCAGTGCATGAAATACAGATGCAGGCTCAGCAAATAATGTGAAAAAGATGCATAGGGCTTAGTCCACCCTTTCACTAAATGGTTCCATATTTAGAAGATGATGTGGTAGGCAGAATAATGCCTCCCTTAAAGATGTCCAACTCTTAATTCTTGAATCTATGAAAATGCCAGGTTACATGACAAAGGAGGATTAAGATTACTATCCAACTGACTTTAAATTAGGGAGACTATCCTGAATTATTCAGCTGGGCCCAGAAGAATCAAAAGGGTCCTTGAAAAAGGAAGAAAGAGGCCGAAGAGGACAGTCAGAGGAAGATGGGACTATGGAAGAAGGGGACAAAGAGGTGTAACATTGTATGAAAATGGAGAAAAGGGGCCATGAACGAAGGAATGTGAGCAGCTGCTAAAAGTTAAAAAAGGTCAAGGAGGGGCGCCTGGGTGGCGCAGTCGGTTAAGCGTCCGACTTCAGCCAGGTCACGATCTCGCGGTCCGTGAGTTCGAGCCCCGCGTCGGGCTCTGGGCTGATGGCTCGGAGCCTGGAGCCTGTTTCTGATTCTGTGTCTCCCTCTCTCTCTGCCCCTCGCCTGTTCATGCTCTGTCTCTCTCTGTCCCAAAAATAAAATTAAAAATGTTGAAAAAAAAAAAAAAAGGTCAAGGAAATAGATTCTCCCCTAGAGCCTCCAGAAAAGAAAGTAGCCCTGCTGGCACCTTAATTTTAGCTCAAAGACACTTGTGCCAGACTTCTAACCTACAGAACTATAAGATAATAAAACTATGTTGTCTAAGCCCCTAACTTTATGGGTTTTTTTATAGTCACAATAGAAAGCTAATACAACTATCTAGAACTATGCTGTCTACTATAGTAGTCACTATCCACATGTGATTATTTAATTAAAATGAAATAAAAAATGAAATTCAGTTCCTCAGTCACAATAGCCACATTTCCAGCACCTAATGGCCTCTTGTGTCTAGTGGTCACCGTCCTGGACAGGGCAGACAAACACTTGTCTTGCTGCAGAAATTTCTAATGGACAGCACTGTTCTCTTCAATGTCTCTCTTCAATTATGCTTTAAGGACTGTAACTTTGTGAAAAGCTATTTCTAAATCTATCAGCTTCCTTTCGTTTCCTAGATTAAAAGTAAAAACTATATGTTTCCAGGAGGAAATAAAGAAAATGCCATAGATCATAACTAAATCAAATAAGTTCTGAGCCTACTATAGGAAAAGAAATGCCATTCTGGCCTTACTGAGTCAAGCCATGGGCTTTGTAGAAAGTATTTTTTTTAATGTTTATTTATTTTTTGTGTGTGACAGAGAGCCAGAGTGTGATCAGGGGAGGGGCAGAGAGGGAGGGAGACACAGGCTCTGAAGCAGGTTCCAAGCTCTGATCTGTCAACACAGAGCCTGACACTGGACTCGAACCCACGAATCGTGAGATCGTGACCTGAGCCAGTCGGACACTTAATCGACTGAGCCACCCAGGCACCCCTGTAGAAAGTATTTTCATTGACTTCAAAGGCTTTTTACTTAGTTTTTTCCTACATTTGTGGCTATTCCAGAAAGTTATGGTTGTAAGAAATTGGAAACTTGAATAGCAAGATTATTATTGCAATTTAAAAGCTGCAAAACTGTAAAAGGATATAAGTAATGACTATTGAATAAAAAAAAAGTCAAAATCATTTCCTCCTCTATAACTTTTCTGGGTTTTATTCACAGTACTAATATGATAAGACCCGAAGATGTAAAGCAGTTAGTGTCAATGAATAAGGTCATGTTATTCAAAATTATACTACTGCTTATGAATCATAACTTCCCATTTTAACGTTAAGCTGTCATTTTGAAAGTATGCCTTCAAATGTTTTAAAAATTGGTCTTCACTCATGTAGACAGAACTTCGTATTCACCTTGATTTGAAATCAGTGAAATTTATTTTGTTGAAAGTCTGTCTCTCTGTCTCCAGCTTAGCCCCCACCTTATGTAGGCTTTCCACCCGAATACCCTCCATGCACTCACCCCAACCCTCAAGAGCTAGGTCTCACTCTTCTCCAGCCACATGCTTTCCCTAAAACTAACAAAATGTCCAGTCATCCAAGTCACTTGGAGATGAGAAATATAACAGGCAACACAAAAGATAACAGACACAGTCTGAAAAACACATACCTGGCTTAAAAGAACAGAGTCATTGGTTCAAAACCGAAGACTTAAGAAAAATTCCACAGGTCAAGTAGGCATAAAGTTCCACAGGTCAAGAACAAACAATAAGTCTTGAGGAAAGAAAATTCTGGCAGCCAAGATCATGAACTAAAGGAGAGTCCAGGCAACAAGGACTAGATCAATATTATAGCTGTTTGCTTCAGCCCAGGAAGAAGAACCGATTCTCAAACACAGAGATGGAAGGCTAAGCAAGCACAGGCACCAGGCAGGAATGAGGCATGGCGGGAGGAGAGGAAAACCCATTGGTCTTCACACACTGGTCACATTACTATTAGACCTGTTATCAAAGAGAATACAGAAACCTCATTACCAGAGGTAAAAATAATATGAGATGGAATAATGTATTTCAGAATGGAAAATGGAGAGGAGAGTTGTTAATAACACACACACAAAATTTTAAGTTTATTTATTTATTTTGAGAGGGAAGGGATAGGGGCAGAGAGAGGAGAGAGAGAATCCCAAGCGGGCTCAGGGCAGAGGCTGAGGCAGGGCTCGATCTCACGAACTGCAAGATCAGTGAAACCAATGAAGTGAAACCAATGGGCAGACTTTTAACCAACTGAGCCACCCAGGCACCCTAATACAAAAATATTATTAATTTCTGAGTAAAATCATGCCTGAAATTACAGAACATACCCCTGGGGTTCTCTGGGCAAAGGAAAAAGAGGGATTGCGCTAAAGTCAGGGAAGTGGTGGTAGGCAGTCAAGGAGGAGAGAGAAAAGAGGGAAACAATTTACTGGTAGACATGAGCAAGCCAAACTCCAAATTGGTGAGGTGGACAGCAAATTCTCTGCTGCAGTAGCTTCTGGGAATAATTTCTAGCAGCCCCAGGTCTCGAGAATGGGAGCAAATCCACGCAAAGGCACTAAATGAAGAATTTAGATTCCTGTGCCTCTCTGAAAGTTTCCCATCTGCTTGCTGATACCCGAAGTCACCATTTCACAGGTATTGACAAAATGCTTAAAAGAAAGAGCCTACGGTCTCACACACAGGTAAGCTATGTGAGAGAAAGCTGCTTTCTGTTCTTGCTCATCTTCCCTAAACAGGATCTTTACTCCCACTCAAACAGACATATTCATGCCAACAAAGCAGTCAGTCAGTATGCTAGGTGCTAGGGTTTCAAGCATGATTTTCAAAGACAAAGCCTCTGACCCCAAACATAATAAAAGAAATAGACAAGAAAATTTGTGATTAAAACATACGAAATTGAGTTCTAATAGAGAGATATGCTCAAGGTGTATAAAATTATCTTTCGGCAACTGATGACAAAACTGTTTAGAGACGCCACAGAAATAAGCATACATAATTTAGCCTACTCTGCTTTTAATTAAGATTCTCTCCTATTCATCATCAAGTCTTTAAACGCCGAAGTTCCTCAAAGCTCAGATTGAATAAAATCCCCTTTTTTTTCTTAACTTTACACTCTCTCCTTAGACAATTTCATCAATGCCCTGGATTTCAAATACTGTCTACTGTGCTGTCACTCAAATGCGTATATTCATCTCCGACCCCAAAAATGAATATATGCAATTGTCTACCTGACATCTTCAAGCGGACCCTTTAACTTTGAATTCAACATTTCCAGAACTAAATACCTGATCTTCAAGACCATGAATGGTGACACAGTTCACACACTCAGTTGTCCCCCTCCCCTGAGTAGAGCAGCGAGATTGACTTCCTTAGTTGCTTCTCACTGCTCTTAGGATGAAATTCCAAATCCACATACAGCCTCCTTATCCCTGAGTGTCCTATCCTCCTCTACTCCTGTAGGTTCACCTCATGCGCTCTCCTTCTCCTTGATTCCAGATACACTGACTTTCTCTCACACATGCCAACATGCCGTGTTTTATCCTGATCTCTCTTCCTGGAATATATCCTCTTTACCAGCTTTAGTTAATTCTTACTTCTTTACAGTTTGACTCAATCAGTATTTCCTCAAAGATGCATTCCATTCTTGATTCCCCACAGTAAGTCAAAATCTCTGAGGATTTTCATAGCATAGCATCATGATAGTTATAATTAAATAAGAACAAACATTTACTAAGATATACTATTGGACCGAACATTACAGGTGATGGAGATCCCGCAAGAGGAAAGACAGACAAAGTTTCTACTCTCTTGGAGCTACATACTTGTCATGAGGAGAGACAGACAATAGGTAAATAGACAAAAAAGCAAGATAATTTCAGATAGTAGGGAATATGAGAATAATAAAACAGGTGATGTGAGAGCCAGTGCTCAGCAGACAGCAGATAATCAAACAGAAGACAACTTGGGAAAACTTGCTTGCTATAAAAGTTTTATGGCTTACTTAAAAAGAAACAAAATATTGATTTCCAGGCCCATTCATGTATTTCTTAAGATTCAGAACATTAGACTATTCAAACCTTGTAGGTTTGAAGCATTCATTTACTCATTCATTTATTCACTCATTCTGTCAGTGAGCATTCACTCAGTGCCAACGACTTGCCAGGCACCTTGTAAGATACTCTGTGTTGGATTTTATGAACTGAGGAAAGAAAATCTGTGTGGCGACAGTGCTTAGCAAAATGACCACACTGCTTGGAAAGATAACTGCACATCTAGCCAAACTTAGGTGTCAGGGATACTTGTTAACATCTTTGGTAGAAAAAGATAGACAACTGAGTCTCACTATTCATGGCAGCTATATTCTATAAAGTCACCACGAACAATGAATCAGAGAAAACTGAACCATGGCTTTTAGGGAAATATAGGGTTAGGTTCCTGCGAGCCTCTTATCATAACCTTTTTGTCAACATATCAATATATAACCTTGCTAAAGCAAGGTTATGGGTGTTTCTTTTAAAGACACCACATTTAATTCTTCTGATTCATTAACATCGAACTCACAGCCAGCAGCACTTTAATTCTGGCCTGAACCAAGTCTGTCTAACACAGGTACTCTCCATATAAGGCACATCACAGCCTTCTTGCATTTAGGAATACCAGACAGTGCTTCAGCGTGTTAAACAGTAATCACCTCAAAAGGCACAAAAATGTGTAAGTAAACCGTGAAAAGGATACTTGTCTACAGTATGAGAGAAGAGAGAAGGAAGAAAAGAGAAAAAATATATAATTCTTGGGACTGAAACCTGGTTCTACCATGTACTAGCTGTGTGATCTAAGGAAAATTACTTTATGGATCCATGCCTCAGCTTCCCCTTCCCTGAAATGAAGATAATATTACCTACCCCGGGGGTCTGTAGTGAAGATTAAAAAAGTTAATACAAATAAGGTATTTGGTGCAGTGCCTGGCACATAGTGAGCATTATCTAAGTGTCGGCTATCAAAATAAATAAGCCTAAAACACTAGGAGATTGTCTTAACCTTTCAGCAAAAGTACGTGAGGAGTATAGAACAGGTATTCAATACCTGCAGCTATCATTCATCTTTCTCCTTTTTCCTCTCCCTCTCCCTCCCCAAATCTCTTCTTCCTCACTGAATCCTTCTTGCCTGCCTCAGACTCCCTGGAGGCCCACATAGGATATTGGAAAGTCCTCCTCCCTCAAAGAGTTTGCTGACCTACAGGCAAACAGCTCTCATTCCGGAATTAGGATGACACTTCCTTCAGGTGCAGATTCATCAGCTTCTGGAATGAACACCTCTCCCTGCTGGACACCTGAAGGCTGCTGCCCAGGACAAACCAACCATCTGCAGGCAGAAGGAGCCTTCGTGTTAACCCCACAGCGCTGCAACGAATGCCCCTTTCCATGCCAGCAAGGGACTACACAGTCACCATCTTGCCAGCACAACTCTGGTTTTCAGTGGGTCACCAAACAAATGAGCCTCCAGATGAAGTAAACAGAGATGAGGAGCCAGATGAGAAACTGGCAATGCCAAAGTGGGAGCTTCTCAAAGCAAACTTCCCACTCTCTGCCCCTCCCCCGTTCATGCTCTGTCTCTCTCTGTCCCAAAAATAAATAAAAAACGTTGAAAAAAAAATTTTTTAAAAGGGGCGCCTGGGTGGCGCAGTCGGTTAAGCGTCCGACTTCAGCCAGGTCACGATCTCGCGGTCCGTGAGTTCGAGCCCCGCGTCAGGCTCTGGGCTGATGGCTCGGAGCCTGGAGCCTGTTTCCGATTCTGTGTCTCCCTCTCTCTCTGCCCCTCCCCCGTTCATGCTCTGTCTCTCTCTGTCCCAAAAATAAATAAAAAACGTTGAAAAAAAAGCAAACTTCCCATGTGCCTATCCCAGCTGGAGACTGTGGAGAGGAAGTCTGGGCCAGAGCCAACGAGTAGAAGGGAAGAGATACAATGGCCACTGCACAAACAAAAGCTCCTTGGGTCGGAGATGGAGAAGGGGCCGGGAGCAGAAACACCCAAGCTAGCCCCGAGTGCCAGGGCTTTAGCTGGCAACATGAAAGTCCCTCCTGCCAAGGTTGCCAAGGAACGCTCTCAGAAGGCCAAGAGTATGTTTTTCAGGGCATCTTCTCAGTGAAATGCGTGTGGCACATTTTGAAGCTGGCAGAATCTCTGCCTCAGATCTCCTCTTTGGAGCTTCCTCATCTTTCTGATCAAGACAAGAGGCCCTTTTTCATGGTTTTCAAAGTATTAGCTTCCAGTTAGATACTTTTAAACTTCCAAATTAAGCAGAATAATGTTTCGAAAATATATTGCCTTCATCGAGAAAGATAGTTTGGGATTTAGAAAATGTCAAATACTTATCAGATTCAACACCTCTATCTACTGCAAACTACACTTGATAGCTGCATTGGCCATTAGTCCTTAGTTTATCAGAGCTGTCTCCAGTTTATAATGATAATCACTCCCCCTTTCAAGGATCTACGCTGCAAGCATCACACTAGACACTTCCTAAAATTTATGTCATTTACTCCTCCCCCAAATCCCTGAGAGGTTGATGTTACAACCCACCCCATCTCACAGTTAAGGAAACTATGTGAAAAGTAATTTGCCAAAAATCATGTCGAAAGTTAAGTGACTGAGCAAGACCCAAACCCAAGTCTGTCTGACTTTAATATCTATACTCATACTTTTTCTACTATATTGTATATAACCAGGTAATTGTACACTCTGCACTCAATGGAATACAAACTTGAAATGGTTGTATTTTCCCCAGTCCCTGCTGCCACAATGAATCATACTTTACTGTCCCTTTAATAACATCTGGGCAGATTCAACAACTTTCCAATCATTTTCAGTTATTAGAAGAGTGCCATTTCAGTATTTAAGACTCAGACCTATTTATTTTTTAAATTCCAGTTCTGCACCCAGTTTAAAGCTCTTTTCCTTCCATCGCCCAGCTTTGGGTCAGAGCACTTCTCCTCTTGCCACCCTTTGAGTAGAGAGGAGATGTGCTTAGTGTCTCCCCCGTCCATCTTCCAGGCTAAAGTCCACCACTGTGTGGAGGCTGAAAGCTGAGAGGGAGCAGGGGTTGACATATCATACTGGCTGCCTGCGAGATGTGGACAGCTATTGGAGTTTCCTCTCTAGCTGGATCTGGTTCTCTCTGCTGCTGGTGGTCCTCACTAACCCAGAAGGCAGATGTGGTTTTCCTGGAGGGATGTTGTGCTTCACTCCATCTCTGTCCATGACTGAGAATGCCCTCAGACAGGGGGCAACTATGTTTCCATGTTGTTTCTGCCAGGATCCATGCCCTCAACCATCTTGCCACATGGGACATCCCCTAACTAGATGTCACCTGATCAGCCCCAAAACCCATGCATTCTTTACTTCTCCTGTGGAGCCACATTCTGCATTCTCTGCTTCTCCTGTGGCGGCACAGGAACCATGAAAATCCTCCTCTAGCCCTTCCATGTGGGGTGGGGAGTATTTCCTCTGTCTTCTCAGATACCTTACCCTTGCAGTCCCTTCTCTATCAGCTTTGGCAAACCACCACAGCCAGGCAAAAAGCAGGCACCTGTTTCACATTCACATGTGCCCTGACAGCAAACCATGTCAACCTCTCTCCTTCCTTCACCACATTTAGCTCCACACCATGCCAATGAGAACACCAAGAAGGGCCTCTGCTGCTTCATCTCGCCCAACATCTAGCCAAGAGAAAGAAGCCATCTCCAGTGATGTCTCCAGGTTCTTGTCCAGGAGTCCACCTCTCATGGGACTTTGAGGTAGGCAGGAAGCCCCCGTGGGGAAGAAAGGGGAACACTGTAACATTTGGCCATTTGGCCAGCATCTCACAACTATAACAATGTCTTCTTTCTCCTCTCTACCTCATGTCTTCTTTCATCGGTTGGGAAGGGAGAGGGAAGGCATGGAGTGACTGTAGATAGAATTGTTTGGCCAGCTCTTACTGCGCCCTGGGGAAGCGTCTGACCCCAGTTATTTGCAGCTCAATTAAATAAGAGAAACAGTTTTGCACTGTTGGTGGGAATGCAAATTGGTACAGCCACTCTGAAGAACAGTGTGGAGGTTCCTCCAAAAATTAAAAATAGAACTATTTTTTATGACCCAGCAATGACACTACTAGGTATTTATCCAAAGGATACAAAGATACTGATTAGAAGGGGCACATGCACCCCAATGTTTATAGCAGCACTATCGACAATAGCCAAATTATGGAAAGAGCCCAAATGTCCATCGACTGGTGAATGGATGAAGATGTGGTATGTGTGTGTGTGCGTGTATGTGTATATATATATATATATATATATATATATATATATATATATCACCTTTTGGTGATCGAAAAAGGAATGAAATCTTGCCATTTGCAGCAATGTGGATGGAACTACAGGATATTATGCTACGTGAAATAAGTCAGTCAGAGAAAAACAAATATCATGATTTCACTCATATGTGGAAATTAAGAAACAGAACAGATGAACATAGGGGAAGAGAAGGAAAAAATAAGATAAAAGCAGGGAGGGAGGCAAACCATAAGAGACTCTTAAATACAGAGAACAAACAGGGTGCTAGAGGGGAGGGGGTGGGGAGGTGGGCTAAATGGGTGGTGGGCATTAAGGAGGGCACTTGTTGGGTGTTATATGTAAGTGATGAATCACTGGGTTTTACTCCTGAAACCAATACTACTGTATGCTAACTAACTTGAATTTAAATAAATTAATTAAAATAAATAAAATAAAACAAGGGGTGATTGATACCTCTTTGTCAATGCCTGCCCAGGCTGAAGGGGGAAGCCACTACTCAGCTGCTGCAGCTGTCAACACATGGGGATGTGGCCAGTGTTGCCCATCATCCATTTTCCAAGTGAAGTGGGAAATCTGTTCATCACTGGCCCCTTAGATATTTGTTTGTTATTGCCATCATGGCACTTCTCCTTTGCTTGCTCCCTCTGCAAATGCTGGTTTTTTGTTTTGTTTTGTTTTTTACTCAATGATTCTTGCATCAAAACTTTAATAATCAAATAAATCCAACCCGTATTTTCCCTTAATATCTTCCTCGGCCTCTATTCTCTGCCAGAATTCATATCTCCCCAAAGATTCAGCCTCTCTTATATATCAGAGCACAGAAGACCCTGACTCCACACTTTCCTGGTTTTCAGAAGTCAAGGCTCTGCTCTCCCCTTCTCTGGCATTCTCCCTCAGAACCACCTACTGAAGGAGAGATCCAGAGAGAAAATCTCTGCCAAGTAAACTCAGTCCAACTGGTACCCTTGGCCCTGGCCCTATCCCCTTCTCCAGTATCTCAGCCTTCTTCCCCTTTGCACCCCTGTCCCAAAACTGCTTCCTCCCACTGTGTCAGCCAGTGGGTACAAAACTTTCCCCTGCCTGCCTGCCTACCAGCAGAGTTACCTGCCTGGATCACCTGTGGGCTTACTATTCATTAGCTTCCTTCCATTCACTACTACACTTTTCAATAGGCTCCACGTCCTCACCACACTCCTCCTCCTTAATTCTCTGCACTGTGACTTTTAATGCTCTCCAACCAATTACACATCCACGGTGCTAAGATTGTTAACAAAAATTAGCAACTCCAAGTTCACCTCTCTGAGCTATGTGGTTCCACAGCTGAAGCCACGCTCCTCAAAATTTTCTCCTATTTTAGCCCTAAGTGACACCAATCTATCATAGGTCTCCCACCTCTGGTGGCTTCTTCTCTGTGTTCTTAACTAGCTTTTCTCTATCTCTTTTATTCCCTCAGTCTGCTTTTTTTTTTTTTCTAACACTGTTAAGCCCAAATTTCACTACAAAATGAATGGTGGCCCCAGCTGTGGAGTATGGTAAAAACTCATAGGCTAGGGGGCACCTGGATGGCTCAGTCGGTTAAGTGTCTGACTCTTGATTTCGGCTCAGGTCATGATCTCATGGTTCATGAAATCAAGTCCCGCCATCGGGCTCTGTGCTGACAGCATGGAGCCTGCTTGGGACTCTCTCCCTCCCTTTCCCTCTGTCCCCACCCCCGCTCATTCATTTTCTCTCTCTTCTCTCTCTCTCCTTCTCTCTCTGAAAATAATAAACATTAAAAAAAAAAAAAAAAAAACCTCACAGGCTAAGGTATGGAAGGCTCACTCCTTACTTAGAACTGCAGCTTTATTCAGGAAAGTCCTATTTTTCACTCACAAACAAATTTGCAATCCTGAACTTCTACTGAAAGCCTGAAGCAGTCCAGCCAGACCAGATCATTCACCTGGTGTTTCGAGCTTGTCTAGGTACATTCCTGCCTTTACCAATGCCATTTCCACTGCTGAAATTCCTTCTTTCTCAATCACATTGCACCTAGCCTGTGAGATTCAGTTCAAGATCCATTTTCTAGAGACAACTCCACCCACAGAAACCTTACCCTTCTCCAAAACTGTAAGATTCATTAATAGCATCACTGTCTTGCATTTAATCATACACAATTGTGTGTTTTAATAAAACCCAATCGAAAACAGTGTGGAGGTTCCTCAAAAAATTAAAAATAGACCTATCCTATGACTCAGCAAGAGCACTGCTAGGAATTTACCCAAGGGATACAGGAGTACTGATGCATAGGGGCACTTGTACCCCAATGTTTATAGCAGCACTCTCAACAATAGCCAAACTATGGAAAGAGCCTAAATGTCCATCAACTGATGAATGGATAAAAAAATTGTGGTTTATATACACAATGGAGTACTACGTGGCAATGAGAAAGAATGAAATATGGCCCTTTGTAGCAACATGGATGGAACTGGAGAGTGTGATGCTAAGTGAAATAAGCCATACAGAGAAAGACAGATACCATATGGTTTCACTCTTATGTGGATCCTGAGAAATGTAACAGAAACCCATGGGGGAGGGGAAGGGGAAAAAAAAGGAGGTTAGAGTGGAAGAGAGCCAAAGCATAAGAGACTCTTAAAATCTGAGAACAAACTGAGGGTTAATGGGGGTGGGAGGGAGGGGAGGGTGGGTGATGGGTATTGAGGAGGGCACCTTTTGGGATGAGCACTGGGTGTTGTATGGAAACCAATTTGACAATAAACTTCATATATTGAAAAAAAAACCCAATCCTTTTGCTGGTTCCAAAGGAAATCCATTCAACAAATTTTCATTGTGACTTCTATGGCTTTACTGATATTTGTAGAGTAATGAGGAAGGGTTACATTGCATGGCACACAGCATTTCACATCATAAGTCCCCATTTGACTTGTCTCTCTCTAAAAGCCAACTCTCATGCCACCATCAATGACCTTCTTGACCCTCCTGTCCTTAAGATACATCCTTCTTTCAGAAACCTGAGGACCAAGCCAGGCCTTGAAGATTAACTTCTACCCAAGCTTATCAAAGCATCATCTCAAGAAAGACATTGTTCCCAGCAAAAGAATTCTCATACCAGTTACCAGGATAACTCTACTTTGTTTTTTGGTTTAATATATACTACTGTTCATATATAGTTCCTGAGCCCTCAATTAAATTTTAAGTATTTTGAGAAATACTAGTAATACTAATAATACTAATAATAGTAGTCAATACTCTGACACCTCTAGAACAGTGTTATTCACAAATGCTGTGCTTGTGTATATCTGTTGAATAAATGAAGACAGATGACACAAAAATACCGGTAAAGTGAGTTTGAATAGTAGTCCCTAAAAAATTATGTATGTATCCAAACCCCCAGAACCTATGCATAGGACCTAACTTGGAGAAAGAGTCTTTGCAGATATAATTAAGGATCTTGAGATGAGATCATTTAGATTAGCTGGTGGGCACTAAATTTAATGACAAGTGTCCTTAGAAGAGACAGAATAGGAGAAGACACAGAACACACAGGACAAGGCCATGTGAAGACAGACATAGAGACTAAGAGTTATTCAACCACAAGCCAAGGAACACCTGGAACGACCAAAAGTTGCAAGAGGCAGGATGACTCCTCCCTAGAGCCTCCAAATGGAGCAAAGCCCTACCAACACCTTACTTTCAACATCTGCCCTCCAGAACTATGAAGGAATAAATTTCTGTTATTGTAAGTCACCAACTTTGTAGTAATTTATTACAGAAGCTCTAGGAACCTAATATAAGCCACTTCTGTATATTTATTCTTCCATTAGGAAAATATTCCCCCAGAGGCTGTAATATACAAAATAGACACTGTGCTAGGCATTGTAGATAAAGACACCATTTATATGGATCTTGCTTTAGAGAAATATATATTCCTAAAGCAAATCTGGTTACTTCCTGGATTTAGGGTGCCAGTTGCTAGGAGGACATTTTATATTGTTTCATAAAAGACCACAGATGCAGTCATACCTTTATGTCATGAGAACAGAAAGTCATAACATGGCTGTAGAAACAGGTGGAGAGAGGACTCTTGGCCAGCCTTTCCTAATTCCTGCTATTATCAGGAGAAACTGTAAGAGTCTGAACAAGTCAACAACTACAGCATCCGAAAGAACAAGGTATATATCATTTCCCCTGCAATTGACATGTAAACTTTGTGTCACAGCTCAAACAGGGTTGCAGGAAGATATCAAAAGAGAGCACCTATGGCTATGGATCTGAGACAAAACCAGCAGAGGACCATTCACCAAAGTGTGACACCCTCATAGGAAATACTATCTATCCCTTTTTTTGGAATAATGCTTCTAGGTGCATGAGCTGACAGCAGGAGAGATGTTTTGGACAAAGCTTGGCACAAAAGAAAGCAGGTAGCTGGGAATGAATAACAAATCACAAGTGAATGCCATGTTGTCAGAAATCTGAAGACAAAGGAGTGAGAAGGAAAGTAAAAACTAAAAAACACACTCACACATAAACCTCATGTCATAAAGACAATTGTTATTTAGTCTGGAATGGAGCATTGATCCTTGTCCCCTATACGTCTTGTACAAACGTAGCTGATCCAGAAAAAGCATGCCTCATTTAAGGTAACTCTTAAAAAGGGGGAAAAATTATATACAAGCCATAAAAAGAGGGGAAAAAAAGAACAGGAAGAAAGGGGAGGCATACAAAAAATATTGCCACAGAACAGATGAAAATTGTAGCCAAATAAAATGCCATGAAATAAAAAATAAACAAATGCCTCTATGAAACAAAAATTTAATGTAAATATACAAGCGCTCAAATAAAATTAAGTGAGGCAATAGAAAGAGATGACTTATGCATCAGCAAGGTCGTTAAACGGATGAGAAAAATAAAACCATCAGAAGAATGAAGATCAACACGAAAGACAGCCCAAAGAGACTAAATATTGCTGAAAACAAAGTAAGGATCACAAATGACACAAATAAGAAAAAAAAAATAAAGTCAGAATAAAATGTAAACAACTGAGTTAAAAGAGATCATAGCAAAAATAAATTTTTTCAAATAATTATAGCAAAATGATGTGCATGAACATTATAAAATGTAAATCAAACATATACATAACTGTTTGGATATCATAATCAAGACAATGGAATAGGATTAAATCCATAAATTTTTCCCTGTGTAGGGAAAAATTCTCAAAGAAATACTTTACGACCAAGTATTTTATATCTAATAAAAGAGGTGTTTGAGTATAATGACAGCTGACAAACATCTTTGAGCATTCAAGAACCCAAAGAATTTGATTCCCTGCCTCCCCTTTAACCTGGAAGAAACCAGCACATTAGCTTCAGCCAATCAAGAAGTGAATGAAAAAACTCTAGCTAAAATAACTAATAGTAGTACTAAATTCACAGTACAGTGAATTCTAAGACCAAAACAAATATAGATAGTATGGTTACAGGAGGATGGAATGGACATGTTATATATACCACATCTTTTTTATCCATTCATCTGTAGATAGACACTTGGGTTGCTTCCATAATTTGGCTATTGCAAATAATGCTGCAATAAACATAGGACTGCATAAAATCCTTTCAAATTAGCATTTTAATATTTTTGGGTAAATACCAAGTAGTGTGATTACTGGATCGTGTGATAGTTCTATCTTTAATTTACTGAGGAAACTCCCTACTGTTTCTGACAGTGGCTGCACCAGTTTGCATTTCCATCAACAGCACAAGAGGGCTCCTTTTTCTCCACATCCCCACCAACATTTGTTACTTCTTGTGTTTTTTATTTTAGCCATGCTGACAGGTATGAGATAATATCTCATTGTAGTTTTGATTTCTGTTTCCCTGACAATAAGTAATGCTGAGCATCTTTTCATGTGTCTATTGTGGTATATAATATACAATGGAATATTATTCAGCCATAGAAAAATTGAAATCTTGCCATTTGCAACAGCATAGATAGATCGAGAGAGCATAATGCTAAGCAAAATAAGTCAGTCAGAGAAAGACAAACACCGTATGGTTCACTCAGGTAGAATTTAAGAAACAAAACAAATGAACAAACAAACAAAAAAGGGAAACAAACCAAAAAACAGACTCTTAACTACAGAGAAAAAAACTGGTTTTTACCAAAAGGGAGGTGGATGGGGGATGGGTGAAACAGATGAAGGGGATTAAGAGTACACTTATCTTGATGAGCACTGAGTAATATATAGAATTGTTGAATCACCATATTGTACATCTTAAACTAATGTAACAATGTATGCTAACTATACCGAAATAAAAATAATAAATACATAAATAAATACCTCTTGAAAAAAAGAATTGGATATGTTATAAGCCCTAACACTTAGCAATGTATAATTAACAAAAGTTGAGAGAGCAAGGGGACAAGAAAGTTGGTAGCAGTATACTTCTGCTGATTTCCTCATCTCATAGAGGCAGGGGCAACAGATACCAATGGTGACCTACGTAAATCTTTCCCTGATTTTTTTGTTGGTCGAGCTAGGAGGCTTTCCCCAACTCTAGGGAATGATCCTTGATCAGTCTAAGCCAGTCTTGGTAAATCGATTTCCCACAAAGTAAATGGTTTTAGCATGAACATGTGATTCAACTCTGGCCAGTGAGACATGAGAGGATATTTGTTTCCTTCCTCTTACGAAGAAACCTAAGAATGTGTTCTGGGTGCCTAGCTGTGCAAGTCACATCTTACTGTCAGGATTCTTTCTCACTGTCTGAGACTTGATCATCCTCCCAGGAGTTTTAGTTGCAAAATATGAGTGCACAAGTAAGATCAAGATCTAGAAGAAGGGGAGATGAAAAAGAATCTTCTAAGCTGGATGAACTCCTGTTGCTCAGCAACAAGGTGAAAAAAAAACATCACAACAAGAGGAACCAACACTGAGAATTCAGATTTTGAGCCTGGACAAGAGAGAGAAGAAGGAGCACCAAGAACCTGAACTGGAAAGTGAAAGTCAGAAAATGGGTCTGGGAAAGACCGGATGAGCATGGAGATGGCCCTGATGTGAAAGGGAAGACTCCACCCTAACCCAGCACTTGCTAAAATTCCAGAAGCAGGTGATGGACAGTCGTCAATTAAAAAGAAGACAAAGCTGAAGCCACATGTGTTTTATTATATTGACAATTTGGCTTAAATCCTCTCAATAAAGCTACACAGTTTGCTGAGAAAAAAATATATGTATAAGAAAACAAAACAGCACTTATGTAGCTCTTGCCACAACAATATAGCAAATTTATCCCTATAAATGCAACCAAGAAGAGATAAGTATGAAGATAAAAGCCTACCTTCTGAGGATTGCAAAGTGAAAGGGACATAAAAAGCTGGGCCCTGATGACACTGTTGAGACACTAGGACTATCCTACTTCTTGAGTTCTTATTACTGAGATATCATATGTCTTCATTGGTTAAGCAGCCACCAGATGAGTTTGTAGTGACTTCCTGATGAAAATATTCTATTCCTGATATATTTGAGGTCAAAGGTACCACTTAAATCAAGTGTTAGAGTTATATGTATATTCAAATGTAAAGAGATATTAATGAAGAATACAATATCATCAAGTTTGGGGTGGGAGTAGTAGGAAGAAGTGGAAGTTTCCAAGTTCCCCAGTGCTACACTGTTCTATGTAAAGATACAGCTATAAGGATAACTGCTAAAACAAAAATACAAATCTCCCAAATTACCAAAAAATACACATACCACACAAAGCAGAAATACAGTTCATGTTGTGAATTTAACAACAACAAAGGTATGATGACAAAACTAAAACCAACCACTCATTCCATAAATACACATGGTCTAAACATACCTATTAAAAGGCTCTTAGGGGGCGCCTGGGTGGCGCAGTCGGTTAAGCGTCCGACTTCAGCCAGGTCACGATCTCGCGGTCCGTGAGTTCGAGCCCCGCGTCAGGCTCTGGGCTGATGGCTCGGAGCCTGGAGCCTGTTTCGGATTCCGTGTCTCCCTCTCTCTCTGCCCCTCCCCCGTTCATGCTCTGTCTCTCTCTGTCCCAAAAATAAATTAAAAACGTTGAGAAAAAAAAAATAAATAAAAAAAAATAAAAGGCTCTTAGACTGAATCTCAAAAGCAAAATCCAACTATCTGCTGTAATCCAACATCTTAGATTCAGTAACTCAGGGAGGCTGGAAATAAAAGGAAGCGCAAAGGCGAAAATAGGAAACACAAACAACAACAAAAGGGTCATGATATTAATATCAGATGAGTTTGAATGCAGAGTAAAATTCATTAAATGAAAAAGGACCGGAGTACCTGAGTGGCTCCTCTGACTCTGGCTCAGGTCAAGATCTCACAGTTGATAAGTTTGAACCCTGCAGCACGCTCTTGGCTGTCAGCACAGAGCCCGCTTCAGATGCTTTGTCCCCCTCTCTCTCTGCCCCTCTCCCACTCGTTTTCATTCTCAAATAAATAAAACTTAAAAAAAAAAAGACTGCTTATGATATTAAAGGGTACAAGCCAAAATGGTGATTAGTTGTTATGAATATCTAAGTACCCAAAAACATAGCATCACTATCCATTAAAAAAACCTACAGAAAATACAAGTTTTAATCTTGAAAATAAAATCTCAGCAATGTGAAACTTTAATTCATTTTTTCCAGTATATAGCAAAAACAATCACACATAACAAACATACAAAATATACAAAGTATAAATATACAGAATATACAAAATATAAATAAAACAAGGTATTCCTAAGTAATACACTCTGAAAATAGAGAATATACCTTCTTTCCAAGATTCACTGGTAAATTCACTGACTATTTGGGAACAAAGAATACTTCAGCAAGTTCCAAAACTGGAGAAGGAATATATACATCTGTGATCATAACACAATAAAACTTAAAAATAACAAAACTAGGAAACAAAAAATCTCTACCATCAGGATATTTTTAAAGTTCTGTTAACTTTTGCATCAAAGAAGAAAGAAATCAAAACTGAAAATGCAGGATATCTAAAAGATAATGATAAAGAAAAGCAATATATAGATTTAACTATACAGAAAGACAAGATGACTATTATGTAGGGGATATGGCTAAAAATACCAACAAACAAGGAAGAATGAAAGATATGATTTAAGCACTCGATTCAAGTTTAAAAAAAAAGAAATGGATGACAAAAGGAAGAAATTAATAATGGTGCTGGGAAAACTGGGACAGCCCACATGCAAAAAATTAAACTGGACTACTTTCTTACACCATACACAAAAATAAACTCAAAATGGATTAAAGACCTAGATATGAGACCTGAAACTATAACATTCCTAGAAAAAAACATAGGCAGTAAATTTTTTGACATTGGCTATAGAAACATTTTTCTAGATATGTCTCCTCTGACAAGGGAAACAGAAGCAAAATTGAACTATTGGCCCACAGGGGCACCTGGGTGGTGCAGTCGGGTAAGCATCCAACTCTTGACCTCAGCTCAGGTCATGGTCTCACAGTTTGAGTTCAAGCCCTGCATCGGGCTCTTTACTGATGTTGCAGAGCCTGCTTGGGATTCTCTCTCTACTTCTCTTTGACCCTCCCCTACTTGTGTTCTCTCTCTCTCTCTCAAAATAAATAAACTTAAAACAATAATAAAAAATAAAAAAAAATAATAAATAAAAAAACTGTCGGCCCACAGCAAAATAAAAAGCTTTTGCACAGTGAAGGAAACCATGTGCAAAACAAACTCAACATAAAAAACAAATAATCCAATTAAAAATGGGCAGAAGACCTGAATAGACATTTTTGCAAAGAAGACACACAGGTGGCCCACAGACACATGACAAAATGCTCAACATCGTTCATCATCAGGGAAATGCAAATTAAAACCACAACAGAGATCACTTTGTACCTGTCACAATGGCTAAAATCAAAAACACAAGAAATACCAAGTCCTGGTGAGGATGTGGGAAAAAAGGAACTCTTGTGCACTACTGGTGGAAATGCAAATTGGCATAGCCACTGTGGAAAACAGTACAGAGGTTCCTCAAAAAATTAAAAATAAAATTACCGTATGATCCACTAATTCCACTACTGGCTACTCACCCAAAGGGAACAAAAACACTAAGTTGAAAAGATATATGCACCCCTATGTTTATTGCAGCATTATTTACAATAGCCAAGATATGGAAGCAATCCAAGTGTCCACCAATCAATGAATGGATAAGGAAGATGTGGTATATATTTGCAATGAAATATTACTCAGCCATAGAAAAGAATGAAATGTTGCCATTTGCAACAACATGGACATACCTAGAAGGTATAATGCTAATTGAAGTCAGAGAAAGACAAACTAAATACCAAGACAAAGACATATATCATAAAATACCAACACCATATGATTCACTCATATATGGAATTCAAAAAAAACAAAACAAAAAAAGAGACAAAAAATCAAACTCTTAAATACAAAAAACAAACTGATCACTGCCAGTGGTAGGGGGTGGAGGGGTTAAATAGATAAAGGGGGTTAAGAGCACACTTATTTTGATCAACACCAAGAAATGTATGGCATTTTTTTTTATGTTTATTTTTAAAAGACAGAGAGAGACAGTGGGTGAACAGGGGAAGGGCAGAGAAAGAGGGAGACACAGAATCTGAAGCAGTCTCCAGGCTCCGAGCTGTCAGCACAGAGCCTGATGTAGGGCTCAAACCCACAAACCGTGAGTGAGACCATGACCCAAGCAGAAGCTGGATGCTTAACTGACTTAATCAGGTGCCCCAAATGTTGCTGAACACTATATTATACACTTGAAAATAATATAACAGAGTGATAATTACACTTGAATAAAAATATTAAATTAAAAAATAAAATAGAAATTAATAGATTTGAAATTAATGAGTTAGAAAAACAGAACATACAAGAACTAAGAAGTAAATCAAAGGGCTATTTCTTAGATGGAAAGAGAAGAGAAATAGAAAAGAAAACCTTAAGCTTGCCTAATTTCTTTTTTTTTTTTAAACGTTTATTCATTTTTGAGACAGAGACAGAGCATGAACGGGGGAGGGGCAGAGAGAGAGGGAGACACAGAATCGGAAGTAGGCTCAAGACTCTGAGCCATCAGCCCAGAGCCCGACGCGGGGCTCGAACTCACGGACCCCGAGATGGTGACCTGAGCTGAAGTCGGACGCTCAACCTACTGAGCCATCCAGGCGCCCCTTGCCTAATTTCTTTAGAAGGAAAGAAATAAAGGGGGAGAAAATCACAGAAAAAGAAGAAATTAGAAGAATCCTAAAACACCCTTTTGCACATTCATTGTTAGTAAATTTCTGAACTATGATGAAATGGATTATTTTCTAAGAAATCTCACCCCCGATGAAATCGAAAATTTAACAGATCAATGTCCACAGAAAAAGTAGGACAAATTGTCAAACATTTATTCCCACCAAGATAGTTCAGCACTCAGTTGGTTTCACAAGGGAAATCTTGCCAAATCCTTCAAAAACAGATAACCCCACTGCCAGTGTTTTAGAGCATAGGAAAAAAGAAAGCCTCAAAATAACCTTTATGAAGATATAAACCCCAATATAGATAGACAGCACACAGAAACATGCAACCAAGAAAATTAAATGACCATCTCCACAGATTATGAAATAAAACTTTTGATAACATTCAACATCTTTTTGACAAAATTTTTTTACCATATACTATACTAAGAATAAATGCATTCTCTCTTAGCATAAAACATCCTTCTTGTATCTCAAAAACCATCATATTTTACTTAATAAAAACACTATTAGTATTCCTATTAAAGTCAAGTTGAAGGATGTCCACTATGACCACCATGAATTCTCTGGTAATATTAGACAATAAAAACAGGGGTAAAATTTAAAAGGATATGATAAAATTATCATTATTTTCAGACAATATGATTATTTACCTGGACAACACAAGAGAATCCGCTGAGAAACTATAATCAATAAGAGAATACATTAAAGTAGATGAATATAAACACAGTGACGTTGCTACTGTATATGAATACAAACAACACTCCTAGTGGATATAAAGGATTAGTAGATTACATTTAAAATGGCACACAAGGGGCACCTGGATGGCTCAGTCAGTTGAACATCTGACTTCGGTTCAGTAATGATCTCATGGTTTGTGAGTTCGATACCCACGTCAAGCTCTCTTCTGTCAGCATGGGGCTCTGCTTTGGATTCTCTGTTCCCCCCCCACCCCCGCCACTCTCTCTGCCCCTCCCATGCTCAGGTGCATGCCCTCTCTTTTTCTCTCTCTCTCAAAAATAAATAAACATTAAAAAAATAGCAACCAAAGGTTATAAAATAGCTAAAAAATGTATAACAAGAAATATGTATAGTTATATATGAAGAAAACTCTTAAGTGTTACTGAAGGACACACAAGAATTTAACAAATGAGAAGATGAAACATGTTCAAAAATAAGAAAATTATGCATATTAAATGTCAGTTCTCCCTAAATTTTTATCTATGAACTTAACATGATCACACACACACACACACACACACACACACACACACACACACACTTGCACTGTCTCAAACTGGACAAATTGATTCTGAAGTTCACAAGAAAAATAAGCAAGAATAATCAGGAATATTCTGAAAAAGAATACAAATGACCAAGGATTAGCATTGCAAAATATTAAAACATGTTGCAAAGCTGTAATATTTAATATGATGAGTTACTGATTTGTGAACAGACAAAAAGATCAATGATAAACAGAGTAGAGGGTCCATAAACAGATTCAAATACAGTTAGAAATTTTAAATGTGATAAGTGAATTTGAATCCCATGGGGATAAAATGAACTATTCAACAAGTGGTATGAAAACAATAAACTTCATAGCTAAGTGGGAAAAAAAATAAGTTGGATCTCTATATCATACCTTACACCAAAATAAATCCCAGATAGATCAAATATTTAAATGTGAAAACTCTTAAAATATTATAATAAAATTAGAAGATTTTTAAAAATATTTTCATAGTGGTGACAGATTTTCTGGTTATATCACAGAACTCAATCCATAGAAGACTGATAAATTTGACTCATATAAATAGAAATAAAAAATTCTTCATAGCAAAAAACCAAAAAAATGTCAAAAGACAAATTACTAAGAAACTAAGAAAAATATTTAGAAATAATAAAATATTGGGCTAACTTCATAAATGCATTAAGAACTCTCACAAATCAGTAAGAAAGGACCAATAATGCTTTAAAAAGAGAGATAAAAGATATCAACAGACATTTCATAGAAAATACAAATGACTCTTAAGCTTAGGAAAAGATGCTCTCAACATCACTCATGATAGAAATGCAAATTAAAACAGGGCACTATTTCTGTCCATCAGACTGCTAAAGATCATAAGGTTCGGTACACACTGTGGTGACAAAGGAAAGGGGAAGTAGATATCGCTGCTGGGAGCCTACAGTTTCTATGGAGAGCAGTCTATAGACATGCATGTTCTTTTTAATACAAAAATTCATCTTCTAGAAATTTTCCTACATGTATAATCAGACAAATTGATCTACATACAAAGATTTTCACTATTACATTGTTTGTAACAGCAAACGTGTGAAAAAGCCTAAATGCCCTCTGTAGCCTATGGTAGACTACGTAATTTATGGTACAGCCGTAAGGTAAAACACGAAGCTATTAAAAATGAAGTGCTCTCTATGAACAACTATTGAACAGCCTCCAAGATGAAATGCCAGAAGAACAAAATAAGTTGCAGAACAAAATGTATAGTAACCTACCTTTTTTTTTTATTATTTTGACCATCATTTATTTATTTTTTAATATGAAATTTATTGTCAAATTGGTTTCCATACAACACCCAGTGCTCATCCCAACAGGTGCCCTCCTCAATGCCCATTACCCATCCTCCCCTCCCTCCAACCCTCATCAACCCTCAGTTTATTCTCAGTTTTTAAGAGTCTATTAGGGTTTGGCTCTCTCCCTCTCTTTTTGTTTTTCCTTCCCCTCCCCCATGGTCTTCTGTTAAGTTTCTCAGGATCCACATAAGAGTGAAAACATATGGTATCTGTCTTTCTCTGTATGACTTATTTCACTCAGCATAACACTCTCCAGCTCCATCCACGTTGCTACAAAGAGCCATATTTCATTCTTTCTCATTGCCATGTAGTACTCCATTGTGTATATAAACCACAATTTCTTTATCCGTTCATCAGTTGATGGACATTTAGGCTCTTTCCATAGTTTGGCTATTGTTGAAAGTGCTGCTATAAACATTGGGGTACAAGGGCCCCTATGCATCAGCACTCCTGTATCCCTTGGGTAAATTCCTACTACACACACAAAAAGAATATGCTCTCTCTTGAAGAATATATAAGACACTGACAACAGGAGATGCCTCTGAGAACAGGAGGTGCCTCGGTGGAGAGAGAAATCCAGCGACTTAGTTCAAGAAGGAAGAGGGAAAATTACATTTTACTATATACCCTTTTTGAGTGATATCTCACTTGCACATATGACCTCAAAATTATAAAGATTGTAAAAGCTTTTTGATACACTTTCTTTTATCTGACTCATGTATCTTCTCAAATTCTCAACAAATATGCATGCCCTTAGTGTTTATTCTTCCAAAGAGGGTGTCGCCTTTGTGGGTATTCTTGTTTTGTTCCAGGGGACAGGCTAGATAAATTGCACCTTTAAAGGCATCAGTGTTTCAATTTTCAGTGTGATTATGATCTCCAAAAGAAAAAAAAAATAGACAACACTGGCTCTTTTTTAAAAGTCCTTTAAATCATTTCTGTTCTTAAGCAAATCTGTTGCCAAACATCAAAAGGGTTTTTTTCCTACCTTTACATCCAAAGATAAACTGTTTTTCAAAAGCACTTATTGTGTTTCTAAAAACAAACCAAAAATCAAGATTCCCAAAGTTTTGTGGGATACAGCTGTATCAGGATACGAAGGGAATGTCTCCTTCAAACAAAAGAAAAGAAAGATTTTATTCACATTTTACTTGAATCTCTTTCTTCTTGAGAACTGCTATGCCAAGTTTCAACCTGAAAATATGTGCCTGTAATGAACGTGCTGACAGACCCTTTACCTAGAGAAATGTGAATCTAATGCAATAATTCTTAGCCAGGTGTGTTATTTTATTCATTATTTTAAAGTCTACACAAGCATTTCTTAAGGAAATTTATACCCTTAGTAATACCAATTCAGAGTGATATAAAAGTGTACTCAGGTCATGAGGTCTTAGACATTACAGGCTACAAAACTACGCTATTCAGCTAGGTAGATCTGACTTTATTAAGATGTAAAGAGGTGTATTTATTAAAGTCTCAATAAACCCACAGAAGTATTTAAAGCACATCATCAAGGAAAGGACAAAAAGTTCAGAAAAGTTCACGTATTTCAGTCCTGTCTACTTCTCAGACTCCCTTCCTCTTAGGAACATTTTCTGTTTCCAGCTGTTTTTTCCAGTGGGAGGAACCCAAGCTGCAATCCCAGCTTTGGCTATTTTGTGATGCTCAAAATTTTAAGATACCATGCTAACGGTAGATATAGTGCATCACCTACTAACATAGACGTCCTGTGATGGGTTTCATTGTTTTTGTCCAACAATTATTTTAGAAATAAGACTTTTGTATTACAAGACTAGATCTTCTGTGCCACTACCTCCACTTTCTTAAAAATAATAGAAAGGTCTTGTCAAGGTGGGGTGCCTGGGTGGCTCAATCAGTTCAGTGCCCAACCTTGGCTCAGGTCTTGATCTCAGGGTCATGAGTTCAAGACCCACGTTCATCTGGGTATGGAGCCTACTTTAGAAAACAAAGAAAGAAAGAAAAGAAAGAAATGCCTTGTCAAGGTGTTGTGGGTTTTTCACTCTAACCACCCTTTCCCCCAACCGCAACCCTAACTTAGCATTTTATCGGAATTGCTTCAATATGGTATTTGAGCTGCTTCCTAACTAGCAAGGCACTGTAGGGCTCATACCAAAGCTATCTGCTCAGATTATGTTGTTCCCTGCTTAGAGCCCTCAAAGTGTTTCCCATCTTGCTCAGAGTAAGAGCTTCCATCCACAGGGTGGCCCACAAGGCCCCTGCTGCATACAGACCTCATCGCCACTATTCCCTCCCTCTGCTCCAGTCACTCTGGCCTCCATGCTGACAACCAATGTTCCCACCTCAAAACCTCTGTACTAACTATTCCCTCTGCCTGTACACTCTCACCTGGAGGGAACAGAGTGCATCCAAGGCTTTGCTCAAAATTCACTTCTCCATGAATCTTTCTTTGACAACTCTATTCAAACTTGCAATGACCTCCCCCCTAATTCTAGCAGTCCTTTTCCTCCTTCCTTGCTTTATTTTTCTGCATAGAACATGTCACTTCCAAACATAATATAAAATTCACTTATCCATTTAGCTTATTGTGCATATTTCTGCCTTGAATGAAAACTCCATGAGGGTGGGAGTTGCCATGCGTTTTGTTCACTGCTGCTTCCTGTGTCCCTAGAGCACTGATAACACGTAGTGGCCACGGCTGCTGCGTCCAACCAGGCTGCGTACCACATGACCCCTGAAGCCACTAGTCTGATAGTCTTGGCGGGGTGCAGTGGTGCCTTGCCTGTGGAGGCACTTGGCATTTGCTAACTACCTGCTCTGTGATCTGTAATACAGCAGCTTCACAAATGGTCTCAGACTTCCACGAAGCTTTACTTTTGCCTTGTTGCTTTCATGGTTTCATTTTTATTACACAGCAAACTGGTGTTGGATACTGCATAGAAAGACAACTACCTGACTCCATAAAGACAGAAATCTTCATCTATTTCACCTAAATCTGTAAGAATTCCTTTAAACCATGAGATCTGATAGGATCTATTTTTCTGCCAGACCCCTGAAAAACATATTCATGAATTGTTATTCTAGTTAAAATTTAGTTGTGAAAATAGTTCTTCAAAGAGATTCTACAGGCAAATGAAATGATAATTAGGAAAGAATTTTAAATGCTAAACATTCATATATTACATAAATACGGACCAAGGAAAAGTTGGCAAGAATTTTCTTTTTTTTCCCAATTTTTGGAGATGAGTTGCAGATTGTTCACATGATTCTTCATTCATCCCAAGCACTAGAATTACTTGGAAGAATGTTCTTTTAAATATAATCCATTACAACAAACCTCAAATTGATAGGTTCCTTATTGCAGCTGCCAAACCTTAGCTAGGCCATTTGTTTTTCTTTTGTTTTGCATAATTCAGATGGATTTGACAATACAATGGTTAGTACTGTAGTGAACCTACATATCCTCAGAAAGGATTTCTTCTTGGTGAGTTAAGAGCTGAATAGGATTACAAGTACCACTTTATTCTATAGCTCTTACAATTTACAATGGAACATAAGAAATATTTAAAGAGAGTTATGTCTACCCCTTAGATATATTTGCACATGCTTTTCACACGCACAGACACACACACACACACACACACACACACACACACTTTAGTTTGTATGTACTGTAAATCATATGCTTCTATACTCCTAATAATATAATATCCTGTACTCCTAATAGTTCCAGCCACCAAAATGCTGAATGTAATGCAGAAATTCAGAATAAGTATTTGTTGACCAGTGTATCATCGGTTGACAAAAAGATTTAAGATTATCAACAACAGGTAAGGGAACTACACTAAAGTATATTAAGTTTTTAAAATTATACTTTTTAGTTTGAGATAACTGTAGATTCACTTGCAGTTGCAAGAAAGATACAGAGAGATCCCATGTACCCTTTACCCATTTCCTCCCAATGTAACATCTTACAAAACTATGGTACGATGTCAGAACCAGAATACTGCCACTGATACAGTTAAGATACAGAACATTTCTATCAACACAAGCAACCCTCTTGTTGCTCTTTTACAGCTATATCCGCAGCCTCACCACTACCACCTCTTCCTTTAATCCTAACAACTACTACTATCGTCCCCATTTCTATTGTCATTTTAAGAATGCTATATAAATAAAATAGCACATATGTAACTTTAGGGATGCTTTTTTTCATCTAGGTCATTGCCTGTATTAATGGTCTGTTCCTTTTTATTGTTGAGTAGTATTCCACTGCATGGATACACCACAATTTGTTCGACCATTCACCCCTTAGAAGATAGCTCGGTTGTTTCCAGTTTGGGGCTATTACATGTACAAGTGCTATGAACATTAGTGTGCAGGCTTTTGTATGAACATAAATCTTCATTTCTCTGGGATATATACCCAGGAATGCAATGCTAGATTGCCTGGTAGTTGCATGTTTAGTTTTTTAAATAAATTATCAAACTCTTTTCCAGAATGGCTGTAGCATTTTACATTCTCACCAACAATGTATGGGTGATCCAGTTTCTCTACATCCTTGCCAGCAGTTACTGTGGTAATTATTTATTGTAGCCATTATGATAGGGGTAAAGTGCTGTCCCATTGTGGTTTTGGTTTGCATTTCCCTAATGGACAATGATGCACGTCTTTCCAGGTGCTTATTTTCTATCTGTATATCCTATCCAGTAAAATGTTTCTTCTTGCCTTTTATCCAAGTTCAAACTGTACTGCTTCCTTTCTAACTGTTAAGTTTTGAGAGTTTATATATTCTAGAGACTAGTCCTTTGTCAACTAGGTGATTTGCAAACATTTTCTCTCAATCTGTATTTTGTCTTTTTATCCACTTAACAGGGTCTTCCACGGAGCAAAAATTTTAAAGTTTGATTTAGTCCAATTTGTCACTTTTCCTTCTTAAGGATCATGCTCTTAGTGTCAAGTCTAAGAACTCTTTGCCTAGACCTAGATGCTGAAGACTTTCCTTGTCTTTTTCTAAAAGTTTTATAGTTTGACACTTTACATTTAAGCCAATGATCCATTTTGAGTTAATTTTCACATAATGTGTGAGACTTAAGTCAAGATTCATATGTTACTGATGGTGTCCAAATACTCTAGCACCATTTGTTGGAAAGGCTATCTTTCCTTCATTGGATCACTTTGGTACCTTTGTGGAAAATTAGTTGGACACATTTACATGGATCTATTTCTAAGACTGCTCTGCTTGACTGATCTATGTATCTATCCCTCCATCAATACCACAGAGTCTTGATTACTCTACAATAAAGCATGAAATCAAATAGACGAATTCTTCACACTTTATTCTGATCCTTGGGAAAAAATATTCAGTTTTTCACCATTAAATAAAATGTAAGGTGTAGGTTTCTTGTGGATGTTCTTTATCAAACTGAGTAAGCCCCCTTCTATTCCTATCATCCTGAGAGTTTTAATCATGAATGAGTACTGAATTTTCTCAAATGCTTTTACTGCATCAATTGATAGAATCATATGATTTTTCTTAGTCTGTTAATACAGTGGATTGCATTGATTTTCAAATATTGAATCAGACTTGCAGCCCTGGAATAAACACCCCTTGGTCATTAAGTATAGTTCATTTTCTACATTGCTAAATTCTATTTCCTCATATTTTGTTAAGAATTTTTATGTCTATATTCATGAGGGACATTGGTCTGTAGTTCTCATTTTTGTTCTGTTTTTGCCATTTGGCATCCTAGCTTCATAAAGTGAACTGGAAATGTTCCCCTCCTTTCTGTTTTCTGGTTTAGATTATATAGAATTGGTGCTAATTCTTTAAATGTTTTGTAGAATTCTCTAGTGAAACCATCTGGAGCTAGAGATTTCTTTCTTGGCAGTTTTTAAATTATAAAGTCAATATCTTTAATCATTATAAGGCTATTGAAATCATTTATTTCACGTTGAGTAAGTTGTGGTAGTTGTGTTTCTCAAGGAATTGGTCTGTTTCCTCTACAATGTCAAATTTATGTATGTAGAGTTGCTTGCAGTAATCCCTTATTAGGCTCTTGGTGTGTGAAGTTGGTGATTTCCTGCTTCATTCTTGATATTGGTATTTGAGTCCTCCTTTTTTTCTCTGTCAGACTTGCTAGAGTATTGTCAATTTTATTAATTTTTTCAAAGAATCAACTCTTTGTTTCCTTAAGTTTCTCTACTGTCTTACTGCTTTCAATTTCATTGATTTCTGCTCTTTATTATTTCCTTCCTTCTGCTTGCTTTGGGTTTATTTTTTTTTCCTAGGTTTTTGATATTGGAATGTATATTGATATTAAACTTTTCCTCTTTCCTAATATGCTCATTTAGTACTATAAATCTTCCTCTTAGCACTGCTTTAGGTGTGTACCATGAATTTTGATCTATTTTCATTTTTATTCTCTTCAATGTCTTTTTAAATTTCTTTTGAGACTTCTTCTTTGACCTATGCATTATTTAGAAATGTGTTGTTCAGTTTCCAAATGTTTGTAGGTTTTCCTGTTATTTTTCTGCTATTCATTTCCACTTTTATGTCATTATGGTCAAAAGACACATTCTGTAGAAGTTCAGTTATTTTAAACTTGTTACGGTTTGTTTTATGGCCAACATATGGCCTATCTTAATATAATGCTCCATGGGCACTTAAAAAGAACAGTTTTCTGCTGTTGTTGGGTGATGTGTTCTATAAATATTTATTAGATCTTTTTGGTTGGTGGTATTGCTGAATTTTGCTATAATCTTCTGATTTTATGCCTAGCTGTTCTATCATGTGTTGAGAAAGGGTTATTGAAGTCTCCAACTACAACTTCGAATTTGTCTATTTCTCCTTTAACTTATACCAATTTTTGCTATGCAGGTTTTATAGCTGGTGTGTGTGTGTGTGTGTGTGTGTGTGTGTGTGTGTACCTACACATTTAGAATTGCTATGTATTCTTAATGGATTAACTCTTTTATCCTATAATGTTCTCTCTGTATCTGATAATTTTCTTTGCCCTGAAGTTTACTTTACCTGATATTAATATAGCTATTTCTGCTTTTTTTTTTTGGTTAATCTTTATAATGATCTAGTCGGTTCTCATTATTTATGTATTCAATATTTGCTAATTTACGCACTCAGTAAAATTTATTTGTAACCCAAAAATCATACTTTCAGTATTTTTGCAGTCACTCATGGACATGCACAGAGCAGCAAAAAAGTGAGTTGCCTGACATACATATTCCCAGCTAAAGTCCAACAAGTCAATACTCTGCCTTCTTATTTCAACTCTCGAGCTATAAACAAATATGCACTTCACAATCTACTTAGTACCACATTTTTCCCATTTTTGTGCTTTTTGTCAGTGATCTCCTGCTTAAAGTGGCCTCAAGAATAGTGCTAAAGTACTGGTTTCAATTCCTAAGATCAAGAAGGTTATGTCTTACAGAGAAAATGTGTGCTAGAATCAGGACTCACAGTGCTGTTGGCAGTGAGTTCAAAGTTAATGGATCAACAATATATATGCAGTAGTGTGTCTTTACACATAAAACAAGAATATGTATTGACCAGTCGACAAAAATGTGAACAGAGGCTCACAGGAACCTAACTCTGTATTTCCCCTAAGAGCAGCAATTTGTATTCCCCAATTCAGTGTTCACAGTGACTTAACTAGCTACCACAAATACAGAGAACCAACTGTTTGTGTTTCCCATCCTTTCATTTTTAACTTGCATATACTATTATATTTGAAATGAATTTCTTATAAATGGCATATAGTTGGGTATGTTCTTAATCCACTCTGCCAATCTGTTTTTCAATTGGGTATTTATAGCATTTACTTAATGTAATTATTGATATGTTAGAGCTTAAGTCTTCTATTTTATTTTTTGTTTTCTAGTTTTCCTCTGTTATTTGTTTCTCTGGGTGTTTTTTCCTGCTTGCCTGTGGGTTACTTGAACATTTTTTAGAATTCCATTTTGATTTGTTTTTGAGTATATCTCTTTACATAGCTTTTTTAGTGGCTTCTCTATGGATCACATTACATATATAAAACATCTTAGTCTACTAGTGTCATCCTTTTACCAGTTTGAGTAACATATTGTAAACTTACCTACTATTACATCCCTTTACCTTTCCATGTTTATAGTATAAGTTGCTTAAATATTTTATCCACCTACATTCAGAATCACATTTAGAGAGTATTACAATTTTCACCTCAATCATCAAACATATTCAGAAAACTCAGGAAAAAAAAAAAGAAAGCAAACTTTCTTTGTATATTTGCTTACCATGTTCTTTCCTTCCTAAAGTTCCAAAGCTCCTTCTTTTATCATTTCTTTTTTGCTGAAACAAATTCTTTTAGTCATTTTTAGGGTCTGTCTGCTTAAGATAGTTTTCTTTTACCTGAGAATGTCTTGATTTCCCCTTTGTTCCTGAAGTACATGTTCGCTGGGGATAAGATTCCAGGCTCACAGTTATTTTCTTTTGATACCTGAAAAACACTGTGCCACAATCTTTCAGCCTTCATGGATTCTGAGGAGAAAGCCACTGTCATTCTAATTGTTTTTCCCTTATAGTTAAGATGTCATTTTTCTCTGGCTGCTTTCAAGATTTTTTTGTCTTTAGTTTTCAGAAGTTTGATTATGCTGTGTGTTGGCAGAGATCTCTTTGGGCTTCTCCTATTGGGATTTTGCTCAGCTTCCTGAATATCAAGGTTTATGTCTTTATCAAAGTTAGGAAGTTTTCAGCCATTATTTCTTTGGGGGTTATTTTTCAATCCTGATTTCTTCCTCCTTTCCTTCTGAGACTCTGATGATATGGATGCTATATCTTTACTTATAGTACCATAGCTCCCTGTGGGTCTGTTTATTTTTTTTTTTTTTTGCCACCTATTTCTTCTGCTGGTCAGATTGCTCTATCATCCAGTTTACTGGTTTTTTTCTTTTGCCCCTCCATTTTACTATTGAGCACATTCACTGAGATCCTTATTTTGCTTACAGTATTTTTCAGATATAGAATTTCCATTTGATTCTTCTTTATGTTTACTGTGCTTTGCTGAGATTTTCTATTTCTTTTCTGAGGCTTTTTATTTCTTCATTTGTTTCAAGCTGTTTATAATTTCTCATTAAAGCATTTTTATTTGGCTATTTTAAAGTCATTGTCAGATAATTCTAAAATTTCTGTCATCTTGCTGTTGGTATCTATTGATTTTCTTTTTTCATTCAGTTTGAGATCTCCCTGGCTCTTTTTGTTATAAGTGATTTTCAACTGAAACACAGGAATTTCCATATTATAAGATCATGGGTGTAATTTAAACCTTCTATTTTAGCTAGTTTTCTCTGACACCATTGCAGTAGGAGAAGGGGTGGGGTGCTGCTGCCTTAACACTGCCATTACAGGTGGGTCTGAGTTCCCCACTTGGCTTCCACTGACATTCAAAGAGGGAATCTTCTTATAAATTCTGAGTGAGGATGGGAGTTCCAGATACCCCACAGGGTCTCCACTGACAATGCAGTGGGATGGTCTCATTGCTGCTGCCAACGGTGACAGTCCTGGCTTTCCACTGGGTCTAAGACTGTGCCATCAGGGAAGAGGAGGGGTGCATTACAAGCCCAAGCTCCCCACATGGTCTCTAATTACTCCACTGGTGGGGCTTGGGGTGGGGAGGCTCATTAATGGGTGGTAGGTATGAAACTCCTGGCTCCCTGCTGGGTCTTCCCTCACACCACCCTGGCAGGAGTGTTGGAATACCCTGTAACAGCCTTGTGAGGACAGAAACCTACGCTACCCACTCTGTTTTTGTTGGTATGGGTCACACCAGAGCTATGGTTTTTCTGTAGTGTCTCACTGGAGTAGAATGGTTACTTTCTAAGTTTTTTGTCTTGAGAGACTATCCCTTTCCTGGTCCTTTGGCTACAGAGAACAGGCTTTTGTTAGGGCTTTTCCTTTCCCTTTTTTTTTTTTTTTTTGTCTGTACTCACTGGCATTTCCAAGTTGCTAGCTTTTTCAGCTCCAAGTCTGAGGTATATGATGCAAAAAGAAAACCCAAGGAACTCAGGTCCCAAGGTCCCTAGCTAGTCTGCCTTCTTTCCACCTTTCAGTCTTCTTATGTTTTATATATACATTTTTCCCCGAGAGTTCTTAGTTGTTTTTATCCCACTTAGCAGGATAAATAGGAAAAAGTACATCTACTCCATCTTTTCAGAAATGGAAACTTTCCGGCATGTTAATTTTTAATGACACGTTGTGTAAAGTACAAAATTTTCACAAAGCAAACATGAGTGTCAGTGCTACCTCCCCACATGCTTCATTTTTTCCCTGAACATTATCTCCTCTGTGAATCCTTTCTAGTACTATCCAAGTCAGAATTAATTACTTCTTTCTTTGTGTGTCCACAGCATGTCATTTACTTTTCTGCAAAGCCTTATAATCATCCAATGGTGCCATCTTTGGTCATGTAAGTAAAGCAAACTCAAAATGAAGACCATGTCATATTCATGTTTATATTCTCAATGTCTGAATGTCTAAGAGTATACATGTATTCCAGTAATTCACACAGTGTGGGAAAAATGGTGGAGACCCAATAAATATCGGTTGACTGGATAAGTGAACAAATGAACGTTTATTCAGCACTTGCCCATATGTTCCAGAACTCAAGAAGCGTTTGTTAAATTGGACTAAATTGTTTCAGCATCTGCCAGTCTAATCAATCCACAATTATTTCTTCCCACGGGGAAAAGAGAAGTTCACAAAGTATATCCAAAGTGGAATTATTGCAGATTAGTACTTTTTCCCAATTAACAATTAATTAATTAGCAACTATTTATTTAAAAACTACACGAGAAGAACTATGCATGGTACAAAAGAAGTGAAAGTCAGGATTCCTGCCCTCAGAAGTATAAAATATACTATGGAGGGGCACCTGGGTGGCTCAGTCAGTTGAGCTTCTGACTTCAGCTCAGGTTGTGATCTCACAGTTCTTGGGTTCAAGCCTGCATTGGGCTCCCTGCTGTTAGCACAGAGCCTGCTTTGGATACTCTGTCCCCCTCCCTTGGCCTCTTCCCCACTCATACTCTGTCTCTAAAAAATAAACTTAAAAAACATTTAAAAAATAAAAAATAAAGTATACTGTGAAGACAAAAAGATAAATAAGAATTAAAGAGTAAATAAATCAGTGAAAATGAACTGTAAGAAAAAAAAAGAACATGGGTGACCTGAATAATTTTTTAAAAGTTCATAAAAGAAGCAGACCTTCTATCAGCCTTTAAAAGATAATTAAGATTTAGTTGACTGAAAGGAAAGCAAAGAGAAGGGCATCTCAGGTCTGAGAACAGTAGAAAGATACAAAGATAGAAACAGACTCAGTCCAAGTGTAGAACAGAGAGGAATTCACTTAAAGGAGATAAGGCTGAAAATCGGAGTTTAAAAATGACTCAGAATTCACACAGTATAGAAAAAGAAACAAAGAAATCACCATCACCTGAGCTGCATTACAGTTTATAAAGATTTTTCAAACACGCATTTTCTCATTTAAGCCACCAAATACCTTTGATGAAATGCCAAATGAAACATGGAGTGACTTGAATTTAGATCTTCAGACATTGCCATGTACCCACCATTGTGTGTAATGTTCAAATAACTGGAGGATTTTGGAGGTGCTGTTTCCCCAGTAAAATAAATCTGCTGATATTTTAAAAGATAGATTTAAGAGAAGAGACTAGAAAGGTGATGAAGATCCTAACTAGAAAGGCAGTAGCAAACATGGGTAAGAAAGGACTAAATTGAGTAGAGATTTCAGAAGATAGAGGATTTTACAGAAGGGGAAAGAAGAGAGTAAAAAAAAAATAAAACCAAGGTAAGGGTTCTGTTGCAGGCACTGAGGAACATACTGGTACCTAGTCAAGGGGATCAGAAAACATAAATGATGAGTTTATGTTTAGACACTAAATTTCAGGAACTCTATAGGTTTGTAGAAAAGCAGGAAAAAAGGAAGACATCAAGCCAGGGAGCAGTGCATGTTGTGCAGTAAGAGCTGTTAAACAAAACTAATCTGTCTGGAATCTAGAAGCCCAGAGTTACATTTGAACTGGTCATCTCAACCAAGATGGCTAGAGGCACATCATAGTAGACTCTGGTAGCTATAGGTTTTGGCTTCTCATCATACTTCCCCATTTTCTGTTTTCTTTTTCTTTAAGGTCATCCTCCCTGATTCCCACACTCTGGTCCAGGGTGGCTGTCGATCACAGTACCATTTCTCATCCCACACCCAAACTACAGAGACAAAATGGCCCAAGTAAGGTCAATCAGAATTTTCACCAACATTGAAATATAGCATATTAACTACATTTTTTTTTTTTAATTTTCTGTATCGTTGATGCTCTGGCATCTTGGGCCTCACTGATTGCCCCTCCAAGAGTTAGCTGATTCTTAGACTCCCCTGTGAACACTCCTTTCATACATAAACCAACCAATCTAAAACCAATACCCTCCAAAGATTTCTTGTAACTCTCACATGCTTAGCCAATATTCCTCTGTCCTAACCAACCCCAGGCCAGGGACCAGACAACCTGAGATAGTCCCTATAACTGAGAACCCACTAAAATTATTCCAAATGGCCAATCCTAAGCCTGTTTATTTTGTGTCACCCATTCTTTCTCACCAAAACTGCAATAAAGTCTTCCGTACATGCTTTCCCCTCACTCCTTCTGCCTCCTACCTGGCCCTACCTGGTGCTTCCCTGTGTGGCCCTGCATGGCATGCCATGCCCCTCCTCTCAGAAACTGTGAGTAACAAAATATCTTTTCCATGGCAGTCATTTCCTGATCTGTCAGCTCTTCACACCTGAGTAATAATAAAATATATTTTTAAACATATGGATGTTGCAAATAAAAGTTGTTTCAACACAATACTGGAAGTCCTGGCCAGAGCAATTAGGCAAGAAAAAGAAATAAAAGTCATCCAAACTGGAAAGGAGGAAGTAAATCTGTCCCTATTTGCAGATGACATGATATTATATATAGAAAACTCTAAAGACTCCATCAAAAACTGTCAGAATAAATGATTTCACTAAAGTTGCAGGATACAAAATCAGTACACAAAACTCTGTTGTATTTGTATACAGAAATAACAAAATATCATAAAGGGAAATTAAGAAAACAGCCCCTTTTATGATTGCATCAGAAAAACAAAATAACTAGGAATAAATTTAACCAAGGAGGTGAAAGATCTATATATGGAAACTTCAAGGCATTAAGGAAAGAAATAGAAAAAGACACAAATAAGTGGAAATATATTTCATGCCAATGGATTGGAAGAATATTGTTAAAATGTTCATACTACTTAAAGCAATATACAGATTCAATGCAATTCTTATCAAATTCCAGTGGCATTTTTCATAGAAATAGAACAAACAATCCTAAAATTTATATGGAATCACAAAAGACTCCAAATAGACAAAGCAATCTTGAAAAAGAAGGAAAAACTGGAAGCATCATATTCCCTGATTGCAAACTGCATTACAAAGCTAATTAAAAGAGTATGTCACTGACATGAAAATAGACACACAAATCAACGGAACAGAAGACAGAGACCAGAAATAAACTCACACCTATATGGTCAACTAATTTACAACGAAGAAGCTAAAAATATGCAATGGGGAAAGGATAGTCTCTTCAACACATGCTGTTTGGAAAACTGGATAGCCACATGCAAAAGAATGAAACTGCACCCCTATTTTACACTACACACAAAAAAATACCTCAAAATGTATTAAAAACTTGAGCATAAGACCTGAAATCCTAAGACTCCTAGAAGAAAACAGGCAGTAAGCTCCTTGACATAAGTCTTGACAATGAGTTTTTTGAACCTAACGTGAAAAGCAAAAGCAACAAAAACAAAAATAAACAAGTGCGACTACATCAAACTAAAAAATGCACAGCAAAGAAAACCATCAACAAAATGAAAAGGCAACCTACTGAATAGGAGAAAATATTTGCAAATCATGTATCTAATAAGGGGCTAATATCCAAAATATATATAAACTCACATAATTCAATACCAGAAAAACAAACAATTAAAAATTAATTAATTAAAAATGAGCAGAAGATCTGAGTAGACACTTTTCCAAAGAAGACATACAGATGAAAAGATGCACTACATCATTAATCATCAAGGAAATACAACTCAAAACCACAATGAGATATCACCTAACACCTGTTAGAAGGGCTACTATCAAAAAGACAAGAAATAACAAGTGTTGTTGAGGATGTGGGGATAAGGGAACTCTTGTACACTGGTGGTGAGAATGCAAACTGGTGCAAACACAATGGAAAACAGTACAGAGGTTTCTCAAAAAATTAAAAATAAAACTACCATATGATCTAGCAATTCCTCTTCTGAGTAGTTATCCAAACAAAACTAACTCAAAAAGATATATGCACCCTCATGTTCACTGCAGCATTATTTATAATAGCCAAGATGTGTAGACAACCTAAGTGCCTACTGATGGACGAATGGATGAAGAAATTAAGGTGTGTATATATATATATATAATATATATATTATATATATTATATATATATAATATATTATATATATAAATATATATAATATATATAATATATATAATATATATAATGTAATATTATCCAGCCATTTAAAAAAAAAGAATGAAATCTTCCATTTGCAACAGCATGGATAGACATCAAGGGTATTGTGCCAAGTGAAATAAGTCAGACAGACAAAAACAAATACTATATGATCTCTCTTATATGTAGAATTAATCAATCAATAAAGTCAAGCTCATAGACACAGAGAACAAATTAGTGGTTGCCAGAGGCAGGAGTAGAAGAGTAGGGAAAGAAATGTGTGAACTCTTTAGGTTTTGTTTGTTTAAATAAATGCAAATCAATGAATAAATTTAATTACATTTTTAAAACAGAATCTCTCCTTGCTAAAGGATGTGAGCTCAGATGTGCTTCTAGCATGGGATTTATTTTCTAAATGTTCCTTTTAAGCTTACATAAGATGCCTCTAAGATCTACCTGAGTGGATTTTGTTGTTGTTGTTGTTATTCTACTATCCAATTGCTTTTCTTGCCCAACTTAATCATATTCCATGTCTCTTGGCACCTAATCCTAAACCCTGTTTTTGTCTCCTAGAACCAGACCTACATTCTCAAATGCCTGCTAGGTACCTCTCTCTGTGGATCCTTTCAAAGCCTAACTAAATTCATAATCTTCTCTCCCCAAAGTCTTTCCTTCAAGATTCCCTATTTCTGCCAGAACTTACTATCCTTCCATATACAAATGCTCAAAACTTGGTGGGCAGCCTTGATTCTCCTTCTTCCTCCTCCTCCCAAATCCTGCTGACCTGCCACTGCACTGTTTCTGCCCTGAGGGACGCCCTTGAGGCCTCCCTTCAAGAAAGCAGGAACATTTTCTTCCTGAAGACCGCTGCAGTTTTTCTGAATTTTATGTTTGCATTTTTGTCTCTGACAGATCATGACTGCTTTGAAAGGAGCTTTAAATATCTGTGTATTCTGATTTCCTCCATATTTCAGCATTTGTAACAAAAAATGATGCTGAATAAATGCTGGTTGAATTATTTGTATTAGTTGCACTAATTACAGTAAATGCAATGGCAAATGAAGACAATGCAAATGCAATTTTAAAAAGGATTTTCTTAAATCTTCTAATCAGTAAAAAGTAACAGAAAAATCCAATGAGTGGGGTGGTGATTAAAATGGTATAAATAGGGGCGCCTGGGTGGCGCAGTCGGTTAAGCGTCCGACTTCAGCCAGGTCACGATCTCGCGGTCCGTGAGTTCGAGCCCCGCGTCAGGCTCTGGGCTGATGGCTCGGAGCCTGGAGCCTGTTTCCGATTCTGTGTCTCCCTCTCTCTCTGCCCCTCCCCCGTTCATGCTCTGTCTCTCTCTGTCCCAAAAATAAATAAAAAATGTTGAAAAAAAAAATTTAAAAAAAAAAAAAAAAAAAAAAAATAAAATGGTATAAATATATGACGGAATAAAAATTTGAGAAACTCAGTAGAAAGATGTTTAAAAGAATAGTGAGAGCTTTCCAAATTCATGAAAATAAAATCAATTTGGAAAATATACATACTCTTAACTTCAAATTATTAGAAGACAATTATAGTATTTCTGTCCCTCAACCAGACTACATTGAAGATTGCACATTTGCAATAACTTATGGTTTTATTTATTTATTTTTTGAGAGAGAGAGAGCATGAGTAGAGAAGGGGCACAGGAGAGAGAGAGAGAGACAGAGAGAGAGTAAAACTTAAGCAGGCTCCACACTGGGCATGGAGCCTTACATAGGGCTGGGTCTCACAACCCCGAGATCATGATGTGAGCTGAAATCAAGACTTAATCAGTCACCTCACCGACTGGGCCCCCCAGGCGCCCCTGTAATAACTTATGTTTTCAAAATTATATTTAAGACAGGTAAAATAAATTGTTCATGTAGGGGTTGGGGGGGGAAGAAGTTGTTTCCACTGAGATTGCTAGGACCTCTAGGCACCCATTTTGCCTACTGTATACTGAAAGCCTATCTGCAGTAGGTCAAGTTAAACTGAACTACAGAGAGTAGGGATAGACATGGGCCTATATTACATCATTTGTGTCCTGGATCTAGCCATGCCTAACGCCAGCTATATCTCTGAACTTTCCAGTTATGAAAGCTACAGATGCCCTCTTCAGGTTTAATTCTCATTTTTGTTGGATTGCTTTCACTTACAACCAAATGTTCTGATTCAACATCACCAAACTTATCAACTTCCCCCAAATCTTCTCTAACTTAGAAAGAGGATTTCCCTCTTTCTGCTAATGAAATCATAATTGTCCTATCATTCAGGTTCAAAAGTACAAAATCAAGGTACCTGAGTGGCTCAGTCGGTTAAACATGTGACTCTGGCTCGATCTGACTTTGGCTGACTGAGGTCACGATCTCATGGTTTGTGGATTCAAGCCCCATGTCAGGCTCTGTGCTGACAGCTCAGAGCTTGGAGCCCACTTTGGATTCTGTGTCTCCCTCTCACACTGCCCTTTCCCACTTGTTCTCTCTCTCAACCTCTCTGTCTCAAAAATAAATAAATAAATAAACATTTAAAAAATATGAGGTACAAAATCATCTATTCATTCTCCCACATACTCAGTCAGCCACTAAATCTCATCACTCCATCCTCTTACATCTCTTCCTTCTGTCCCTACGGATAAAATGTTCACCGCTTTAATTCGGGTCTTCTTTTTTTCTGTCACTTAGCAATAGTGTTATACATAACTCATCTCAATTACCACCTTCTCTTTGAAACCTTTTCTTATCTGCCCTGGCCACATCAATCCCCTTGCTCTGCTCTGTCCTCTCCCTTTCTGTCATTCTTCACCCCCACTATCCTATCTTGAGCCAGCTGAGACACACTTTTCCAGGATGCTTCCTGACTCGGCTCCTCTTCTCACAGGTTGCGTGATATCTCAGCACCCTCTTCTTAACTCCTTCAAAGTTTACCACACTTTAAATTGAAATTATCCAAATTATGTCACTAGCCTTAAAGATTTTCAAGGGAAAGATTGATGTCAAATAGATTATCTACCCAATATATACTAGAAGCTCAATAAATGTTTTGAGCTTTTAAAGTGAATTGTGTTTCCTTCAACCTTATAGCTCCATCACTCAGCACATATGCAGCACAGAGTAGCAGCTAGATTGTTGTTGGCTGTCTAAGTGAAGAGTCTTCTTGAAATTCATATGTTGAAATCCTAACCCTAATGTGATGGTGCTGGGAGGTGGGGCATTTGCAAAGTAATTAGGGCATGAGAGTAGAGCCCTCATTAATGGGATTACTGCCTTTATAAAAGTGAGACTGGAAAGCCCCTGAACCCTCTTTTTTGCTATATTGAGGATACAATGAGAAATTGGCAGTCTACAACCCAGAAGAGAGCCCTCAGCAGAACCCATCATGCTTGTACCCTGATCTCAGACTTCTGGCCTCCAGAACTGTGACAAACAAATTTCTATTATTTATAAGCCACCCAATCTATGGAACTTTGTTACAGCAGCCTGAACTAAGACACCTCTTCATCTCCAGTCTGACTATATATCTATCCACCCAACTCACCATTAAAGATTAATCTCGGTTCACAACCAAGTTCACAATTGGTGGTTAACAATTCCAAAATGCTTTCATTAGCACCCTAGAACGCCTCTGCCTTTCCTCCTCACCTACTTGCCTATTCTTTAAAACTAATTTCGAATTTTCTCTGTGCTTGCTTGCTCCATGATACCACCATCAACATTTACCTAATCATACCAAATGTCTCCACTATAAACTACGGCTGTCTGATCTCAGCCGGGTCCTCTGCATTGCTCGGCCCCTCATATTTATCTTCAACTGACCCCTATCAGATTCCCCGTAGCAGCTGCTACGAAGTTTTTCCACTCGCCTTAAGCCCCAAATTCCATCCTACTCCCCTCATGCTCAGCAAAAGCTCTCCTCTTCTACATAACTCAGGATACGATATTATAACCATGAGATGCCTTGGCTTTTTCCATCCTCAAGTCAAAACTTTTCTATCCCTTTATACAGTCTTTCCCAGCTCATGCTCCAGTGAGGGATGTGCCCACCCTCTTTTCTAAAGCCAAATTCTCTATTCATACGGTACCAATCGTTTAATTTTTCTCCCTCTCCTGGCTCCTTCCCTTCACCACACAGGAATGCTTAAACCTCCTCTGTCCAAAAGGTTAGTATTTCATTATTAGCTAACATTTGTTGAGCATTTACAATGTAGAAAGTGCCACTATAAGCAGTTGACATCAATCATTATATTTAATTTTGACGACCTTCGACGTTTTTGATAATATATCCCCTATTTTAGAGATTAATAAACTGAGGCCAGTATTGGGAAATTTGCTTAGGCCACACGGCTTTCTACTTCCTTGTACACTCAAACTTTTCTAACAAATGATCTAAATTTGATTCTCCTTTATTTCCTTCCTCTCTTCCCCTATGTTTCTATATCATATGTCCAAAGTCTTCGTTGCTATACCACAGTGACTTCTGGCTGAATATTTCTGTGTCTGTCAACAAGGATAGGGACATACCTACACCGCACGCACATACACACACAACACCGCTGTTAACACTTGTTCAAAATATATGTGTTGAAAGGTTGAGCAAATGAATCCAGCCCTTAGGAGAATTATATTTAAGTAAAAAAAGAACACACTACATATCAGCACTGCCCTTTTCACTTTTTCTCAGCTGCTACCACTTTTATAAATTTTCAAGCGCAAAATGTTTAGAACCATGCAAAAGAAACTAAAGCACCGAGGAGGTTTTCCTGCGTTTCAGAAGCACTCACCGCCTCAATATTTTTCTTTAGTCACCTAACCTAATCCCATGGTCCATAGCTTGGCACAGTCTCCATGGCTTTCAGGAAGAATTCTGTCTGAACAAGAGGGACAAGATCAGGTTCAGAAAGGAAGGGCATACAACAGTATCAGCTGAAACGCTTCTCCATCAGAAAGGCCAGGCTGACACCAGGTTGGCTGAAGAAACAAACATTTCTCCCATTGACAAGTATTTAATTGGACATTTTGAAAATCTAATGTCATGTATGCAGATGCAAATGTCTGAAGAGTTGTTTACAGTGTGGTTGGTGCCAGACAGGCTCCAATGCCAAGCCAGCACACAGCCTCCCATTATTCTGCAGAGCTCGGCCTCTAAAGATGTTTCAGGGCTCTCTGAGCCTTGTAAATTTCCACATCCAAAGGCTTATCTGTGTTTTCAAAGCAAAGTCCTTCTTCCCCCATGAGTAGACATCAGTCCTTCCCCTGCCAATCTCTGCAACTGCCTGCCCTGGTTCAGAAAAGGCTTTCGAGAAATGATTTCAGAGGTGATTACTCCATCTCTAGAAAGTATAGTGTTGAAGTTTTAGTAGTTTTTGAAAACTAACAAAAAGAAAATGCCAGACTCTAGATCCCTGCCCAGAAACCAGGTCTTCGCTGACACAATTATTTCAAGAATTATTTCTATCATTCATTGACCCAGGAAAACACAGCGTATTAGCTCAGCTAACAAACAAGTTTACCTTAACATGCCAGCTACAAGGAAGCAGTTCTCAGTTGGAAGGATAAACAAGGATATTCTACATATGGACACTGGGGAATCCTTTCATGTTTAAGAACTGAACCATCCACAGTCTGCTTGGGAAAATGCAATGCAAAAAAAGCTGCCATTATCAAAAATTGTTATGATGCTTTCACTGCATCCTCCCGATTCAAATACCTTCTTCAAGAAAACATTGTTCATGTATCATGTAAGAATATTTAATTCAAAAATAAAAATCCTCGTCGGGCTCTGTGCTGACAGCTCAGAGCCTGGAGCCTGCTTCAGATTCTGTGTCTCCCTCTCTCTCTGCCCCTCCCATGCTCGTGCTCTGTCTCTGTCTCAAAACAAAAAACAAAAAAAAAAAAAACCAAAAAAAACACATCAAAAATAAAAATCCTGCTACTCATTTCATATTCAATAAGCTTATTTCCTTACCCAGTGGTCTCCACTGTATAAAAAGCCATAAAACTTTTGATCATTTATTAATGAGTTCATTCACTTATTCATACTACAAATATTGACTGATTACCTACTATGTTCAGAGCAACGGTAAATATTTCAGATATACAGAAATAAGGAATATGCCATCCTTGGCCTGGAAGCTAGTGAAAGAGGAAGGCAGATGACTATCATATAAAAGGAAATAAATTCTCATGTACTCACAATAAAGTAATGATTAAAGCGGTACAGGATTGTCACAGGAGAAAATAAGGAAGAAATAACAGAGAAGATGGTATTTCAGTTCGACCTTGCAGGATAGATTAATTTTCATAGCTGTATAGTGAGCAGGGTATTTTTAATTTTTTTTTTTAACGTTTATTTATTTTTGAGACAGAAAGAGACAGAGCATGAACGGGGGAGGGGCAGAGAGAGAGGGAGACAGAATCGGAAGCAGGCTCCAGGCTCTAAGCCATCAGCCCAGAGCCCGACACAGGGCTCGAACTCATGGACCATGAGATCGTGACCTGGGCTGAAGTCGGACGCTCAACCGACTGAGCCACCCAGGCGCCCCGAGCAGGGTATTTTTAGTTAAAGAACAACCATGAGCAAAAGTCTGAACATTTGTAATATGTTCTCCAGAAAGGATAAAGAGCCTGGGGAAGCTGGGGTGTTACAAATCAATAGGGAAAAACTTAAATACACTCATATGCACACAACAAATGTATTCCCAGGCCCCTTTCACACTTACTGATTCAGGACCTACAGTTAGGTTGGCCTAGGAATCACTATTTTTTTTTTTTTTTTTTTTTTTTTTTTTTTTAAATTTTTTTTTTTTTTTTAACGTTTATTTATCCTTGAGACAGAGAGAGACAGAGCATGAACGGGGGAGGGTCAGAGAGAGGGAGACACAGAATCCGAAACAGGCTCCAGGCTCCGAGCTGTCAGCACAGAGCCCGACGCGGGGCTCGAACTCACGGACCGCGAGATCATGACCTGAGCCGAAGTCGGACGCTCAACCGACTGAGCCACCCAGGCGCCCCAGAATCACTATTTTTAAAATCCTCCCAGGTCATGACATGCACTCATGATGTGACTTGATACACACATAGAATGCAAGGAGGAATATGGAAGGTGTTATGGGCTGAACCGTGCCCCCCCCCCCAAAACACACACACCAAAATAGATATGCTAAAGTCCTATCCTAATTCAGTAGCTCAGAAAATGCCTATATTTGGAGATAAGGCCTCTAAAGAGGTCATTAAGTTAAAACGAGGGCATTAGGGTGGGCCCTGGTACAATCTGAACAGGGTCTTTATAACAAGTGGAAATTTGGACACAGAGAGAGACCAGGGATATGTGTGAACAGAAAGAAGACTGTGTGAGGAAACAGTGAGAAGATGACCGTCTGCAAGCCAAGGAGAGGGGGCTGGGAAGAAACCAAACCTGCTGGCACCATAATCTCAGACTTCCAACCTCCTGAACTGTGAAAAAATAATCTTCTACTGTTTAAGTCCCCAGTTTGGTAGTTTGTGGTGGTGGTGCTGGTGAACTAATACAGTAAGTGAAAAAAACATGAATGCACCCAGAAATACATTTTTTTTTAAAGTTTATTTACTTTGAGAGACAGAGAGAGCACATGCACACGAGCCAAAAGGGGCAGAGAAAGGGAGAGGGGGAGAGAGAGAGAGAGAGAGAGAGAGAGAGAGAATCCTAAGCAGGCTCTGCACTGTCAGTGCAGAGCCAGATGGCAGGGCTCAAACTCACGAACCATGAGATCATGAGCTGAGTTGAAACTAAGAGTCAGACCTTAACTGACCGAGCCACCCAGATGTGCTACCCAGAAATATATTTTAATGCCAGATTTCTAAGAACCTTACATGCCATATTAGGCATTCAGACTTTATTCCACAGACAGTTTCTCAAAATGTAGGCCTTTTGAGTAAGGAAATAGTATGAGCCAGCCTGCGATCCAACTCTTAAGTCAGTGTGGAGGGCAAAGTGGTTTCAAAGATTCTGCCCAGCCAAGGCAAGAGACGGTAAGGGGTATGACTAGTGCAACAACAGAAAAGGATGGTAGGAGGGGGAGACGGAAAAATTCAGGAGCTATAACAGGTAGACATAAACTGCATTTGCTGACTTCTTAATTTTGGAGGACGAGGAAAAGGGGAGAGTTAAGGATAACCTCCCCCATTTTGAGGCTGTTTTGTACCCTGTATTTCAGACACATCACATTACCTACAGTCCTATAGAATGAGGTGCCATTGACCACAACAGGAAACACAGAAACAGCATATCTGGGAATGAAACTAAATGAGTTAAAAACCAGAGAAGAGAAATCAGAGAGAATTCAGGTGTAGAGATGAAGATCTCTTGAGTACAGAGGAGCTTCTTCAAGCGACGGGGTAATGAGAGCATGGCCCTCGCTTCTAGTTTCGGCCCCAACACGGAAGAGCTGGGAAGTCATCACTCGGGTCCTTACAACAACAAATAACACAGAACAAACTGAAAACCAGCCACCTTCCTTCGACCTAGCAGGGTACTAAGGACGCAGCGCAAACCACCACCCTAAAATCTGAAGCGACAGGTAAAGTCCCAATCTGCTTAGCTGGAACAGAAGCCACTGGAGCCATAAACTGGTAAAAATACCTATGTGGTAATTCTGACAGACTGCAGGACACTGAGTATGGACTGCCATGAGAGTGAGAAACACCTCAGGCCAGTGTTGGTCAGGTTGAGGGCACAGGGGATTCCAACAATTTTAGATAATCATAAGACAACTCTGACAATGGAGCAAAGACAAGGGAAACTAAACTACAAATGAATAATAATAATGGTGGCTGATAATGACAGCACTTACCATGTGGCAGGCCTGTCCTAGATGTTTATTTACATTTCTTAATCCTACAACAAATTTACAGGATAATGCATTATTTTTCGATTGCTGCTCTAACAGATTACCACAAACCTGGAGGCTTAAACAACATAAATTTATTAACCTACAGTTCTGTAGGTCAGAAGTCCAACACAAGACTCACCAAGTAAAAATCAAAGTGCTGGCACGGCTGCATTCCTTTTGGTGGCTCTAGAAGAGAATATCTGTCTTTTTCCAGCTCTGTGTGGCCACCCACATTCCTGGTCTCAAGGCCCCCTTCCCCCATCTTCAAAGCAGACAGCATTGCATCTCTTTGGCCCCTTCTCCACAGTCAAATCTCCCTAACTCTCTGACTCCTCTTCTGCCCTTTCCACTGTTAATTGGGCCACCGAGACAATCCAAGATGGTCTTCCTAGTTTAAACTTAGATGATTAGCAATCTTAATTCCATCTGCACATCTCCTTTGCCACATAACCTATAATAGTCACAGGTTCCAGGGAATAGGGCTGGGACACAGTTTAATTATTACCTTTGTGTTACAAATGAAGAAGATGAGTCAGAGAGAGTATATGTAATTGGTCCAAGGTCACACAGGTGTTGGTGGCAGAGCTGAGATTTGAACACAGGAAAATTGGCCCATATTCTTAAACATTCTATGTTCTAGAGAACATGGGTGCCAGTGAGTGATTTGTTTAAATGGCAAACCCTAAAATTTGGACTGAGTAGGTAGTGAAATGTCAGAATAGTCCACAGTTCCATGTTTTGCCTTCAAAGGACCTAACTGGTATTGGTGATCCTCCATACGTTCTCTACTCTTCCTATGGCCACTAGTTTTCTATAAACGTCAGTTCAGAACAACTAATGAAGAGAAAAACCCTATAAAAGTAGAGCCAGATATCTGAGATGGACAATTTTGCAATATAATACACATGGAATTAATGATTGAGAACACTTAATCAAATGTAACAAACGCATTTAGTTTGGATAGCATAGATCCCATGTCTTTTGATAATGGTAATAGAATATCAACATGATGTTCTGGGCACAAAAAGAACAATGTGTATGAAGGTGGAAGATGAATACATGAGTGCCTTAACAGCATCATGAAAGAAAGATGTTTACTTTTTGTCATTTCGACCTATTACAAAACTAAGAACATGGACTAAACCAGAGGACTGAGGCACTAGGCCAATAAGCCTTTAGAATTCACTGAAATCTTCATTTGGCTTTTTTTTTTTTTTTTTTTTTTTTACAATCTTTCACAAATGTTCCAAGGAAGAAATGAATTTTCTGCAAATGAGATATATAGAGAGAGACATTCTATGTTCTAGATAACATGGATGTTGGTGAGTAATTTAAGTGGTAAACCCTGAAATTTGGACTAAGTAGGGAGTGAAATGTCAGAATAGTGCAGACTTCCATGTTCTGCCCTCAAAGAACATATATATATCACATATATACACACACATATACAATAAAAATAAGATTTATGTATGTGTACCTATATATATCACACCCATATATATCCATACATAATATAAATAATTGTATTATTTTATTAATATTAGATACGTCATATTACTGGAACTTCCTGCATTCCTGTTCATCTTTATGAATTATATTCTTCAACTTCATTAGTTACATTATTCAATCCTACCATTTGTCTTTTGTCTACTTGATTTGTCATGTAAAAAAAGATCTTAAGGTACTCCTTAAGTTTTGGCCATATTCTTGCACTCCTGACCATTTCCTTTATATGTTTTGAGAATAAATATTTTTAAATGCTTGGCCCACAAAAAAGTCACAACTATTCTGTCACCCTTACAGATTTTATCTTTCATCAACATAAAACTCTGGGTCTAGTATAATAATCTTTCTTTTAAATTATACTTGATTTCATTTTAATGATGTGGAATTCAAGGCCCATAGAGTTTTTGGTTTCCCTACTCTGGCCCAGTCTGTTTACGTTTACATTCATGACTGTCTCTTGTGGTTCCCACCATCAGACCAGAGCACTGCCAGTCCTGGGCTTCACCCCAACCAATGTCCTACTTGTCCGTGCTTTGTAAGCAGTGAAGGTAGCTAGATGGATTTAACTGCAAATCATTACGCGCAATATGTTTTCACTGGTCTCTAATCATTAAGGGATCCAGGTCCAGATCCCCATTTCCATATTTGATATCCAAGTTAGAAAAGTCTTCAACATATCATATAATCAAAATAGATGTAGCTTTTTGCAGATGTGTCTTGCTTTAAGCAAACCCCATATTTGACAGTCGGGATTTATCTAGACAAGACAGTAAGGAGTGATTAATTGTTCACTTTATAAAGGGGTTATTGGGGCGCCTGGGTGGCGCAGTCGGTTAAGCGTCCGACTTCAGCCAGGTCACGATCTCCCAGTCCGTGAGTTCGAGCCCCGCGTCAGGCTCTGGGCTGATGGCTCGGAGCCTGGAGCCTGTTTCCGATTCTGTGTCTCCCTCTCTCTCTGCCCCTCCCCCGTTCATGCTCTGTCTCTCTCTGTCCCAAAAATAAATAAAAAACGTTGAAAAAAAAAATTTATAAAGGGGTTATTTGCCTCATGGAAGATTTAATCAGAAGATATATTGGAGACTCTCCTATTGTATTGAAAGTATCATTAGATTTGCACAGATACTCTCTATACACAACCATCCATGACCATCCCTATAGTATACAGCAGAATTGTGCTAAGGATACTTTCTATCACTGCCTCTCTCCTGAGAAATCTTGCCTTTGCTGGCCTTCAAATAACATCTGCTTTACTGTTACATGATGTGACATGGTAGAGGAGAGGGGACACACTGTAAAAGGCCAGGGTTCCAAGGCAAAGCAAGGCTCTAATACAATGGACAGAGCAGTGGACTGGACATCAAAGGCTTGGAGCTCTTGCCAGCTGTGGGATCTGAGGCAAACTACAGCCTGCTTAATACCCAGATTTTTACTTTATAAAAGAAAGATAATAGTGCCTGGCTGCACCTAGTTTTAAGGGTTCATGTAACAATCAAATGTAAAAATTCCACTTAAATATAAAATGCCATGCTAATATATCCTTTTTTCTAAGCAGGTCTAATGCCACAACACTAAGAGAATGCTATATCAATCTACCTTTTCCTTTGTTAGCGACTATTTGTCATAGAATTAGTTAAATGTTCTGAAAATACCTCCTAATCATTATCCTTTTCGTTTTATCTTATTCTACCTCTTTTATTCTTCCCTTAGTTCAAAGTCTCCCAACACTTTCTCTGCAAAGATCAAACCCTCTGCCCAGCAATTCTGTACAATCTCCTACTTGTCTCTTCCTGACAAGCTGAGTAAGAGGAGAAAACAAAGCCTGTGGTATTCTTACCATTAAAGAAGTATAGTTATTTGGAAGAGCCAGCTCAAATCTCTGTATTCCAAACCTGCCTACACCTGTGTCTACAGACATCCGTCCTCTCTGCTACACTCCGGCCATTTGCTTACCTTTGTTCCTTTGAACCACTTCCGTCTATATTGCTCTATTTTAGTTTCTCTTGGTGGCTTATGGTAACTTCTCATTGTCTGAGTGTCCAACTTTTTTTCCTTCACTGGAACTTACGTACGATTTGGAGTTCCAACAAATTCACAGGAAATATGATGCAATGTTCCTTAACCAAGTCCAGTGCGGTTTTTTCCTTCTTTTCAAGTGATTTATTGAATTGATTTTTCTTTTCAGACTAAGCACCTGTTGAAACGTTTGGCAGGTCTCGACGGTATGATGTTGCAGTACAGCTACAGTCAAAGCTGTGTAGTGGAGCCTCCCCTAGATGTTCCACAGTTGCCTCCACTGTCTTTCCCCTAAAACATCTTCCTCGTCTTGTATTTATTAGCCTCTTTAGTAGCATCTCCATTCACCCAGCCAAGCAAACCGCGAACCTTATTTCCCATTTCCAGCTGGTCATTAAACCCTGCCCTCTCTATTTTCCGAATATCTTTGAAACCTGTGTCAACTTAGACCCTTATCCTCTTTCATTTGTGCTACAGAAGCAGCATCCTCCTTTTCTTCTAGCTTTTCCATCTCCAGTGCCTTCAGAGCATTAATGCTGGAGCTATTTTGTAAAGAAAATACAATCATAGAACTCTAACTAAAAATTCAGCTTAAAAAAAAATACACTCTAAAAAAGATAATCCACGCTGTGAAAAAAGTTTAAATAACACGGCCCCACCCTCACAAGACCTCTCTACTGTAGCCACACTGAACCCCTCTCTCTCCCCCGGAGTGGGAGTGCTCATACCCTCATACTCCTTGTCCTTGCCAATGTAGTTCTTCCTGCCTAGAATGCCGTCTTCCCTCCTCTTGGCCTTCAAGCTTCAAACTCCAGTTCAGAATTCACCTGCTCTCTGAAGTCTTTCCCAGCTCTAACCATAGCTCTTTGCTAGTGGAATGAATGGCCCCACTTTCACACCACCCTATGATTCAATTATTTGTGGAATGGTCACTTTCCTACTTAAACTCAGTATCTCACACATCTTAATCTGGCTCACAGGATACACTCAATAAATGGTCACTGAAATTAACATGCAGAAACAAAATAATAGCTAAAGAAAAATTCCAGAGACCTAGAAGCATACCAGTCCAACTTCTTCGCTGCATTAAAGAAACAGGACCCAGGAATAAAGAGAAAGGGCTAATAATCTGACTGAGGCAAACGCATGAATGGGTTGTTTGTTTTTAAAAGCTAAGTGGTTTAGGGAGGGTAGGGGGAGAAGAAAGTACATTTTAAAGCTCTAGCTCCAGGGCAAGTAATAAAAATTGTTGCTTTAATGCTTTTTTCATAACATTGTGAGCAATGGGAAGGCCTATTCTATCATACCAGCCTTCAGGGCGGAAAGTTTCGGCCTCCTGAGCTAAAACAAACTGGCATCTGCTCCCAGTTTTTCAAGTGGCCACTGATAGGTCTCAGAAGCTAAACGTGACTGACAAAGAAGAAAAAAAATAATTTTCCATTTATTTTATGGGCCTCTCTCTTCCTCTTTTGCTCTCGTCAATTAATTATAAAGGTACTGGAAACCCATCCTGCATTCTTGTCCCTGGATTACAGGGATATAGTCTCAGTTGTACTTTTTCTGCAATAGGAGTTGTCATTCTTATAAAGGAGGTTGGGAGGCAATGCCTTAACAAGGACCCAAAGCTAGCCTAAGAAATAATAATGCTCTGTACTCAAAGTTCAAAGCTCTTAAGCTTATGATAGCTCTTGATGTCACCCATTTTACACTCCCTAAATTAGGTTAAAGTCTGAATATGTTTAAAATTAGGATGTATGTGCATTTAGGGAAAGTATCAGAGTCTACCAGAGTCCCAATGGAATTCAATAATTTTCAAAATGAAATAACCAATTCTCTACAATCCAGTCTTAATCATTCCACCCCTAAGCCCCCACCCTAAATTCATCTACTCACAATGCCCCAGAGTTCATATATACATATCCTATACATATCCTAGAGACCCCATCCTCTAACATCACACAGACTCTCCTAGCAGGGATTGCCTACATTTCCGGGAAAAACGCTGCCTCCGCCTATATTGTGAGTACTTGACTTTCCCATTTCCAAGCGGTTTCTATTTCGGAAGGTTGAATGGGGATTTCAACAGTACCTAGCTCTTAGGTTTATAGTAGGATTAAATGGGGCAATATAAGTAAAAAGATTAAATATAACAGCACTTGCTACACGGTCAGTGCCCCATAAATATCAACTTTTGTTACATGCCATGCCTGAACAACTCATGACCCCATAACTGGCTCTTTGGGAAAAGAGTTCCAGAAAGTTGGTCTTTTTCACCAACTACCACTTTTGGCTCCACGTCTCCCAACAGACTTGAAAGAATCGAAGTAGGTAACATTAATTTTCTTTTACTTAACACATTTGGGACTTTGAGTTTGTTAAATGTAGCATGCAAAAAATATTTTAATCTGTTTGTAAAATGACTTTTTAAGTGCCATTAAAAAATCTCCAAGGCCCTTCCAGCTCCAAAATGTTGTGATCTATAATAACTAATTTCAAATGCATGCAAATTAATACTGATACAATTCCCCAGATGCACTGGAGATATATGACATTGTCAGGCTGGGTTGCACTGGAAACAAGTTAGACCCAGGCCCAGGAGCCTCTGGCAATGCAGAGTAAAATTTTGCCTCTCTTTCTCGCCTCCACCCCGGAGTCTATTATTCTCATCTTGAGCTCCCAGGCCCTTTGGTAACAGATGTGGAGGAGAATAAGGAATGAGCTGCAATTTGCAGAGAAGAAAGTAGGGCCAAGATGCTACAGAATCCCAAACAGATTGGCTGAAGTGAGCAGAATTCCATGAAGTCACCTACAATCTCACCTTTAACACCTAACGAAAGAGAATCCTAGAAGTCTAACTCAGAAAGGGGTCCCACCAACCGCCCTTCATCCTGGAGGTTAAAAAACTGAGACCTAAAAAAGATCAAATGACAAGTCCAAAGTCATCTGGCTTTTCTGGAACTCAAGTCTGGAAACCTATAGAGCTGATGCAGTCACCAATTGCATTAAAGCAGTCAACCACTTGTAGCTTGCAAAGCATCTGCACACATGTCTCTCATTTTTCCTCTCTGGGCTACATTCAGTCTCCTTTAGTCACTCACAAATCCGCTAGTACTTGTCTCAGGAAAACTAACAAGATTCTTCACAAACATGAATTCGAGAGAAATGTCTGATTTGACAAACAAGTTACTGAAAGCAGAGTCATGTGTTTCTACGTTTAGATTCACCCTGATCTTTCAGAAATACAGTGAATAATATTATAGTGACAATGATTCTTCAAAAGTCCACACCAGATAGCAAAACGCAAGCAAGAAAAAGCCTGAGCAACATTCACACAACTTTTTGGAAAACGATCCGCTAGAAGATGCGCGGTGAGTCTGTCTCCACTGCCTCCACTTAGCATTTACATCCACTCGTGCATTCCTTCACTGAGCTCTACTTCACAGGCAGGCACGCAAGCACTTACTCAGGTGTTAACGCACCAGTTCTAGTTCAAAGGCCCTGGCTCATTCCTTCAATTACTTAAGGAGTACCACCGAGCCCGCCCGCCGGTAACAAGCCACACAGGCCCTGCCCTCCTGGAACCTGGAGTCTGAGTGGAGCCTAGACGTGCACACCAAAAGCGAAAGCACAAGGTAAAAGGCGAAAAACTCCTCAAAGGAGCTGGGCTAAAGCGCCATGGAGGCCCAGGGGAACCGGGAGTGCAATCCAGACGGTGGGGGGTGGGGGGAGGGCAGCCCCGCAGCCTGGGCCGGCCCGGAGGGGCTGGAGGGGCCGCGCTCGCCACAGCTCCGCAGCATCCTCCTCCTCCCTGACGCCGGCGCTCGGCTTCCCGTTTCTGGGCCCGGACTTCCCTCGTCACGGAAGCCGCACGACCTGCCCGTCTCCCGTGGCCTCCCAGCCCCGTCCGTCAGTCGCTCCCACGAATGAGCGACTTAAAAAGCCATCCCCGGGGCCCGCACCCCCTCAGCCCGCCCGCGGGAAGCGCCGGGGCCTCGTCCCGGGCCCCCGCGGGCACAGCGGGCCTGGGGCGAACGCACCTGGCGGGCCGCTCTGGGGCTGCGGCGGCGGCGGCGGCGCTGGCGGCGGCGGTGCCGGGGGCCAGGCTCGCGGCCCAGCTTTCAGGTGGCGGCGGCCACACCCCTGACACGCCCGTGGGCCCTTAGTGCCTTGCCGTCGGGTGACTGCGGCCCTGCCCCTCCGCGCCGCGGGCGGAAAGGCGAAGAGGGGAGGACGTGGGGGATGGGGGGCAAGGAAGGGAGGGGACAAGGGGGTGGGTAGTGCAAGGGGCGGGAGGCGTGGAGCGGGGGCCGGAATGCCACCTCCAGAACGCTTTGGAGCCTCACCTAAGTTCTGGCTCCCGTTGGAAAATCGAGAGCCACACGCTGGGTTTTAGGCCCCTAGCCCTTGCTTCTTTATACATGGCCAATGGGGGCTCAGGAGTCGCCCTCAGACCCAGATGGGTCCCGGAGGCCTGGTTTCTGGGCCACAGTGTGTTTGCCAAGGTGCAGCCTCAGGTAGGACATAAGACGTGGCAGACGTGGCGTGTGCCGGGCAGGTAGGTTAGGATGGACGGGGCTGTGAAGCCAAACAGAAAACATGACCTGTTTCTGTCTGTCTCTGAGCCTGGCTAAAGGAGTCTGGAAACCCCATGCTTAGTGAGCTGTCAGATGCTGATTATTAAACTGTGATTCTCCGGGTCCAGCCGGGGAAGGACTACTGGACAAGTGGTGAGGATGATAGCAGGGGAGGTGACCCAAGCAGGGAGATCTGGAAGAGTCGATAATCTTCAGTTTATGCATTATTTGTATGAGGGCGCCCAAGAAGAAAGGAGACTCATCTGATCACCTGGTGTAGCTTATCTCAACAAGTCACAGGCATTCCTGGTCACAAAGTGTGTGCTCACGTGTTTTCAAGGTTTTCTGTTTTGATAAATTTGAAATTCTTGGGGCGCCTGGGTGGCTCAGTCGGTTAAGCGTCCGACTTCGGCTCAGGTCATGATCTCGCGGTTCGTGAGTTCAAGCCCCGCGTCGGGCTCTGTGCTGACAGCTCGGAGCCTGGAGCCTGTTTCGGATTCTGTGTCTCCCTCTCTCTCTCTGGCCCTCCCCCATTCATGCTCTGTTTCTCTCTGTCTCAAAAATAAAAAAAAAAATTAAAAAAAAAAAAGTTAAAAAAAAAATTGAAATTCTTTGTTTAACTGCACTCTTATCAAATACAAACTGTCACCTATGTGAAACACGGAGCAGTTCCGGTCTCTCGTCTTAACAATTCAGTCTCTCCTCTTAACCAGAAAATAAAAATAATCTTTTAATTAAAAAGAAAAAAGAGGGAGGGGCGCCTGGGTGGCTCAGTTGGTTGGGCGGTGGACTTCGGCTCAGGTCATGATCTCGCAGTTTGTGAGTTGGAGCCCCGCGTCTGGCTCTGTGCTGACAGCTCAGAGCCTGGAGCCTACTTTGGATTCTGTGTCTCCCTTTCTCTCTATCCCTCCCCTGCACAGACTCTGTGTCTCTCAATAATAAACTTAATTTTTTTTTTTTTTTTTTTTTTTTTTAAAGAGAGGGAGAAAACCACATGCTCACGGGGGGGGGGGGTGTGCAAAACATGTAATACCTATATATGTGTAACCCTCAATTAACAGTCTCTTTAAACTTTTAATAACCCTGTTGCCTACGTATAACGTATGAACTCTGAGACATTCAAGGTTCCTTGAAGTTCCTCACAATGTGATCTTGGCCCTACTCTTCCAGGTTCATCTCTTTGGTGCTCTATCCAGCTTCACTGAGTTACTTTTTTCTCAAACTATCTGGGGCAAAGGACAAGATTTTATTGTAACAGTCATGGACTGTAATTTTTGTAAGATACAATTAAAAACTTGCTAGAAAAAGTAAAAACAAGACATAAAAACTACACGCCCCAGTTTTCATTATGAGTATACAAGTATAAAGTTACTCTTTCCATTTGTCTTTGTTTTCTTCTAACTTCTAAATGTTTACTCTTGATTTCTGTATTTATCTCATCATGGACCAGTAAAAACAGTTCACAGATTGGCAGTGATGACCATACTTGAAGTGGCACTGTCTTGCTGTTCTTTAAATGTGCCAGATGATTTTAAACTTCTGGGCCTTTTCTCATGTTCTTCCTTTAGTGCTGATCAAAGTTCTTGTCACTCAAGGTTCAACTCATAATGTAATAGTAATAATATCTTAATATTTATCGAGTGCTCTATGCTAAGACTTTTATGCCTTCACTATGAATTCTTATGAGCTAGGTAGTAGTATTATTTCTACTTTACAGAGGAGAACACTAAGGATCAGAGAAGTCAAATCACACAACCAGTGAGGCACAAAGTTACCATTCTAAATTGAGCAGGCCTGATTCCAGAGCCCATGCAGTCAACCATGATGCTTGGCCCTCCTCCATAAAACCTCCCATTTACTTTGGAATTAAAGCTAATCACTCCTTACTTACACTTCTACCATATACTTTTCCCCGTTGGTTTTCATTCACATCTGTTTCCTACACTAGGCTTTCAGCTTCTGAGTACAGTGACGTTTGCGTATCTCCATGGCTGTTAGTGTTGCTTTCTCCAACTGGAACATCCTTTATGCCCTCAATTCTGCTCATCATAGCCACTGGAAAGCAAGCCCTTCCTCGTCTTTGTATTACCATATATTTTGTGCTTAGTTCATGCTGTAGTTATTTGTTTATGTCTGCATCCCCTATTAGACCACAGGCTACCCAGGACATTCAGTTATCTTATCAAAATGGTTTTATTTATTTAATGGAACAAGAACTTCCATAGCACTTATGACGTGCCAAGTGCTATTCTCAGAGCTTTACAATCACCTAAACAGCCCTGTAGGGTATGTATTATTTTATCACCACTTAACCCGTGAGGAAACTGAGGCACAGAAAAATTAGTAGGATACTAGTAGGTGGCAGAGTCAGCATTCCAAGCCAGGCAACCTGGCTCCAGAGTTGATTTCTCAACCATCATGTTGTACTGGTTTTCCACCAGACCATGTGGTCTTCCTGCTGAAAACACTTCAGTGGCTTTCTACTCCTCTTAGGATAAAAGTGAAACTCCTTGGTAGGGCCTTCAAAACTCTGTGTGGTCTTAGCTCTGCACTTGCCTCTCCCACCAAGCTTCCTGGCTGCCTTCTAGCCACACTTGTCTTCTTTCCCTTACTCCTGAGGTTCATGCTGTCTCTGACCTCAGCACACGTTGTTCCTTGGGCCTAGAATGCTGTTCCTTCACCTTGTTCCTTCCTCAGCCCAAAATTATCCTTCAGATTTTAGCTCAGGAAAATCTTCTTAGACTAGGTCAAATATCCTAGTATACATTTTTAAAGCATTTTTTGTTTTTAACAGAGTTATCATTTTATATTTTATATGTGAATATTTGACTAAGGTCCGTCTTCCCCGTTCAGCACTGTAAGCTCCATGACGACCGGAACTATCTGATTGGCCAACCTTTATATTCTCAGCAACTACTGGTATCTGACACAGAGTAGGCAGTGAGTAAATATTCAGTGAATAAATGAAGAAATAAATAGTATTCAGAGTGTTATGAAAACTTAGAAGAGTCACAGTATTGTGCTGGTAAATGTTTACCAACCAGAGAGACCTGATTTGTACCATTTGCCAACTTCTATGGTATAAATACTCTCTCCATGGCCAATTTCAAAATGCCAATATGACCTTACACAATGCTGGAGTTGGGAGGTGACGTGAGCACTTGGCTTTGAGAGGCTGTACCAGTTGGCTCCAGTACACCATTGGATGGACACCAAGGTGGTGTGGCAGAGAGTGGTGCACAAAGCCCAGGCAAGCTGCTTAGGGAACTGAGGTGAGATCTGAAATATGAATAGAACACAGGCTTGGGAGGTGGACACGTGTGTGGGACAAACAATTGACAAGGCAGGTGGGGGTTGGAGAAGGAACAAGAAAGGTCAGTGGGGCTGACATGTACATTTGAAAAGAGTGTTGTAAATCTGGGTAAGGTTCAGTCTTTATCCTTATGGGAAGCACCAAACTTGCGTAAGCAGGTGAAGTTAGCATTTTGAAGAGATATCTCTGACTGCCTTTGCCCAATGCGCTGGGCATAGTATGTAGCTACCCAGAGAAGAGATGCTGGTGAACAGAATCAGGACAGAGATGAAGAGAAAGTGAAGGCAGCTGTGAAAGGGAGCCTGGGTGGAGGTGTTTTGCATGGAAATATGGCCCAAACGGTAGTCTCTTGGTGAATAGACCTAAACTACAGTTTCAGGGAGGTGGGACTTCAGGCGCCTGTGAAGGGAACCAACAACACAAGGCAGTGTTCCTTGTGCTGGAGACCCAGGGACTAGCCTTGATCATAAGCATAGACTTTAAAGACTAGGAGACCAGGACTTGGGGTCTGGTGTAGCCACTTTCTGGCTGTGACTGGTCATTTAAACTCTTTGGGATTTCAGCTTTCTTTTCTGTAAAGAAAAAGAAAACAAAAAAGAGAGTACTATAAAAACACCTCACATGGCAATTCTGGTGATAAAATGAGATTATAAATCAGGCACCCCTTGGTTTATAAGAGTCGTCTTTAAATGTGAATATGTGTTCCTTTAGGAAACCAGAAGGGGTACTTGAGGGGGTGACCAATGAGATCATTCAGACTGAGATACTTAGAGAGTGACAGGGGGTGCTCTTAATAATTCCATCAGCACGAAGGCATAAACTGGAGTGTGGTCATCTTAGTGCTCAAGGACTCCCCAAGAGGCATGGAGAGTTCTTTTTTTTTTTTTTTTTTTAATTTTTTTTTTCAACGTTTTTTATTTATTTTTGGGACAGAGAGAGACAGCATGAACGGGGGAGGGGCAGAGAGAGAGGGAGACACAGAATCGGAAACAGGCTCCAGGCTCCGAGCCGTCAGCCCAGAGCCCGACGCGGGGCTCGAACTCACGGACCGTGAGATCGTGACCTGGCTGAAGTCGGACGCTTAACCGACTGCGCCACCCAGGCGCCCCGAGGCATGGAGAGTTCTAAAGCACCAGTTTCAAGATCCAGAATCCCAAAGGTCATATTGTCTCCTTCCAAAAGTTGGTTTGCTTGAAAGGTGCCTTTTATAATTGCCTTTCTCCCACTTTCCAAAAGAAAAAATTCCGCTCACATACCCGATGCCTCTCCAAAATGCATTGCCCTGAGAGGAAAGATGGCCCAGAAGCCAAGCTACAGGACACTTTGGTATTTCCTTTAAACAAAGTTCCAAAAACACCTGTGACTCCCATGTATCTCATGAAAATTCAGTTCCAATATCTTACATCTATGTTCAATAATTATTAAATGTATGGGGTGCCTGGGTGGCTCAGTCGGTTAAGCGTCCGACTTCAGCTCAGGTCACGATCTCGCGGTCTGTGAGTTCGAGCCCCGCGTCGGGCTCTGGGCTGACGGCTCAGAGCCTGGAGCCTGTTTCCGATTCTGTGTCTCCCTCTCTCTCTGCCCCTCCCCTGTTCATGCTCTGTCTCTCTCTGTCTCAAAAATAAACGTTAAAAAAAATTTTTTTTAAATAATTATTAAATGTATAATCTATTTATATTTTAATAAATTATGTACTACTAGTAATTATAATAATACAATTCAGAGAAAAAAAATTGTAACACCGGAAATTTTTTAAAAGTTGTTATTTAAATTTCAGTTAGTTAAAATACAGTATAATATTAGTTTCAGGTGTACAATTTAGTGATTCAACACGTCCGTACAACACCTGGTACTCATCACAACACATGCATTCCTTAATCCCTATCACCTATTTCAGCCATCTTCCACTCACCTCCCCTCTGGTAACCATGTTTGTTCTCTGTGGTTAAGAATCTGTTTCTTAGTTTGCCTCGCTCTTTTTTTTCCACTATGCTCATTTGTTTTATTTCTTAAATTCTACATTTGAGTGAAATCATAAGGTATTTGTCTTTGACTTATTTCACTTAGCATAATACTCTCTGGCTCCATCCATATCATTGCAATTGGCAAGATTTCATTCTTTTGGATGGCTGCACAATATTCCATTTTATATATATATATATATATATATATATATATATATATATACCCTTTATGTATATAAAATATGTATGTATGTGTGTATATATATGTGTGTGTGTATATATATATGTATATATATACATATATGTATATATATATATATATGTATATATATATATATAAAACCTTTATGTATATACTTTAGCCCTTCAACTGTCCATGGACACCTGGGCTGTTTACAGAGTTTGGCTATTGTGGATAATGCTGCTATAAACACCAGGGTGCATGTATTCCTTTGAATTAGTATTTTTTTTATTCTTTGGGTAAACACCTAGTAGTGCAATTGCTAGATCATGGGGTAGTTGTATTTTTAACTTTTTGAGGAACCTCCATACTGTTTTTCTGAGTGGCTGTACCAGTTTGCATTCCCACTAACAGTGTAAGAAGGTTCCCCTTCCCCACATCCTGGCCAACACCTGCTGTTTCTTGTGTTGTTGATCTTAGCCATTCTGACATGTGTGAGGTGATACTCATTGTAGTTTTGACTTATATTTCCCTGATGATCAGTTATGTTGAACATCTTTTATGTGTCTATTGGCCATCTGTATATCTTCTTTGGAAAAATGTCTGCTCATGTCTTCCCATTTTAAATTGGATTATTTGTTTTTTGGACGTTAAGTTTTATAAATTCTTTATATATTTTGGATACTAACTCTTTATCAGGTATAAAATTTGCAAATATCTTTTCCCATTCTGTAGGTTGCCTTTTAGTTTTGTTGATTATTGATTGATTGTTTCCTGTACAGGTATTTTTTGTGTGTTTTTTTGTGTTTTTTTTGTTTTTTGTTTTTTGTTTTTTTTGATGAAGTCCCAGTAGTTTAGTTTTGCTTTTGTTTCTCTTGCCTCAGGAGACATACCCAGTAAGAAGTTGCTAAGGCCAATATTAAAGAGGTCACTGTCTCTGGGATTTTAATGGTTTCAGGTCTTACACTTAGGTGTTTGATCCATTTTGGATTTATTTTTGTTTTTGGTATAAGAAAGTGGTCCAGCTTTATTCTTTTGCATATTGCTATCCAGTTTTCCGAACACCATTTGTTGAAGAGACATTCTTTTTCTCATTGGATATTCTTTCCTACTTTCTTCAAAGATTAATTGACCATATAATTATGAGTTCATTTCTGGATTTTTTATTCTGATCCATTGATCAATGTGTCTATTTTTGTGTTAATGCCATATTGTCTTGATCACTACAGCTTTGTAATGTAACTTGAAATCTGGAATTGTGATGCCTCCAGCTTTGCTTTTCTTATTCAAAGTTGCTTTGGCTCATTGGGGTCTTCTGTGGTTCCATACAGTTTTTAGGATTATTTGTTCTAATTCTGTAACATAGAAAAAAATTTTAAATTATACTTACATGTGTATTTTTATTGTGGAGAAAAAATATGATCGAGCAATCAACAAAATATTTTGAAACATAAAAACCAGGGGGATAAAATTCTGGATAAGGGGCATTAGGATGGAAAAACAACTTCATGGAAAGAAAGGAACAGTGTAAATTTTTTTTTTTACTATTACAAAGAGTTTTTCAAGAATTTTTTTTTAACAGATGATGGTAAGGAACCAACCATTGTAGAATTTAAATACGATTGGATACATTTAGAAGAGTAATATAACAGTTTTGTATTGAAACATCAATATTTACAACCTGCTGGAAACATTATTCTTTGCAACTATTAAACTTACAATAAAATTACAGAAGTAAATGTTTTTTTTAAAAATGTGCCAGGGAGTATGTTAGCAAAAACATTTGAAGGCCATGGGTTTACATGACCTACAAGTTAAAGTCTACCTCTGCCATTAATTAGCTGTGTAGCCAGGGGCTAGTCATTTAACCTAAGCGTTTATTTCCTTATCTATAAAATGGGAAATAATAAAACCGACTTTGCAGATTAGATTGAATAAACTTTGTAAAAATTCCTAGCAAGCCTAGCACTCAAGCTTGGTACTCAATAAATGTTACTCAGTGGTACTCAATATTAATAATAGCTAATATTTCTTGATACTCTATGATAAACACTGAACTAATGTAATTTAATTCTCACATTCTATGAGGTAAATTTCTATGAATCACAGATGAGTAAACAGAGGCACAGAGCAGTGTCTTTTTGTCTTTCAAGTATTTTACAAAAAACAGTTGGATAGTGATAGAGCCATCATTCAAAATCAAGTAGTTTGACTCTAGAGCCTTCCTTTGATACCTAACTTTTCTTTCCTAGAGGCCCCTCTTGTACATCCTACTAACCTGGGTTACTATCAGAATTGAGGAGTAATTCTCTATTTATAAGTGGAACTGTTTGCTGTGTTGGGTCCCTTCTTACCATTTTTTCTCATTATTGACTTTCTAACCATTTGCATATCATGGCAAAGAAGATGATACCTTTAAGGCATGCTGGGATGAAGGATTGAGGCATTTCATTGCAGGACATGGCCAGCTCAAGTAGTTTGTTTCCCCAAGCCTAGCTTGACCATCTTGAGGGCTGAGTAGAATCTGTGCCTCCACATACTTGCAAATCATTCCTGGTACTCAATATGCCAAGGCACACAGTGTGGGGAGCTCTAATATAGATATATTGAAGAGAAGTCTTTACTTTCTTTTTCCTTTGACATGGGTTTACAGGAATAATTGATGGGTCTCTATTTTGGCAGCTATCCTGATTAGCTTGGCATTATATAAAAATGTTTCTTTGTCAAAGTTGACATTACCAGAATATTACAGTTAAGGAAAGTATTCTAGTCAGATGCCATCCCTCAACTAACAAAAGTCAACATTACCTTTGTTAACAAGAAAACCAACAGGCCCAAGATAGAGTCATGTATGCTGGGCTAAGTCACCAAACCAGGGCTTCATACATAACCTAACTGCAGTTTCAACCTCCCCTGGAAATGTAGTCTTGACAAGTCAGTCAGGAATTTTCTGGTCAGCACCAATGAGGTGATCTGTCACACAGGCCCTCTTTATCTCACCCCTCAAAAGGAAGATGAATTCATCAGCATGATAAGACCTCCTGCCTTCCCCTTAAGGAAAGGTCACCTTGCTTGAAATTGTCTTTTTTTTTTTTTTTCTTTTCTAATAACTTCCTTACCCTATCCTCTTTCCTGTAAGACACCTTCCATTTTATACAACTCCTCAGGACCATCTTTCTACTTGCTAGATGGGATACTGCCTGATTCATGAATCACTTAATAAAGTCAATTAGATCTTCAAATTTACTCAGTTGGATTCTTTTTTGTTCAACACCCCAATCCTTCAAAGAATGCAATATGAAGCATTGCTTATTCTCTTTCATCCACTCGTTCCTAACTACTTTGACAGGTGTGTAAAGAAAGAAGTACCCTTGAATGTGAATGTCTGAAACTTATATCGAAACTCTTATCATCTTGCCTAAGTTTGAATCCAATAGGGGAAAACACACACACACGTCATAATAATTAAAAGCAATACAGGATCAATGGATTTTTTGTAATCATAGTTCTCTATTCCTATGCAACCGTTTTTCATTAAGATTATATAAAATACTATAGAAGCACTTGGCTGGTTCAGTCAGTAGAGCATGTAACTCTTGATTTGGGGGTTGTGAGTTTGAATCCCACATTGGGGGTAGAGTTTACTTTTAAAAAAAGATTATATTAAATAGTATCAAGATTCTGAAGTAAGTGAATACTAAATACCTGTGCGTAACTCAGTGAATTTTACTTATGAATGCCCCTGTATAATCAGCACACCAATCAAAAAACAATATTACCAGTACCACCAAAAGCCCTTCACATATTCCCTTCGAGCCACCCACCCCCATAAGGATATTCCCTTAGACTGACTTCTAACACTATAGATTAGATTTAATCATTTTTGAATTTTATATAAATGGAATCATACAGTTCATATTATTTTGTGCCTGGTTTCTTTCATTTAAAAATATGTTTGATGGAATAAAGATAGATGTATAGACCAATAAACTATAATAGCCAAGTAAGCCCTCGCATAAATGGCTAAATTATCTTTGACAAGGGGCCAAGACCACTTAATGAGGAAGGACAGTGGCTTTAACAAAAGATGATGGGAAAGCTGGACATCTACATGCAAAAGAATAAAATTGGACCCTTACCCTATATCATATACAAAAAATCAACCCAAATGAATTAAAAACCTAAATGTTAAGACCTAAAACTATAAAAATACTACAAGAAACTATAGAGAAAAAGCTTCAGGACATTAGGTTTGGCAATTATTTCTTGGGTCTGACACCAAAAGCACACAAAACAAAAACAAAAATAGATAAGTTGGACTTCATCAAAATTAAATACTTCTGTACAGCAAGAGACACAATCAACAGAGTAAAAATCTCTGCGTACAGAATGGGAGAAGGAGCACCTGAGTGTCTCAGTCAGTTTAGCATCCAACTCTTAGTTTCAGCTTGGGTCATGATCCCAGGATCATGGGATCAAGCCCTGCATCAGGCTCTGCACTGACAGCATGGAGCTTGCTCAAGATTCTCTCTCTCCCTGTCTCTGTCTGCCCCTTCCCTGCTCACACATGTGCACTCCCTCTCTCTTTCAATATAAATAAATAAATTAAAAAAAAAAAAGGAATAGAAGAAAATACTTGCAAATCATATATCTGGTAAAGGGCTAATACCCAGAATATATAAAGAAATACAACTTAACAAAAAACAACTGGGTTGAAAAATGGGCAAAGGACTTGAACAGACATTTCTCCAAAGATAATTAATAATCAAATGGCCAATAAGCATATGAAAAGATGTTCAACATCACTAATTGTTAGAGACCTACAAATCAAAATCACAATGAGATACCACCTCACACCCATTAGGATGGCTACTATTTAAAAAAAAGACAACAAGAAATGTTGACAAGGATATGGAAGAATTGGAACTTTTATGTACTGTTAGTGGGAATGCAAACTGCTGCAACCACTATAGAAAACAGTATGGTGGTTCCTCAAAAAGGTAAAAATAGAATGCATAGGAGCCAGATATCCACTTCTGGGTATATATCCAAAAGAATTGAAGGCAGAATCTTGAGAAGATTATTTGCACATCCATGTTCACAGAGGCATTACTCATAAGAGCCAAGGGTCTATCAGTGGAAGGATAAACAGAATGTGGCATATACACATAAAGGATATTATTCTGCCTTAAAAAGGAAGAAGATCCTGTCACATGCTACATTGTGGGTGGACCTTGAGGGCATTATGCTAAGTGAAATAAGTCACGCAAAAAATGCTGTATGGTTCCACTTATATGAAGTATCTAAAGTAGTCAAACTCCTAGAAACAAAGTAGAATGGTGTCTGCCTGGGGCTAGCTGAAGGGGGAAATGGGGAATTGTGTTTAATGGGTATAGTTTTTCAGTTTTGCATGATGAAAAAGGTGTGGAGATCTGTTGAATTACAAGGTGAATATTTACCACTACTGAACAGTACTTAAAAATGTACACTTAATAAACTTTATATTACATTCCTTTACTACAATTGAACATCTAAAAATTTTTAAACGTTTGAGAGACTTAATATTGTGCATAACTATGATTCATTCATTCTCATTGCTATATATATTCCATTAGGTGCATATGCCACAATATATTTGTCCATTCTACTGTTGATGGACATTTGGGAAGTATGTAGTTTGTGGCTATTGTAATTAGTGCCATACATAGCATTTGAAAATGAGGCAAATACAAATCTATCAGAATTTTAGAGCTTCGAAGGCACTCACAGAGCGCTCATAATGTATTTTAAATATGTTAAAATATTCTCCATCCTTGCTCTCAGCTTGTATAGCCAACTGCTACCTTAACTTCTCCCTGTGGATATCTAATAGACATTTCAAACCTATCATGCCCAAATATGCTTTACCTGCAATCTTCTTCACATCCGTTGGCATCTCTATCCTTCTAGTTGCCCAGAACAAACTTTGTTAACATCTTGACTTCTTTCTTTCACACTCACATCCAAGGCATCAGTAAATAATGATGGCTCTACCTTCAGAGTAAATCCAGAATCTGACTACTTTATATTATCTCTACTGTTACCATGTCACAACACCATCATCTCTTCTTGGGTTATTGCAATTACCCGCTTAGACAGACTGCACTTAGCCCATGCCCCTTCCCATCTTTTCCTTCACCACCCAATCTATTCTCATTACAGCAGCTAGAGGGACCCTGAGGCATTTTATATTTTCCAATAGCAGCCAGAAGAATAACTCTCATCCCATGTACTCTTCTGCAACGTGACCTTGCCACCTCCCAACTAGAAGTGGAATCTAAATCACCTCTTATGAATCCGGGCTAACATCTGAGACTTGCTTGAACAATAGAATGAGGCAAAATGGCTAGTTCATAAGAAGCCTTGCAGCATCCACTTAAGACCTCATAGAATGCTCGCCTTTGCAATGCTGCCCCTGGGAACCCAATTTCCATATTTGAGAAGCCCAAGTTATATGAGGGTGTTCCAGTCAATGCCTGAACTGAGGACCCAACCTACAGCCAGCATCACCTGCCATCTGACGGGAGATCTCAAGGAAGAGCTGCCCAACTGTGCCCAGCCAATTCACAGAACCATGAGAAATAATAAACTGTTTTAGGTCACTAAGATTTGTGGTGGTTTGTTGCACAGCAATAGGTAATAGGAATATAACTTTTCACAGTGAAAGTCAGATAATGTCATTGATCTGTTCAAAATCCTCCAGTGGCTTCCCATTGTGCCCAGAGTAAGAGCCAAAGTGCTTATAATGGCTTGCAAGATACTGCATGATGTAGCCTACATCCCTTCCTCACTTCTCCATGGTTACTTGCTCCAGCTTTACTGCCATCTTTCTTGCTACTCCCTGAACACTCCTGCATTAGGGACTTTGCACTGGCTACTCATCTTCCCTAGACATCTAGTTGACCATCTCTCCTCATTCACTTTCTTGAAGAGTTTTCTCACATCTCCATGAGGCCAACCCTGACCACCAATTTAATACAATTTAATCCAGTCCCTCCCCACCCCAGAACTCCCAATTACCCTTGCCCTGCTCTAGTTTTTTTTCCACAGCATTTACTATTTGCTAACATAGTATGTAATAGTATTTATTTATTATGCTATTGTATACTTTCTGGAAGTCCCTCAAGGACGGGGAGTTTTGCTTTATTCCTTTACCTACTGTGTTCTCATCATGTAAGACCGTATCTGACACATAGTAGGACTCAATAAATGTTTGTATTGTATGTCCTAATAATAGCTGAGACTTAGTTAACCAAGATAGCCATGAGGGTAAGGTAAAGGTGACTAGCAGAGCCATGTAAGAAGAGAGAGGTAAAAATAAGTACAGGGGAATGGGTTATATTTCTAGAATCCTAGTCACTGCCCATTCCCCCACTCCTAGCTTTCCATGCAAGGTGAAAAATATAGGGTGGAGACCAAGTTTGGAAGAAAACATTCAGCTCATGTAAGAAACCCAAGATGGTTACATATCATGTAAGTCAAAGCCAATGCATGAGTTGAGCTAAACTCCATTATAATACTGTTCCTAATTACAGTGATTGCAGCCAAATCACACTTCCCAAAACCAAATAAATATACAATATACCAGGTGGTAGCCCTGTTTCAAACCATAGTTTCAAAGGAATTGCTTGGTATTTGTTTTGAACATGCTGTTCTGCATTTATCTGATTAACAATCCAGTTTTCCCAGAATTGCAGAACCAAATTCATTTTTTTCTTGATCTTATTGGTCATGAGATATTACTATACCTTTAAAATATAGTTAGCTCTAAATTATTAGCCAAAACAAGTAAACCTGACCCTTCAGGTCAATAGAATATTAATTTTGAGTTGTGTGTAAACATGTAGATTAGAACAATAAAAGTCATCACAGAAAGAGATGTATTTGAGTGCTTTAAAAAAATTATACAGCCTCCATATTTGAAAAAAATGTCATGAAATACAAATGACTAATAAACAAAAATATTCAATTTCACTGGTAATCAAAAAAGGCAAAGTTAATGATAAACCTTTCTATGCAAGGTGCCAAATATATTTTTAATGCTGACAACGATGTGGGCTTTCTCATACATTGCAGATGAGAATATGTAATAGCTGTACATTTCTAGATCAGTTTAAAAGTAAGTACAAAAAATAACCCAATATACAAAGATATTTTAAAATGTGTATTTTTTTAGCCATGGTAACAATTTGAGACATTGTCCCAAAAATGTAGTATAATGGCTCAAACAAAATAGAGTATTTCTTGTTCATAGGATATTCCTAAATTATTTCAGGTCTCGTGTGTGTGTGTGTGTGTGTGTGTGTGCGCGCGCGTGTGTGTGTGTGTAAAAGAGAAAGAACAGCAGAGAGATATGCAGGGACAGAGGAAGGGAGAGGGAAAGAGAGATGCTCTATACGACCTTGCAATCATTCAAGAATCTGGAAATTAATGGATCCTTGGCCCGATTCAATGGAGATGTCCAGGGGTCATTCTGCAGAAGTAGAAAAAGTATAGAGAAGTGTGCATGTAATGTTTTCTGGGGATGCCTGGAAGTAACTCCCATTCCTCTGGATAGAACTCAGCTATGTGGGCACATTTCACTGTGAGGGGACTGGGAAATGTGGTCTAGTTGTGTGCCCAGAAAGAAGAAACAATGAATGGGTTTGCTGAAAAGTTAGCACTCTTTGTCACATTCTTTTACCTAATAATGTACTTCTAGAAGTCTATTCTAATTCTAAGGACATCGAAATATGTAACAGATTAGTTTGGTATAGCAAAACACCAACAATACATCATATGACTAATAATACCAACTAGCTCGCAAGTTTCAGTACATTCAAGGAGTGAAATATACAGCAATTTAAAATTAGGCCTATAAATAATTTTTCTTAACATGGAAAATATCAGCATTAATTTTAAATTAAAAGCCTTAATAAAGGCCTTATTTGTAGCACTGTATATGTGTGTGTATATGATATATATCATATATATCATATATATCATATATATCGTATATCTTCCCCTAAATAAGGATATGATTAAGTAGGTAATACATTCCTTCCTGTGTAATGTTCTACTTATGTTCTGCTTACAAGGATTACAATGGAAAAATGCTTCTTTTATAATGTTAAAGTCTAAAGCAAGAAAAATGCTTTATATGATTATAACTATGTAAAAAATAATCATGAAAAACATAGGATAAACTGTACCAAAATGCAACAATGGTTTGTCTTTGTGTGATGAGATGAATGCATTTATTTCTTTTTTTTCTGTATATGAAATTTCCATTTTTTTCTAGAAATAACTCTTATTACTTTATATTGGAAAAATTTACCTTCTCAAACAGGCTAATAAGTTGAGTGAATCCTTTAATAAAGTTGAATCTCTGCTATAAAGTAGGTGGTGACAATCCTAGAAATGGAAGTTAGAGCTTCCTTGAGTTCTCTGCCCCTTAGGAGAGAGGTGATGAAGGGAGGAATCGGTAGTCATTGGCATTGTTCTTGTCTCCCCAAAGGCTGACTGGTACAGGAACCCTTGAACATAGCAGTATGGGAGAGGAGAGGACACCAAGGAGCATCAGTGACTGGTACTGAGAGATCCCCAAAATGTTGGCATAAAGCCCCAGCTTTACGTATTCTTCCAGGGCCCCTATTCTATACTTCTCTATCCTGTTCTTGTGACAAGAGGTGGTAGTAATTGAGAAGCAAAAAGGCAGAAGCACATGGCTTTTCCCTAGTGTGAGCAAGAAATCTAGCTGCTTTATCTGACTTCACAAAGATTGCTTGTTACAGTAGAATAACAACTAGACTAACTCTCAGAAGACATACACTACTAAGTATGTGATTCCAGCTCTAACTCCAATTCTAGACTGCTTATAGTCCTCCACCGTGCCAGGGTGCCTCATGCCTCTATGCCTTCCTTCACTTCTGGAGTACTGCTGGCAGACATCCAGCCTGCAGCTATTAGCCCTCTTCCAGAATTTCCTTTGTTGCAAGTTGTCTTATTCATTGAGTACTTCTTTATTTTTTAGCACACACACAAAAAAAAGGTGGTGATGCATGACCGAAAGATGGAAGAAATTGTAAGAACAGTGGAATTGAGTGACTGTGCTCAGGCAAGAGACAGTGGTTGAGAGTGATTAATGTATAATCAAAAGCTGAATGTGGGAGCCAGAGCACTCCTGTGGTAGCATATAAAGAGGCTTTCATCGCCTATACAGGAGAGAAGAAAAAGCTGATGAACCTCCTTAATCATTATAGGATAACTTCAAAGAAAGTAAAATTCTCTATGTAGGCAGGACTGCTATACAAAGATTAGGATTCTGGATGGCCAGTGCTGGACTTTGTACTAGAATAGGGGATTGTAACCCAAAGTTGATGCAGGATCTGGCTAATATATACCAGCAGGAGTTCAGGAAATATAGGACTGACCTCAAAGGTGGAGGGATCCAGAAGAGTAAAACATAGAGATGAATAAGGAAGAATTTGTCAATTCTGGTAGCACTTTCCACTGACACAGGATTTAATACCAGGCAATGACCTCAGAAGATGAATCTAATATGTGGCTAACTTAGCTTTTCAGGAATCTTAGAAAAAGTGATGGACCACACTAAAGGAAATACAAATGCCAGAGCTGCCAATGCAGATGGTGGAAGAATGGATCAAAAGTCCAGACAGATTACCAAATAGATCCCAGAGATTACCAGATAGATACATAAGTTACCAAAAGCAAGAAAGCCCACCAGTCAACCATTTACCAAAGCAATAAGGATGCATTGATGAGAGGGGCACTCTCTCATGACAAGCTCAGTAGTAGCTACTGTCTGTGGGCCAGGTAGGAGGTGCTGTTAGGGCATTGATCTCCTAAGAGGGGTGATAGAAACAAACCCAAGGTAACAGCGTCCAGGCAGTGGCGATTACATATCGGAAGAAGGTGGGTACAGTTATTATAATGTAGAAACTGTGGCACAATGCGAGGCACAGAACAAACTACACAGGAAATGGATACTAGAGAATTATTAGAATTGGGCAGAGAAGGAGACATTCTTGGAAGAGGGAACTGAGTACACAAAGACAGGGAGGTGTGAAACAGCATGACCCATGTGGGGATTCAATGTAATGAGTGTGTAGAGGAGGAGATGCTATAGACAGTCAGGAGAGGATCAGATCCAAGACTGTTTAGAGGTCAGAGTGTGGACCTAATCATAAAAGCTACAGGGAGCCATTAAAATATTATATAAGCAAAATAATGGTACCTCTAATCCCAGTTTCAGGACAATGCAATCATGTTTCCACAGTAGCTAAAGAAGTGTTCTAAAAGATCATCTCAGTCAGCTGTTGATATATATATAACAAACCATCTCAATGTTATAACACCATATTCATTTATTCTTACATGTCTGCGGGTTGGCCAGGGCTATCCAGGCGGAGCTTGGCTGATTGCTCTGCCTCAATCTGCAAATCTAACTGGGATCAATTCCTTGCTGTAAGGGGCTCAGATTTGCTCCATGTTTGTTCATTCTGGGGCCTGAAGGGGGCTTCTTCTCATCCTCCTTGGTGTAGTTGACTATCCAGGGCATCTCCTTCCCATGGCAATGGCAGAAGCCACTGAGGGCAGGCAGGAAATGTGATGTCTCTTAAGGCTGAGGCTCAGAACAGGCCCAAGGTGCTATCCACCCCCATTGCATTGGCCAAAGCAGTTTAGATGGCTAAGTCCAAAGTTAAGAGACCAGGAAGTACATTATGGCCCTAGTGAAAGGAACTACAAACTCACTTTTAAAGAGTGTAGATGCAGGGAGAGGTGAAAAATTGGGGTCAATTATTCAATCTACCTCAGAGGTCATTTTTACTCAATACTTAGAAGCTACATGGTATAATAAAAAGCATATCAATTGTGGAGCCAGACAAGCACTTAATAGCTCCATAGCTTTCCATGAGTTATTTAAAATTCTTCAGACATGAGTTTTCTCATCTACAGAATCTAGATTGATACCTCCTTCATCTTCTAAGTGATTACAAGTATTACATGTGATATTGTCCATGGGTGTGCACTTTGGGCACCAGTACTAATTAGGTGCCCAGTTATATCTAGTGTGCCGTGATATCTCTGACTAGCAGTTATATCTAGTGTGCCGTGACTCTATTAATAAAAACTATGGGGAGGGAGATCAACAGTTGGACTTTGGTGCTGAAAAGTTACCATATTGAAGAGAAACAAAAATCCAGCAGAACCCAGAATGCATGTCCCAAGATGCCTATTAACACCCTCTCTGTGGGCAACGACAGCCATTTGTCTTTGAGGAAAGATGTATCTCCCAAAAGAAAGGCCAGCCATTTGCTAATATGTGTTTGGTCTGATCGGCCTTTTACACATCCACTCTCTTCTTTGGCACCTTCAATTTTTGGTTCATGAAAAAGAGGGGTATTTACCCCCAGAGGGATCTAGGACAAAACTGGGCAGGAAGGACACAAATGGTAAAAGCTCCTCCTGACATTGCTTTTGAGTTGTTTTCCCTGAATCTGCTGCTCCTGCCCTGTCCAGATGGCCTCCCTTAGCCAAAGGATTGTGCCAAAGATAATACCCAAAGTGCCCTTATTTATCTTCTCAGATTGAGACCGACTGGCCCAACATCACATCGCTTTTTGAACTCAAACCTCTTGAGTCCCACAACAATGCTCTTTCTCCTGTTGGTATAAATTAGATAGGCAAAAGGCTAAGCTGTTATATAAAAGACCACCAAATATAGTGGCTCCAATAGTACTGAATAGCCCAGAGATGGGCCAGCAGTCTAGAATGGGTTAGAGGCCGTGATCCTTGTGGACTTCCAGGAGTCCAGGTTCCTTCTGTCTTTTTACTCCAATATCCTTTAGAAGCCCTTCCCAATGGAGTTTTCAGAAGAGAATTAAGTTTTAATGCTTTAAAGCATCCACTGTGTTAATGAATTAACTTTTCTCCTAGGTATCTAGAGTAGTATAGCTTTGTACCATCCTTGGAATAATGGAGATAAGAGTTACTTAACTCATTTTCTGTAAGGCTTAATTCTCTTACAGAAACCAGTTGAGATAGGCTGCTAGAGTATGGTTCTTATCCTATAGTTGAAGACAGACCCCAGCACCATATCTGTACATTCCAATCTATAGGAAGGGAAACCAGAGAAATGGGAGAAAGGAGATTCTTTAAACAGTGTAACTGGGAAGTTGTATACATTACTTTTGCTCACACCTGATTGGCCAAAATATAATTTCATGGCCAAATCTAATCACAAAGGTGCTAGGGAAAGTAGTTTCTAGCTTGGCAGCCATATGCACAGTTAAAACTTTTGGGGACTCTATTACTAATAGGAAGGAGGATGGAATAAACATAGAGATAGTTATCAACCTCTGCCACATGTGACTATTATTCTCTAGACAGTAAGTTTCATGAAAACAGGAACTGTGTCTCATTCACTAAGGACAAATAAGTATATTTTTCAGCATAGTATCTAGAACATAGAAGACCTTTAATGACTTTGATTGGAATTCCATTTACTTATATCACGTTGAGGTAATTCAGAGGAGTGTCTTAAGGTATGATTTTCAAAAGACCCAGGGACTAAATACTTCAGTGAAAACTTATTTAACATTTTCTTTTTGTATGTGTGGAGGATGAGGGTAACCTTGACTTGTTCTGAGCTAAGTTTCTCTTTGTTATTTTAAATTTTGATTTACTTTGACTTTCCAAATCTTCAGGATCAACTTTGTGGACTTTCATAAGCCTGAGGAAGAAAACATCTCTCCTCCACTGGGACACAAAGGGTACTGTTAGTATATAACAATTATGTGGAACAAAGGAGCTGATATTTGTAAAAAGCATATTAGAATGGTGCCTGGCACATAATGAGTGTTGTATAAGTGTCATAGATGATAGAAGATAGTCGGAGAAATGGAAGGTAGGAAGGAAGGCGGAAGAAAGGGATGGGATATGCCAAAAAACAAGCCAGCGTTTTCCCCGTATTTTGGAATAGCTTATAACATTTTCTCCTAAAAGCAGAAACGGTCCCTAGGCCTCTATGGCAGGAGACATCTCACCAGACACCTGAAGATTCATTTCCCTGCTTGGCTAAACTTGGACGTACTTTGCCTACTATATGTGCTATGGTCAAACTAACTGCTTACTAGTCTCTTAGGGGAACACTAAAATGACAAGTGAAAGTGGGACAAAGTAGACACTGGTTTAACAGGGCCTGACTCAGAAGGAGGCCAGTGCCACAGCAAGAAACTCTAGGATGTCTTATAGAAGCCTCAGACCTAGTCTTCTAGGGTCATTCTCCCACATATTAGGGGTAATCTAGCACACAGAATATTCCAGGATAGAAGCTATCTTGGGCATGTAAAATGTGTCCATTCCCTGGTTTTGGTATAGGTGATTATGATGGATGCATGGTTTTGCCCACCATGCATCCATTCTCTGTTTTTTTGGTAATAGCACTTTGCTGCCCTTCTAGGGATCCTCAGTTCTCCCTTTCTACATGATTCTGATACAGTTGTGCCTAGCCCCTACCAGAACCAGAATAACCACTCAGAGCATGCCATCTTTCTGACTATGTGATTGATTTATGAATGGGTATATGATTCAAACTGTTCTAGAGTCATCCTTAAAATTTAGGATAGACAATGGAAGAAAGAGGGGAGATTCTTCTGGAGAGATGAAGGAAAGTAGAAGTTGCTCTACTTGAAAACATTTCTCCTAGCCCTAGCCAAATCAAAGGGGAAGGCAGAGGTAAGAACACATCAGATGGGAAGTAATGATACTATTTGAACCCCAAGATCCAGTTGTGCCTGAAGCTAGATTTTCCCCTTTCAGCTACATGCACCAATGCATTCCCATTTTTAATTAAGCTTATTTGAGTTAGAATGTCTGTCATTTGCTTCCAAGAAAGTTCTAATTTACAAAGTGCCTGACTTGATTTGGTTACCCTAATAGCTCCTACAGTTCTAGGATGGCCAGGCAGCTAAGGGCCTATAAACAGCTCCTACAGTAATGTCCCAGTGCTTCAGAAAACTGCTCCATGTTCCACATTGTACTTTCTACTCTTAACCCTCTTTGTCTAGCTCCTTATTTCTACTCCTGTCCTGTGGTCTAGTACCTGGATCTCCTTGGATTGATACTTCATGGTACATTGAGCCTGACCTTCTATTTCAGTCTTACCCTGAATGTAGTTCCTCCCCAAATCCTGGAGTGTGCCCTTTTTATCCAATGGGACAGTGTTTCCAACCTCTGCACCCAGCCCAGGGCCCCTGAGCCAGACATCTGTCCCAGAGCAAGAGCCACTGACTCATTTTGTTTCCTTCAGTGGGCCCTGCGGCCAATCTTCCAGGTCCCCTTAGTACATGTTCACTTTCTTTTTGATGTTCCTGCCCTTGGCTTCAACTTGCTATTCAGGAAACCCAGAGATCAAAACCTCCTCCCTAGCCCACCAAAATATTCATACTACTTTCCTCAGATTTGGTAGTAGGGATTTTTGCTGGGAAATGATAAGAAAGAATAAACTTTTTAAAGAGGTTAGTCATTCAAATAAAGAAGCCCTAAAAATCTACATTGCATAAGACACTCTGACCACAAAAAGAAGAATGTAAGGCCTTATGAGAATATGTCCCTATAATGGGCTCAATTATGTCCCCTCAAGAATTCATATGTTGAAGTCTTAACCCCCAGGGCCTCAGAGTGTGACTATATTTGGAGATAAAAATCTTTAAAGAGGTAATTAAGTTAAAATGAGATCATTAGGGTGGGCCCCCATCCAGTATGACTGATGCTCTTACTGAAAGAAGAGAGTAGGACACAGATACACAGAGGGAAGATGGTATGAAGACACAGAGAGAAGACAGCCAGCCATCTGTAAGCCAAAGAAAGGGTTTCAGATGAAACCAGCCCCGTGGACACCTTGATCTTGAACTCGTAGCCTCCAGAACTGTAAGAAAATACATTTTCATTGGTTAAGCCCCTCAGTCTGTGTACTTTGTTATGGTATCCCTTGCAAACTAATACAGTTCCCTACTAATTATTAGTGACCTGGCATCTCTCCTCATCAAATCCTTTGGGAAAGAACAACAGGAATCTTTTCCTGATTCTCTCAAAAAGATAATTCATATATTTGTGCAATTACCACTAACCACTTATAACTTAGCTAGTAACTAAGGAATACATCTGGGGTCTCAGTCACTTGTGGGAGAGGAAACTAAAGTGCCAGCCTTCTTTTCCTCCAGAATCAAATATGGTCCCTCTTCCTCTTCTTCTTTCCCTTCTTCTCTTCTTGAATAATCTGTGCAAAAGCCATTGGATGGAACTGAGCAAGCAAAGTGCTAGTGTTGGGGGTTAGGGGGATAATAAGATGTGGTGGCCCAGAGCAGGGCGCAAGAGCCTGAGTGGGAGGAGTAGGATATCCATATAAGGGCTAAGCCTAGCACAGGGTAGCCTGACCAAGAAGAGAAGAGCATTTATGTCCTAGTGTGAAGAGTTGAAACTGAACAGAGTAAGGTGAGGCTCCATGTGGGAGGGTGACCCCATGTGGGGTGTCATAGCCAAAGCAAGGTGAGGAGGGTGTCCCTTCCCCACAGGGATGCAACCCAGTGTAAGCAATGAAGTCTGAGCAGAGTGAGGAAGGTATCCATTTAGCAAGGTGGCTCAGCCTGGTGTCAGAGGACTAGAAGGATGAGGAAAGCATTCACATGGGATAGGAGTGGGGGGGCACTGGTATGGTATGTTGGAGCACCAATGGGGTGAGGAGGATGCCCACAAAGAAGGGTGGGCTGGTATGAAGTGGCAGGACTTAAGCTGCATACATGGGGCATCAATGTGGTAGGTCAACCCAGTGTGGGGTGTTGCAACCCAAGCAGTACAGAAGGCAGATAGGAGGTTGGTTACATAGAGTTGGATTGATTAAATAAATAAATATAGTAAGAGCAATGAGAGCTATGTGTCTCACTATTGGAGAAGCAAATTACAAATATGGCAAGAGAAAATCAGAACCCTGTGCTGGTGATGTGAACACAGGGGTTTAAGATGTGAGAGAGAGAGAGAGAGATGGATAGAGATTATAGATAGATGGCTAGACAGTTAGATTTTTTTATATGTCAAAGTGTACATGCACACATCTGCACATTCCCCAGCTTTGTGCACTGAGAGGATCTGGGAGCAGTGACACTCCAATAGCAATGAGCATACTGAGGGCATAGATTTGGGTTTCTAAACACTATTCTCCACTAAAGAACATAAAAGAATCTTGGATAAATGGCTGATTCCAGAGCTGGGCTAAGGAAAGCACCAGATAAGCCTGAAACCTCTTTTGTACCAAAAAGTTCAAAAGTAATCAAAGAATTTAGAAACACGTCACACCCAAAGTATACAGAAGCCAGCCTGAAGGGACTCCCCCTAGCCAAATATGGAACAATATTAGCATGAAAATAAAGACGGTAACTGATTATAACCCATTAAATAAAATAGAAATCTGTGAGTCCATACTGATATAAATAAATTGCAAATAACAATAACAGATATGATGGAGCATCAATCCCATCAGCAACTTTCTCTCACATGCTTCAGAAAAGAAAAGAAAATTATTTTTACTGCAAATTTTCTGCAAACTTGGGATCTTTTCCAAATTAAAAAAAAAAAAAAGTTCAAGAATGCAGGACAACTGGCCCAGTCTCTTCAATAAATTTGTGTCATGAAAAAAGGGGTAGATTAAAAGAGGCTTGTGGGACATAAGCAGATGCAAACATGGTCCTGGATGAGATTCAGGTTTGGATAAACAGTGATAAGGCACATTTTGGAGACAATCGGGCAATGTAAATACAGTTTATTATTAGATGAGATGAAATGTGCTGAAATGGAAAAGTGGAGATCATTGATCAGAAAAGGAAAAAAAAACAGGCAATAAAATAGAACAGTAGTATCTATCATGATCTCGTTTTATAGAAAAGAGAGAAATATAAATAAAGTTCTGGAAGGATAAATACTAACCTTAGCACTTGTACTTACTGAGGGGTGGGAATACTTTTGTTCTGTGATTTTTGCTTGTCCTTATTTTCTGATGTATGACAATGGACAGGCTCTGATTTTGTAGTAGTAAAAGATAATCTTTAAAAATAAAATTTAAATAACAGAATTAAATATTCACATTTGTATCAGCTGGGACATGTTGATGTTCCAGAAGACATATGGGCAAAGGTCTGAAGCAACTTATCTGTAGCATAGGGTCCCTAACTCTGCTATATGTGTCTGAGAGGTGCCAAAGGGGTGTGTATGGCTGTACCAGACCATTAAAATTTTTTATTGTTTATTTGTTTGGGGGGAGAGAGAGAGAGAGAGAGAGAGAGAGAGAGAGAGAGAGAGAGAGAGAACACAAGCAGGGTAGGGGCAGAGAAAGAGAGGGAGAGAGAATCCCAAACAGGCTCCTTGCTGTCAGCGCAGAGCCCAATGTAGGGCTCAAACTCACAAACTGTGAGATCATGACCTAAGCTGGAATCAAGAGCCAGACGTGTAACTAAGCCACCCAGGCACCCCTGTACCAGTCCGTTTTAAATACCATATAGAAATGCCTCAGTTATCTTGCCTGCAAAATGGGTACTAATACCCTGCCTCAGGAGGAGATTATCGGGAGTATTATATGAGTTAATATATTTGTAAAGTGCTGAATAAATTATTAATAGATACCAATAGCACCTCATTTATACAAGTACAAAATTTGTGATCATCTGTTTTTTGTTTTATAAAGAAAATGAAAAAAAAACCAAGCAGATATAGCTTCCCAGACAGTAGTTCCCCCTGATATGTACCCCCCCCCGCCCACAAGATGCCTGAAACCACAGATGATACTGAACCCTATATTTTATGTTTTTTATACAAACATACATATGATAAGGTTTAATTTATAAGTTAGGCACAGTACAAAATTAATAACTATAACAAATAGAAAAATAGAATAATTACAATATACTATAATAAAAGTTATGTGAATGTGGTCTCACTCTCGAAATATCTTACTGTACTCACCCTTCTTCTTGTGATGATGTGAGATGATGTAATGTGTTCTGATGAAATGAAGAAAGCTGAATGTCCTAGACATTGTGACATAGCATTAGGCTATTGTTAACCTTCTGATAACACGTCAGAGGAGGATCACCTCCTTCCCAGACCAGGGATGACCATGGGTAACTGAAACCACAAAAAGTAAAACCATGAATAAAAGGAAACTACTATATTTATTTTATGAATTCTTACAGTGTACCTTCTGTATGCTACACACTATTCTAAATGCTCTACAAATGATAAATTTTTAATCATCATAATCATCATCATAATCATAATAATCCTAGGAGGAGGGTAAGCCTGTCCCTCCCCCATAGTATAGATGAAGGAATTGAGCCACAGGGTTAATTAACTTATGGAAAGTCACACAGCCAGTAAGAGCCATGGACAGAATTAGAACTAGGCAGTCCAAACTCTCAGTCTCAACCGAGGGTGTTACTCTTACCAGCACATAACCAAGTACAGGAGAGAACTTTAATTCATATACCAATTGCTTTCTAAAAGTTCACTTGTAAGCCAATGTTTCAAGTTCTAATCAATTTTCCACCAAAACAATATTGTAAATTAGGTTTAGTTCCTAAGCCAACCTATTTATATAGACCAAACATATTTAATTCACAACATGGCTGATTCAGAACAACCATGGCCTCAAGGTCAGTGTCCCTCTGGGTAGAGGATGGGGAATAGGTTTCATCTTCTGACCTGGTTGCAATCAATTACTTGTGGCTACAGGGAGTGCTGTCTGGAGAAGAATTCTGAAGTTGGCCTTAGCAGGAGAGCATACTGGGATCAATTAATGATGTCACCATGAATGGAGAAGTAGGAAGAGAGGCCCAAAGCTGGGCACTGGCCATTTGCACTCCAGACCCTTTTAAACACTGACACTAAGCTGGAAGCTAAGGTTTGCAATTTGAAGTCTGGACACTTCTCAGTCTTGAGCCCTGAGGAGTCCAGGGAATGGGGAAAAAAGGGATGGGGCAGGGACAGCTAAGGGGGAGGCAGAGACGGCCTGGGGCTTTGGGGATAATGTGGGAGGGCCTGGTGAAACCAGTGGCTAGAGCTCCTCTAATGGGGTGACAACCGCAGAATTATGGGTAACTCCTAAGTTGAATATTCCTGTGTTGGCCCCTGTCCTTCCTCACATTGCAGGCATCACCCCAGTGATCCACACAGCAGCAAGCATGAGCAAGGTTTCGACATTGTCTACTCTTGTGGCATTTCAAAAAGTTGTCAGAATGGTTAAATGACCCATTCCAGGTCACACAGCGAGGTCAGAACATCTGTCATGAGCTATATATAAAAGCAATGTCAGAGTAGAATGAAAATGAGTACATACAACCCAGTAAGTTGATCCCACAAACCACCAATTTACGTACTGGACTATTTAAGGTTTGGGGTGGGTGGATCCTCGCACACTCTGCGGAGGTTTTCAGAGAGGGACATTAGAAAGTGAAATAGATTTTGAGTGTGGTTTGCTGAGGATGTATTACTCCAGATAAACTAGAAAAAATAATAACATAGAGCTAAAAGTGAGTCCCAAGCTCAGTTGCATTTGAGAGAGGACAGCAGCCCCGCAGGCCCACAAAATGTCACGTCAGCTTTCGAAGGCACTTCACAGTTGCTGCAACAGCACTATTGGAAGAATGCCAAGGAGCTTTAGAAGCAGCCCAGTCCCTTAGACATAGATGACACTGCCAAGAGCAAAATAAAAAAGGGCCATTGCCTAGCTTGGCATCTGGGTCCTGCAGCTGCCAAATCATATCCAATAACCGTGCCAAAGTAATCCGCAGAGAAATTCCCAATGAGAGGCCCAGTGGCCCAGCAAGCTAGAAAATTGCCTATGATCTAGGCGAGCAATGGGTTCCAGTTCTCCAGTGTCTGCTGTGATTGCCAGGCAACTTGAAGCAAGTCAGTAGGAAGATGTCCATTCCTGTCTTCTTGTTCATAAAATGAGCACTTCACTCGTGAGTGTGTGTGTGTGTGTGTGTGTGTGTGTGTGTGTGAGAGAGAGAGAGAGAGAGAGAGAGAGAGAGAGAGAGAGAGAGAGAGAGACACCAAAGAGAGGCATTGGGAGGTGATGATAAAATGAACATTAAAGTTTTTTTTCCCAAATTATCTAGAAGATAGGGTCATATATGATTCAGTGAACTGAAAAGAAGGGTGGGGAATAAAAAAAGACTCTAGCCACTTCCTAACCCCTTCTACCAGCAGAATAGAAAACTGCAACAACACAAAGACTAAAATCCCACCCTGTAGCAAGAAAAGCCATGCGTGCTCTGCTAGGGAGAAAAAAGGAAGCAAAGCAAACACTCAGAAAAGTTGGCCAAGCCAGGCAGAAACTCGTCTCCCACCTGCACATCTGCCTTGGGCTTTTCTTCTTTTCAGATTGTTGCAAGAAAACAGATGGCTGCAGAAGCCTGAATTTTAAATTTATGAATGGAAATTTGAACAGATGTTAGCAATCAAGATGGCATATAAGAATTTTTTTCATACCATGTTTACAGCCCAGGCTCTTTCACAGAAATGGGAGAGAGGGTCATAAAAAGGGTAGTTTTTGATCTTAGGACAGACTGGATCCAGCATGGTGATTATGTGGCACAATAACGGAAATGTTGAAAGAACAAAGAAAGAAAACGCTAATCAGCACCCTGTATAAATGCTAAATATTTATCTACAAAATGATAAAATGTATCTGCAAGAAAACCATTAACCCATCAGAGCACTTTCTGTGTTTTAAGTAGGTGAAGTTCAAGCCCAAGGTTTTAACAAATATCTGTGAATGCCTACTTATTTAAATTCTGTTTAGACTTTTGACATGATATGGATTGTTTCATTTTGTTTTGTTTGGCTGAAAGTCCCAGGCATATGAGACCTTACTGGATTTCAGAGAGGAATTGAGTAAAAGGCTAATAAGAGAGATCTGGCTATGTGCGCATGCTGCTTTCATCCAGTGCTAGGAACTTGGGTTAGGTACTAAGGGCAGGTGGGGAATAGCAAAATGAGTCAAACCTGATCTGGGTCCTCAACACACTTAGAACTGAAGGTAAAAGCAGGTGTGTATAACACAAAGCTGGAACAAGTTATATGTTGAAGGTGGTTGGAGTGAAGAGATAGGAGTGGGATTGATAGGGGACTGAATAATGACTGGCTTCTGATATCCTATGGGAAGAGTCTGGAGCTTGGGGCCATCTGGAAGAAGAGTGTCACACAGGGTTTGCTAGCAATTCCTATTGGCTGCACTGTCAAAGTATAGGGTGGCCATAAAGTTTAGAAACATGGATCATATTGTTATCAGGCATTATACTACAATGTCAATAAGTCATTTATTATGTATTCACCTGGGTTTCCAGACTTTGTGGCCACCTTGACTCTCCAGAATCCCGTCACTTCTTGCCATTTCCATCCACAATGATGGTCTCTCCTCGAGTACCAAATCTTCCTGCTCTCGTGTTTGCCCACATCCATCGCCCATAAGCAATCAACCCTCAACCCAATAATCAAAGCAATCCCTTTGACGCAGTTGTCTTCAAAGTGGGGTCCCTGGATTAGCAGTAGCAGCTGTACATGGGGAAAGTCGATGGATGCAGGTTTTCAGAATCAGAAATTCTGGAGGCAGAGCCCAGAAAGCTATGTTTTAATAAGAGCTCCTGGTGATTCTGATGCCTGCTAAGGTTTGAGAATGAATTGTAAGTCTAGCTCAGATAATATCACCTTTGGCTCAAAATCCTGTAACAGCTAAGGTCATCACAATGGCTACAAGGTCATACATACCCCATCTGGCCCACAGATCTTTCACTGGCCCAGCACTCTCGTCCCTGGCTCACTTGCTCCTCTGCCACACTCAAGGCCTTGGCAGTTGTTCCTTCTGCTAGGAACACTACCCAGCACCCCAGACCTCCCTCCCCTAGCTACCATGGCTCAATCCCTCACCACCTTCAAGCCTCTGCTCAAATGACTTTTTGTTAACACGTTACACATTTGTTGTCTGCCTCTTCCCACTAGAATGTAAGTTCCTTGAGAGCCGGGAATTTGTGCTGTCGGTTCCTGTATTCTCAGAGCCTGGAACGATTCCTGGTACACAGTGAGTGCCCAGGAAACACTTTGTGGAGGAATGAATAAATAGTCCCGTATTGAGGTGCTACCAGATGCCAGATAACACGCTAAGCTACCTCACTGAATGTGCCTCCCTGAATTCCCACAATAAGCCAGTGCACTGGATGTTGTTATCTTTATTTTATACCTGCGGAAAAGAGGTAACATACTAAAAAAAGAAAGGACTGAGATACAGGTTATCAGAAAAGGGAACTTCACAGTCCCCAAATTCTGGGTCTGACATGGAACCAAGTACATCTACATTTTGTATCCTCTTTACTGCTTTTCCTTGCAATTGGTCCGGACAGAGGAAATGGGAGCTTACCCTGGTATTTACCTAAGCAGAAAGTAATTAAGGAGGCAAAAATCCTGCTTTCAGTGATCCCAGGACAAGGCTACAAGTGGGAAAATGACTGTGTTGTTTGCTGATGTTTTCCTATTGTAAACACAAATAATAGATCTCCTGAACATGCAAATAATTCTACTCCTCTGCCCAATTAACTTATTTTCTTTTAAAAACAGTTCATATGGTATGTTATTAAGAACCTGGTAGAAGTGGATACTTCATTATGCTTATTAATTTGCTCAAAAATGAGCTATGATGCATGATGGGGATTCCCCTCCCCCCCCCCCCCCCTGCAATGAAAGATTGTTTTTCCCTGCTAAGCATCTGTGAAAATGTAAACCCAATTCTGTGACTGGTACTAAAGAGTGAATCTGGTAGTGGTTCCTCTAAAAAGACAGACTGTGCCAGAAGGCAGACCCAGCGTCATCCTCCTTCTTTATCTTTTACCTCTCCAAATGATCTCATCTAGACCCATGGTTTTAATACTATCTATATACTGTTCATTCCTGTCATCAGTCAGGGTAGAGGAAGGAAAACAGAACCCATGCTGGGCAATGCAATAGAAGGAATTCAATCCAGGGACTTAGTTACAAAGATGTTGGAAAAGTTGTAAGAGCAAACTGGGGATGGCAAAATAACCCAGGCAAGATAGCAACAGCAGGAAGCTGCTACCCTCCCTAAGACTGGAGAGACCAAGAGGGAAGATGGGGTTCATGAGAGTTTAGGAACAAACTAAACTAGTGGGAATTCAAACCATTGAACAGATACATTAATGCCAGAGATGCTGCCCAAAGCTGGGACAGGGAAAAGTACTCTGACTTTTCCCTTCCTCCTGACCTGTAGTCTTCTGCCAGTAACCTTCCATTGGCCAAACTTTCCTAGAAGCCAGTTGGCAAGGAAGCTTGGGAAACGTGGTTTGCATGGGTCATCCCTCTCCCTGCCCTCCAGCTTCCACACAGAGTAGAGCAGGGAAAATAAGGAAATGGGAGTGCCAACAGGCAAGTGATTGACAGTATTCCCATATTAATATCTCTAGCTCAGACCTCTTTGAGCTCCAGATTCTTACATTCAGTTGTTCACCTGACACCTCCACTTGGGTGTCTAATAGTTCCTTTTAACTTAATTTGACCCAAAAGGAACTCTTATCAGCCAACTCCCCAATATTCCCCTTCTCAGAATGTGACTCACTCAGCTTAGCCAAAAATATGGATGTCATCTTTGATTGCTTTCTTTCCTTACTCCCTACTTCTTCCAACCTTTTAGCAAGATCCACTTGATTCTTCCTCCCCAAACAATTCCTCTCCACTCTTCTCCATCTCCACCATTACCACCTTAGGCTCAGCCACTGCCATTTCTCCTCTAGGTAACAATAATGATCCCCTAAGTGGCCATGTTACCCCTCCCCCACTGTGTCTCCTTGTAATGGATTATCCAGGGGTTGGGTCCTGACGATCTCGAGGGCAGGTGTAAGAAGTCAGGACTGTATTCTAAGTGCTATAGGAGCCATTGCAGAGAGTGGCATAAATAATTTTCATCATAAAGCAATCAGGCTAGCTTCATTGTGGGGAATACAATTAAGGGAACAAAAGTGGGGGAAGGAAGACCAGTAAGGAGGCAATTACACTTCTCAGCCTTCTTACCCCACCTTTTGTACCATGGTCTACTACCAAGGTCAGATATTGGCCTTTTTACTGTTCTTCCAACATGCCAAGCTCCTTCCCTGCTTAGAGCTTCTCACAGCCTGGGATGAATGTCCTGATTTTACCACCGCTGGCCACACATCTTTCAGGCCTCACCCTCTCAGAGATCTTTCCTAACCAGGCTGTAATAATCATAGCCCCATCTCTCTCCTTTGGGGTAAAAGTAGGATTGCACTTCTCTGCACCCTGGAAGTTAGTTGTGGCCACATGACTTGCTTTGGCAAATGAAGTGTGGGTGGAAAGTAACATATGTCACTGCTAGGTAGAAGCCTTAAGAGCCACTGTGTGCTTACCATGATTTTCCTTCTACCACAGTGACCAGCAGCATTCCAGATAATATGCACTCCATTGACCGGAGATTGGGGCTGAGGGTGACAATTATTCATAGCAGAACTCTGCCAATCCACAGACATGTGGCATAAGCAAGACATAAATCTTTGCTGTTGCAAGTTACTGAGACTTTGAGATTGTTACCGCAGCATACCTAGCCTAGCTGGCTAATACAGTCCTTCGGTCCCTTACGTCAGTCTGCATTGTATCCACTGTGGAAATTACCACCTAATGGCAATTCTTGCTAGTTTTGTTTCCTCCACATACTCCTCTCCAAACCCCATGAGAGTACGGTCTCTATCTAACTCACCATTAAACACCAGCTTCCAGAAGAGTGCCCAGGGCATACTCAGTAGGCAAATATCTGATTAAACCTCTGATGACTTGCACAAGCATTTGTTATTTGAATGCTACTTTGACAAGGCAACTGGAATGAATGAATCTTGCATTTGTGCCATCAGAAACACCAAAGCCTAAAGCTTTCACTTCGTTTGTACATTAGAACTGTTGCTTGGGTCACATACATCCTTCCAGCTCATTCACAGGAAACCAAGTTGCCCCCAAAGCCACCATGGTTCCTTGGTCAGAAAAAGCTTTGCTAAAAACCATATGCAATGGATAAACAAAAAGAAATGAAATCTTAGAACCATAAATCCTAAGAGTGAAGTCACCCAGAATTAGGAAACAGCATGGGACAAAATTCATTTTGATACTGTTTTTACCACTAACTGGCACACAGTTTTTCTATTCTTTTTTAAAGTTTCCCATGCCTGCTAAAGCTGACTTCCCAGAAATAGCAAAATCTCAACTTTCACTATTGTAATAGAATATCAGCACTAAAAACACCTCCATGGTTACTCAATTCAGCCTACACTTATCATCTGGCTTGGTTAATTTTAATTGAAAACCACTTAGGGTCTCACTAATGTCTGCCAGAGGCTTAGAACCTAGAAATTCAGGTTAAGAGATTATGTTGCTTAAAATCATTGCCTTTTAGGGGCGCCTGGGTGCTTCAGTTAGTTAAGTGCCCAACTTCAGCTCAGGCCATGATCTCCCAGTTCATGGATTCAAGCCCTGCGTCAGGCTCTGTGCTGACAACTCAGAGCCTGGAGCCTGCTTTGGATTCTATGTCTCCCTCTTTGCTCCTCCCCCTCTCACGCTCTCTTTCTCTCAAAAATAAACATTAAAAAAATTTTTTTAAGAAGTCATTGTCTTTTAAAAATCATATTAAAAAATATTTTCAACCACCCCATTATAGAATTCTAATAAAGCTGTAAAGACAATTGTCATAAAATTCACCCTGCAATATTTTTAGGCTTTATATTTTTGTTCCTCACTTAAAAATTTACCACATGCTTTTACCATAAGCAATTTCACTATGCTTATAAGTTTTCAAAATGTCTAAGGCACTGAAGAAGTAAGCTCCTAAAAACCAGGAAGTTGCTATTTATTGTCCCTGTTCTTGAAGGACCCAGCATCCTTTGCAGGACATTCACATTCCTTCAGGCAACCAGAATTAGGTAATTGTGTTCTACTAATTTAGGTTAATCTCCTAGACCCTACAAAATCAGACTATATTCTCAATAAGCAAGGGTCTTTTGTCTAATTTGCAAAAATGAATCACCAAAATTCCACTAAACATTCAATCTGAAGCTATCAACTTCCAATGTGAATAGATGACAATTTTATTAACCAGGTCCTAATTCTGAAGTTCAGGTACTATGTACCTGCAGCTGTAACTTAAAAAAACAATGCAAAACAAAAACACACAACATCAGCTCATCCCACTTTCCCCATCCACCGAAAATGGGGCAATTTCAATATTGCAAGCCTTTTATACAAAAAGCCATATTCACACAAAGGAAATCACTTACATGTGGTTAAGGAAACAGGAAGTTTTCATATTGGCTTTAATGTTTATAATTTTACCAAAATTTTCCTGAACTTGGTAATCGTTACTAACATTTCTTGTAGTACTAGTCGCTGCATCTTAAAAATAAAAAATAAAAACTAGGCAGAAAACATACAGTTGAATAAAACTGGATGTCAGTCTATACAATGATTTTTTTTTTACTTTCAGCATGACAGACTTTATTTTGGCACTTTAACAAATATTTTGCTTTACAGCAGTGACAAAATATTTGCCAGAAACTTTCTTTTCTTGGCACGGATATTCCAAGCAGTTGTTATTCTACAAACTCAATTTCACTATGCTTTTGCACAGTTAGAGGTATACCCACTACATTCTTAACCTCTGTAATCGAGGGATATTGTGCAACTTTAGAAGGTGCTAGAACTTCCTTTTAATCACTCCAAAGTGGATTGACTCTGTAAGTGATGGGACAGGAATTTGAGAATTAAGGCCATTAAGAATTTAAGTAAACACTGTTCCGAGTGCTGTTTAAAAAAATTTTTAATGAGTTATGTGGTAATTCCAGGAAACGGTCTCTAAATGAAGCAGTATTCATACTTTATTAAAAGTACATTATGTATTGAAAGGGTTGCTGTTTTTGCGGTGTTCTTCCTACTTGGGCGGCTCACACGTTAAAACAAAATTTATGGTTAAAACAGAAAAGGAAATGTTCAGTTCGAAGGAAATACCCAGCCGGGTACCCTCATACTTCCATCTCCTCCTCAGGAACCCCTGCTTTGCAGCTATTTCAGTGTCCAGCAGTGAGGCCCTCCTTTTAATGCACAGAGCCTCCCTGCCCTTCTTCCCTTCCCTATGGTGTGAACTATGGCATTCCGTCTATTGGTTCTTCCGTTAAGCTTCAGGAGAGATTTGGAGCACAGTTTCCAAGGTAAATCAGTCTTCAGTCTATAGGACAAAACCTTAGATACTGACATCAGGAGAGTCCCCTTCGGTTCTTTGGAATTTAACTCCTAAAAATTATTTGCAAAAGCAGGCATCCCTCTCAACATTGCCGTCAGCTATCCTACAAAGGCTGCCAACTTCACTATTCCTTCCCTGGCAGTCTTCCAATATCTACACCCGAACACACACAGGATACATTCAGATTTCCTCTGGCCAATTCAGAAGTGAATCTGGTAATAAACAGCCTCATCGATGAGCTCTTTGGTTTTGATTTACAGACACTCTATGGAACACTCAGAAATCAAACCCACATCATCCTTGAGAGCAGATGGTCATTTGCAAAGGGGAGATGTACATTTGATCGAAAATGTACAAAATTTATAACAGTGACATTTTCAATATTAGGCCACATGATTTATTCAGTAGTTTTTATGTTCCCAAATTACAATTGATGTCTATTCGTAAGACTACAAAAGTTACCATTAGAATTGTCTGTGCTTATAAAATACCAACTTTTTTTTAAACTGTTATATATACTCATTAACACCAGTCTGCAACGAGTTACATAGAATCATAGGCACTTCAAAGGCTTAAAAAGACGTTTACAACTTAAATGCATTTTTAAGAACAAAAACTGATTTTTCCTTAAACCCCTACTCGTACCTTCAAATTGCAAGAAATTAACAAATACAGTGGCCAAAGGAATCTGCAGCAACTTCTCAAAATACTGTTAGCATCTTTGGGTTTGCTGAGGCTCGTCAGTAACTCACATCAAATCCTCCCAAAAGAAGATCTGATTAGATAGCTATGACTGAACAGTTTTGTGGTAATAATCCAATTTTACACATTAATTTGCTGTTGCAAATCTGCCTGAAGCTACAGGTAATGAAAAACAAAGCAAGTGTAAAATGGATAGTCTGACACTTAAAAATTTATACAAAGTGGAGGTTAAAGTTTACATATCTGAAAATCACATATACACTAAATTACCATTATCTGAATTATCCAAAGACAAATTGCACCGTAACAGCTACAAAAGGCATAGAGTTTTGTTTTGTTTTCAAGGGGACAAGAGGGAAAGTGCAGAGGAGAGGGGAACAGATAAATTAACAAAGTAAGACCACTTGGTAAGGTCAATCAGAGACACGCGGACACAAATTAAACAGCTTTCATCTTCGAACCGTAGGATAAAAACGATCATTTTGTATTTGCGCATAAAAGTTTAAACCGATTCCATGAACATAGAGGGTTTTCATAACATAATATTTTGCCACTGCTATTCACAGAACACTGCAGATGTTAAGTTTTAATTTTATGTTGTTCTAAAGAAATACATGAAAAGTTTTAAATACAATGGGATTTTTATCATTAAAGTGCCAGAATGGCTCTTTAATGAGAAAAACAAAAAACAAAGATCTTCATTATTCTATGCAAAAGCTTTATTTTTAAAAGTTCAGTGATCTCATAAATAGAGACACTAAGTGGGAGTTTCACGCGTAAAACTCCTTAGTAGGTGCCTTCTGATAAGCAGCACTGGATGGTTTACGTTCTCCAAGGTCGTAACTTCCTTCATCCTTCTTCCTCATGCGATACACCAACAGCAGGATAAGGAAAATTGCAAAGAGAAAGCCGATAACTCCACCAGCAATGACAGCTGAAACACGCCAAAAAGGAAGATTAGTTTTAGGACGGATTCAAAGGTTGCAGAAATTAACTCTGTCAGGCCCAATCTGTTTACACTTTTATAAAAGGCTCCATTTGAAAAGCCCCAAAACATTTAGAAACGAGATTCAATGAAACAACCGGGTCATTACACCAATCTGACATTCCCAAGGAAGGTACAATACTTTCTTTGATTAGTATTAATATCATTCAAAAGCCTCAGCAGGAAAAAATCTGGCTGGGGCCTCAACTGACTCCATACTCTAAAATTCCTTAGTGTTCTCAGTACTCACATTTCATAGTCTAATCTTCTAATTGCTTTTTCACCGAAGACACATAACAGGATATAACTGACTTAAGTTTTGGAAGGGTAAATATGAAAAAAAGCGAGCAAATTTCCTTTCTAGTCTTGGCTTTGGGACTATCCTTTCGAGGACTAAGTGTTCTTAAATCTTGCAAATCTTCCCCTTTAAAATCAAATAATACTTCCATCAGGTAAGCTCTGATTCGAGATAGCATTCTTGATGCCTTGGGCATTATCTGTGTCAACTGCCCTCCCCATAAAGAACTTTTCCTTCTCTTGAATTTATTTTGGCATCAGGATGACTTGGAGCAGGACTGATAGAGCTGCAATCCCACCACCCCCCACACCCGGTTGTTCTGGACCAATTCAGTTCTGAACTTTCCTCTTCTTGCATCAGGCGGTAGGATGAAGGAGCTGACAGAAAATAAAGACAACATTTGCCTAACTCCTGTCTCTTAAGACTGCTCTCAGCAGGAAGGTGACATTCAGCAAGCTTGGCCTACACCTCTGAATATCACTTAGCCAAACAGGCCTATTTAAGGACCTTCCCACCAGGCCCCCACTGGGTTACTCACCTGCCAGGACTTCTGTTCGTTTAAACAGATTGTCTGAGTGTTTCTCAGTATACACATTTGTATCGTCTTCAGCTGGGTCCATCTTCCTTTCTGAGTCAGACAGGTGAACTTTTTCCTTATCAATTTCTTCAGGTGACTGATATTGGAAAAAGGAAAAGATTAAAAAAAAATCTGTATAATGTGCTGGAAAGAAGATACAATAGATATATTCCAAGGTTTATTTTTTTTTTCAAACAATGAATGTGGGAAATAATTGGAATAAACACCAATGGGCAAGTTTTATGATGGACCCACGCTGTTCATGGTTTCATATAACACCCATCACAGGTATAGGCAAAGACACTCACTCATAAGATCTGTTTTCTTACCACTCTTCAGGCTACAACTCTCTCTCTCTCTCTCTCTCTCTCTCTCTCTCTCTCTCTACACCAACCCAAGAGCATGGCCCCAAGCCTCCTTATTCCTTCATCTCTTTGCCACATGGGGCTCTGTGATGACAGCTTCCTCCCAGGCTTTCTCTCCAGGTGTTCTCCAAGGCTCTCCCTACTACCACTCTGCAGACTAGCTCCCCAGGCTTACTCCGTAATGCTCCCCTCTACCTATTCACTCTTACACTTTCAGCAAACCCTGAACTAGAACTTCAGGAGTCTGGGTTCTATAAGCAGCTCCCGTGTGATCCACACCAAGTCATACCACTTTCTCGCACCTTGGTGTCCGTGGCCGTTCAGTGACGTGCACTCCCAGCTTCTTGGGTATCCCACAATTCTAAAGCTCAAATCCAAGATGGTAACTCTCAGAAGCTCATCTCCAGCCAGCATTAATCCCAACCCCCCAGCAGCCTGCAGGACACTAACTAACCCCTGGCTGTAGCACTGAATAACACTGATCTTCTTTTCTATGTCTATTAATGGTACCAGCTATTCTTTTGGGGCCCCCAAAGTTATTTGAGCACATTTCAAATCCTATGTTTTGCCACGTCACAGTCCTGCCAACTTGCCTTTCACCATTCTCTCATATTAAGTGTCTTCCTCGGCTCCCCATTTCCACAGCCCTGTTCAGGTGTTTATCACATCACACCCACGTTCTTGCAGCAAACTCTTGAAGTTCTACTTGACCGACACTACTGATGAAAACACTGTCAACTGCATTGGCTATTATTATAGACAATAATCCTTATCAGCTCTACTAGTCTGCCTACAAACAGCCAAGTCCATGTTCATTAGGACTCTCAGCTATGGTCCAGTTAAGTGACTGATTGCTTTCTGAAGGCCAGAGTTCATCCAAAATGGGAGCCAGCTACTCGTCTACTCAAGTCTAAATATAAAAAGGAAAGACCTCACCTTTTTGGGGTGGCTTAAGGTCACTGGTATATCCAGGAAGGACCACTAACCAGACCAGGTAGATCCATCTGAACTCCAGAGTATGTGAGGTCATGGGTCCCTGCCTCAGTGAACTGAACACTAGGCTTCCAAAGAAACTAACCTGGGGCCGCCATCTTCTTACAAGGACAGTCCATCAGTGCACAAACTTCCAGGTGTTCTGGATGGAACATTTATCCTTTAAATTGAAATGTTTTATTGTATAGAAGGAGGGGTTTGATTCAGAAGGATTATTTCTACAGGATGGAACTAATCTGAAATACCTTAACTCTTGTGGATATGTGCAAAATGAAATTACAAAAAGGCAACACAGATGATTAAATGAAGTCAAAGATCTGTTGCATCCACGTCTGGTTGTTGGGATGCCTTGGAAATGTATCCGAAGTAAAAGATGATGAGTAATGCTCTGCTTCAACAAACACCTGGGTTCTTTTCATTGCTGTCACATAAATTTATAACAAACTAGATAGGATATCTGTAACAGTGACGCTGACGCCACTGTCAGACCCATTCAAAAGTTGACATTAATGGTATCCTAGAGGCAATGCTTAACTAAGCCGTACCATGGAACTATAAGAAAATTAAATCATTAATTATCAATAGTATCATTATCAGTACCTAGGATGAGGAGTAGCATGCCATAAATCTCTCATGAAGCAATGAATAATCACTCCATTGAACATAAATGATACTAGGAATATACATATATTAAAATGTTTGGAGATTCTTAATTTCTGAGCTCATCTGCCAAACATCTATCTATCTTCTTTATCTAGACCTGACACAATTAATTCCTTAAGGCCAATTTTTAAAAATTGAAATCAATTTTAAATTCGTTCTTGTCAACTGACCAGAACTCGATTGTCACATTAGATTTTGTTTAGGGTACAATTTTTATCACTGAAAGCCAAAACTGGGTTTCTTGCCTCAAGCTAGTGGGTCCTAATGGTCACAAGAGATTCAGCCATGACAAGCGGTCAAATAAAACCGCGGAACGCCAAATGCATCTTTCAACAGTCACACTGGAGAACTGTGCCACCCACACTGAGGGCCCCCTCCCCATTCTCCCATCAATGGCAACAGTTACCCTGCATTCCTCCCCTTCTTCCTTCTTCTCTCATTCGTTCAACTCCATGCACTGACAGAGCAGCTCCCGCACATGGAGCCAGCACACGCTAGTATGTCTGCCCGTGTTCAGGGACCTTCTTTTTTCCTCTCGCCTGGCCTGTGAAGTCAGTCTGCTACTGACAGTATTTGGTTCTTCTTAATCCTACAGAGCATCCTCCAGTGTGAGGAGGGTTGGCCACGGCCCCTCCACATCTGCAGCAACGCATCCAGCTCTGTCACTCACTGTCCTATTCCCATGCAGCGGGGACACAGAGGGAGGGACATGAAAGTGTGGGAAGCTGTCATGCGTTCCTGCCTGTAGAGGGGCACTTCTTACTCCAGACGAGACGTGTCACTACCTTCAGGGGACAGTCCTCTACATCTTGTCTCCTACTAAAGCTTGGCAGCAGCTCGTTTCTGACCAACAGATGGAGGAGCTCTCAAAGGGGACACTTGTGTTTCTAAGTTTTCATAAGCAGTCTGCGAGCCCTGGGCCATCTACAAAGCCTCCTACTGCAGTTATAAGGCTTATCTGGTGATTGCTCTAACCAAATTCAGTCAAGGCTTACAGAATGCTTCCCGGGTCTCAGGGGCCATACTATAGGCACCCACCCACATTTAATCTTCTCACGGACCCATGAGGAATGGCTCAGAGAAGCTAAGAAATTTGACCAGATCCAGGATTTAAAGCCTAGGCCTTCTTCAGACTTTCATATGCATTTTCCAACTTAAATAGCTTACCCACTAGTAGGTGGTCGGCTAATTACAATATAATGATAATAAGGCCAAAATCACCAGTCTCCTAGTTTTCAACAACTAGTACTTTGGCTCTAAATCCAAAGACCTTATTTCTTAATAACTCAGCCCTCAAAATGAATATATTGAGATGCAACCACGTTCATCATTATCCCTGAAAGAGGTCAAGTCTGTATTCTGCCGATGACAGGCCTGAGGAGACTTTAAGAAGTAACTGAATGAGGGGCGCCTGGGTGGCGCAGTCGGTTAAGCGTCCGACTTCAGCCAGGTCACGATCTCGCGGTCCGTGAGTTCGAGCCCCGCGTCGGGCTCCGGGCTGATGGCTCGGAGCCTGGAGCCTGTTTCCGATTCTGTGTCTCCCTCTCTCTCTGCCCTTCCCCCGTTCATGCTCTGTCTCTCTCTGTCCCAAAAATAAAAAAAAATTAAAAAAAAAAAATGTTAAAAAAAAAAAAAAAAAAAGTAACTGAATGAGACAGCAACCTGGAGTTTCCTTATTCCAGAACCTGTTTCATCATGTGTTAAGTTCACAATGGTTTTAACTCAGAAAAAAATTCTTCATGAACTGAAAACAAATTTTCTTGGCTTAAGCCCAAATAAACAGAAAAAAATTTTTTTTTTTTTTTTTTTTTTCAACGTTTTTTTGTTTTTTTTTTTATTTATTTTTGGGACAGAGAGAGACAGAGCATGAACGGGGGAGGGGCAGAGAGAGAGGGAGACACAGAATCGGAAACAGGCTCCAGGCTCCGAGCCATCGGCCCAGAGCCCGACGCGGGGCTCGAACTCACGGAGCGGGAGATCGTGACCTGGCTGAAGTCGGACGCTCAACCGACTGCGCCACCCAGGCGCCCCAAAAATTTTGTTTCTTAACTGGGTTTTGAGACCCTTAGCACCCTATAAAAAATATCCATATAGAAGCTAGGCCGGGGCGATAAAAGTAGTAGGTAGCTGAGTGAGCTACTGAGCTATGAAGAGACGCGGAGGAACCTTAAATGCATATTGCTAAGCGAAAGAAGCCTATTTCAAAAGGCTATATACTGTATGGTGATAACTCTATTACATTCTGGAAAAACCCAACCATGAAGACAGTAAAAAGATCAGTACTTTCTGGGGGTGGGGGGGGGGGCAGGAGAGATAAAGAGGCAGCACAAGGTACATCTGTCAGAACCCACAGAAGGTACAACACCATGAGCGAATCCTAAGGTTAACTATGGACTCTGGGTAAAAATAATGTATCAATTAGGTTCATCAATTGTAATAAATGTACCACTCTGGGGGGTAGGTGGTGTCTGTGTGAGGGCAGGGGGCACATGGGAACTTTCCACTCAATTTTGCCATGAACCTATAACTGCTCTGAAGAAAAACGTTTATTTAAACAACAATGAAGGAGTCGGTGGGTAAACGTCAAAACGATCATAAAGAGTAAGAAAGAGCCATTTACAGCAAGATGATGAAAGACCATTTGTCCTCACATAATTTTAAGTGGGGCTTCTCAAAAGGAACATTGTGTGCAATTTTTAAACTGAAACACTTACAACAACCCGGGAATGCAATGCAAAACAAACACACCTTCGTCTGAGCAGGTATCTTGTTCTGGATCTCCCATGTCGTGGTTTCCACTTTGGGAACAGCACTAGTGAACCCTATCTTTGGAAGTGGTCGGGATGTGGTTGTCTCCGGGCTCTCTACGTCCTCATCAGCTCCTGGAAAAAAAACAAGCAAAGAGGAGCTGAGCACATGAATCACAACACAGATTTCTATATCATCAGATGGTACTGTTCAGGATGGACACTGACAGGGCCATGTGTTTTCAAAATACCTGCTCCTCAGGAATTTGGCATTTAAGGGATGCCAGGTGGCTCAGTCGGTTGAGCCTCTGACTCTTGATTTTGGCTCAGGTCACGATCTCATGGTTCGTGAGTTCAAGCCCCTGCATTGGGCTCCATGCTGACAGCACGGAGCCTGCTTGGGATTCTCTCTCCCTTTTTGTGCCCCTCCCCTGCTTGTGCTCTCTCTCTCCCCAAATAAACTTAAAAAACGAATTCCACACTTAACTTTCCTGCAGTTTTCACTGCGATGAAGTGATTTCCAAGGGATCCATGGACAGCCTGGCATTTTTTGTAATATTATCCTGAACACTCTCAAGGATCTCCTCTTTTACTTGAATGTTCAAACTCTTCTGTGCATGAGATTTCTTCCTTTCCTATGTTGAAACATGCTACATTTTCCATTTCATTTTATTTATTTAAAATTTTTTTTTAACATTTATTTTTGAGAGAGAAAGAGAGACAGAACACCAGCAGGGGAGGGGCAGAGAGAGAGAGGGAGACACAGAATCCGAAACAGGCTCCAGGCTCCGAGCTGTCAGCACAGAGCCTGATGTGGGGCTTGAACTCACAAACTGCGAGATCGTGACCTGAGCTGAAGTCATACATTTAACCGACTGAGCCACCACCCAGGCACCCCTACATTCTCCATTTTAAAACACAACAAAACAACAGAAAGAGAAGACTCTCCCACAGTAGGCCCTTTATTCTCTGAAGGGAACTGCTGCTCTTTCTCTGTTTTTACAGCCAAGACTTTTCCAGTGGTGCTGTGGGTCCTCATCAGCATCCCTGCTCACCAGCTATCTGTACCCCCTCTAGTCAGACCTCCCCTGTCATCACGCTCTCAGTGCTGCTTGTTAATCAGGTCACCAATGTCCTCCACGCTGCCATATCCAAAGGCATCTTCCAGAGTGGTCCTCATATAATTGAGCCTCCTAGCACCACTGGACACTGGTCAGCTATCGTCTCCTTCTTGATATACTATCTTTGGGCTTCTAGGACTTGACTTCCCGGCTTTCCCCCTCACCTCTTGGGCTATTTCTAAGTCTCCTCTGCGGGCTCAGGCTTTTTTGACCTAGAGTTTAAATATCAGAGTTCCTTGAGCATCAGCCCCAGGCTGCTTCTTACTCTACACTTTCTGCCTCACCTACAGCCACGGCTTCAATTACCATCTAAATACAAACAAAACCTAAGTTTATATCATTAGCTTAACTGCTCCTCTGAAATTCAGACCTACACATCCACTGGCCTACTTGACATTTTCACTCCAGTGACTCGAAGGTGCCATCCACCTCTAACGTGTTCAAGACAGAGCTCACAATCTCCCTCTGCCCCTACAGACGTGGCGGTCATCTGGTGTTAACGGGCAGCAAACAGAACCCCCCGTTCCTGGAAGTCACCACTCTGCCTTCCTCTTCCTTACCCCACACTGAATCCATCCCCTAGTTCTACCAATTTTAGTTTCTTAATATGTCTTCACTCTAACAGCTTTTCACAGTCCCAGGGCCACCACTCTCATCCAATGCCACCATAAACTGTCCACAAGCCACCGTACCTGCCTTCTTTCTGAGAGCCCCCTTTTCAGTCCACTGCCCACAAAGTGGCTGTCACCCCATCATCCTCCTGTTTAATATAATGCCATTATAATGGCACTCCACTGCTCGAGATGTATAGGAAATGCCTCAGCCCAGCCTTGCAGGGTCCAGCCCTGGCCCACTTTTCCAGCCTCCTTGAGCCTCATTTTCCCCTGTTGTCCCTGATGTCTTGGCAGAAGCCCTCACCTGGCTAGTTCCTAATTCACCTCCAGACATTAGCACCAAGGTCATTCCCCATGTTATCCTCCCTCTCTTCCATATTACCTCAGTGTCCTCTGTTAAATGGTTTTTAGTACCACTTTTCTTACCGTAATTTAATTGCATTTATCACAAATTTGTAATCCTGCATTTATTTACACAACTATTGATTGAAATCTCCACTAGTAGACTAGAAGCTCTGTAAGGCCAAGAATTGCAACTGTTTGCTCTCCGATTGCCTAATAGAATCCCCAACAGCCACAGGCTCCAATCCAGTATTTGTTCAATGAGTGAGTAACCGCCAACTGCCTGCGACCTGGACACTATTTTTATTTTTATTTTTGCCTTTTACCAGAATCGCATTTAAGAATTTCTGACATTCAAATACAATATTCTTTTTTAAGGTGATCATCTGTCAAATGTGTAACAAACTCAAACTCAACACTGCAACTCTAACCTGCTTCCTCAGACAGGAGCGAAAGACAAATACCTCTAAATTCCTCACAGGATCCTGGTAAAATGAAATAAGTAGTTCGGAAGAGGTGCTGTGTTGGAAACATGGCAAGAGGCTAGGACGCTTTTGTTTTTGTTTTTCAATTTCGCATTTTAAAATATTTTATTCTATCAACTATCTCCTTCAACTTTAGCACGTACACTCATCATACAGAGAAGAAATGGTAGAGTATATCTGAAATACATATGGGATTTGGCATTGAAAACAAATCTAGGACTGGTTCTGGCATCTTTAGCTTTGACCTTTGGCAAGGAATGCTGGCGTCAGTGTCTTCGTGTGTGAAGTGGGGACAGGAACGAACTCTCAGAGGTCTGAATGGGATATATTTTGGAAGCACCGTACATATAAAATGGTATGTAAATGTGTCATTAATAATGATGGTTCTAGAAACACACTTCTCGTTTCTAACAGCCTACCTGATTTTCTGTCAAAGTTTGACACATAATATGCTTGATTTGCTCCTACAATGAATCATTTCCTTGCAAAAAAAATGTTTTTCAATGCCAAATGAAAAATTTTCCATTAACGGCTTTCAAGACCCCCCTTTGTTCACAGCAGTTACAAATATGACTCACTGAATTAGGAGAATCTGTTTTGAGAAGAGAGGAGATTGTGTAAAGTAGAAAACTCCCTCAAGCTAACACTTCTTACGTTAGAGACAGAGGAGTGAACTGCCTCGGGTGGTTCTTCTACTGTATTTATTATCTTTATTAAAGTACATTGACGCTCTTGCCCGAACCAGAGACCCGGGAGCCCCCTTGATCACATCTCTGTCATCCCTGACTTTCAAACTCTCACTGTTCTCTCTGGCCTGAGACATCCCAGCCCAGAGCCCGTTTCCACCTGGGAAACTACTGCTCACACTGTCTTTCTCAGAATCAACATCATCCCCTCTCTCCATTACAAGACCATCTGCTTTCCAGCTTTCAAAACATCATGGCTATTGTCTCCTCTACTGTTTTATGTGTCCTTGTGAGTTAGGACCAATTCCTTTATTGATGGTTTAGTTGGACATTGGATGGTATGTGTGTTCCCTTGTTTTTTGTTGTTGTTTTTTAGTTTTTTGGGGTGTTTTTGTTTTTTGAGGGAGGGAGGGAGGGAGGCAGGCACGCAGGCAGAGGGGGAGAGAGAGAATCTTAAGCAGGCTCCAACCCAGGGCTCAATCTCACCACTCTGAAATCATGACCTGAGCTGAAATCGAGAGTCAGACACTTAACTGACCGAGCTGCCCAGGTGCCCCAAGGTACGTATGTTCCATAGCACCAGAATACTATGTTTACCTCTCAAATTTTTGTTGTACAGCATTTTCCTATATTATATCACTCCTGACATGGTGTTATAATTGTTTTTTTCTCATTTTTACATTTCTCTCAGGCGCTTGGTCCCCTGAAGACAGGGACCAAGTCTTCCTCATCTGTGTCCCAAGAACAAGGCACTATGTCTGGCATACAGTGAATGCCTATGAAATATTTAAGTGAATGGTCGGAGTGTTCATATTCATTAATGCCCATTCTTGAGTCCACACATATAGCATGGCCCCATCTCTTCATCCAGGAAGTACCCTTTAGGCCTCCAGCCATTTCCTCCAGTCCATTTGCTTTGCCATTAGATAGTTAAGATAGGAGTGAGGACAGAAGGAACAATAGCCAAAACCCTGGAGAGGATCCCAGTTTCCAGCTGGGATTGGGCATCAGCTAGGCAGGGTGGCCTAATTCTAGAGTGGGGTATTATGACACAAGAAGGCAGGACAACAAAAGAGCAAAAAAGAACACACTCTCAAGCCCAACTCCCCAGTCCCTACCCCAGCTCCATTACTCTGACAGTGCGATCTGAGGCAAGTTACTCAATCCTTCTGTGCCTCAGGCTTTCCCATGTGAAAAGTGGAGACAATAACAATCTGCCCTTACGTAGATGTTGTAAGTATAGGAACAGCACCTGACACACAGGAAGTGCTTTATAAATTTTGGTTACAACTTCTACCACCTTTAAGCTGCAAATCAATACACCTTTAAGCAGCATAAGGAGGTTTCCAAAGTCCAGAATGATGCACTTCTTTGCAGCAGTGATCTGCCCGGGGCTGGAGCCGAGGTGGAAGCAAGCCTTAGCTCGATCCATCTGATTAATGTATTCAGGATTTCAAATGACCCACTCCAGACCCCTTTCATCTGCAAGGGTGGCAGAGAAGCAGGACTATGTACCTGCTTTCTTTACATTAAACTTCAGCACAATCTTGGCAGAAGTCAGCAAAGTGATTGAACAATAGCTACAAATCTAACAACTCTTGGGTTCTAAGATCTGTGAAATGGGGGCAAAAAGGGGTCCATAGTTATTATTTCCTGGGATACTCTGATGATGACAGTTACAAAGCACTTTTGAGGTGCTAGAGGAAAAAAAGAGGTGCCATGAGTGAAAGATATTAATAGTGTTGTGGGCCATGGAGAACAACTCTTTCCACACTCATTCTGCTAGTGTGATATATATCACTTCCCCAAGAATAACGAGGGCTATTTTTACATTCAGATTGCATTGTAAGCTCATTGTTACTAGGTCAGCCACCACCTCTCTTGTCTCTCTCAGATTTGCTTTTTTCCAACTTAAAACACTCACTCCTATATAGGTAGATCTCTACCAAAGATACAATTGATTTTAGTTTGTTCTTGGTCATTCTGAAGCCCAGGCTAATCTGATTACAGACATCCACATTCAGGGTAACTTTTGCCATCTGTTGAATCTACAGTGAAAACTCAAAACAAGAAGGGTCTTGGAGAAGACTTTTCTAGCATACTGCTGACCACAATTTCCTGACTTGATTGTTAGTTGATATATGCACAAGCTCTTCCTCCTTCCCAGCTTCTTGGAGGGGGGTGCATTCCTGGTACAGGTGAAACATTTATCACTACGGTAGATTGCAAAAATGGCCAGAATCCTTTACTACCCACCCCCCCACCCCATATCCACATCCTCTGCAATGTGACTTTGTACATCCTTTCATTAAGCGTTGGAGTCTGGCCTGGACCTATGACTTACTTTGACCAATAAAACGTGGTAGTGATGCTGTGCCAATTCTAAGCTTAGTGTGCAAGAGGCTTTGCACACTTGTACTTGCCCTCTTGGGATCTCTGCTTCCTCCTCTGAACAAATGGCTGGCCCACTGGAGGATGAGAGACTGTGTAGACCAGAGCCAAGTCTGCCCCAAAGACATGTTAGAGCCCAGTGCAGATCAGCAAAGCTGCATACCCAACCTACAGTTGGCCACTGACACATGAGGGAACCCAGTTAGCCCAGCCTAAATTGCCATCTACAGAATAATAAGCTAAATAAATGATTGTTGTTTTTAGCCACTACACTTCGGGGTGGTTTGTTATGCAGCATTACTGAGCTACTAGATAACTGATACACCAGAGGAGTAAGGATATCACTGTATCATGATTTTATTTGGCTGCCACGTTCTCCCTCCCACTTTTGAGTAAGAAGGCATAACTCTTCTTGGTCCCGCCCATAATCTATAACACAGGATTGGTAGTTTCATGAAACTAGCATTTGAGGGATTTAAGGGTAGATTCCACTTTTATCACTCTGAAAGCCTTCATAATAAAATCAAAACTAATGTTAACAGGACACTGACTACTTGCCAAGCACCAAACTCCTAGAGCTGTAGATATGTTAACCCCGTTAATCCTCACAACCTACGTGATAGAGACTATTACTACCTCCCATTTTATGAATGAGGAAACGGAGGCTCGGCTAAGTCAAATACGTTCCCAAGATCTCACAGCTTAAGTGGCAGAGAGCTAGAATATGCTGCCAGGCATTTTGACTTTTTAACCACCCTGCATCCTGCCTGCCTCCTTGAAATGAGTTCCAGTAGAATGTGTGTGTATGCGCGCGCACGCACACGTGTGCACCTATGCATGTGCATGGGTGTGGGTGCACGTGCAAGCACAAAGAATGGAGGTGGGCATGGAAGTAGCCAGCCTTACCTGAGCCTGATGCAGAAGCATAGTCATCATCATCAATAGGATACACTCCTGAAGCTTCTTCAACAGAGCTGTTGTCGAGGTACATGTCTTTATCAGATGTCGGCTCTGCTCTCTGAGAGAAGAATGAGAAGGGATTCAGGATGGTGAGAGATCAAGAAACATGCTCATTTATCTTACTTGTTCAGGTTTACACCACAGTGACTATCTCTCTCTCCTCCATTCCTCTGAACCCGCATTTCCACCCTCCCCTTCCTCAGGACATCCTGATAAGTCACAGGCTAACCACAGGCAAAAGCCCCCCAAGGAAGCAAGCCTATGTAGCCTAAAATCCAGGAGAACCAAACAGCTCAGAGACGTAAGCACCTATCAGGGGCTTATTTCATTATATTCCACTAAAGCTGCCTGAGTTTGGTGGTCCCAGGGCTAGTTATAAGCCAGCTCAGGCATTCTCTTTGTTACAGGGTCACCAGCTCAGGCATTCTCTTTGTCACAGGGTCACTGTGAGGCTTCCTTACTGGGAAACTTACCAACCATTCAAATTATTTAAGACTTTCTTGGGGATGAATACAATAGTATTACCACACTTCTGCCAAATCATGACCCAAGGATCCATCAAGGCCCTGCAAATATTCGCAGGCTTGGCCACACTCAGACCTTTATCACTACACCCAAGAGCTTCCCAGTTGTCCAGGCAGCCCAGATCCATGCCGACGCCAGGCAGGACACCCTGTGAGCAGCAGTGCCTGTGGGGTTCATCTGACAAGGGCAAAAGCCGCCACAAGCCTGCTTCTAGGGCTCACTGGCTTAGCAGAGCCTTAATGACAAATGCAGATAAACCCACACGAGCACATTCTTTTTATATTACTGGCACTTGGAAACAGCAAATCACACACTTCATATGGAGAGGGATCGTTCGCTAAGTATACCAGCTCCCCAGCTTCTTAGCTCTTCGGTAAGAGTTTTAGTATTAAAATTCACCCTAATCTTGCCAGAAGAGTACTCGCATGAATTGGAGGCAGAGTAGACGTATAATTTTTTTTTAAATGGTTTCAGTAAACTGATATTTTACCACCAGTATCTCATGCAAACCGAGAAACAAAGCAGACTGTCAGATTCTAAACAACATTTGTGTTTAGAAACGGGCAACACTCGTTATTGTCCTATTTTTAAATATAAATTGAATGTTTGTTCCTAACAGGAATTATAAAAAAAAAAAAAAATGTTTCCCTTACTACACTGGCTTTCATTAGATTTCCTCTTAAAATAAAACTTTGTGTTCCAGCGGTCGCCGTGACTGGAACCTTCCTAAGAGGGCAGATGGGTCCAGCCCTCCGTAACAGGACCAACTTTATTCTCTCGGGTTTCAGCGGCTGCTTCAAGAAGCTGAAGCATTTTAAACCTGAGCCCATGTTCTCCACCAGGCTTCAGTGCCAACTGATGGAAAAGTATGGGAACTCGTTTTGTGTGAGCCACAACACCGGCACATCGAGAACTAAAACCTTAGGGACTGGTTTTCCAGTGAGTTGGCTTGTAGGCATCGAGTGACCACCCTGAGCCAAGAGCGTGCTGGAATTTTTCTGGTAGAATGGTCAGAGCTGAACTCTGCAATCTGAGGCCATCCTGCATCCTACTGGCTTCCAAGGCCATCATCACCCTTCCAGGCAGTCATTCCCAAAGCTTGTGAAGCGTGTCAGGAGGCCCACATTCCTCAGCTCTACAATCCACCCAACTGACCCCTATCAGACTCTCGGCGGCTTTGAGGCAAGGGCAGTGCCACAGTCCTCTTTAATCCACCCCGGCTCCCTGCAATCACAGCTCCTGGCATACACTAGGTGCTCAGCAAATGTTGCTTAGGCTGTTTGTGCTCACACCGAAGAACAGTTTTCAGTCCTGCTTATGTTAAACTCTGTCCTGTGAACATCGTCTGGAGGACCCTCTCATTCTTTCTTTCAAATCCTGTCTATGAAAAAGGTTCTGACTTCCCCTTCCCTGAACGGCATCTAGCTAGAAGCTGCTAGAGGATTTTATAGGGTATGAACAGTTTAAGCCCTAAACTCTTACTGCCATTTCTCACTGTTTCATGTACACTTTCTCTTGTGCCTCAGCTGGGTCCAACTTGCTGAAGGCAGGTCTTCAATGACCCAGCATGCTCCCTGCCTCTCTCAAAGTACATGGGCACTCAATAAATATTTGTCCATTGAGATTACCTAAAACAAATTGGCCTTTGACTCAGGTTTCAGAGTTTACACATGTCACAAGACCTCCAGGATTCCTAAGGTTAAAAATCTCTCGATTCTAAGCCTGGGCGATCATCTGCCCCCAAACTTCCCATACATGTTGCACTGCATCTACTTAAGTAGCCCAGAGTCTAAAAAGTAAGTAAAAGTATCTTTTCACATCTTAGAGACCTGTCTTTTGTTCATACTGATTTCATTTTCCTCTTGGCTCTGTCAAAGAAGTTTGATGGGGCATGGGTCACACTAAGATATTTAACCCCTATGGGTAAACTGCATTTCTATTCATTAGGTGCGTGCGCGGTGGCTGTCCGGACTAATACATCTGTCACAACGAACAGACAGTTGGGCCAAAAACGTCTCCAGGGGATTCTGGCCACCTCACAGTTCAGCCACACTGGGTACCCTGACGAGCAACAGACTTCCCCAGGACAACCCTTACCAGGAAGTTATCAGGCCCGAGTTGCCACAGGACTTGGGGTAGAAGTCTGGGCGCATTTGGAGAAGCTGGCTTGCCCTCAGCCAATCGGGGTCTGTGGGGCTCCAGCATGGTCGTGGGGCCAATGGGATGTTTAATGTGCTCGAGGGCAGCTACGTGTATGTTCTCCTCCATCCTCCAGTGCGGTGCCCGTAATTATGACAACAAACTAAAAGTTATCACCTGCTCTGATGTCAGGGGCGCCAAGCGCATAGGAGGAATTATCAAAATCCTTCCACAAAGTCCACTGAACAATAAGCAGGGCCCTTTTCACACTGCAGCAGATGATGCTCAAAGAATACCTCCACTGTCTTTCCTTTAAATAAAAAACACCTTCCCAAACATGACAAATGTCTTTTGTGAAGACTCTACACTGCAGAAGACTTCCGCAGTCAACATGCCTGGGGAGAGAAATGGATTACGCACCACCACTCCCCTGGGGCAAGAAGATGTGCATCTCTCGAAAGCCAGAGAAAGGGGTGACTCAAGAGGACTTCTTTTTACACCTAGCCAAATGTGGTCTGCCTCACTAAGCAGAAAACCCCAGGACATACTCTGAATACTTTCTTGCTCAACGAGACAGAGCCACTGGACAAAAGGAATGGGGAGAGAATGTACGTAGACACAGCCCGGCAGCTCGGAGCAGCCGGCCAACTGGAGGATTTCATAACGAGGCTGTTTAATTTGGGACTGACCATTTCTGTGAGGCTGTGCCAATGATGTTGGCTAAGAGGGCTCAGAGTACGAGCTGCAAGAAAAATAGAGCTGGTCTTTCAGACCTTTTCCCCCTCGGCTGATGCAAGATGTGAACACAGGAGAGCAAAGGGAAGTTGTGGAAAGCCGCCTGGTATACTGACGGGGGGCGGGGAGTCTACTGCAAACCGAGATAGAGGTTGATACTTTACGCCACCTTCAGCCACCGAACCTGGAGCACCGAACTGCCTGCAGAGAGGAGGCAGTTCTTCCCAGAGGAGAATGCGCATCGGACTCGGTTTTGTATCCCCAAAATGCCTCAGGGAAGGCAAGATACATACCTGCCTCCACCCTAACTCCATCCCTCCCCTGGCCCCCACATCACAGCAACCTCATCATACCAGGCCTGGACCATTAACTACTAAGGCCTCCTTACTTGGTTACTGCTTACGTCTTTGTGTTTGGATCCATTCTCTGCAGAGGGACCACCCTTAAATGTGACTGTGTCACTCCCAGCTGAAAACGTTTTATTGGCTCCCTGTCACCTACAGGATGAAATAAAAACTCCTTAGCCTTGAAAGAAGTGCTTTCACCATATGGCCTCACCTGCACTTCAGTATCAGCTGCTGCCACTTCCTCTACCCAACCCCAGGCTCCACGACATACTCAAGAGATGCGGTCACACCGATTTCCTTTAGGTAACGCCTCTAAGAGGAAATAAACTCCTTTCAGGATGGCAAATCGAGGAAAGCAATGGTGACCTAGGTCTTACATGCCTGAGGATGATGAAAACCAGTATTTTGAGAACACGATTCAGCCCAAACTTGTAACTGTATCTAGAATATAAATGAACAGAGAAATGTTAATTCAACACATAAAAGACCATCCAGTGGACCAGTCTTGGTTTTAGTAATATCACCAACCTGTCTACTTTCTCAGCAAAGAAAATTTGTGACATAGCAACTGAACAAATCTACGCACTGGATTTTCTCACGTAGATAAAGCCTACTTTGAACAAATACTACGTTTCAAACTGCCAGTGTGGAAATCAGTTATTTAGAAATCTGAGGTCTTCCTTGAAAGATACACTGCCTTATCTACTAGATGAATGTTCTCTAAGTACCTTAAACTAGTGCAAGCGATAAACAGGGGTCAAGATAATTAGAGCTCAAAGCAGCAGGTGTTAAATTCACTTTACGGTTTAAACTTAGGTTAATACCAAAGCCAGAAAGTAGAAAACCTAACTATTCATGGATACCAAACATCCCAGAACTGACCTTCAGAAAAGTAGCCTTCGGATATAAAAATAAAATATTCATGTGGCCTAATATTGCATTCTGTATCATACCATAGAAACAAACACTTAGATGATACTCTTAGTTTTAGGATAAAGGCACATTTGTCCCAATTTAGACTCAAATGTATATTAATTTTTATGGTGACTATAAAGTGCCAAACTGGCTGTTAACTTTAGCTTATCTTTCCAGAGATGACTCAATAAACTATTTTATTAATAGCTAACCAACACCGTAAATGAAATCATAATTAAAATTTTCTCCCATACAGTCACTCAGAGATGGTATACTTGTCCTTAAGGTGAACTTGCCAATTCTGGCTTAGGTAAAGCCCAAAGGGACATTAATCTTAGAGCATGACTGGACACTATAGGCATCAAGATCATCTATTTGCTTCAAAAGTGAAGAAACAGAGTACCACAGTGGCAAAGTAGCTGAAAATCGTTCAGTCTAGTTGGTGGCCAAAGATAAATCCAAGACTTCAGACACCTAATTCTAGGTTCTTTCTATTACACTGTAATTCCCCAGAACATGAAGATATCAGACCCATTCAGCCTGGAGTTCAAAAGGATTAGCTGTAGGTGACTGTTATGTGTTTATTATGTGCCAGGCATTTTGTGCTAAGTTTTTTTATAAGCATTGGCACATTTAATCATCTCAACAATCTCCACTGCAGACCAAGGACCCGAGGCTTGCCCAAAGACCTACAGCTCAGAGGTGGGGAGCAGGCTTCATATCCGAGTCTGGACTTCAAATTGTATCCTCACTGAGAGTGCTGGCCATGCTGTGCCTAACGTCTCACCTGCTTTTCTTGTGATTCACACCTAATCATAATAAAGGTCACGAGAAGAACTCCAATAGAGTCACGTTGAACCCTGCTTGATCCAGCACTTACAAACCTTAGCCATGGAAATCCTCCCTCCAGGGTATCTATTTAACATCTTTCAGAACTAGTATTCTTGGCATCATAGATAGGGAGAAAATTTTTTTTTTTTTTTAATTTATTTTTGGGACAGAGAGAGACAGAGCATGAACGGGGGAGGGGCAGAGAGAGAGGGAGACACAGAATCGGAAACAGGCTCCAGGCTCCGAGCCATCAGCCCAGAGCCCGACGCGGGGCTCGAACTCACGGACCGCGAGATCGTGACCTGGCTGAAGTCGGACGCTTAACCGACTGCGCCACCCAGGCGCCCCTAGATAGGGAGAAAATTCTATGTTAAGAGTTAGAGTTCGAGCTTAACAGTTTCTTCTCTGCCTAATGTCCTGTAAGTTTCCCATATGAAGGATCCCTGGAGTCGTGACCATCAATTGCCATTATTTTCAGTAATACCTTCATCTTCCTCAAGTGTCCCATCCAAACCAAAGATGTAATAGAAGGAAAGAGCCCTATGTTTATTGTTGGAAAAAGATACTGCTGTCCTTGAGTATGTGACATTTGCTTGTTACATAAGCTTACAAGCAAATACTGTTGTATTTACAAGCACTTATTTTAAGGGTTTGTTTACAGACAACTAACTACCTGGTACCCAATCATGTCCCATGCTTACTCTACAATCCTGTATATAATTCATACAAAAGCCAAGGTCAAAGGTGAGGTCATACATGAAAGAAAATTTGTAAATCCCCTACTTAAGAAATCCTTAAGAAAGGTCTTTAGTTTAGAACTGCTTCAAACACCTATACCAGTCCTTAATTACTTACCCAGAAAGCTAATGCCTTTAAGAAAAACCTTAGGGTACCTTCCATAAAGTGAGGAATGGATTCACAGACATACCTCAGAAATATTGTAGGTCTGGTTCCAGACCACCGCAATAAAGCAAATATCACAATAAAGAGAGTCAAATGAATTTTTTGGTTTCCCAGTGCATATAAAAGTTAGGTTTACACTAGAGTCTAGTAAGTGTGCAGTAACATTATGTCTAAAACAATGTACATATCTTAATTACAAAGTACTTGATTGCTAAAAAATGCTAACCATCATCTGAGCTTTCAATGAATTCTAATCACTGATCACAGATCACCATAATAATAATGAAAAGTGTGAAATATTGTAAGAATTACCAAAATGTGACAGGGACAAAAAGTGAGCAAATGCTGTTAGAAAAGTGGTGATGATAAATTTGCTCAATGCAGAGGTGCCACAAACTTCGATTCATAAAAAAACAAAAACAAAAAACCCCGTAATACCTGCAAAGCATAATAAAACAAGTTATGCCTATAAATTATTTACTTGTGCCTATTAGGAAAATAAACCCAAATTCTGAAAAAAAATCACTAGCTTTTATGAAGGAAGAATCACATGAAGGTATGAAGTGTGAGGCAGGATGTTGCTCATAAAAATGGCAAATTTAAAACAAATTAACGTAAAATCATAGGCAACTATGGAGAAATCCAACTTGTTCCATGAACCTTCTGAAACAAACCAAGCCATAGCATATGACAGAATTCCTACAGTATCTATTTACAGTTCTTCAAGTTCCAACCACTCATTTGGAATTACCACTCTGGTTGAGATTTTCCTGTTGGATGCCTCACAGAGTGGGAATCTGATCTCACTCCTTAGAACGTACATTCCTTGAAGCGGTCTGAGAATCGGGACCCGGTCTGCTGTTTTCTGCATCCTCTACCAGACCTATCATTGTGCTCCAAGAGACAACACGTGATAAAGGCTCAACAGAGGAAGATGTCACATTTTTCAGAAAGGCTGAACCCAAGCTTACAGCCACTTGGGGAAAGGAAATAACCACGCTTTTGAATGACATTACCTGGTTACCTCACATCTGGGAAAACTAGATCAACATTCTCTTACCTGGTCTCTTTAAAAAGGGCAATCTGCACTTCTGCCTTATACTGTGAGAAGAGCCATAAAGGTTAGTATGACCTTAGAAGAAACCACCAACTCATTAGGGATGCCTCCAATAAGCCAGAGACAGTGTTGATCTGTGGAGAACATTTAAAATGGCTGAAGAGCATTTAAAAAGTAACACTGAGTGGGGCACCTGGGTGGCTCAGTTGGTTAAGCTCCAACTTCGGCTCAGGTCACAATCTCACAGTTTGTGGGTTCAAACCCCACTTCGGGTTCTGTGCTGACAGCTTGGAGCCTGCTTCAGATTCTGAGTCTCCCTCTCTCTCTCTCTCTCTGCCCCTCCCCCGCTCATGCTGTCTCTCTCAAAAATAAACATTTAAAAAAAATGTTTTTACGGTAACACTGAGTTCGTGTACTTAATGGTAGAAATTTTCTTCTTAAAAAAAAAAACAAACTGAAAGTGGTTCAAAGCAGTTAGATTTTCTAGCTTTTGAATTCTGAAACACTGGAATTACAAAAATTCAATCAATATGTCTTTAAAAAATACTCTTCCGGAAATTGGTTTTTTGCTAATGCTAAACAAAAACCAGTCTTCCTCTTAGGCAACAAGGAAGTGAAGGGGGGCACAGCAGAGGAGGGGAGGGAAGTCGGACACACCGACAATTTTTTTTTAAGTTTTTATTTTAATTTACACACCAACAATTCTTCCTTCTGTTTGTGGTAAAGGGTTCATATTCCTAATCCAGAGAGAGAAGGGAAGAAGCTTTGTCCTGAATTAAATCTGTTGGCAACAAAAATAGGGCTCTACGAAGCAATGTATATTAAAGCAATGCTGGGATTTTGAGTGGGATTATGTTGAATATGCATGATACACAAAAGGAAAATGTTCATTACTTACAGATGTGTTCCAAGTTGTGCTTTCTTCCTTTTTTGGAATATCAAACAGAGGAAAGCAAGAGGTTTGTAGCCATGTTATTATAAGCATTGCCGCCTCTCCCCCTCTAAACTAGAATATTCCAGTATTTATTTTGTTATCCATATGACCACAGTTTAGACTAGAGTAAAAATAGAAGCCGTGTGATCCTAACCTGAAAAGTCCCAACTGCTGGAGAGGGTCAGTATTAATATATTCTAACTGAAATAACGAGATTCTGTTTCCTGGTGGAGTTTGGCAAGAGAGGGGGGAAAAAAAGATTTGGAATTTATTTCTTACTCAGAGTGTTTTGTAAAAACTACCATAACGAAACAGACTCCCAGTCAAGCACAAGAAGCCAACAGGCTCTGGTTTAGATTTAATAATTCACTCTAAGGGTTTTCAACTGTTAACAATTTTAGGTCCCAAGGCACAAACACATATATTCTCCACCCTACACGGGGGCTGACAGAATGCCACAGGAAGCCTATGGGACAGGAAATTGGGAAAGACCTTTTGTCCAGAGGGTAGACCACACCCTCCCAGGCTCCAGCGGATGCCCAGGACCAACCTGCATTGAGGCTAGCTAGCAACAGCTGATGGATGGAATTTCCAGCTCAGCCTGTACTTCAGAGGGCTCACCTAGCCCTGAGTTTGAATGTTACTAGGAATACGGGACACTTGAGTACTGGCCTGTAAAGAGACACTTTGACGATTTAAAAGATGCCAACTAACAGGGGTGTCTAGGTGGCTTAGTCGGTTGAGCGGCCAACTTTGGCTCAGGTCATGATCTCACGGTTCCATAAGTTCGAGCCCCGTGTCAGGCTCTGTGCTGACAGCTCAGAGCTTGGAGCCTGTTTTGGATTCTGGGTCTCCCTCGCTCTCTGCCCCTCCCCCACTCACATTCTGTCTTCCTCTCTCTCTCTCTCTCTCTCAAAAATAAACATTTAAAAAATTAAAAGATGCCAACTAACAGAAATTGGCACAGGCCTTTTGGGAAGCACACAGGTAATGTGTTTTAAGAAGATAGAAAATCTTGGGGTGCCTGGATGACTCAGTTGGTTAAGCATCCAACTCTTGGTTTTGGTTCAGGTCATGACCTCATGGTTTGTGAGTTCGAGCCCCATATTCGGGCTCTCTGCTGTCAGAGCAGAACCTGCTTGGGTTCCTCTGTCCTCTTCTCACTCTGCCCCTCGATTGTGCATGTGTGCGTGTGCACACACACACACACACACACACACTCTCTCTCTCTCTCTCTCTCTCAAAAATAAACATTAAAAAAAAGATACAAAATCTAGATATTTCTCCTCTCAGGCATTATCCTAAGGAAATATCCTAAGAAGAAAAAAAGTTAGGGTGTTTACTACTGCATTAAAGGTAAAATCACTGAGACAACCTAAAGGCCAACTGTAGCAGGGGAGCTCTGTAAATTACGTGTGCTAGATTAACTTTCTCAGCATAGCCATTAAAAATCATATACCACAGAGCAACAAAGAAAAATGTTTAGACAACACATTAAATTTCGAAAGCACATATTATTTTAATTTTTCCTAATATTACAACTCCGTTAAAGTTTCATATCATTTGGCCAAACACTGGCAGGGGAATGGAAAATGAAGAGAGTTCATTGGTGAGGGTATGGTGGTGGCTTATGAGTGATTTCTTTCCTAAATGATATTATTGTGCATTTTTACATATATACGTATGGTGCTAAGTGCTCAGAAAGCACAAAACCAGTGAGTCACAGTCACAAATAACCAGGATCTAGTTTCTAAACATCAATACTACAAATGAACTTCTGAAAACAAACTTATTACTTAACAGTTCACGCATTCAAACATTGACAAGTGCATACGCATGTGTGTGCATATATATCTGTGTATCTATATTTAGAATCTAAAGAAAGAAACATGGAATTATATAGGTGTATAAGTGACAAGCATTAAAAACAAAACTTCACACTTCAGAAAAGTGCCACAGAATGACACAACAGTGCTTTGTCTACACCCGATCCATTTCATCAGGGGTCACAATAGCAAAAGGTCTAGCACAATGGATATTCAATTACAAGATTCCAGGTTCTAAAGTTTCCTGGGTTTAATTACCCATCTCATTAGCTACTCTTGGCTCCTAGGTTAAAGCAAGGAAGCCACTCCATGTCAAAGTGAGGTTGCCCAGCTTCCCAGTGCACAAGCTTCCATTCCAGCTTAGGCCCAGCCTATGGAGGACAAAACCTGAACTTGGAACACTGAGCCCTGACATGCCTACAGGGCCGACAGGCCAAGTGCACCCCTGAATATTCCACATCGCTCCTGGTTTTCAGAGTCTGTTCTACCACACTTGTCTGTCTGTCTGTAAGGGAAGCCTTGCATTCTGCTTCTCCTGCTAATTCCAGAAAGCCTTTGGGTTGACACAATGATTGCCTGATCTAGGAGGACTTTTTCAATAACGATGACATTTGTTGCTGGTTTCTTATCTTGGAAGACTGAAAGTGTGTCCACACTTCTCTAAATAAAAGTAACAAAACAAGAAAGAAGGGGATAAATCCAAAGGCGGTAAGACCACCGATTTCACTCTAGAGCCAAGCTGTTCTGAATAGCTGGCTTTTAAGACCCAGGGCCAAGTTCAAAGCAGCAGCTGTACTGTATGCCCAAGGGATTATTCACATTCCTGATACCTGCTGGAAAAAAACACCCTGATTCTGCCCAAGACTCGTAGCCCCAGGCCCCATATTTCTTTTTATTATATAAAGGAATTGTTCTTGACCAAACTTTTTAACCAAGTGGCGGGGGGGGGGAAGGCGAGGGCCAAGCAGCTTTTAAAGAAATGGTTTCCTTGACAGAGAAACCAGGATAAGATTTAAAGATATTGGGGCGCCTGGGTGGTTCAGACAGTTAAGCGTCCGATTTCAGCTCAGGTCATGACCTTGCGGTTCGTGAGTTCAAACCCAGCCTGAAGCCTGCTTCGGATTCTGTGTCTCGCTCTTTCTCTGCTCCTCCGCTGCTCGCTCACTCTCTCAAAAATAAATAAATGTTAAAGTAAATTTAAAAAAAAGATTTAAGAATATCATTAGAGTCTATTATGAAATCCGTCATAGACCCTGCATGAAATTTTCCAAGAAATGGAGCCTCCCCAGGCTATACCATAGCACTTGAGGCAGGAGCATGAGCTCCTGGACACAAGCATGTGCCTCACGGAGTGCGTTTATGTGTGTCACATGACCTGCACCACCTCTAAGCAAACACATTTTAGAAAGTGCTCCTGTTGGTATGCTGAAGTGTTGTATTTGAGTCATTTACGTGAAGATGACATTTGCGGACTTGCCAAATGACGAGGAAGAAAGAGTCCTATTCTTTCCCCACCAACAATAAACACTTTATTGGCTTTGTAAACGGACATCTGACCAAAGCCCCCCAAATTCCAAAAGGTAACCTAGAGCCACCTTCTGTCTTTCTGATCTACGTCTATCAGAATCTAGATGGGAAAAGACATTCTGACATTTTGCTGATGGAACTGTGCACTACTGTTAGGAGGGGTGTGGAAGATGAGGCAGAAGACAGCCTGCAGGACGGTTAAATTACCTGCTCAATTAAAAAATATTTAAGAAGGGCTTTTGTATCTATTTAAAAAGAGCATACCGTTATTATTTTTTGCCCCCACAGGAGGCTGATTCACTAGTGATCATTAAAAGTCTCAGCTGGAACACACATTCATAAGCACCATTTCATAAGAGACATAGCACTTAGTTTTCTAAAAATATGGTAGATAAAGAAGAAATAGTTATGGGTTAAAATACATCAGACCATCTCAAGGAAATCTGTTTTTTCTCCAAGTGAATCCAGTAAGAAAAGCAGCCCACCAGCTGATTCCATCATTCCAAAGCAAGCCATACCAAAGGCCTCTGTGGTGATTTAGCACCCAAGAATGCCAAATAAAACTTGATGATGCTACACCTAACACTAGTTTCTAAGAATTCCCATATTCCCCAGGATCTTCAAGTCTCCCCAAATTAGTGGACCACCCCATTCCCACAAATGCCCCTGTAAAACAACCAATGACAAAGTCTATATAAAACGTCTGTCCCACTCCTTTCAGGATGCAAGCCACCAGGGCTATCTGTACCTCTTCATTTCCTAGAGAGTGCAGTCTCACGGACAATGAAAAACACCGGGGGCCGGGTCCACATTAATGGTCTCTCACTTGGGTTCCATCACAAGCCTTTTGAGATGGGACCAATTTCTAATAGATTGGACTGTTCCAGGCACCCTGCCTCCAGACCCTGCCTCTGCCCGCAGAGTGTTTATTATTTAATTGGTAGGAGATCCGTGTGCAGTCCTGGAATAACTCAGTCATGGCACATATGTATAGATGCCCAATGAAGACATGTCCATGGGCCTCAGGGAAACAGCTGGGGATATGGAGTGCTGTGGAGATCTCGGTTTCTATGATTCCCAACTTCAGCTGGACATACCTGCCTTTGGCCAGTGCTCTGGAATAAAAGCAGACCTGCTGATTCTCTTTTTCTGATGCTTAACCTTACACACCACTTGTCGAAAAATTACTCACTTCTTGCCCCTCCTGCATTGGAGGCTGCAGAATCCGGGCCTGAATGACTGCAGCTGCCGGGGCAACCTCTTTGGCATGCATGCCAGCAACTCCTCACCTAATAGCCTTCCTCTGCCTCGCTGCCCTGGCCCGCCGGGGACGGCCACAATCCCTTCAAGCAGTCACATTGCAGCACAGCCCCCATGGAAACCCATTTGGAACTGTGCAAGGTCGTACCAAAGATGATGTTTTTAATACAGATTGTTCTTTTTAAATCTCTTACAAAAGCAGCTGTAATCAATCGTGCTGCGGGGGGGGGGGGGGGGGAGGGGGGGTGCTCTGTAAAAAGCTGCCACTCAGAAAGCCCTAATATTGATTCCTTCCCCTTTCACGGCTTTTAAGAAAACAATCCTGTGCTAAGAAACCATAATCAATTTCTCTAGACTTGGCTAACATGAAACAGTATCTAAATTACAATATATTTTTTCAAATTAAATAAAAACCATAGCAGATATAAGAAACCCATCTGTTATCCTGCCTTTCATTCTAGGGCAAACATTTTTTTTTTTTTTTTTTTTTTGTAAAGGAAAGTCAGTTGAACGAATTTGATAATTATTAAATACTGATTAAACATCAGGAACTAAGAGTCTTTTAGCAGGTGACACTAACTTAAAGATTAAAGGGAAATCTGTCTTCATTTGAGTTCTAGCATTTCCCAATTCTTTATTTGCAAGACAATATATGCTGTTTTCCCTATGCCTATTCTTAGAGAAAACTATCAATTTTAAGCCTGTGTTTATAGACAGTCATGATTCCAAAGCGGTCACATCGTGACTGAACTTCCAAATACCAGAATATTTCAAGTCTTTTCCCAGGAATTATGGTAGATCTATTATTCTGTCAAATCTGCCTTTCCACATTAGGCCTCTTAGAAACTCAAATATTCCAAAAAATGAAAAGTCAATGTTTAAAACTATAATGTGCAGATAGGACAACTTGGCATTTCATTTAAAAATTATATTAAAAATTCTCAACAGCCCATTTCTAGATTAGACATTAAGGAAAAGCACAGTTTAATGTAACATCCTGTTATCTGTACTTCTGTTTAGAAGGAAAAAAAAACCCCAGACTTTATTAAAACGCCTTACATAAAATGAATACAGAACTGGAATCCAAGCAGACAGCCCGTAACACTGTGTCAGCGTGGCACTTACCACGTGAATGAAATGAGATCTGGTCAAATCCAAATAGCTGGCAATAAAGCCAAAAAAACAAGAAAACTTAGCTGCCCTTTGCTTTGCTCCCAAGGAAGTATAATTTTAATTTCAAGGGAGTGAACCATGATTCTGTGGTAAGTATCTGATCTTCATTCAGGTTTCCTGTTCCCAGCATCCAACGACCACAGGGGTTTACTGAAGGGATGGGTATACGCTTTGCAAATTTATTAGTTGAGAAGTTTACCTCCCTCTCCACACCCACCCCAACCCTTCAAATTAGAGAGGGCCCCCGCTTTTTCACCAAACTAAATAAGCAAGAGCTGAGGGTTCTGTAAAACTCCTTAACACTGGCTGATCAAGGGCCTAAACCTTTGTCAAGCCATACCTCCCAGGCCTTCCACACAAGGAGGGTCTCACAGCTTCACTGGCCTGGGCAGCCTTTTTATCCCCAGTCTGTTATTTAGAGCAACTTTCCTCCAGCAAACAAATCTCTGGCCTTCCTCTCCTCCATTGTAAAACCGTTGCAGCACAAAACACTCAGGCATTAAATAGAAACCAGAATTAGAGTCAGTCTCCTGGGTCAGCTAATGCCAATCCCATCCTTTTATTTGGATGCCCTAGATTAGGGCTATCTGATGAAATTTACTACGGTTAACAGAAATGTTCTATACATGCCTGGTCCGAAATGGTAGCCACTAGCCACACATGGCTATCAGGCAGTGGAAACATGGCTAGTGCAACGGAGGCACTGAGTGTTTTATTTTATTTACTTTTAATCGATTTAAATTCAAATAGCCACATGCGGCTAATGGCTACCATATTGGAGAGTGCAGTTCTAGACAGAATTTTTAAACTGCTGTTGGAAGCCATCTACTGCTGCCAGGCTAAGCCACTGAGGGACAAGTGCTCTCCTTAAATAATCACTGCACATTAGGAGAAACCAGGGCCCTAACAACATAATTGCCTTTTCCATCACGACTCTCCCTGGGCACTATACACCTGTCAGAAGAATTAAGGATTCGCTCTAACTAGGTCATTTAATGACTATTTATCAAATACCTACTATGCACTGAAATGTGTTACCATTTGTTTAAAAATAGAACATCAAGGCTTGTGAATGGATAAACAAAATATGGTCCAGGCCAACAATGAAATGAGCTCTGAAGCCACTAAAAGACATGGAGGAAACTTCCATGCATATTACTAAGGGAAAGAAGCCAATGTGAAAGGGCTACATACTACAAGATTTCAACTATAGGACATTCCGGAAAAGGCAAAACTATGGAAACGGTAAAATGATCAGGAGTTGCCAGAGAAGGAGGGAGGAAACACAGGGGATTTTTAGGGCAGTGAACCTATCCTGTATAAATGTAGATACATGATGCCCTTATGTATTTGTCAAAACCCACAGAACTATAAGACATAAAGTGTGAACTTTAGCATAAACTGTGGACTATAGCTAACAATAACATACCAACACCAGCTCCATGATGACTGCATACACAAAGGTACCCAATAATAAGGTAAAAGGGAAGGCTGGAGGAGTCTGTGCACCAAAATTATTCTACAAATTTTAAAGAGTCCTCCCCTGCCCCCTCCCCCTAAATAAGAAAGTCTATTTATTATCATGAAGTCCCTATCCCTGGAGAACTCCTAAAGCCTGCCCAAATATTCTGCCCGGAGCTAAGCCTCCTGCTAGAGTGACAACAGGTTTTTGGCAAACCAGCACACAAGAGATGGCTCCTAGTTGCTAACAATGTGTGTACCTGGCTGCCTCACCCCCATGGCATCAAACTCAATTAGCTTCACCAAACAAATGAGACATTCCCAGATTTCTAGAAGTTATAAGGCCCATTCACAGTAGTGACAGTGTTATGAATTCATTCCCATTCGTCCATTCTTGCCATCAAGCAAGGAAGCAAACTGCCAAGAACAGGCGGCCAAGTGCAGTCCTCTCCTGGGAGGATGGCTTGTTTGTGTTCATGTATTAAGTAATGAGCTGCACCATTTCGCCCCTGCCCAACTTCGTGGTCAAAATCATTGGGGTATTCTCTGATGCATTAATAAATTGCAGGGGATAAAAACTCCAATGCATTCTGGTTTAAAAGCAAGAACTGAAAGAGACATACTTAGGGCAACTGGGGAAATCTGAATCCAGACTGGCTATTAGAAAATAGCCTAGACTCATCATTAACTTTCCTAGAGAAGATACTGTCCTTAAAGGGGCTGAATGCTGAAGTATGCAGGGGTGAAGTATCCAGATGACTAACATTTGCTATCAACAGCACAACTCAGAAAAATCTCTATATAAAAGAGAGTTTAGCAAGTACGGTAAAATACTACCAATTATTGAATGTAGGTGGAAGAGACTGTCCTACTCTTTCAAGTCTTCTGTGTGTTTTAGAATTTTCATAATGAAAAAGTTGGGGAGGAGAGGGAATGCTAATTGAAAAAACTTCCAGGGGACACTAAGGCTGATCACGAGACACACAGTTCTTCACTAATGGGACAAGAAAACGTGCTTTTCATGCCAGACGGAAGAGTGAGCTAAACTTCACTGAAAATTAAACCAGCCTGTTTTTAGGTGGTTTAAACTACCTGGATCCACAAAAGACTGCACGGGAAGGGAGACAGGTGATCAGACGGTCTTCTAGAAGAAAAGGCAGCTACGAACTTGAAAGATAAACTACAGTTCCAAAGGGAAAGGGTTTCCACCTTTGAAGATATACGAGTAAGGGGAGAAAACAAAACCAATCAAGGCAAGGGACTTACCAGAACAGCATGTACAGCTAGACTCTTAGGTGATCCTTCACTGGACAAATAAGCATCTGACACACAGAGATGGGAACAGGCCATTTTTACGTGTAAGGATTTAATGGAATTCATTCAACAAACAGGATTGGAGGTAAAAATTACAGGCTGTGAGTAACTCAGATATTACCACCAGGAAAACAAAATTCTGCCTCTTGAGCATGTGTATAACAGGAAAGTCGCTGAACAGTTGTGTCAGAAGAACAGAATCCAGAACTTCCTTCCTATCTCCATTCTCATCAGCCCCTTATTAATCAAACAAGAAATTGGTGGTAGCACCAAACACTAAGTGATTAATGTATTACATACTTATATATTAAAAGGGCTCCTTGAAAATTCAAGCCATACACTCCTGATTTGTGTACTTTTCTGATTATGTTCTACTTCAGTAGATACTACATAAAGGGAGCAACAAACATAAAGGGAGCAACCAGAGTCTTACAAAACCCTTTTCCCTGGTTTGCAGGTACGTACATTTACAAGACACAAAGCCAAGGTCACGTGGCTTTTTTTCAGGCACACCTATAGTCTGAGCACTAAAGTCAGATACGTCAACACCCACCCAGGAAACATATTTAGCAGGCTTTGCATCTTATGGGAGCAAAGCAAATCCCCCAGGTTTGGATTTCAAGTTGTTTAGAACATACATGTAATGCAATAATTTTCCCATGGTTCTTGAGTTTCCCCAAGAAGTAAAGCGTAACATAGAGATGGGAGGTGTTAAATGTCCTTCTCACAGAACAACAGTAAGACCAGACTAGTGCCTCAAAACCTTCCACAGAAAGCTGTCAGATGACTAGAGACAGGTGTGGTTCCTAGCACAACAGGATAGGACCCTACAGCCTGTGTGGACAGTAGGTCAGGCTTTGCTACTTTTCAGCTATCAGAGCTTTTGTATTGGGTAACCACAGATAACCACTCTTAGCTGGATGTTGCTTGGGGGGAAAGACGATTGCTTTTGCATGAGGTATTTAGGGGCCATTATGGTTTAAATTTTGAATAGCCACATGGCAACTCTGGATAAATCCCTGATGGGACAGTTGCTGCTGATAAGGCAAAATGTGGTGACAGTGATCTCGTTTCTCTTCACCTCAAGTTCCTGAGTGCACACTCCACATCTCCTGGTGGCTCAGCCACCAACCCAGAGTCTTCCCCTGAAGACCCAGACTGTGTCTACCCTAGCCAACCCTCCAGAGAGGCTACAGACTTGAGACGCGGGGCACATGAGGCTAAAGATGCTGCCCACTCTGTATCTACTTAAGCCAAGAGTTAACTCATTCACTTACTGAACACCTGCTACGTGCAGGGTGCTGTGCCGGGTGCTGAGACCACAGAGCTAAAGGCGAGTTGGTCTAGCTAGGCAAAAGGGAGGAGATGCGGAGGGAATGAGGAAGACAGGAGAAACAGGCACAGAAAACACTGGCATTTAAGAGTCCAAGACAGGATGGAGAACCCAGGGGAGTCCCAGGCCTGCACCATGGAGGGGAGAGTATGTGTGCTGGAACAGAAATGATAGTGTGAGAAGAGGCTGTAGAAAGGGTTGATCATGGAGGGCCTTTGGGGAGCAACTAGGGGATTTCTATTTATTCTGTAAAGGAAATGAGGGACTTCAAGGAGAAGTTTAAATCTGTGCTTTTGGAAAGATCTGCCTGGTGTATTGTAGACAATGCACTGGAGGGCCTGGATTGCAGTCAGGGTGATGAGTTCGATTATGGCAATAATTAGGGAAGAGATCTAAGGCAGACGGACTGCAAAGGAGAGGACGAAGTCAACAGTATTAATGTGGATAAAATCTACAGGGTCTCCAAACTGGCAGAATAAGGGGTAAGTGAGGGGACGTAAGGTTGGTTTTTTTTTCTTTTTATGACAACAATAGCTTCTGTCCTTATAGAGTATTTGTGTGTTGATAAGACCCCAAAATAATCTCTATACCCAGCAAGGCAGGACAATCATATTATCCCCATTTCTCAGCTCCCTGAGCCTTGGGGATCACATGGTTTGCCCACCATCACCCACATAAGTAAGTCTGAGAAGAACACCCAGGTTTCTGATTTGGGCCCCCAAGTAAGGGTAGGTCCTTCATGGACTCAGGAATGTAGGAAGAGGCAGGGGTGTGGTCAGACGTTAAGTTGTGTTTGAGACATGAGACATTTGGAGAATGAGCAAGGAGGATGTGCCAGTAGGGGTTACTAAAGTAAGAACTGGAAAGGATACTTGAGAGATGATAGTTTTCTCCTCTTTTGTTGAATGACTGGGTTCATGTAGCCCTTTGGCCATGTGCCGGAAAGTTCGGCAACGTGGTAGCAGCGGGGAGGTGGAAGAGAATCCATGTGGACTGAAACTCTGAAGACAAGTCTCCTTGTGGGTAAAAGGAGAAAATAATCAAGCCACCAGTGCCGGGGTTTCACGGGAAGACCAAGGAGATGCACTGTGAAACGGCCAGTGTAAGCTGACAAAAACCCAACACAAATGATTATTTATGTTTGTGTAGACGCATTCGCTCTTTTGGGAAGGTCAGGTGCCGTGTTAAAAAAGCCACTGACTGGGGCGCCTGGGTGGCGCAGTCGGTTAGGCGGCCGACTTCGGCCGGGTCACGATCTCGCGGTCCGTGAGTTCGAGCCCCGCGTCGGGCTCTGTGCTGACAGCTCGGAGCCTGGAGCCTGTTTCCAATTCTGTGTCTCCCTCTCTCTGCCCCTCCCCCGTTCATGCTCTGTCTCTCTCTGTCCCAAAAATAAATAAAAAACGTTGAAAAAAAAAAAATTAAAAAAAAATAAATAAATAAATAAACATTACAAAAAAATTTAAAAAAAAAAAAAAAAAAAAAAAAAAGCCACTGACTGCTCCCCAAACACAAGCCACCTGCAGGAAGGTCACACAGCTTTGTTAGTCAGTGTCACAGCTAAGCCAGTGGTCACAACGATCCGGCAAACCTTCGCTAGAGCAAAACCAAACAAAAACAAACGAAGCTGATCAGGGCTGAGAAATAAATGAAGAAAGGATTTGTAGGCTTTGTAATTAAGTCTTAACCTCACTCCACCTCCATAAAAACCTCTCGGAATAAGGAGTTCTTCAGGAGATTAGGAAGTGTTGAATTAATTAATGACTTCTGTTAATTGACCTTTTGATGGTAAACAGATAACAGTAATCCAACAGAAATGGAACACAATATACACAGAGCTGAAAAATCCAGAGAGATTTCTGGTTTGTGGCCCAGATATCAATAATTACACAATAAAGGGACAGAACACACCTCTACTAGTTTTAGAAAATCAGCCCACATGGCACCTAGGCTCTCGGGAAATGAGAGGTCTAGTCATCTCAGGGGAGCACAAAGTATCCAGTCAACTTTTAAACTCCAAACAGCCTTGGGAAGCCACAGTCATGACCTCTCCTCCTCATGCGACCTGAGATGCCCAGAGCCACTAGGACCATTTCACTGAGGAGTTCAAATAGGACACAGAACTCCTCCACCAAAGAACAGAGCACAAGGTGATAAATCATCATCACTGGCTGGACTCACTCCCCAGCAGGTGGCCAGAGATGTTTCAAAGCCCAGAAAATGTTTCCATGAAAGATTTTAGGCATTAACCACCTTCCCCTTTAATATGAACAAACATTTTCCACCAGGGGCTCTGGAGTCAAGGACTATTAAGGAAAAGATTCATTCTGCAGCACTTCCAATGGGGTCACCTCTCATTGTTTCAGGCCCCCTGCTCGGGCAAAGGCAGTAATAACACACAATGAGGCTGGCAAGCTGGACCCGGGAAACAGAACACGGCCTCAAGACTACCTGAGCCAGCACCGATGGCCTTTAATGCAAGGACAACCCCCAACTTACCTTCCTAACGACCCTCCCCCTACTGAGAATGCCAACACTTCCATTTGTCCTGAGCCAAAACCTTTCCAGAAGAAAAAGTCTACCTGTGCAATAATAATAAATGCTGCCGTGACCTGACAGAGACAAGATCCAAACGTGCTAACAACACTATTATCTCTCCCTCTGGGTTCCAAATAACCACCAAGCTGACAAAGAGGGAGGTTTATGAGATAGGAAATGTTCAAGGTACTACAAGATTTTTTATTATTTTTGACAGTTTTAGTTTGTGGTCAGCTAGGTTTTCTTCTGTTTCAACACAGATTTGTTGCCAGGCATGGTGATCCACAAGCCAATGGGGTGGGGGTAGGGGGTGCTGTCTTCTGAGATGCCTAGCAATGCAAAAATTATTAGAAAACAATAAAGTGTGTTCTTTGCTAGCAGACCAGGCATATAAAAGATCAAATCTCCAAACTACAAATACAGTATCAGGTTTAATCAGATGAAATTGCCATTTTGTAGGTCAAAAACATCAGCAATTCTGTATGATTTAGTTTATACAGAATTTATGGGGTTTTTTTTTATTGCTTTGTTCTCAAGTTGAGCTGAAGTAGTATCTTAACTCTTCACCATGGCCTGTTAGACTGCATTATCTAGAACTCCCCACTTTCCATCCTTTTATCACCCTATCTCCCCAAACATACAAACTTGTTCCCACCCCAGGGCCTTTGCAGCAGCTCTTCATCTACCTAAAACTTCCCTCAAGCTTCTGTCTGCTCAATTCCTTCTCAGTTCAGATGACTCATTTCTCTTTTTGAGGATATCCTCAAAAAAGCCTTTCCTGACCATCTTACCCATCCCTCTTTCCCAGCACAGTCTCATAAAAGTAGAACACAAGCCACATCTGGAATTTTGAGTTTTCTAGTAGTCCAATTTTAAGTTAAATTCATTTTTTGTTTTTAAGAATTGTGGTAACGCATACATGAATTTTACCATTTTCACGTTCACAATTCAGTAGCATTAAGTACATCCATATTGTTGGGTAACCATAACCACCATCCATCTCCGGGACCTTTTTCATCATCCCACACTGAAACTCTACCCATCAAACCATAACCCCCGGGCACCTGAGAACCACCATTCTACTGCCTGTCTCTAGCAATCTGACGATTCCTCCCATAAGTGAAATCATACAGTATTTGTCTCCTAGCTTACTTCACTTAGTTCTTGTAAGTTTTATTTAATCTGATATATAAAAATTTAATTTAACACAATGTAAGAACCGAGAGATTTATAATTTTCTTTTCATACTAAGTCTTTGAATTCCAGTGTACTTTTTACACTTACAAAAGGCTTCAATATGGACTGGCCAAATTTCCAGTGTTCAATGGACACGTGTGGCAGGCAAGTGGCTACCGTAGTGGATAGCACTACGTAACAGGATATGTACCTACCGGGTTACTTTGTCTTTTTCACTTATCTTTCTCCATATGAAAAAAAAAATTTTTTTATATGTCTGTTTTCCTATGTCCCCTTAGCAGAATAGAAGTTCCTCAAGGGCAAGACCAGTGTCTGTGTGTATGTGTATGTTTTCCTTCTAAACCAACCATAGATTAAATAGAATATAATCACATATATATTTCTAGACAAAGATCTGTGGAGCAGATTCTTCTGGAAATGGAAAGATCGGTCTCCAAAATATCACTGAGATCCTGTACTATCTGTGATGGAAACATCACCAGCGACTATTTAGTAATCATTCCCTTTAACAAGACGACTCAGTGGCAGCATGAGAGAAACTGGGTAAGAGCCTGGAACCAGACTTGCCTGGCCCTGCCACCTCACCCACCAGCTGTGGGGCGTCTCTGAACCTCAGGTTCCTCCTCTACAAAAGGGAAATGATAGTAACCGTGCCCACCTCAGAGTTTAATATTTGCAAAGTCCTTGGAACAGTGTCTGATGCATAGTAAGTGCTCTGTTAGGTCAATAAATCACACTAATATGTCTTGCTGTTGCCATTTTAGGAGTGACTTCACTGCTCCAGGTATCTCTCTTCTTCGAACAGTTCATCTACACAGCAATACCATGATTACTTTACCACAGGGGGCATGGGCTCACACACTCTCCTGCTTACAGCAGTAACAGCCCCAAGGCCTCCAGAAGCCGGTCTAAATTCCCCCGCAGGGCAAGCCAGAGACCGACAGGAAGCCAGAAAGAGCCAGATTCCAGATCCAAATGGTAAGGGTTGAGCCAGGCCCTGCACTTACAAGCTGAGTGACCTTGAGAACACATTCAACTTTCTGTGCCTCAGGTTCTTCATCCATAAAATGGAATGACAACACTTATTTTCCAGTTTGTTAAAAAATTAAATGAGTTAATACCTGCCAAGCACTTTTTACAGTGCCTGGCACATAGTAAAGTATCAATAAATATCTATTATTACAGGGCCCTCCCTATAATAACAACTAAACTTCACCCTTAAGAGCTTCATTTCATTTAGCCAATATTTTAAGCACCTATTAAGTGCTGGGCGCTGTGTCAACATGGTTCTTCCACTCATGGGAACTTAGTCAGGTAGGAGCCAGTTATAATCGAGGGGGTAGATGACGTGCCAAGGGTGACCCACTGTATGTTCTGACCCACAACAGGAGAACCTACCCCAGTCTTGGGGCAGAGGTCAGGGAAAGGGCTTCATGGAGGAAAGACTATCTAGGCTGAGACTACAAGAAGGGGGAATGGGCATGAAAGAACATTCTACCACTCTTACCCAAGCACCAGCCACATGAAACTTCTCACCCTTTCGTGCTTGCATAATGACTTTTCCCATTTCTCTTTATGCCTCTTACTTGTATTACCCTGTGACTTTTATCTGCCTACCCCAAAGAGATGAATGCTTCCCCATGCCACCTGTTTCTCTACTGAGCACAGAAAATGTTCAATAATTGTCTACTGAATGAATTTGCTTTTCTCCTCCTTTCCCTTGTGACTAAAGACCCACATTTTCAAAATGGTGACTTGAGCTATGGTGCTAGACCAGGGCTGTACGAACCAGCTCCTGGCTCCCGCAGACCCAGGCTCAACTCATAGCATCTGATCAGTTCACATTCTACAAACTTGCAGATACAAGAAAAGAGGGCTCCAATTCAGTCCCTGTGGAATTCACTTCCCATCTATGAACCGGGAACCGCAAGCACCAGTCCCACCTCCAGGTTTTCCCTTACGCAAGTCATTGAACTTTCTGACCCACATGTATTACCCACCCCTCCGGCCACCTTACCTGCCTAGCTAACACAGGCGGAGCTTCAGGGCTCTAACGCCAAGTACTAATCCAACCATTTCAGCAACTGGACAATTGTTTAGGATCTCCAAGAGGTTCTGGTTATGTTTTAAAGGCCCATTATGAAAAACAAATTCATTTGCGCTGCTCCGCCTTTTGTTTAAAAACCAACTCTTTGGGCTGGCCAACAAGTTTATTCATTACAGTTAACATTTCATTTTCCACCCCCACAAGATGTATTCTTTCACCACAAGATGTGCCAGGATTAATTAAGAACTTCTGAGGAAGAGAGGAAAAACCCACATGCTTCGCTGCAGACAGAGGGTTTACCTGGCTCCTATCTCGATAACTCTGTAAGACAAAGCAAAGAAAACAGAGGCAACCCTAAGTTTAGAATAAGCTCCACTGGCATGTTAGATAAGAGTCAGTAATTATGCCTCTATAAGGAAGCAGTGGGAAAAACATGGACTTTCCAACGTGCAGCAGACTTAGGTTCGAACAACTATACCACCTTATAGGAGTTCCTTCTTCTAAAAAGTGAAGATTAGACCACCCATCCAGGAAATAATGGTGCCTAGCACACAGTAGGTGTTCAATAGATGTTATTCCCACTCCACTTCTCAGAATACAGTTGGGTAATGAGGCTTTTTGGTAAAAATAAGTTATCTATGACAACTAAATTATTCTTGTGAATACTCTTAAAGATGACAGAGAACATGCCAAAACTTAAGACTTTCATAAGACTCCATTTTTTCTTCAAAGTGCAACTGAGAAATAAGAATTCTTCCCGATCTTCTTGCTACCAGAATTCTGGGAAGTCAGACTTTGATGACATTCGATACAACGTGTTATAGTCATGAGATCTTACTGAAACATTTTCAGTTGTGTAAACTTTAGAAAATAAATAAAGACACACTTACACACACACACACACACAGCCCTCCCAAAATATAAATGCTCACAATGGGATTAAAGTATAAAAATTATGAACATGCTTCTCATATTGCAAGGTCAGAATGACTTAAGAAAAAAAAAAAATAGAGACCACCAATCTCAGGGAAACTAAGCACAACCAGCTAAAACACTTTTTGGTATCATATATATACTTGTTAGTTGTACCTCATATAAAAGTAGTGAGTACAATAGTTATTATAGGAACTTCTTTAGACAGGTAAAACATGCCCAATTAGAACCTGTTACGGGGGCACCTGGGTGGCTCAGCCGGTTGAGAGCGTTTGACTCCTGATTTTGGCTTAGGTCATGATCCCAGGGTCGTGGGATCTAGCCCCACGCTCAAAGTGGAGCCTGCTTGAGATTCTCTCTCCCCCTCCCTCCCCTGCTGGCTCTCTCTCAACAGAAAAAAAAAAAAAAAAAAAAACAATCTGTTATTATTCACATTTCATTATTTTCCCAGAAATACTGTGAATAGATTTCTTGAAAACACTTTCACACGAATCCTTACCATTCTAACAAATTAGCTGCAGCCTTTGCTTCTGGAGCTACAATACCATTAACAGTTTCCTAACTCTACAGCATTAGGACAAATTAAACTCCCTTAAATAGTCAGGAAATATTTAAAGGCCATGAGAGAGTTTAAGTGTTTAAGTTCATTTACCAAAGTCAACTCCAATGTTCTTGCATGAAATGTGTTTTTAAAGTAAAATTCCATATATTTTTTAAGAGAAGAATCTAAGAAACCCACAATAAAAATTAGTCAATATAACAGTCAAAATAATATAACCATGATAATCATGATAAAACACCAGACATCTCCTTTTGCTGCTTTATGTCTGTGACACATGTTTATGTCATCCGGGGAAAGTGGGTGCTCACTGCACCCAGGTAAGGTAGACCAGGTAGTCAACATTATCAATGTCAAAAAGGATGTGAGTCGAGGGTCCTACTCAAGATGACACAGCTACTAAGTGGCATAAGGGGCATAAAAGAAGACTGAGGCTTAGTTCTTGTGGTTGGGATGCCCACTGCATTTTCACTAACAGTATGACTCTTTTGTGGGGTAGCAACTCAGGCATTTCAACCGGTTGCAGAATTTCAACTCCAAAACTTCCAACTCATCGATTCCTCAATTATCCATCCCTAGGCCCCTCCTTCCCACCTGCAGGGGAAACACCATTACGTTTCAAATGTCTACAATTTCTTCATAGCAGTTGGCCGTGTGTCCTTTCCAATCAGTTATTTCTAGCCCTTGTTGAAGAAAATGCAGTATTTCCCAATCTATGTGTGATGTAGGTATTACTGGGGTCAGGGAAAATTGAGACACAGCCACGAGGCACCACTCAACACTGTAGTCACAGAAGAGGCTGCTGCCGGGGTCACAGATGTTCAATTCTCTACCCTCGCCACCCTATTTCCCACTTTGTCTCTATCCTCATAGACAAGACCACATATGCATACACTTGTTGAGATTTATATATGTTATATTTTTACATATGTATATCTATCCAAAACTTACTAAGACTTAACATAAATTCACTTCTTCAGCACAGAAAAACAATGAAGATTCGATATTCCCACAAGACCCCAAGATCTCCTCTAAATCAAAACCTAAGTCAGATTCAAGGTGGTTTTGGGGGTCGGTATGATTTATCAGGACCTCACTGCTCTCACCTGTAAAACAAGAGATTGGATTGGGACATCTCTAATAAAACTTTCATCTCTAGAAAAAAATGAAAACATTTTTAAAAAATTGATAATTCACAAATGGCAAATATCGACTCACTTAACCAGACCAATATTAAATGGGCATCTCCTTCCTAAAACAAACTTCAGAAAAGAGGGCTTAGTGTATTCATGCATAATATTCATATAATTTGCTCATATGGTATCTGTTCATAATGAACTACAACTAAAATACCTGATACATCTCATACCTTTAGTGCACATGCTTAATGCATTACAATTTTCCTAAAAATTCCTTTGCTCAATGCATGACTTTAAAAGAATAAATAAATATGCCTGGGCAGAAAAGGATATCTTATTGTTAACTTATCGAAGTGTATGATGCAGAGTGAAGAAGGTACAGAGAATGAATTCAGATATGGCAGCAGACAAGTCAGTGTTCCAAAAGACCACAAAATTTAACTCCAAAAACGAGGGGTGAGGTACTTTTCCCAAAGTGCTGGCGGGGCTAATTTCATCACTTAACTGCCAGCAATAGTAAAACTTGTAAGATGAACCACAGGGGGAAAAAAATGAAGAATCTCAAGGTATTCCCTTGGGAAGTTTTATTTCACTTAGATATCAAAAGTCCAGATATATAAGGGAAATACCTTAGGTACGTTCACCAATCAGAAAGCACTCTTCCAGCTCTCACTTCAGAATCCTTCACGAAAGAAGCCCTGTTAAGTTACAGGTCCTTTCCCTCTCTATCTGAGACTAGGCCATAGGCAACCAACACACGGAGTTCTGTGTGCAAGGGGCTGTAGTTGAGGCCAGGAGAATGCAACCCGAATGAGCACAGAAGCGAAAGCTCTTCTATGAGGTACTGATTACCTTCTAAGGAGTCCCAAATGCCCTACTCAAATCACATTGATGCTTGAACATGCCCTTGCAAAGTTAAAAAACACAAAAGTGCCTCTAATAGCCTATAGGCCTAGGCAGGAGCCACGGACCTATGGCCACAGTGCCCTCCCGGCCCTCCTCTCCTAGCCCCACTGGGGGGTACAGGTGGCTTACATTTCCATTTTGAATAAGACAGGGAAATGCCGCCTACATTTAACAATAAAACTACAACGTAAGCCTTCTCACCAGGACAACTGGGGACACCTGAGTCTTTAAAAAAAAAAAGGTCATAATTACCAAGTCATCAAGCTACAACATGCTACAAGACTATGCCTAGGCTGGTCACAGAAGGAACCACCAAGATGCTGGCACAGGTTGGCTAAACCGCTTTTGAAACACAGGCCTGTAGTTTGGTAATTGGCAGTTGACTGGCTGTACGGCCCATTGGTCTGTAATGACAGAGTGTGGTCATCGGTGGCTCACGGATAAATATGGCAAGTATCCTCATCCAATATGTAGAGAGGAAACACAAGTATAACCCTTAATTTAACAATGCTTTTACAGGCAAAGGGCCTGTCAGCTGGCACAGATTAAGAGCTTAAAGTATATATATTTTTTTGAGCTCAAAAACATAATTTTAGCACTTTTGTACATAAACTCCAATGCACAGATCTGAATAACTAATGGCCTCCTTAGGAATTAAATTTATCCCTTAGCCTAAATGTATTAAGTATGAACTATCGTACTTCTACATCCAGCTTTGCAAAACTGCTTAGAACAGCGGTTCTCAAGATGCAAGGTAGGGTTACTGGACCACCAACATCAGCATCACACAGACACCTATCAGGACTTAATTCTCAGACCCCACCCTAGACCTGCTGAATCAAAATCTGGGGATGGGGCCCAGCCATCTGTGTGGTCATAAGCCTTCCATGTGGGCCCAATGCACACTAAAGTTTGAGGACCACTAGCTTAGAAGTCTGAGAACAAAGATAGAAGAGTGAAAACACAGAAGATATTTACAGGAAATGGAAGGACTAAGAGAACACGAAGAGAACTTGGCTTAGTTAGGAAGCCAAGAGCATGAGGGCGGAGGGCGGGGGGGCACTAGAAAAGATGAAGGTTGCTGAAAGCCAGGAGACTGAGTGCCAGCCTGGGAAGCCCAAACTTTAACTGGAAATTTTGAGCTCTTGAAAATTTGGGGAGCAAGAAAGAGACCCTAGAAGGTTGGGTTTGGCAGGCCAGATGGAAGACTGTCAAGAAGGCTAATCTAGAGCAAGGCAACAGAATATGGCCAAGGGAGAGATTTATAAAATGTCAGCAGTGGAAACTCCAATACGACTTGGCAACAGAGACCTCTTGCTGATACCATTTACAGACACAGCAATGGAAATTAAGTTTGCGAGAAGACGGGCAGATTTTTGCATTTGGTATTTGAGGTACCCACAGGGTGTCCAAGGGAAAATGTCCATCAGGTGGCTGGAATGGTGCAAGAGAAAAGAACACAGAGCCAGAAAAACAAATTGGGGTGACAGGTGTGAAAACGATGGTCTGAAGCCACAAAGTTAAGTGTTATTACCGGGGAGAAATATAAAGAAAGAAAGGAATGGAACTCTACTGTGAACATGTCCCCTCTCCCAGTCACTAACACATCACTAAATTAACCTTGGCCTCTACAGGAGAACTATCCAAGTCCCCCACTGGGAAAGAGGGAATTTAGGTTAGCCTACAGCTAAGGAAAGAGAAATGGGGTAATTTAAGCACAAAAGCTCTGCTTGAAAACATCCCTAACTTTATTGTAGGTTTCACTAGAAGGAAGAATTGAAGGTGAGGATTACCAATTATATTTGTTTCAATGGAATCCCTGGTTCCAGTGGTTACGCAAAATTTTGCTCTAATTATCTTATCAGTTAGAATGAGTGTTTTAGGGCCAAGGAACCTGCAGAAGAGGAGGAGGTGAGGACTGGACTCACCGTTATTCCAGTAATGCAGACCCTCTCCCTTTCACTCTGAAAACAAGGACTCCTTTTCTCAAACTTGCAGAGCTACTGACACCCACAGGGAGTGCCCTCCATGCCAGCCCCCTACCGTCCAGGCTCCCCAGGCAGACCATCACCTTCAGAAACCCTGCCAAGGGCAAGCGAGGCAGCAGCCCCATTGGAGATGCCACCTCTGTCCAGTTGGTAATCTTTACATCACGAAAAGGCTGCGGCCCAGGCATGAACCCACATAAACACAGTCAACCAATCTTTGAGAAAGGACTAAAGGCAATATAATGGAGAAAAAAGTAGTCTTTTTGACAAATGGTGCTGGAACAGCTGGACACCCACTTGCAAAAAAAAAACAAAAACAAAACAAAAAACCCCAAAACAAAAAAAACACCAACAAAACAAGTCCAGATAGACTTTACACCCTTTATAAAAATTAACTCAAAATGGATCAAAGACCTAGGGGCACCTGAGTGGCTCAGTTAAATGCCTGACTCTGGATTTCAGTTCAGGTTATGATCTCAGAGTTCGTGAGTTCAAGCCCCCCAAGTCGGGCTCTTAGCTGACAGCGTGGAGCCTGCTTGAGATTCTCTGTCTCCCTCTCTCTGTCCCTTCCCTGCTCGCACCCTATCTCTCACTCTCAAAAATAAATAAACATTAAAAAAAATGGATCGGGGTGCCTACGTGCCTCAGTCGGTTAAACTTCCAACTCTTGATTTTGGCTCAGGTCATGATCTCAAAGTCATGAGATCAAGTTCCACATCAGGCTCTGTGCTCGTTCTCTCTTTCTCTCAATAAATAAGTAAACTTTTTTTTTTTTTTTAACGGATCACAGACCTAAATGTAAAACACAAAACTATAAAACTCCTAGAAAATAACATTGGACAATATCTAAATGACCTTGGGTATGACAATGACATCTTATTTTTAATGTTATTTAAGCATAGTAGACACACAATTTATATCAGTTTTAGGTGTACAACATAGTGATTTGACACATCTATAATGTTATGCCATGCTCACCTCAAGTGTAGCTACTGTCTGTCACCATGCAATGCCATGACAATATCACGGACGGTAGTCCCTATGCTGTGGTTTATTCCTGTGACTCAGTCATCCCACAGCTGAAAGCTTCAGCCTCTCCCCTTCACCCATTTTGCCCAACCCTTCATCCCCCTTCCTTCTGACAACCATCAGTTTGTTCTCTGTACTTATAGGTCTGATTCTGTTTTTTGTTTATTCATTTGTTTTGTTTTTTTTTAGATTCCACACAAGAACTCATATGGTCTAGGACGATGACTTTTTAGATACAACACTAAAAGCAGGATCCACTGCTTAGGAATAACTGATAAGATAGACTTCATTAAAATTAAAAACTTCTGCTCTGCAAAAGACACTGCCAGGAAAATAAGAAAACAAACCACATACTGAAAGAAAATATTTGCAGAAGACAGATCTGATAAAGGACTGTTCTCTCAAGGCTGTGCAGCATGTGGGATCTTCCTTCTTATTTGACAGGGGCCACCTGGCCACTCTTCGTTTGGCTTTCACCCCACCTTTTCTTCCTGTCCCAAACCTCTGAGATCTGTTCTTAGTTTGATCCTTTTACCACGGGTGCCCAAACAACTTCCCATAACAGTGCATTTCAAATTAAGGAAAGTAAGCAGGAAACCAGAACTGGTAAGGAATAAATCTGCTTTGTAGACACGGTAAGAACTTCTCTATTAAATCTATTGAGAAGGGGTGCCTGGGTGGCTCAGTCAGTTGAGCATCTGACTTTGGCTCAGGTCATGATCTCACAGTTGGTCAGTTTGAGCCCCACATCGGGCTCTGTGCTGACAGCTCAGAGCATGAAGCCTGCTTCAGATTCAAGGTCTCCCCCTCTCTCTGCCCTCCCTCCGCTTGTGCTCGGTCTCTCTGCCTCTCAAAAATGAATAAATGTTAAAAAAAAAAAAAAACTTAAAAAAAGAATCCATTGAGGGATGCTGCACCATCGGGCCATTTAACAGGTATGAGATAAACAGCAGTGTTATCGAGTGGCCTGTGAGTAACAGCTATCTGGAGAATCAACTCAATCAAGGCCATCCCACTCACCTTGTAAGTGAGGCTGTTGTGAATTCCCACTTCCCACTGGTCCTTTCGGAATGTGATGCTAATTTATACAAGGGTTCTAAAATGTGCAGGCTGGAGGGGCATTACTTGCAATATGAAAAGATACTCTGGTTGCTTGTTCTTCCTCTTGCCAGCTCTTCCAGAGATTACTTCTCGATGTGAGATGTAGGTGCATTTCTGTGCCTCGATCAGTATCCACCTTGCTTGGCCAAACACATGTACGCTTTTACATGGATGTTATGAACCGGACAGTAAACAAACACACTTCTGGCTGATGGCTGTGTTTTCCTGTCAATGTGCCGGACTGCTCGCTCCAGCTCTAAAGCGTCATTTTATCTCTCTTTTAAAAGACCAAGGGCCCTTAACCTGGTAGGTAGGGAGTGTAGGGATGGTTTTAAGGGATCCACGAACCTCCTGATTTTTTAAAAATAAAATCAAGTGTGCGTGCATAGGCTTCATCAGATTCTCCAAGGGGCTTGTGATCCAAAAATAGTTTAAGTACTACCATCCTGGGTTATACCTGGAAACACAAATACGTCTTCCATCCTGAAAGTCAAACCCTGAAGTCACAGGAACAACAACAAAAAATCTACCCCATCACATCCAAACATTTGTTATGCATTCTATTATGTCCCACCAACTATTTTAAAGGATTAATATTTGATACCCTTTAATAATTCAGTGGAACAATTAACTGTGGACAATTAACTCCTGTAGCACTTCACAAAACACACCTACATAAATATCCTTTAGTCTTCACCAATTGGGAAGTAGATATTATCCACATTTTAAAGAGATGCAAGCAGACTTCGCAAAGTTAAATTTTCTCAAGGTCACGGTACTAGTAAACTGGGGTTTGAACCTAGGTTGCCTGATGCCAAAGTCCGTGGTAACATTTGGTATACTGGTTAAAAAAAAAAAAAAAATCAAGTGGACTATAGAAACAGAAATTTTATTAGTGGTTGCCCAGAGCTAGAGGGGTGGAGGGAAAGGAGGTGAAAACTGCAGGGCGGGGTGTGGGGGGCAGCGACTGCTAATGGATACAGGGATTTGGGAGGGGTGGGGAGGGGAACTTTGATGGAAAAATTCTAGAATTAGATTGTGGTAATGGCTGCATAGCTCTGAATATATTAAAAACCACTGAGTTGTATACTTTTTGAATGGCGAGATTGTATGGTATGTGAATTATATCTCAAAGAGGCTGTTAAACCAACTGAAAATTGAGGGGGGGGAATGAGTGATACTTTGTCATCTTTAAGATCAAAACTAATACCAACTCAAAAACTCGCATTTGGTCCTATGTGAAGCTATAAAGGCTTCATATAAGTCCAGGTGCTTTGTTTCCCCAAGTATTTGATTCATTTCACACTGGAAAGTTTGGTAATAACTGGAAGAGAAAAGTTGGCTTAGTAATCCTGGACTAGAGCCAACGTGGTGAGAATTCAGCTGAAGAACTCTCGAGTTTCACAATCTCCCTTCCTATAAAACAGGGATGATTGCACTGCTTATTTGCACTCTAACTTAGAGAAGTATGAACCATGGTTTCATTCTCCACTTCTCTCTTCAGAGATCTTCAATAGCCTCTTATTACTTATCTTATTAAATCCCAAACCCCCTCCCTGGCCCCATACTCCACCTCATTTCCCACCTTCTACCAACAACTCCACAAGGTGGTCACCCACGCTCACTGTCCACACTCAACTGCATCTCCAAGTGAACAGAGATTCTCCACCAGTCCCTTCCTTTCTCCCGTCTAGCTGTCAAAATCCTAGATCCCTTAAGCCCCACCTCAGATTTCCCCTCCTCCTTGGCCATTCAGCCTTGACTCCCCTCTCCTGTCATCATATCCCACCTGGTCCCCACTGGCTCTTGTGTCAAACGATGCAACCTTGTTTCCACTGTTATTCCTTGGGGAGACCCCACATAGCAGCAGTTACCCCCAGACTGAGCATAAAGTAGATAACTTTAGCCATTAGACTACCATGAGGAGGTTTAACTCCACAGCTCCAAGAAGTCATGGAGAAACAGTCTAAAAAATAAACCAGTTCCTCCACTAGCAATTCATAAAATACTCTGGACGTTGCCTTTATATGGGACTTTGAAGATAACGAATGCACTGATTTCAGAGTTTTCCACTGAACTGCTTGACTAATTTATATCACTTAGTTATTCACACAGTAAGAAGTTTCATTAGATTTGTGGAAATGCTTCAAAAATGGGTATTTGGTTTACATGGACTTATCCCATTGAAAAATTAAATTCAGTCATTCAGTCACTAAATATTTCAGAGCACCCACTAAGTGTCAGGAACGTTCATCAACAAACCCTAAGCCCATCTCAGGAGATAAAATCCAGAAATTCTTTGTCATGTTTACTTTGAAAAGAACTCTTCCACACACATCAAGGGTGTAGGTGAAGACCACGGCCAACACAAGCATTCACAGAGGCAACGATACCTACCCACTGAAGGCCCGTCAGTTGTCTGCCACAAGACCATCAGCCATCTCTTTAGCCTAAGCATTGTTCCTACTTACCCAACTCTTGAGCTGGAATTGCAGATTCCCTTCTCCCTTCCCAAGAACCAGGGCCAATCTAGTTATTTTCCTCTCAACCCCATCTCCACCCACCAGAAAAGCAGCATGTCTGAACCCTAGCAAACCATTTCTAAATGACACACAGCTCTACACTACACTTATAATCTCTTCAACCGCCAAAAACAGAATGGTCCCTTCTCTCAGACGGGTTTCAAGCAATTAGAACAGCTCTAACTACTCACGCATACCAATTACGGGCTTTATTTACAAAGTACACTGAGTGTAGAAAAAGTTTAGACATGCCCTGACATCTATCCTCAGGATCAGTTTAATGTACTTGTATTCTTCCTGTACTTATGTATCTTCTTTAAAAAAAAAAAAAAAAAAATCCAGCCTGGCATTTCAGGACCTTCCTACTACACAACACAGGTATCACGTTCTTGGGTTTGGGGCAAGTATCAAACAGATAAAAATACCATGCAGCAAGAAACAGCACCGTTCTTCTATGAAGACACCAACTGACCAGACACATGGCAAAACCGATACTAAAATAATCCTAAAATTGCTTAAAAGTGTGTGTGCACGGGGGGTGGGGGGGATTGCATAACCAAACAGGAAGGAGCATTTTTCTTTTAAACATAATAAAATGTCTTACCACAGCTGGTTTATATATAGTTAACTTCTCAAATCAGCCCCAAAGAAGAGAACGTAATGGCGAGAAATCGGAAATAACATTACAAAAATAACTCACATCATAAGCTTTCTAGTTCAAGTTGGATGTCCACGCATGTCACCTAATCACATTTGAATATATGTGTATGATAGTCTGAGAATTCACTCCAAACAAACTATATTTTAACAAGCAAGCCCAGGAGGAAGTTGAGAGGTCTAGCTTTTACTAGGTTTGACGATTTATTATAGCTCAACCTGGAAATATACTATTCTTAGACCAAGAGAAAATTTATACTATCTCAAACCTTTCTTTGCAGCAAAGAAGTATGCGGATTTGTACAGATGCCTCCACTTGTAGGGTCAATAAAGGGAGTTTGAAAGATGAACAAAGGAAGGTGACTGGTGCAGAAAATGCTATTAAATCTGAAGAGTAAGTTTTGTCCAGAGTAACTGAGAAGTGGCCTCATTCTTGAAAATTTCTAAGACTGGAAAGCATTATACACCAAAGAGAACAACTTTAAATCTAGCCCACTTTATTAAATTCCACCAGTGACACACATTCACGTTTCGATGTTTATGCAGCTGCCCTAAATAAATACTAATATTTGTTATCTGTGTGCTTTTTCCTGGGGGCTTCCAGTAACTAAATAAATCATCCTCGTTGCTCTGTAAACATGAAGCAATGCTAAGATGGAGAACCAAGAGCCACAGCACTTCACGCCCTGTCCCCCACTCAATAAATATCGGTTAAGTGATTGGTATCAGGACTAAGCAAAATAAAGGAGTTCTACTTTGGTCAAATCTGAGTGTTCTACCAGTTCCTCTTAATGGACATTAACGGAAGCTCACAGGCTCCCCATTATTCTAATGGCTTAAGAAAGGAGACAAAGTCTCTATCATTCATTCATCGGTCCATTCATCCAGACACGTGAGCCCTCTTATGTGCCAAGTACCGTGCCAGGGTTGAGAACAGAATAGGAGTGCACTGTAGATTTTTAAAACTAGAGTTTTGTTTTCCCCATGCTTCTGCATCCCTACAAATAGGATGCCGGTATCCTGGCTCAGGCATCCAGTGAAGAGTGTGATGAGGCTGGTCCCTGCCACAAGTTCTCCTTCTTGCATTCCACTCTGACCCAGTGACATCCAAATGCACCAGTGAAATCTCCTCAAGCCTTTGCTTGTACGCTCCATCCTGAGTCCAATGAAGGTGCTTGCCCAGGGACCTCATTCTCTCCAGCTCCCCACCTGCTTGGCTGAGCTTGCTTCCTGGGCACTCACATGGCCCTCTGCATGGCACGTCTTGCCACCCCTTTCTAGCACCTGTGAGTGTAACAACTCCTTTAATTGCATCTGTGTCTCCGAGTATAATTTCTGTAGTCACGTTGGAATGAATTCCATTTACAACACAGGGTGCAGAACTGGACAAAGTCCCCATGCTTCTCAAGCTTGCTCTAATCAGGGAGGCAACCAAATGCCAGAAAAATAGCCCACAGAGGTAACTGCTTTCATGGAGAGAGGCGTGGAGTTAAGACCATGCAGAGTGGGGGTGGGGGGCTGGAGGGTTGGTCAAAAAAACATTTGCAGAGGCCTGAAGGACAACCAGCCTTCAGTGGGGGAGGAAGGAAAGGGAGAAGGACGCGCAAGGAGAGAGAAGAGAGCTACAGGTAGACAGAGCCACTTATGCAAACCACCCTTTGCCCCCTTCCCCTGCCCCACTGGAGGAAGTGGAATCTGCAGGAGAAGCTCAGGAAAGCTGTCAGGCTGCCGCTGGCTACTGAATGGCGGGAGGGCAGGGTACACATGGGGTGGGGAGACAGGGACCAGTAGTGCCTTGAGGATATGTCTTTATCTTAGCATTAAAAAGAGGAAAATCAAAACCACAGAGCTTTGCAGGGCACATTAGAAAGTGGCCTGGATCCCAAATCAACCCAAGGCCCAAGTTTCAGTTCAAAAACAGGCTGGTGGCATTCAACCTGGCCTCTGTCCCACTCAGAGTTCGTGAAAACACGAACACCCATATCCGAGCACCCCTGTGAGGAATGAACTAGGTAAAAGTATGTGAAACTGCTTTGTAAAGTATCTGGAAAATTAACAGCATTGTAAGATTAAAGATTATTTTTAATTAAGGGCTGGAACATAAACCACGATCTGCACAAAGTCTACTTTTTTCCTTTTAATTAGGAAACATGTGCCCAAAGATGATATCATTTTAAGAGTAATGCTCTCATATTTGTGCTTCAATGAAGGGAATGATATTCACAGAACTCAAGACTTCAATAAAGTTTGGATTTTAATCTGCATGATGACCCTTTACAAATGGAGGGCAGGCTGCTCAGATACTCCTATATATTATATTTCAATACACCAGAATCTTGTATCTTAAATAATCACCACATAAAGCTCCTTAGGAAAAATATCCTGGGTAAAAATCCAGAATTGTGGGTAATCAATCAATTACCTCATTATATAGAGAGCTTGGAGCCAAACCAGACAGATTATGAATCTTTATATAAAATTAAACGCAAATAAGTTGAAAATACAAGTAGCTGTCATGGTCTGAAGGCAATATTCTGAAGTAGAGCAATAAAGCATAAAGAGAAGAATAGATTTGTGACTCTTTAGGATGGACAAACGGCTGTATTATCTACTCTGTTATTGGTGTGTGCAGTTCTTGCTTCCAAAAAAATACCAAGGGGAAAAAAAAGAGGAAGGTGCTTTAAAACTGATGTTGGTAGAAGTGTAGCTTATCTCTACAACTTCCTACTACCCTGATCTCTTCTGAAAAGGAAGTTACTAAAGCAATCAAACTTGGCAAGAGTAATGACTCAAAACACAAACAAAAAACAAAAACAAAAGCAAGAACTAGGCTACTTATATATTAAAACATATACCTTCCAGTCATTTATAGTTACAACTGCTGGAGGTCTCTTCAATTTTAAAAATTTTTTTAATTTTAAATTTTAAATTTTAAAAATTTAAAAATTTTAAAAATCAAAATAACCAAACCGTATACAATTTTATAAAAATGCATTCTCCTATACAACCTATATGGATACATATAGATTACTTATATCAAAATCAAATGCCTGTGATATTTTCTGAAATTCATCCTGGTTTATAGGGCTTGAGTCTATTTTCTTTTTTTTTTTTTTTTTTTTTTTTTTTTTAATTTTTTTTAACGTTTATTTATTTTTGAGACAGAGAGAGACAGAGCATGAGCGGGGGAGGGTCAGAGAGAGAGGGAGACACAGAATCAGAAGCAGGCTCCAGACTCTGAGCTGTCAGCACAGAGCCCGATGCGGGGCTCGAACTCACGGACTGTGAGATCATGACCTGAGCTGAAGTCGGACGCTTAACCGACTGAGCCACCCAGGCGCCCCTTGAGTCTATTTTCAAAGGATGCCTCACAAAACACATTTTTCTCCCAAATATTCATCAAATGAAACTTATTTTTATGTTTTTTGGCAAATTCCCCCCTCAGTGTAAAAGCATTTTATAAAATCAGGCTGTCAGATGTCTGCATCATTTTAAAATCTGAAACTTGTAGTTTATACAACCCCCCCCCCAAGATGAGAACTGGTTTCTCTTCATCAGTCTGATTATAAAAATAGCTAATCAAGAATTCCTGAAATACCTACAATTCCTTTTCATTCAATACCAGAAAACTCTTATAAGCTTAATGACTACAGAAGCATTACTCCGTAACAAAGGCAAGATGCTTCAAGACTCCACAGGAATTTCATCATTCCAATTCTCTGAACACGGCAGGAAGGGGATACCATGCTCTATGAAAAGTTAACCAAATATACTAGACACCTGTAAAGTGTCTCTTCTAAAGAACAACAGAACCAAGAAAAAAAAATGGAGAGGGTTCAAAAACAGTAGAACACTATTTTTAATCCCATTAGAATTCAGTGACAAAAACCTAAAACCTCCTTTGTCCTTTTCAGTCTTGAATGAAGAGGAAGACAGTCTGTAAGTGTAACTACTAGAAAAGTCTGTTCAAGAAAAACTTACGACTTGACAATGATACTGAATCAGAATAAACAGACATGGTGCACACCAAATGGATTGAATGAATCAATCAATTTTTTAAAAAGGCAAAGCACAAACTGATTTTATGTCAAAAGACTGGCTTGATAGGATTCCTTCCTTGGAGACGTTGGATAGAATTCAAACAAATGTACAGTAACAACAAAGCACCATTTACTTCTCTCTCAATTTCAAAACCCACACTTGCCAAGATCAATAATGTGGAATATAATTCAAGAACTTTAATATATCAAAACAAAAGAGGGAAAGAAGTTTCTCGGGGCTTCTGGAGAGAATATAATCCCAAGACGGAGCTCAGAGTAAAAACAAGCCAGAGTTACATATTAGATAGTAGAATCTGTATCTCATTCCTCATTTCACCTAGAGCCTCAAACATTAACTGGAACAGGGTCTGGCTAAAGCAGGGGTTTGGGCCACACCTAGCGGGAGAAGCAAGCCAAAAGTACATACCAATGTGGCCCAGCTTCTTTGATTTTGATATAAACGGCCCAGATTCTGAAGTAGGTAATTTGTTACTTTCCCCCAAACCAGAAGACATCCAAGCCCTCCAGGGAGGCAGCAAGAACTGGCATCTCTTCCCACCAATCAAGTCCTGACTCATGGGGCAGATATCCTGCACCCTAAGAATGAACACAGGCTGATCTTGTTCAAGAAAAAGGAAAGAGGAAAAGAAGATTTGAAGGAAGATGAAGATATCTGAGAACATCTATTCCAAGAAAAAGGAAATGGTCACAAGAGGGCTTGGCATCTGAGCTCACAGCATTGGATTCAGAGGGCAAGAAGAGAAAGTCCCAGAGCACTGGGGTCTGCCAAATGCCCTGTGTAAGTCACATCTTTTTCTTTGGCAGCTCTCCTCCGAAGATTCAGAAATGACCTTCCTATCTCATAAATGATGAAATTCAATCACCTGAAAAGCCCATCAGAATCCAAAATTAAGCACCCTGAAACTAGCCTACACTTGCTAATGAGAAGTACAGTAGGTAAAGGGCCAGACTTTGGAGCCCTTTTTAGATGGGTTAATTTCTGGTTCCACCAGACCTGGGCGAGTTACTTAACCACTCCGTGTCTCTCTGGTTAATTCACCTATAAACTGGGGCTAAAAATAGTATACCTGCCTTCTAAGATGGCCAGGAGAACTCCATGAACTAACAAACACAGATTGCTTAGAATAGCAGTTTGGCACAAAGTAAGCAATACATCGTGTTAGTTATTAGTAATTACTTACTGAGGAAATGGTCTGTTTTAAACTGTTTTATACTGTCCCATGAAGAAGAGATGGGTTTAATTAGGAAAATTATAACCACGGGCAGATTTGCTCACTTAATCTCAATTAGTGGGTGAGATGTGAATTTCTGGGGGCTTATAGAAAGAAGGTGATGCAGACCAGAGCAAGGGGATGACAAGGCTCTTCTGCATGTACACCACCTGCCTAGGCTAGGAATAGGCCAAAGAAACACCCCCTGGGAGAAGGGCCTGAATGAAGTAGAAGCTCCCCACGGACAGTTAGCCACCGTTCCAACAGCCCTGCTCACCAGCAGGACTTGGGTGAGCACGGTAATCCCCGGCTGAGCAAGTTCCAAGTCTTCCTCAACAGGGACTTGTGAGCTGTGTACACCTGGGGGCCTTGTCAGACACAGGATCATGGACACTGTGGGTAGGAACCAAGAGCTGACTTGTCAAACCAGGACTAGAAAAAAGATCAGGACACCCATCAACAGGAAGCAATTGGACTCTTCTCACCCATCAGTGAAAGCTACACACGAGGCTTCTGGGGGCTCTAGAGACTGAAGAGGAATAATCACAGAGGGCACTAGATGGTCACAATTGGGCAGTTTAAGAATCACGGCGGCATACTTCAATCGAACATTTTTTGTTTTCTAATAAAATGTGCCTAGAAAAGGGAGGTCAGGGGCCTTGTTTCAGGCTGTCTTACTAAATTATTTCCCCAGGACCTGTGTGTTGGGTGGGAATCAGCCCAAGTCAACAGACATGTGATACACACGTAAAGGAGGAGTATTGAAACTCCTTTTTCATGAGCATTTTTGACACAAGTGCTGTGTCAGTAACGATGAACTGTCAGCCATTAAACTTTCATTGTCAGTGGAATTTCTCTCTCTCTGGGAATGATGGTCAGCATTCTCCATACATCAACTGTTTGAATTAAACTATCTTCTATCCAAAATCCTAGACTCAGACTGGGACAGCCATCCAATCTTCCACTTTTATTTCAACTTTTACATCATACGGCATATTTACTCATCAATATTGGTCTTTGCCGAACTTTTTAGGTTCCCATTTTCATATAAACAGAGAGGTCCCCACACTGTGCTGCCTGTATCTGAAAGTACCACACTGGGGAGACCCAGAAAGCCCGAGTGTAAGTTTCAAACCTAAAAGAGAAAACCATCTCCAAAGGGGAACCGGATTTCAAAACTGATGAATTTGAAAAGTTATTCTATTTTCACCTGAAAGGATAGTATACGTGTCACTACATTTACAAAGGTTTCTAGGCTCTGGTTCCACATAAAGAAATAGATCTTGTTTTTAACAATGCTCATTAAATTTCGAGAAATCAAATTCAATGGTAAACACTTCTTGAATCCCTACACAAAGGCATTTCAGGGTGTGCAGACATGTGACTGATTGTTCCAGCTCTCAGAAGAGAGACTGACAGGATTTTTAAAGCCCTATTTTCCTGGACGGGAGGCACAAAGATCAGCCCAATAAGATCCTCTAAACAAGGAGAACCAAAGGGCCAATAATAAACATCCCCCCAAATTACTGGCTTCAAAGACCTACTAGGTGAAGAATAACTGGTTCTATCTGCCAGCTATAGTAGTTATATACCTATAATTGGTTCTATTTCATACCTAGAACTGGTTCTGCATACCAGCTATATTAAGCTAGATTAGTGCTTCTCAGTGTTCCTGTTACTAGGAAGGAACTTCCTCTCTCTCAGTAGCTGATAGGCCACTCATTTCTCTAAAAGCTGCTCAGTTCCTGGCAGCTGCTGGACAGTTCTCCGAGATCAAGGCTTCAGTCCCATATTCAGAGTTAACAGGTACGATTTTTGTTATTCACATCAACCTCTCCCATATCCTGCAAGACACCCTCAAAGTCCGAGTCTTCAGAGCTTCTCAGGGGGCTTGTAATTCAAGAACAGGAAACACAGGCAAACCTAAGGGAAAAAAGGTTTTGTCTGTTCTCCCCCAACTTCCCCCCCCCCCCACCCCGCCCATCACACACACACACCCCTATGTCAAGTCCTCTGGTTGGAGGAGAGTGAGCAATGCAAAGAAGGAAAATAGGGGGAAAGTTTGGAAATTCCCCAAATTGTTTATAAAGAACACCTTTTCCTAAAATTTGCTTAAGAAACTAAGTGTCTCGATTTCAGTATCAGGGTGTTCTGTTAAACACTCAGTTTTAGATTCATATACTTGGACTACCAAAGAAATGTTTCTGACAGATGTAATTTGCTATATGTGAGATAAAAGATACATAGGCACATTTGATTTCTATTTGCCAGAACGGTGATAAGAGAAAATTTTATACAAACACAATCTGCTGCAAAAACTCATTAAATAGAATGCTTGCTTCACATGTGCACTGTTTTCTAGGACATTCTAGGAAGTTATGTCTCCCACGCAGAGTTGGGGTCAGAGCTCTTTTACTGCCACGGTCCTACTTACCAACCAAAATGGACACCAAGACAGTGAAGTGCGCAGCCTTCAAAGTCTGCAAATTCCTTGTTTTGTGTTCACTGCAAAGCAGATTCTCAATGCTAAAACTGGCAGTCTATTAAAGAGAAGGCTCAGACCAGGAATTTCATTCCTCCATTTCTAGTCCTAGCTACTTCCAGTAGGTCCTTAATATTCAGGAAATATCCCTGCCACTTCAAGAACTAAAAAAGGAAGCCCTAACATGAGGGGCTAAAACAGAGGTTAAAGCAGGTGGAAGGTGACACCAGGCTAACTCCAGTGTGAAGACTGCCTTGAGGTGAGAAGAATTCCCTCTGTCAGGATGAATCACATCAGAAATCTGCAACAAAAAGCACTTGGGACTCTTGGAACTTTCTTCCTCCTTGACCTTTCATGTTTGGGGAAACACAAATACTTCATATCTCAACTATCTTTATTACCACTATTAGTAATAAACATCTATAAAAGCTGCATTAAAACTTTGCATAGAAATTCAAACCAGGACCCACACCAAATCCACTCAGATATTAAGAAAAGAAGGCATCTTTTAAGCCCAGACGCCACACTTTTACGTAACAGTCACCCTGATATCCTGAATCAGCAGGCAAGAACCATACTCTACCCAGATACATCTGACACGGTTTATCACCATCTGCAAGTCTTAAGAAGAGCCCAGATTGGCTGCAGGACTGATTAGCATGGTGAGGCAAATGAATCCAGATCCTGTTGTCCGGGCTGACACCTAACAATTGCTGTTGGCTTCTTCCATAAATAGCACAGTGGAGCGCGTTGGCGGGGAGGTGGTCCCCAAGTGTATGGGTGAGCTTGAGTCATCATTAGGCATTCTAGATCCATACATACTGACTGACTCACACTGTGTAAGTGACTGTAGAAGTCTTTTAGAGGTAAGCTAATGAACCAGATTTTTACATGTCTAACCAAGGCATAAGATGCCAGTAGACCTCTACTGCCACTGAAACATGGTCAAATCAAACTTTTAAGACACAATAATAAATTGAAAATAGCCTGCATTTCCCCCTCAACTCAGATATGAGACCATTCAATCTGACACAAAAAGGTTTTGCAAATCAAAAGGCCATTTCGAAATGGCCCATTTTCATTCTGCACTGTGGCTTTTTAAAAATGGTCACACCCAATATAGCAGCCTACAGGCTGTGTGGAAAGTGCCAGTTCAGGAAAAGCGTTGCTCTTTGTGATGGTTACCATCATCAGCAGAGGGAATTCACAGCAGGATACTTTGCTGGGCCCATTAATCAATATATGGAAATTCAAACAAAAGGCTTGTTTAGTCCTTCTTCCCAAAAGCATTTCTTAATTCCACAAAGGAATCAGAAGGAAGAAGAAACTCTAGGATGGTTAGAGGGCTAACCATTCCGACGAATCTTTAATGAAACACTTGAGAAATCCATTCACACGTAGCTCTGTTTCACACACCAGCTTTTTTCCTCAGCTCCAAACTTGATAGTAATAACCGGTAATTCGCCTCCTTGCTGTTAAAATAGCCCTTTCTTTGTACTTCGGCGGAGACCACCGAAATTGCTCCATGAGGAACAGAAAAATTCATCACACATTCTACAGAAAGCTCCCTGTTCCTTTCTTCCTCTGATTTATTATTAATGATGGCATGCCCACCCACACAAAAACAAATGGAAGGGCTTCTGTAGGTAAATCTAGGGCTCCACTATCGCTCCATCCAACAGACTTGAGCCTTCTTTGTTCTTCTGGCTAATCTTTTCCACTACCAGGAATTGGTTTTAGATTTTTAAAAAGAGACAGGAGAGAGAAAGCAAGCCAACCCATCAGCCAAATATTAAATTATCTTACCCAAGATCCCAGTAAGGGCTCCTTTGAGATTGTGACCAAGACTATAGATCCTCTCCCCAGAAAATGTGTGTCCACACAAAACACTGCAGTTTCTGGGAGTTGATATGTGAAGTCCTTGGGGCCATTCAGGGTTCATGGATTCCAAGTCAAACCCCAAGACTCTACCAGTCTTTGGGCTATTTTGGATGACTATGTGGAACCTCCTAGAGGGGTAGATTAAAAAGGCTAACTTACTAAAAAATTTCAACAGATTATTTAAATGGAAATTTTCTCTACAATCTCTTAGCGGTTTACAAAAGAGGAAACTCCTTTTAAAGCTGTCTGCACCTTCTTGTGAGAAAAGTTCTACCCTTTAATTCCTGATCCTCCCTTCTCCCAGTCCCCTCAGGCATGTGTCACCACACCAGGGGCATCGGTGACCAGCAGCCTTGGACAGACGTTCCAGCTGGAGCTCTAGTCTCCCCACCATAAATCCAAAAATGGAAGGACCGCCTAAACGTAGTCCCCACCACCCTGCCAGCTTATCCTCTTTTACTCCATGAAGCAAGGGTTCCATCCCTCCGGGGTGTTCAAGATCAGTGGGATGTTTAGAAATGCAGATGCACAGGCCACACCCTAATCCTCAGAACACCCCAAATTGACAGAATTTCAGGGTGGGGTAGAATGCAGGAATGTGAACATTTCAGAAGTTCACTGGACACTTATGTACCCACAGTTTGAGAACCATTGCTCTCAAGCAGTCTTCCATGGAAGCCTGGTTAGGATCCTCCTTGCCCACCCTCACTAACAGGACACACTCATTCTCACCCTAGACTTTGTTCTATTTCTTACCTGTACATGGAAATACCCACCTCTCCACCTACCTAAATCTTACACATTTTAAAAGGTCTATCTCAATACTCTGTCCCCGACACTGATCAATTCTGGTATCTCCCAAGGAGAATTCTTCTCTGACCTCAGATCAGAATTGCCTGGTTTTTAAAAACACCAGTTATTAGACCAATCCAACTTCTACTGAATTAGAAGAATGTGGAATGAAATGCAAACATGTAAACGTTAAAAAAAGAAAAAAAAAAGTCTACATAAAACAGCGGAAACTCCCAAAACCACCCAAAGGCTGTCCACTGAATTTTCCAAAAGTCCTCCAAAATACTTCTGATCTGAGGCCAGGCAGAGGAGAATTAAAGTCTTCAAACTTGTTCTCTCAGCCAGTGCAGTGAACGCAAGCTATAAAAGAAAAGCTGGTCAGGCGGGGACAGCTGTGCCCCGGCTTAGCCTAACAGGATATGCAGCAGCTTGAGCAGCCAGCTCACCCAGCTTCTGCAAAGGACCTCAACTCTACATGTCCTCTCTCCCTTCACAGCAGCATTCTGAAAAACACCTAAGCAATGTAATGAAATAATAGGCCCATAAAAACTAGGGCAGACTTAAAACTGTACGTGATAACCTACTGCATAAAAACACGCAATTACTTTTTCAAATTATGCACAAACTAGGTGATAATTATACCGATAATAAGGCTCCACGTAATATCCATGTGTTTTAAATTTCTGCAATCCTCAAATCTTATCACAGTGGGCATAACCATCTCTAAAACTCTCCTTTATCCAAAACAAAACAAAACAAAACAAAAAAACAAACCTAAGTGCTAAGTGCTACGGGGACACCAAGATAAATAAGAAATGGTCATTGCCCTTGAGGAGCTCAGCCCAAGCTTGAGTGAGGAATGTAATAAAGACAGATAGCTAGAGTGCAAAACTGTGTGTGTGTGGGGGGGGGGGGGGGTAAGCGTCACAAGAGAAAGTCAAGACGCTCCAATAGGAGCTCAAGAGAGGGATTACTAGAATAGAGAAAATAGCATTGAGGCAGTAGCATTTCACCGGGTTCATGTGGAACGAGTCTGTGAGGTAAGAATGGACAGGACAGTCCAGCAGGAAGGGCAAGAGCTAAAGGACACAGATGAAAAAAAAAATCCCTATTTCCATTCTTGGAAATGCAATGGCAATGGAAACAGAGCCATCAAGAGGATATTTGAACTGAGGCCCCTAGCCCCTCTCAGGTATGCCCACAGGATGGAGATAATTTTGCATTAATACCGTGATTTTGCTGATGGGGAGACCACATCCAATCAGCCCAAAGGCAGCCAGGTTATTTCTTTTCTAAAAAGGAACAGTGTGGCACAACCTTAAACTAGGCCTGAATGGAAAGCCAACTGGAAAAAAAAAAATCTTTCTGAAATAAACTGGGCGAGAAGAAGTCAGAGGGAACATCATGGCTAGAGCAATGGACATAAAGTCAGAAGACCTGGGTTGAAGTCCAAGTTCCTCCTGCCAGCTGTAACACCTTGATTAAGTCACTCACACTTTCCTTTCTTCACATGCAAAATACAAATGGTAATTCTTCCATGAGTAAGACTTTTTGTTGATCCAACAAGACGGATGTGAAGATCCTTGGTAAAATTGCAAAAAGCTCTTTTCAAAATATAAGGGAATATTACTGGGTCTGCTGAAAATTAAAAAAAAAAAAAATAAGTACACACAGTCATTATTAAATAAAATTCAATACGATGACTGCCCACAATGAAAGGAGTGCTAGGTTCAGGCTGAAGCAGATGCCAAAGATGCCAGAGCAGAGAAAGGAAATAAACAGAAAAGTGCTAAGGCAGTTGGGCTACTGGATCAACAACCCTGAATGCACCTTGCAGCTAGACTTTCCATTTACTTAAACAGGTACATCTCCTTAAAGAAAATTAGCCCAAACCTCTTTAAACTGAAACCTGCAACAAAAAATTGCCTAAATGATACTTGCTTAAAAAACACTTATTTTGAGGGCCCTTGGGTGGCTCAGCTGGTTAAGCATCTGACTCTGGATTTCAGCTCAGGTTGTGATCTCACGGTTCGTGGGTTCGAGCCCCACATCGGGCTCTGCGCTGGCAGTGCTGAACCTGCTTGGAATTCTCTCTCCCCCAACCCCTGTCCTTCCCCTGCTCGCTTATCTTCTCACTCTCTCAAAATATATAAAAAAACATTAAAAACTTACTTTGTTCAGTTTACACGGTATTCCCTTAACAAATATAAAGATATTAATATGGTCCTACCTAATTTCCTTCATGACCAGCTTGGCTTTTCTTAATAGCTAAGGTCATTCAATATTGACTATCCACTATACAATTATCTTAGTTAAATACATACACATAGAAAACAGAATTTCAGCAGACTGGAATTCATTTTCATAGTTAGGGAAATGAATGTAAGGTATATACTCACATTTGTACATAGCAGTGAACTCTTCTGCCATCAGCCATAAAAATGTTTAAAGCTCTAAGTAAACACATTAACCTGTTAACCTGCACTAAAGGATTCTATAGTATGACTAATTAAAATAAATCCTTTGATCCCATGCTGCCCTCAGACTTTCAAATTCTAACATATTACACTAGCATGCATATAATTTAAAAGCCAAATAATTTTTCCCATCCAAAGAATATCCAACATGCGAGACTACACAGCTCTTTCTTAAATTCCTCACCTCTTGAGCGTCTGGTAAGCCCAAGTTACTTCTCCCCACCTTCCCCTAATAACTGATTCTTCCTACATATCCCTTCTTAGAGTGGTAATATGAATTATCCAAACCAGGGCATTTTTGAGAATGAGAGGGGGGAGGTATTCATAATTAAAGCAGGAACTGGGACATATGGTGACCCTACTTACAACTATTATTCTGGGGAGAAAGAAAAGCCTATTCACTGAGAAAGAGAAAGAAAATCTTGTATTTAATGAGCTGAACTAGAACATAAATATTCAGACCTACCCCAGCCCTGAGTTCCCATCCTTGAACCCTGCACAAGAAATAGAAGCTGTCCCACTGCCCCATCACCCCTCTCTGGGATGGGGAGTCCAAGCCAGCATGTACTGGGGTAATACCTGACTGTTAATTCTTTGGGACCACTGGAAAAAGCTTGGAGGGCTCATTTGTTCCCTGCTGGAAACAGAACTATCCTTCACTGCTAAAGAGGCATTAATAACCTTCAATTAAATAGGCATTAGCAATGTCAGCTTCCAACTTCAGGGGTTCATCCTCGTCCAAAACATTCATTAAGTATGGTTTACTGTGCTCGGTGCTGCAAAGGTCAAAGTACACAGCCCACGTCCTCTCTGAATTCATAGTTCAAGAAAGAAAACGATGCGGGCTGTAAATGGGAGATACATGCACATCAAATAGGGGATTTAAAAGCACAGGCCAGTGAGGAAGAGCCAAGCTGGATTGAGAAGCAGAGCAGAAAGCAATCCAGTTAAAGCAGAAGCTGGTTAAAGGACCCAAGGTCCTGGTTTAGGGATACAGCATAGGGGGCTATGTGTTGTGAAGAAAAGGTGGGTAGAAAAGGGAATTCCAAAGAGAACCATTTCATGTCCTTTTTCATGGCTTGGGTCAGGGTCACCCGACTTTAGGACCAAAGCATCCTTAACCGTGACATGACCTTGGATTCCCCATCCCAGCAGCTTTGCACCCTCACCTCTCATTGACCTGTGAGCCCCCTCAAGGCTGGGGGCTTTTGGGTCAGTCACAAGTATAATCAACTCCCCAAACCCCAAAATCAGGTGCTCATAAATACCTTTTAAAAACTGTAGTTAAGATCTACAGAAAATTTACCATCTCAGCCATTTTTACACGTATAGGTCAGTAGTGTTAGATACATTCACAGAGGACTACAAGGATCAACACCATCCATCTCCAGAACATTTTTCATCTTGGAAAACTGAAGCTCTGAGCCCATGAAACAGCTTCCCTTTTTTCCCCCCTCCCTCAGCCACCGGCAACTGCCCTTCTACTTTCTGTCTCTATGACTTTGCCTATTCTAGGTACCTCAAATTAGTAGTCATGCAATACTTCTCTTTTGAGACTGGTTATTTCACTTGGCATAATGCCCTCAAGGTTCATCCAACATGGTAACGTGTGTCAGAATTTCATTCTTTTTAAAGACTGTAATATTCCACTGTATGGATATACCACGTGTTGTTTTTCCATAGTATTTTTTTTTTAATCAATGAACTAACTATACTTCAGAGACTAGGACACAGTCTCTTCAAACTTGAGAGAACTTCAAGTCTCTTGTTCGGGCTAGAATATTTAAAATGTCTTAAGAAAAACAGACGAATTGGCAATTTAAAAAAAAAAAAATCTGGTAAGACAACACTTCCCAAGGCTCTCTTCTACTTTCTACCATGCCAGGAGAATGCATAACTTGGTAACTCACTTGATGATCTGGGATTTTTCCCCCTAAACTATCTTGCTTTTATCAGCTTTTATTTTAACACTACAGGTTCAATGCATGAGTAAAATCTATTTTCATAAAGGCGAGGAAGATAGCCTCTTTTTCTGGAAAGAGAAAGTCACTACAGAATGAACAAACACTGCTAAACCTTTTCAAATCCTGGCTTCCAAAGCCACAGAAGTTTAAAAAAGAAGGGGGAAAGGCCTCTGGGCAGCAACTGTCACCACAAGGTGACCTCCCAAGATGGGCTGGTGGGCACAGGAGGCCCCACTGAAAACCACCACTGTGTACAATTCTGATAGTCTTCAAGACATTACTGCTGTAGTTGGCAGAAGCTTCCATTTTCTTTCCTCCCGCCATCTTGAGATTCTGAACGAACATCAGAAATTCATAAGCATGCATGATTTTCATAATAAAAACTGTACTCTATCTTCTTACTCCCTAAAACTTCTTAGGGGCTTAATCTAATTATCTCAATAAGGTTGAATATAATGACTTGTTTTAAAAGCATGTCTTCTGTCAACTCTTGCTGTCAACATGGCCCCATTTTCCCAACCACATTAACCTGTTAGAACTGCTTCTGTTAATTTCTATCATAGGATGTCCCAAGGGTAGGAAAGGGTTAAATTATACCTTGATCCACATATGACACCGTAGAAAATTGGAAAACTTGGGCAATGACCCATTAGACTACGAATTCCAGAAATGTTATGCAAAGTAGGAAAACTGAATGAGTGAAAAGAATGTGAATAGAATGCATTTTAGTGAAAATCTAATTTATGTACTATTGCTTTTTAATCACTAATAACTGGCCAGGAAATCAGACCAGGCAAATAAAGGGAGCAGGGATCATTCCTCATATTTCCTTTTGATCCCTGTGGTATATAATGCTAGGTAAATATCTATTATACTTAACACATATTGATTTATAGATTGAGGTTTACCTGACAATGAGCAATAAAGCAAGATTGTTGTTTCTCTTCCTTTCTTAAGCTAACTCAGTAATTTTTTAAATACAAATTCAATCAGAGTCAACAGAGCATGAATCCACAAATATATACTCTACCAGGTATGCAACCCTATAGAGTACAAAATCTAGTTGAGGTCAGTAAGCAAAAAAAGCCAGTGCCCCAAAATGTTTGAAGAAAACACTTTCATACTCTGTCATTCACGTTTAGATGCATTTCATCTTTGAAAAGATGCGAGATAAAAGATCTTCCTTTAATGTCTTTTCGGCAGGAACTCCAACAGCTCATGTAGACATAGACACATGCTATTCTATGGTCGGTACTGGTTATTATGAGATAATGCCAGGCACCACCTTGTCCTCTTGTTTAAAAGAAAAACCAGAAAGTGGTCTTTTAGTCAAAATTTGTATTTTGCATTCTTTCTTAAGACACAAACACATACAGATTAAAGGAGAACATCTTAATGATGTTTGGGGAGCAAATTCCAAAGACAGCTCAACTTGCAACTGCCTTTCATGAGAGCCACACAGGGATAAGCAAAATGGATGGCAATCAGGCCCACGAAGGACTACATCCAAACTCAATGCTTTGGTCAGTGGACTGGCAAGGCTGACTCTCAGCTGGGGACGGTACAGACCCAGATGTCTGATCTAACTATACTTACGGCAAATCAATTGCTTCAGCAACTGCTCTTTGCATCTTGAAGACTTGATTGAATTCTTAATATTTCATTCAGAGCTCAGCTAAGAAGATCCTTCTGAAATATCAGAGCATGGGTGGCTGAAGAAGTTGCCATGGCAACTGTCCCTCCTTCAACTTTTAGTAATTAAGAAACTTAGTTGCATTTCTACACTTTTCATGCACAACACAATTTGAGGCAGATAACCCTATTATGTGACAAAATTTAAAGATCCTTGAAGCAATGGAAAAATACCTACATTTGCTCTAGGGAGATTTAAACATTGGACTCTAACAAGCTTCAGTCAATTCAGCCTAAACAGAAAAAAATTCCCCCAAAGTAGCATTTACAGAATGTTTTATGATCTTCAGTATCTTTGGCATGAAATATTTAATGAATATTTGTTTTAAAAAAAAGTACATTTGTATATTTTCATATGTATTTTTATATCACAAAACAAACTTCCAGGAATGGAAGCCCAATATAAAGCATAAGCTTTACATTTAACACAGCCTACAGGAAATAAGAGTTTGTGTTATGGCCATGCCTCAAGACTAAACGTTCAGGAACCAATTAGGCCTGAAGTCAGTGGTTGCTTTAAATAAAAAGAGTTTAAAGACGAAGCTGACAGATATTTTTAAGTGCGTTAGCCCTCAAGGAATGAAAGAATGGACTTTTTTCCCCTAACTTATCCTTAAAATTCATGGCTATAGGTTATATAGCCCCACTACAAAGTACTGGACTCATTAAAATAGCATTTGAAACCAGAAAAAATAACCAACATGTCCCAAAGAAAAATCTTTAAGTCAGTAATGTTTTTTTAACATCCCTGAACGTAAAGGCACTGATTTCTATGCAGTCTTTTTGACAGGACACCGTATGACTGCCTGATTTGTTATGTCCCCCAACAGAGAACCCTGCTAGCCCTAAAGGGTACCCCCACTGCATGCATTTGCTCCTTAAGTATATTCTTTTCAGAATTTCCTGAGAATTGTGTGTCAGCTCTGAGATACCTAGACACCGTGACATTAGCCATAATGACATAAACCTTAGGCTGGGGATCCCGAGCAACCCAAGAAGTTTCTAGGACACAGGCAAGATTTCAAATTCCAAGGGGGTTAAGATCAGATTTATTTTTTCTTCTTAATCTTAAAAAAAAAAAAATATAGAATTGCCAGACCACTAGTCCTCTTTCTTATTCTGTACCATTTATAAATTATTTTGATAAGGAGGAAAATTCTTACTGTCACAGACAATCTTTTCAGCCCCCTAAAATTTTAACAGTGTCCCCAGAATTAATCACGTTGTATTATTTTTCATAATAGAGCCCCACAAAGGTACTGATGACATATACCTTCATTATTTCATAAAGCATTATATTTGATTAACTAGCTCTTTTATTACAGACTGCCACGGTCAGCTTGGACTGGCTACTGAAGATTCTGGTATAAAATTCCTCAGTGAGGAAGACGGAGGTCTTAAGAGCTTTTCAAAAACACAACACACAGTCAGGTTTCCAGTATTCTGACCGACATCAGACTCTTTGTCTAATCACCACAGAGGGAAAGCTCATAGGTAATCAATCTTAAAGCAAGCTCCCAGAGGCCAGGAATCCCTCCTGACTTGGTACATCTTCATATTTCTCAGAGTATCCACAGAGATTGAGCACAAGCTCCATGAAGCCAGGACTGTACCTATGTCACTGCTGCATCCACATCATCTAAAGCCCTGCCACGCATACACTAGGCACTTAAATATGATGGTGTCCCCCATCCAGCAGATACTCAAGAAATAGCACTGAGCCATTAATGCAACCTCTAGCTGGGAGCATCCATGTTTCAGAGTGCAGTGAAGAATTATCCTTCACTTGATCATTCCTATCCATAGCTGTGGCAGACCTAGTTCTGCCTCTGAGAGAGGGAAATTAAATGAAGAAACAAAATGAGAAAGCTGGAATAAGCCATTCTATTTTCAAATTTCTCACCCATAAATTAAATTTCTCAAGAGGCAAGTCCATATCATCAGATTACTGCAGTACTCCTCATGGACATTTCCACAAATGCTCCTGGTTGACAAACACAAATCATTCCTGTTTGCGTTTTGCCATTCGACATCATGCCTTTAAGCTGCATGAAAAAGCCATTCCTAGGTTTCATAAAGCTGCCTAAATGTAATACTTAACTGGTAGAGTTTGTAGTTCAGTCAAGGAACCGAAGGCAAGATGCCATGTTCCAGTATGCATCCCTCTCTCAGAACTAGGTCTGCCACAGCTATGGATAGGAATGAACAAGTGAAGGATAACACATGTATGTATGTAAGACTGAACCAGGCTACCATTACGTAGAACCGGTAAATCATATCATGGGGTAGATAGAGAACTTACCAGAACTCAATGATAAAACCATGCCAGACAACCAGTTTCCTAGTGTTCTTAAGGAGTTTAAACAGTGAGTTTGAAAAGCAAGACAATTCCCAAGCGTACAGGTTTTATACCTTGAGCACATTCTTGATTTGTGTAAATATTTGGTTGTTTTTTTACATACACTAGGCTGTTTTTAGTTTCATGACCTTAGTTTTGTTGTTGTTGAAAAACAACCTTTTAGTCTTCAGGTTGTGCGAAAGAAATATATAATTTTCGACTCTTAATCATATACGTCTCTGTATAAAACATGCCAAAGAGATAAACCTTCTGGGAAAATATGCCCCATAAAATGTTTTTATGGTTCTTAATGTCCTGGAAGAAGACCACAATGAGGCATCCGATGTAAAAGAAAGTCCTACTGAGACACAAGTTTCTGAAATGCTCAAATTCTAACTACTCTAACATCGCTAATTCATTATGTAACCTTGAACGAGCTACTTTATCTCTCTGGATCTCCCGTGTAAACACAGAGGTGTCTCACTTATAAATCGGGAGGGTTAGATTAGGTTACAGTTTCCCAGCTGCACCAAGATTCTGACGGCCCTAGGCCCTCAAGGCAGCTGGGCAGAGCCCCCAATGGAGGCCCAGATCCATCACCTTCAGCCAAAAGAGGTCATTTGTTTTCCCCACAGTTAGCTATGCAAACCTTTTCAAGGTACACCATGATGGGAAAATGGCTGGGAAGCACTAGATGAGAGGGACACAAGGTCCATGCTAATTTAGACATTCTGTAACTCTGTAATTTTAAGTCGGAGCTACTGCCTGGGCCAACTAGGTGATTCTATCATCTACACTGCAGAGCATACTTTATAATTAGGAGGCACTCAACAAATTTGTCACAATGGCTCAAACTGCCCTGGCACCACTATAAGAAATCAACATTACTATAAAAATTAAATCTATAATTACAATGTCGTTTACTAGCATTCTACCAATTACAAATTTCTATTACTTAATAACTTAGTTAATATCTATATTCAGAATGTCAAGGCACACTACAAGATCCTAAGGTATTATATAAAAGAAAGTTATCTGTATTCAGCATAGTTTTAATACAAACACCAGAGTATATTCTAACTTTTATAAATAAGGACCATACATCATTATTTATGCTGGCCTCACTATTAATCACTCTAAAATTTTGCTAAAGAATTATAATGGCACTTCTAATTCCCCATGTGTCCACTACCTCCACCATCTACACAAAACAATCATAGGTTTTAGACACTTAAAATGTTTACAGTCAATGAAAAGTACCGGTTTGAGAAGCCAGAAAAAAATAGGGTTTAAACACCTTTACTGTGTATAGTGTTTATCCACAGAGTAAAGCAAAACCAACAAAAGGGAGGAAAAAAACCTACACTCCCTGCCCTCACCACTGCGCCCCCCCCTTCCCCTTACAAGTCTGAAAGTTGTAGGCAACTCATTACCAGAAAGATGCAAATAAGCAAGAGGAACCTGGAAGAGGAAAAAACAATACTGGAAATAGAAGGGTGGTACGTAAGGGACAAATTAAAAACAGAATCTCCGTCGCTTAGCTAAGAGGGCACAAGGGACATCTAACTCTATACACCCTGGGGATCAAGGAGAACAAAGAAAGAAGGATTATTCCCTGATTGGAGGGATCACTGGGAAGGGGAAAAGAGGGAAGAAAGCATTTGGGAAGAAAACCTGGGAGGAAGACAACTTTGGAGATAAGGTATCCTGAGTAAAGAGAAGGCTTCTAACACACTCTACAGATAGGCTTTCTGCTCAAAGGTTACTGCTGATCTTAAAGCAGCCTTGAAAATAAGCACTGGGCAAGAAACCAGGGTATGAAAGTGCCCCAGGGTATTTACATGAGAAGTAAGTCCAGGTTTGGCATTTTATTTTTGTTAGAATCTTAACACTGACAGCCACAGTGGTCACTCATGGAGTTCTGAATATGGCTACAAGTGAGGTTTTCAATTACAAGTCTTATTTTAAACTTAACCCACTCTTGACCTAGTAAATCTGAAAGATATAGGATATTATAAATAAGAAAATAAAAATTACCCATAAGCCCACCAGGTTAGTGATTACTGTAATTACTGATTTTTTTTTTTTTTTTTAAGAGAGAGAGAAAGAGTATGTGAGCAGGGGAGAGGGAAAGAATCTTAAGCAGGCTCCATACTCAGCACAGAGCCTGCTAGGGTCATGACCTGAGCCAGACTCATCAGTCCAATGCTCAATCCACTGAGCCACACAGGCACCCCTTACTGATAACATTTTGATGTATTTTCTTCTATTCATTTTTTAATATGGCTATTGAATATTGAGTGGGAAAGATGAGAGGTCCATTATATTTTAAATTATCTCCTTTTCCACCTAGTTTTCACCTCTTGAATTTAAAGCAACTCACCTCACACAGGCTTCAAACATTAAGTGTGATTTGTGGTACTATTTGCACAACTCCCTGGGGGAAACAAATGGCTGTTCTTGGCCAGAGGTGATAGATCTGTGGCCTCCTCCCCATGCTCTCACCAGCTACCCCTAGGCTCCATCCAGCTACCCTAAGGGCCAAGGAGCATCTGAATCTTGGCACAGTGTGCAAGGGCATCCCAGTGAGTAAACTGATCTAACCCAACTCTCTCCTTTTACAGATGAGGACATCAAGGCCCAGAGAGTATCTTGTTCAAAGTCACATTGTGAATTATAATTTGAGCATTTCAGAAGCTGGAGTCTAACACAGCTTGTCTCTTACACAGGATACCTCATATGGTCTAGGATATTAAGGATCATAAATCCCCTTGATAAGGCATGCTTTCCCCAATGGTTTATCTCTTTGCCATTACTGTATACGGAGACACGTATAATTAAGAGTAGTAAATTATAGGGATGACTGGATGGCTTAGTCGGTTAAGTGTGTGACTTCGGCTCAGGTCATGACCTCCTAGTCCATGGGTTCAAGTCCCACATAGGGCTCTGTGCTGACAGCTCAGAGCCTGGAGCCTGCTTCAGATTCTGTGTGTGTCTCTCTCTGCCCCTCCTCCACTCATGCTCGCTCACGCTCTCTCTCTCTCTCAAAAATAAATAAATGTTAAAAAGGAAAATATAATAAAAATAAAAATAAAACATATTTAACTCCAATTCACATGACTGATATTTTGGCATATGACCTGAGGCAAGATTTTTTTTTTTATGGTATTCAATTTTACAACCTTCTTTACCAAATAATCTGTACCTTTCCCCCAATGACTTATCACTTATTATTCTATACACTGAGGATTTGAGACGTGCTATTTTGTCTGATTGCATATTTTTTACACTCCCATCATCTTTTATTATTATGGCTTTATAATATGTTTTAATCTCCAGTGGTACACATCTTTGCCTCATTCTTTCTCCAAATTAAAATGTGTGTGTGTGTATATACATATACACACATATGTGTGTGTGTATGAACCTATACACACACGTGTTCTTCCAGATGAACTATAGAATCAGTTGAAAAACAAACTTTTTATTAAACTGATTTTTGAAGGCTTACATGCAAAGATCTCTTAACATCTCAATTTTCCCTGGTTACTTAACATGAATTATTCCACTCCTGTTCCAAACATTCAATGCAAGTTCTAAAATCCCCTGGTTTTAAAACCCCAGGACTCTAACTCCACCTAGTAGATTAGAGCCCCCACTTGACCAGCCGGCAGGGCTGCACACACTACATGCAGTGTGCAGAGAGACTTTGGGGTTTGATGCTGCAGAAGCATGCAGGACCTGACCACACGGGGCCCCGTGTGACCCACTAACAAAGTATGGATTTTATCGGAAGCAACAGGGAGCCACGGCAGGACATTTAAGTAGGAGAGTGCCCTGATCAGATTTCTGTCTTAGGAGGATAAAGACAACGATGAGAGCTGGACAGCTGGATTAGTGTTAAAGCACTGACAGAGGCAGAGAGAACAGTTAGGACTCTCCTGTGGTAGACAAGCAGTGACAGGGATGACAGTAATGGAAACAGAATGATTCTAGTGGTATTTATGCTATTAGAGTCTTGCCTCTATTGCTGTAGAGGGTGGGTTCCAACACATCAGAAGCAGAAATAGTAAAACTCGTGAACCTATCCCCAAGCATGGTCATTCTCCCCACATGTCACCAGGCCTCCCTCTCTACCCCTGGAGGTTACATTCAGTCAACCAATATTTACTGAGCATCTACCGTAGGTCAGGCATCATACTAACTGCCGAGATAAATCGTGGATGGGTCGATGCCAATAATCAGCAGCAGTCACCAAAAATGAAGAATAGGACTCTGACATCCAAAACAGGCCCAAGTATTAGAACTGCAGTCACCCAACCTTCAGGAAAAGACTGTTGTATGGAGCCACCACCTTCTCAAAGGATACCTGTCTCTCCCCTTCAGGCCAGAGGCCAGTCCCACAACTCCCCCAGCAGATTCAGAAGGCTTAGGAGTAACCTCGGATTAAAAAAAGAAAAAACAAGGGGGAGAAAAAAAAAGGATCTGGGGATCCAGTAGGGTATGGTCTTAGACATGTCCTCTAAAGCTCATATGGAAATCTAGGTGGCCTGTTAAATAATGGTCAAAGTCTTGTCTCACTCAAATTCTGGTTCCATAAAAGAACAATAATTGTTAGAAAGTTCTCAAACATCACATCGTTGCAAGATTGAGCAGTAAACCACACAAAAATAAGAACCACCCACTGAAGTGCAGAAATGACACTACATTAGGTCCCATTTGATAGCCCAATGGAGTCTGCAGTATTTATGAGGTGTAACCACAGCAGTGCTCTGACTTCTATGGGAAAGGGGGAAGATGGAAGAGGAAAGATTTTTAAGTATCACTCAAGCGTGTTGATAACAAGCTTTGTGGCACTGGTTCATTATTCCCAGCCACCCTGCAATCATTAACCCGGGGCAGCAGTGGGGCAAGCTAAGACAAAGAAACCCAGTTCCCTGTCCAAGGAGACTTCCTGCCTTCAACCATGACTTTTAAGGAAGCTATAACTTCTGCATCTGAAACCAAAAGAGCTAATACCCTAAGCTGGAATATCTAACTGAAATTACTTCTGACTGGTTTTCATTAAATCTTTTTAGTCAGTTGTCAGTGTGCTTCAGAGGGGGGAAAATTTACACACACACACACACACACACACACACACACACACACACACACACATTATTTCACATGTTCAACAGATGTGGGCCAGAATCAAAGCCGAGCTGAGTGGAGCTGCACAGTGAACAGCAGCTCCCCCAAACAAAAGGTCAGCCATTCATAATGACATCCCCAGAGTGATATATGTGCACATTAGAAAGTTAGATTTCATGAAAAGAATGTCCAATAAAGCCATCAATTTTATTTTTGGTTCATCTGGCTGCAATTTCTGCCTACAGTCATTTTGCTCCAGGAAAACAGCACCATGCAGGCACCTGGATTCACTTCAGGGTCCCTGGTCCATGAACTATGACATTCCACACATAGTTTCCCAACACAAGTACTGAATGCCTGCTCCCTACTTCTTAGCTCACTGTCTGTAGAACATTCCCCGCCCTTTGATGTCAAAGAAAAATACTCCACTTTATAACATGACCCTGCACTGGGCTTTTTTTCTGAAAGAGGCTAAAACACCACCACCATTGTGGCCACCCTGAGTGGAGCGACAACTGTAGAATGACGGTCTTAATGTTACAAACACTTCAAGTGAGTTTACTTCCCCTAAATCCTGTTACTATTTTAAGAGAAATCACTAGAATTCCCCCACAATTATCCTTGAAAAAAGCCCACCTCTTTGTGGGGATAGATTCTTGTCCCAAATAGTTAAGAACTCCTCTTACCTTCTTACGCGGTAATTTGTTACTGAGTGCACGTTTAAACCACGTTTATAATGTTGCTGGTGTTCTCTCAATGAGTCTCCTCCCCTTCCTACCAGGCATTTTGGACTATAATAGCCATCCCACAGTCACCTCCTACTGGATAATTATAACACTGGGCCAATTAAACTAATCACCTTTCCACATATTTTTATCCGGCTTACAGATGTAAATCTCCCCCAGAATGCCAAGAATGAAAGACTCCTCTCTCAAAGCACCTTGGAGTCCAAACACTCCCCCTGGAAGAGGCCCAGCCCACCAGGGCAAGCTTAACTCACAAGGCACATTCATAAATAACATTTTCAAATATGTGATATTCATGTATATTCACCAGATATTCATCTTTCTTCTTCAAGAGAATCTAAAGGGTCTTCCGGTTATTAATCCTGAACCACTTCTACACTTCAAAAGCCTAAAACTTCATGTTAACGTAGTTGAGCTCAAGCAGCAAAACACCACCAAATCTTCTAAAAAGAGATTATAGAGAATGACAGTGCTATACAATGTGGGATTTTTAGCTGCTCAGAAATGCATTGTATGCTTTCTTTCTTTTCTTTTTTTTGAAGGAAAAAAGATATTTAGAAGAGATTTCAAATTCAGAGGTTTATCACTGTAGTGTGAGCCCTATACTATGGAGAAGCTGAATTAATAACTCCACGGAGAAATTTTTCCTGATGAATTAACCAGAATCTTCTGGCTCTGAAAGGAAGGACATATTTCCATTCAAACGCCAAGTGACAAGCAGTGAAAAGGAAAAATTCCAATCCCAGGCAAGAACAGCAGGAGAGAACTTCATTTGTGTAAAACTAATCCAGAAACAAACCTATAGATCCTCTGCCTAGAGAAAGCTACCACCTGAAGACTGTTACTTCTGGTCAAGGTGAGGATTTGGAAGCAGTACACACAGAGAGGATTTATCTTACACCCTATATCCTGAGACGGCCCATTTTGCTAAACATCCAATTGTACACCTTCATAACTATGTAATAAACACAGATCACAGGTCCTTAATCTATTTGCCCAGCCACAGCCGTCCCAAGGGCTCTCCAAAAAGTTTTATAATAGGTCATATAAATTGGAATAACTTCTTACAGAGAAAAATCACTTTAGTTACTTCTTTTGACATCATTATAACATTCTAACAGCATTGACACAGTGTTTCTCAATGGGGGCAAAGAGCCACTGCTATCCTCCATTAAGGGAAACAAAGGAGGAAAGGATTAACCAACCACCTTTTGATACCTTCACCAAAGGTATCCAAAAAGTTGGTCTTTGGTGAAGAACAAAAACAACAGTAGCTTTCCCTTCTGCCCAAACTCGTCTCCCGCCAGAGGAGAGGGTAAAAGTATCTGGTCAACACTTGAAAGGCTCAGGCCAACAGGACTTCGAAAAGCTCAGTCACTAAGCAGACATGGGTATATCCTAATTAGGCCACTGAATAAAAAATATTACCCGAAGCACAGCTCTGAAAGAACTCTTACAACTGCCTGTTTGAGAGGTCTCCTCCTTCTGTGCGCTCCAGACCTCTCTTTTCCCCTTTATTTACAGCTAGAGGTCACCAAAATCTTAGAAGAGGAATAAATGCAGACAAAGACATTCACCATATCTCAAAAGAGTATCCAAAATGTAACATTTTCTTTTAAGCTTCGTAGAAAGAATGGGGGACACAGAAGGATACTCAGCTCACACTCACCTTTGAAGATGAATAAAGCAATTAAAAACACTGCTATTAAGAAAAAAAAATCCCACTGTTAAAACATGTAACAACAGATTCCAGATTCACTTGGAATTTGAATGAGTAAGAGCATCATGATTTTTCTCTCTTGCTTAATCAATACCTTTTAGGTCAGCAATGGTAAATAGTTCCATTATATCAAGCAAAGCTCAACTGGCAAGAGCGCTTCCCCCATTTGGGTGATATCCTTGGACGTAACGTATTCTTTTCCAAGAGAAATTATCTTCCCAACCTTTAAAAGGAAGAAAACTGGGGATCCTGCTGACCACAAAGCAGGGAAAATTTTCAATTCCCGACACAGACGTGGAATAAACAGCAACACATTACTCTCAAAGAATGCAAGATGGCCATCTTCTTTGACAAAGCCTTCTGTTACCTGGACAAAGCCTTCTGTTACCTGGACAACCTTAGGCTCAAAGACCCCACACAGGCTCCTCAACACAGATAATGTGAGCCCACCTACCTTCTCCAGACTGGAGGCCATAAATCTTCAGAGGCTGCAGCCCTGCTCCAGACCGCCATAGTTGAACAAAAGATTCATTACACCAACATCCTTCCTAGTTTCCAGAGCCGTCTTCCCATTTCCAGTTTTCCCTCCCAACACCTCTCTCCAATATGCTTGTTCTGCCTCCCAACACCTCCCAACATGATTTAAGAATCATGCACAGAATTTACTGGAATAATGTATTTGCTGCTCACCTAAGACTTACACAATGATAAAACACTACTGCTTGGAAGGAAAACCTGAATATGTCTGGACAGTCTATAAAAGGTGGTTAATACAGAATTCCAAAATGCTTTTTTTAAAGTTTCTTCCCTTTCGTCCTCAGTTTTCGAAAGGGTAGGGTTTGTATTGACATGAGAATTGGGTCATCAAGAATGTGGTAGGATGTAGAACAGCTCTAACCAGAGAATGAGGAGTCCTGAATTTTGGTTCTGACTGGTTCTCTTTGGGCAAAGTCACTCAGCTTCACCTTTGCTTCCCCATCAGTAAAATTAAAGGGTCTTACTTAAAAGGCACTTGCAAGCCCGAAATTCTACAGCCTTCTTCCTAGATTGTTCTCTCAAATTCAATCTTCAAAAGCTCCACCTTCTTTTAACCTCCACACTGTTTTGGCTTTTGCCCTTGGGTGTCCAGGGGAAGAGTCTTTTGTTGAAAAGACAGCCCTGATGTTCCCCAGGGGCCCCGAGGGTTAATGCAGGTCTCCCAGAGCAGGATGTGCATAATCAAACTCAGACAGCAGCTGCTGAGTTGGAGATAATCCTAAAAGGACTGCTTCAGACCTCCTCTTTCTCTCACAGTGAAATTGCCTGGCACCAGGCCTGTTCCGGCTGTTTGGACCTTATGTTTTCGGCACATTGCAAACAACATCTTCTGCGGATTCAACTCTCAAAACGCCAATGGATTTTTCTGTTTTGCTTTTTCAAGCTGGCTCTCCAGAAGCAAATACTTAAAACATAAGCATGCACGGTGTCCACATGCTGATCATATATAAACAGTCTGGGATGGGAAAGGAGGCTCTTTGAGGGGCAGGGATAGAGAACTCCTTATTAGTGGAATTATTACTGCTCCTCTGTTCACTCTGACAAACAAGATTTCATGAAATTGCAAAAGTGAGGAAAGCAGCAAAAACCACCCGTTTGGAAACTGCTGAATTTATAGATATCACACTAATTTCTAACACTGATTAGTGTTTCCATGAAGTCACAGCCTCTCTTCACTGAAGGGCCATGGCCCTAAAGTAAAAATAATTCTATCTTGTTTTCCTGGAAATATAAGGTGACTTAAACAGGTTAACCTCGTAAAATGGGTTCCACTTGTGATTCAAGAGAGCTTTTTACAAGGTGTGCTTCCAAGTGTAAAAAGGTTGTCACTGCAAAGTCTCCCTGGCAGGATTCTTCTATCAACTATACCTGACAAAAGTCATCTTGTTCCAGGAAGTCAGGGGAGAAAGGTAAAGATGATGTATTGGGAGAATCACTTAGTTTCAGTTAATAACTATTTACTAACAGCCAAATTAGTGGCCAGCATTAGTTAGGAAAAGTACCAATTTGTTCACACAAATAAGGTTATATGACTACTTCTAAAATAATGTAAAGTTAACTGCGATCAAAAATTTGACATAAGAAATAATAAAGTTGAGCTTTTTCTTCTCCCCAAGTAGCCAAGGTAATAATTTGATACAATTACATGTTCTCATAAGACATCTATTTTGTTGGGGCACCTGGGTGGCTCAGTCAGTTAAGCGTCTGACTTTGGCTCAGGTCATGATCTTGTGGTTCGTGAGTTTGAGCCCCGTGTCAGGCTCTGTGCTGACAACTCAGAGCTTGGAGCCTGCTTTAAATTCTGTGTCTCCCCCTCTCCGCCTCTCCCCTGCTTGCTCTCTCTCTCTCTCTCTCTCTCTCAAAATAAGTAAACATTAAAAAGAAAACATCTATTGTGCTGTTTAAAAATTTCTCAGAATACAACTTCAATCCAAATCATTCTTCAAGAACACATGCTATTTTTTATACTTACTCTCTAATAAATATTGATCATTTTGAAACATGTCTCTGATGAAACATTAAGAAACCATGGGAAGTAAACTCTTCCAATAAACTGTATTAATACTTTGGAATTTGAGGATTTTATAAGAAAGGGGGTTGTAAATATCTTGTTTTATCAGCTTTATGATTTTTAAGACTACTATCAGAATTGAAAGAGTTCTTCTTATCCCAAGGAAGTTGTGAGGGCAGCACCTGGTTCAGCCTCCATTCACAAGAGCCTTTAAAGCGAAGGCTCTCTCCCCTAACAAGCCCAAGTTCCTCCAGCAGAAATGGTCCTGCTGCGGAGGACCACATCAGAAGCTACAAGTGACCCATATACTTTGATGCAGGCTGATGGTACTTCTTTCTGGTTTCCACCTAACAGGGGTCTGCAGCGAGGCTGTCCAGATAAATTCTGTTAAGTGTGGGTTAGCTTTGTGTGACGTGTGCTTTTCGTTGGAAGGCATGAAAATCAAACCATCAAAACCCTTGTAACAAATTAGCAAGACAAGGCAGATTTGCATACTTCCTGACCAAAACCTAGGATGGACCTCCTCCAAATATTCCACTTGAAGACTCTGCCAGACTTCAAGACTTTGCCAGACTTCAAGACTTCAGATCAAAAAAATTTAGGGGATTAAAACTAACAGCTTAAGAGGTGAGCCATTTTATTCCTAATTATTATTACCACTCTATTCATGCACCAGCTGTGAATAATTAAAAGCCTATATTTCTAAATTCCCAGGAACCCAAGAATAAAATTAAGACATTTCTGAAGTAAGTTTCACTCTTTATCTGTAGTTAACTGCTCTCAAGGTAAGGCAGTCTCTCCAACTATATCCATAAGGCAGAAGCATACTGCATACAGCAAAATCTTGTGTTTTCCTTTCGCCATGTCATGCATTTCATCTTTAAACATAAAGATAACCAAGAAACATTAAGAGCACATAACTAGCCTTTTTATACCATTACACTAAATAACAGGAGGGCTAGTCACTCATTCCCACTATTTGTTTGTTTCCCAGCCTCTTCCCACCAGAATCAGCAGGAAAATAGGAGTAAAAGTAATAAGGGGTCTTTATTCCTTTGGTTTTATGTACAGAGGACAATGATGAGATGTACCACTTTTTAGGGGCTGGCCAGGCACACAAATCACAGAATTTCAAGTTGATTGGGGTATTGGGGGAGAAGCATTAGAATCTAGTCAAGCTCTTTCATTTTACAGCCAAAGGCTTCAGGCCCAAGAATCCATATGCAGGGTGAAGGAGATTCAGATCTCCTGACGATCACTTAACCAAGTCCTGATTGGCAAGGCTAAGCCAAGACCAGAGATCTAAAATGTGCCCCACTCCAAAACATTCCACAACATATTCCACTTCAGGAGGAAGGGGGAGAAAGGAATAAAAAGACAAGCATACCAACCACCCAGCTACCTACTCTCTGTATCCCTGGCAAGTGGACTCAACTTGCCTGAGGGACCTCATGGCCAAGTCTCCTTATGTAGTTAATGTCTGAAATTCCTACTTTTTAAATTTTGTTCCATTTCCTATCCGCCTAAATTGAAGCCAAAGGAAAGACAGCATTCACAACCAAGTTTAACATGCCCTTGTGTTTGTGTACATACACACACACACACACACACACACACACACGTAAATAAATAAGCGGAATAAAATTGAGACTCCAGAAATAAATCCTTACATTTATGGTCAAATCCTTACATTTATGATTTTCACCAAGGGTGCCAAGGCCATATAATCGGGGCAAAGAACAGCGTTTGTAACGAAACGTGTTGGGACAACTAAATAACACATGCAAAAAAAAAAAAAAAAAAAAGAATGAACGTTCATTCCACAACATATGCAAAAATTCAAACTGAATCATAAACCTAAATGTAATAGCTAAAAACCACAAAACTCTTCGAAGAACACACAGGAATAACACTTTGCAACCTTCAGTTAGGCAATAGTTTCTTACATATAACACCAAAAACAACAGAAGAAAAAAAATTGATAAATAGGACTTGATAGGAATTGAAAACTTCTGTGCTTCAAAGAACACTATCAAAAGAATGAAAACACAACCCACAGAATGGGAGAAAATATCAATGAATTGTCTGATAAGGGACTTATATTAAGAGCATATAAAGAACTCTTAAAATTCAGTGAGAAGATAAATAACCCAATTTTAAAACAAAGGATTTAAAAAGACCTTTCTCCAAAGAGGAAACACAAATGGGTAATAGGAACACAAAAAGATGCTCAACATCATTAGTCATTAGGTAAGTGCAAAACCACAATGAGATACCGCTTCACATCCACCAGAATGACTATAAGCAAAAGGACAGACAGTAACAAGCACGAGCAAGGATGTGGAGAGACTGGAAGCCTTGTGCACTGTGGCGGGAACATAAAATGTTACAGACACTTTGGAAAAGTTTGGCAGCTCTTCAAAATGTTCCACATGGAGTTACCACATGACCTAAGGGAAACGAAAACATACATCCACACAAAAAACTTGTACGTGAATGATCAAAGCAGCATTACTCCTAATAGCCAAAATGTTGAAACCACCAAAATGTCCACCACCTGACAAATGGGTAAACAAAATTTGGCATATCCATACAACGGGGTGTGGTTTAGCAATAAAGAGCAATGCAGTCCTGACACACGCTCAGACGTGGATGAACCTTGAAAACGTCATGCTAAGTGAAGAGAGTTGGTCACGAAGACCAACCATCGGAGGATTCCGTTCACACGGAAGGTCTACAGAAACAGAAGGTAGGTGGGTAGCTGCCTAGGACTTGCTGGGGACTGGAATGAGAAGTGGCTGCTAACGAATACAGGGTTTCTTTTGGGGATGATGAAAATGCTGTAAAATTAGACTGTGGTGACCGATGCCTCTGTGATAATACTAAAATCCACTCAACAGTACACTTTATTTAAGTGGGTGACTTTTTGTAGCATGGGAGTTAAATCTCAAGAGAGCTGTTAAATATTAGGTACATTAGCTGCAAGTAGCATAAAAGATACTGTTTGACATTCAGCCTATTGCATGACCAGATAAACTGCACTTTTTTGAAATGACCGCTTTCCCAATAATGTAGGTCTTGATCCGGAGCTCAGTGGCAAATCTTGCATTTTGTAGAGGACCTCAGAGCTGGAACTAAAAGCACCAAAAGAGGAGCATAGAAGTGGGGTCCACAGAAACTTAGTCCAAGCTTTCTGGTCACTCAGCCAGAGCAGTTATTCTGTAACTTCGGTACATTTTGACCACATTCAAATACAGGGACTAAGGTCAGAACCAAGAATGTGCCTTTTTAACAAATCCATCCCACTGCCACCCAGAAAATTCAAATCCAGGCAGGGTGAGGACAGCACTTTGTACTAGGCCCATCAGCCTGGAAAGGCTCCTTTCCTCTGGCAGCCTGGGGCTAATGAGCTGGAAACTGGGAGTTTTGGTAAGGGGGGGAGGGGGGGTTAGATCACAGGTCATGATCACATTTTTCACCTGCTTCATAATAACTCTTCCCATCAATTTTATAGGCATTTGGGAAATTTTCTTTTAATGTTTATTTTCAGAAGAGAGAGAGAGCATGTGTGTGCATAGGAGGGGTGGGGGAGGGGGAGAGAGAGAGAAAGAGAATCCCAAGCAGGCTCTGTGCTGCCAGTGCAGAGCCGGACTAGGGGCTAGATCCCTGGAACCAAGAGATCATGACCTAAGCTGAAATCGAGAGTCAGAGAGGAAGGCCAGCTGCAAGAATCCAAGTTTTTTGGCTACCTGTCTGCTATTCCCTTGCTTCACCCAGGATAAAGAAGGAAACACACAGTGCATGCTATTTGGGCAAAAGAGGTAAAGAAATGGCTCCTAACCCACAGTCCCTGTGCACCATTTGTTTCAGTCTTGTTTTTTCACAATGGCTGCTTGAGCCTCACGAGGAAAGCTTTGTGCTAGGAACCATGGGTCATGTGTGATCATGGCATGACATGACTGCCCTCGACCAGTCAGTCTGTGTGGTGTGGCAAACCAGTGGAAGAATGAATGCTTAGCAGGCCAAAGGTACCTCCCAAACCTCTGCCAGTGGCCCCTTTCCCTGTGACCTTAGAGACCCTCTGCCTCTCCACCTCTAGAGGCTCTCTTCCTACCCCCTCAAGGCCACCCACTGCAACTTTATCTCCCAGGTACACATCTCTCTGGCTCACATCAGTCAAGCTGGCTATTCCACCTGATTAAGTACCTGTCAGGGCCACTTGAAGTTTGGAGAACATCAAATTTCAATAATTACACCGTCCCCTGAATTGGGCAAAGAGAGGTTTTGTGGTTAGTTTACAGAAAGTTTGTCCCAGAATGCCATACTCCTTCAACCAAGGGCCAAACCTGATGTCTAGTTTCAGTCAGGCCAAGTTATCAGGACAGGAAACAAAATATATTTTAAGTGGCTCAGCCTTCAACTTTAACATACAGTAAGAATGACAGAATCTAAGGTTAGTAGGAAGCTGTAAACATCAGCTAACCTCCCAGCTAGCTGAGGTTTTGAAGATGTCAAACAGCCAAACACACGCTTGCTTATTACCTCTAGGTGTGGGGCCTCGCTACTTCTGAAGTGGTCTATTCCCTCTGTGACCACTTTTTAGAAAGGTCTTCCTTCCATTCAATCAAAATCTGACCCTTTAAAAGCCTCCACACCTTTCATTCCTGATTGTCCAAAAGAAGGAAGATCCAGGAAGACAAAAGGGTCAAATGTAAGTCATTACATTATATCTTCCTGGTGTTTCGTTGATGATGATGCTTTCCAGAAAGTTTTGTTTTTTTTTTTTTTGTTTTGTTTTTGTTTTTTTTTTGAGAAAGAAAGAATGAGCAGGGAAGGGGCAGAGAGAAGAGGGGGACAAGGATCTGAAGCAGGCTCCGCGCTGACAGCAGGGAGCCCAATGCGGGGCTTAAACTCAGGAACCATGAGATCATGACCTGAGCCGAAGCCAGATGCTCAACCAACTAAGCCACCCAGGCACCCCCAGAAAATCTTTTTACTCCTGTTTTTGAAATTTCCAGTAAAATAAAAACTGAACCTCTTGCACTTCTAGAGTACTAAAAGAAAGTAATTTTATATTAAATAGACTAATTCTCCTGAATGAATACTAAACACATCTGCAAATAGTTTATGGTATGGAATTTGTTTGAATCTTCCGGGTTCTCTGCCTCTATTTATACCTCAAGGCACAAAACAACAAAAATAGCCTGGTAAAGACTCACAAGAGTAGTTAATGCCCAAGGAGAGAAACAGCAAACACCAGGAGGCAACTCACAAATGTTCTCTTAATATTTATTAAACCAACAATAGTGTTTTGGGTAAATCATATTAACGTAATACACAAAGTTCTGGGCAAATGAAATTTTTAATTCATTTACATCAAATGTGCCTGCAGTACACATTTTTATTAAAAGGACAATAAGCATTCAGTTGAGAAGCTTGGAAATAGCATGTTATTTTGAATATCATGTATTATTTTTCTGTCATTTAAGACTGTTAAAACTTTTTTCGAAAAACATTACACGGTAAGCTTTTAGAAAGCTCTGGTTGCAGGAGTATAATTCAACCATTTATATAATTTCTTCTAAAGGTTGTGGAAAAGGTATGCAGTCATGGAAATCACCTCAAATCCTCTCTGTAATGAGTAAGATACAAATATATATATAGCATATATATGTATATAACATATACACACACACATATATTTTTGAAGGAAACAAAATCTTGCAAATGAGAGGGTAAACACAGCAATTCATCCTTTGTGTAGCACTCACCATTGTTTGATGTGTTAAGGCCTCTATTTATACAATCTTTAGCAGTTAAAGATGCAAACCATTTCACTGAAAACATTTTAAAAGAAAAGCACTTACCAATCTGCCAAAGATAAACAGATTTATCTTTTCCTTTATTCACATTCCTGGACTTCCCCCATTACCTGAGCCACAATGTTCCTTTTGATTTCTTCATGCCAATCTGCGTTGGGATTTTTGCTGCTAGCACCTGCAAGTGTCTTAACTGCCATCACTCCCTTGATGACGGCTTACGGGCTGTTGTTACACCCGAGGGTCCCAGGTCCTTTTAGCAATAGCTACCACGCCAACTGTCTCCCCCGGATCGATGCCAGCTTCCCTGAGTCAACACCAGGCAGAAGCCAAACAAAGCTGCTGTGCTGCCTACCTCACAAAACTTGTAAATGAAGGGCATTCTAGAACCGGCTTCTAGGAAGAAAACTATTTCTATATTGTTTTCACCAACTTTAATGTGCTTATGAGTCGCCGGAAGCCTTGTTAAAATGCAAATTACAGTTCAGTAGTCTCAGGTGGGGTTGAGATTCTGTATTTCTAACAAGCTCCCAGGTGATGTTCATGCTGGTCCGGCGTCCACATTTTGAGTAGCGAGGCCCTAATGCAGCGGCCCGCAAGCATGGCTGCACATTAGAATCACCAAGGCAGCTCAGAAAAAAAAGACAAAAACAAAACGCTGATATCCGGGCCCCACAAGCAGGGGCTCTCATTCAATAGTGTCTGGGACAGCAGGGGTGGGAACCACTCTCAGTAGCTCTCAATCTCTAGTAGCATGCAACAGAATCACCCGGTGGGCTTTTTAAAGCAGAGTCCTACTCTCAGATTTCTGACTCAGTCGGTCTGGAGTCAGGCCCTGAAGCTGCATTTCTAACAAGTTCCTAGGTGATGCAGATACTGCTGACCTGTCCACACTTAGAGAACTGACCTAATGCCTGGGTTAATGACTCTCCCGATAGACTCCAAGTTCCACTGAGGACAAACACTTCTTTAATTTTTTTTAATGTCTATTTTATTTGTGAGAGAGACAGAGAAAGAGAGAGAAAAGCGTGAGCTGGGGAGGGCCAGAGAGAGAGGGAGACCCAGAATCTGAAGCAGACTCCAGGCTCTGAACTGTCAGCACAGAACTGCACGCGGGGCTCGAACCCACAAACCATGAGCTCATAACCTGAGCTTAACTGACTAAGCCACCCAGGCGCCCCATGAGAACAAACACTTCTATGTACAAATTGTATTATATCAGCGCTCTGCAACATCTATGTGTCAGGGACACATTAAGGTTGGAGGGGGTAGAATTCACATTTACACTCCCTTAAGTTCTAAGATTAGTCTACATGTATGCTTCATACTTTGGAAAGACATTTACACCTATTGTCCGCCCCCCCCCCAAAAAAAAAAAACAGCAATGTTGAATTTCATTCTAGATATTACAGACTTACTAGGTTTAAAAGCATATGAATCCTAGCAAATGGTTTATTTTAACAGCTTGCTCAGAATAATCCTCCTTCCAACTCCATTGTGGGACAGATACATGTTGAGTGGCAGTTTCTAAAGGGTGAGCACTTTAATGTTATCCTGCAGAGCAATTTTTAAAAGCTTTGAAAACTCTAGAATTCTTAAACAAGGTTTTTTTTTTTTTCCTGAGTCAATTAAAGATAGCCCCCTTTATTCAAGGGATGGAAAATTGTGTTTCAGAATTGAGTGAGGGCAAACATGTTCCCAAATTAGATATCTGAACAAAGTAAACTATGAATAGATTAGATAATGGGCTGCTGCTTTTTTACTGAAGCAAGAACTAAAGACAACTCAGACGTCTTATTCACAGGATAGCCAAAAGCACTCGCTCTTCCCTACTTCAACCCCGGAAACAGTAGAGTTCCATGGAACTAATTCAACTTGAACGAGGTCCAAGTAGCTGAGCTGAAGTAATAAAGTATAAACTGAAGAAAAGGACCATCATTAAGACACGTGTGTGGGGCTTATACATGATCAGTAACTTCAGACAAGTTCTAGGACACATTCCCAATCAGGAAAACACAATCTCTCTGTTCAAAGCATGAACTCAGGCAAATCTAATAAGCTGACCAAACATGCTTTTCTGCAACCAGGCCAGGAGGACAAGCATCCTTTGTTCCACTAAGGAAAGTTTTTGAAAGGAAAGGGAAATGTTTCCTTTTTTTAAAGACATCCTCAGAAAGACTTAATTTATACGTATATAATCTTCTGTGTAAAGAGCATGTATCATAAGGTACCAACATAAACTATCAGAAAAGTATGAGCCAACAGAAAAAGATGTTGAAGAGAAGAGTAGAAAAGGAAGAATCCCAAAGGGAGCAAGCATATCCTCTTGTATACAGCTTTGGACTGTGACGGGCAACAGGGCAGTCCTGGAAAGCCACTGCAATCCATGGGGCTTGGTCACAAGCAACAGGAAACATGGTTTAAGAGGACAAAACCTTGGGGTGCCTGGGTGGCTCAGTTGGTGAAGCATCTGAACTCGGCTCAGGGCATGATCTCACAGTTCGTGGGTTGGAACCCCACATCAGGCTCTGAGCTAACAGCAAGGAGCCTGCTTGGGATTCTCTCTCTCCCTCTCTCTCTCTCTGCCCTGCCCCCACTCATGCTTTCCTTCTCTCTGTCTCGCTCTCTCTCAAAATAAATAAACCTAAGAAGAAGAAGACAAAATCTTACCTGCTAGACTTGCCTCTAAGCTGGAGGAGTCCATGAAGGCACCCAGAGCAGTAGTTCTCAAACCTTCTGGAAGCTAGAATCACCTGGCGAGCTTTTACAGCCAGCTGGGCCCCACCCCCCACGGAGTCTGATGTCCCAGGTGGGGCCCAGGCACACAGAGCTTTTCAGAGTTCCTCAGATGAGTTTAATGAGCAGGAAGGGGTGAGAGTCAGTGATCTAGAATATGCCCCTCGCTCTCCAGAGCTAAGAGCTGGAGAGGCTAAAATACCTTTTCTTTTCACCAAAACACAATAGCCACATTGAGAAAAGAAAAAAGAAGAAAGAAATCAGCCTATCCTTTCTTTCCCATCTGGTCCATGGCACCATCATTTTTCTCAGTCTCAGGTTCAAAACCTCCGAAGAGGATCCTCTCTTCTTTGATCAGCACATCTAATCAGCCGTCCATTTCAATCAGCATCAACAGAGACCAGTGCTGACTCCACAGCGGGCACGCTTCTAAATGCTTGACATGCAAGAACTCCCTAATCCTCACAGCATCACCATGAGGTGGCTACTGTGACTAATCTCCTTTTTACAGATGAGAAAACTGAGGCAGAGAGAGACTAAGTAATCTACCCAAGGTCACACAGCCAGACACTGGCAGAGCTGAGAATTTAAAGAGACCCTGTGAATTCTACTCCTTAGTTCCCCCATCACAAGACACAAGCTTATGGAGAGAAGCCATCAAAGCAATAGGCTCCACGTTGGTAAAGAAATCAGAATATGGGTGGGGCACCTGGGTGGCTCAGTCAGTTAAGTGTTCAACTGGTGGTTTCAGCTCATGTCACGATCTCACCGTTTGTGGGTTTGATGGGTTCGAGCCCCACGTGGGGCTCAGTGCTACTGGTATAGAGCCTGCTTGGGATTCTCTCTCTGCCCCTCCCCTGGTGACTCTCTCAAAATAAATAAATAAACTTAAAAAAAAAAAAAGGAATATGGGTGATCTAGGGTATTTGGACAACCAATGCAAATGAAGTGTGACACTTCATTTTTCTGAGCTACACCTGTTAGACCGTATTAAAAACTGGTTATACATTTAAATACTTTCACTGCTCTCTTGAAAGATAACAGTATCATGTCAGGGCTATTTAAAGCTAAAAAAAAAAAAAAAAAAAAGCCCCCAAAACAGGAGGATCTAACTTCTGCTAGGCCACATAAAATGCAGTCGTGGCAAACGCCGCCTGGCAGTTGTGAGACAATTACAGACAAGAATGGAAAGTGCCTATCATGGCTCTAAGTACATAGTAGGACGTCTGTGTAGTAATTTTCAATGTTAGTGTCCTTTAATAAAATTCATTTCTTAAAAATATCACCCCACAGACTTATTTTCTGAAAAACTATGAGGCAAATGTATTTATGTTATTACGCTAAGATTTACCAAAAATGTTTTCAAGAGAAAAACGTTGGGAGAAAAGATAACCCTACACCCAACACCAGCCAAAGGAACTGAGCAAAAAAGCACTTCTACCTGGATCAGAAGTGCCTCAGCCTCTCTTTTCCAGGAAAGCACTGACATATTTTTAGTATAAAAATCTAAGGAACGCTCTTCTTCCCTCAACCTACCATAGCAGCTTTTTTTAATCCCATAAAATGTGATATTAATTCATGAGGACTTTGCTTCTAGTTTTGATTCTTATCTCCAAGAACCTTTCATCTCCTTTTCTGTCTACAAGTCTCCACAATCTTCCTAGGATTTACGTCAGCCCCTGGTATCTCCAAATCCTAGTGCTTTCTGTTCTCCTCCCTGAATTAGCCAAAATGTTTGTGGATAATAATCGAGTCCACCAGAGCACAAGTTTTGCTGCAAGTTAAAAAATTATCTAAACATCATTTTAAACTATTCATTTTGCACAGAACACATTAACCACACTGATTCAGAGCATATAACATATAATGTATGTTCCATTTGATATTGCATTTACGTACCAACCATGGGCCAGAAGTAAGTGTATTAGGTGCTAATCATTAATGTGCACAATGAAGGAGAAGAAGGAGCCAGAAAGGGAATGTTTTATGGTAAAAAAAAAAAAAAAAAAAAAAATTACTAACAAATCGGATGGCCTAGGTCCAATATATAGCTCTACCACTAACTATATGATATTGGACAAATACTGATGGGTTTCCCTTTACAAGTCAATTCCAGCTCTAAATCCATTGTTACATAATGAAAAGGCAGAGTCCAAAAGAATAAAATAAAAATCATCCGACACTTTTATACCTCTTTCATTCATCAGTTAAGACTATTTGATCTTAGCCAAACATATAAGGTCCAGTTCTCACCTGTCAGAGCCCCAAGTTTATAGAGTATGGAAAATTAGACTATATGAAACATAAGGTTTCTTTCCCCTCGGATACAAACACCAAGAAATTATTCAGGTTCTAAACAATTTCTTAATCTTTGTGTCTTTCATACATCTTAATACCCAGATGTCTTTCCTCAGAGAACAGATGGAGAAAGAGAAAAAAAATTGAACATCAAATATCTTCAGGTCATGAATAGAATTATTTTTCTCCAACACATCATGCCACTTCAAAGAAGGTTTTGTTTTTGCTTTTCTGGGAAAGCAGTGACTTCTCTTCTACAAGGGGTTCTTCTTATCCCTCTCAATGGTAGATATAGTTCTTTGGCAGTTTTGATTGCTAGGTATGTCTAACTAGATTCAGACTGATACATACAATGCACGTGTTATCTATGGGCCCAATACATCTTCAATTCCCCTAAATAATCAAAAGGTAGGTGATAGTTGCTTAAAGGTAGGTATCACGTCGTAATTTCTTTTTTTACCTTGCAAGACCAGCAAAGAGCTTTGCTCTTGGTCGATGTGCCAAGATGATTTAAGTCTTAACTGATTGACTTACCAAACATAAAACTTGATTCAATAACCAATCAGAACCATTACACAATCTAATCAAATCTAATACAGTTTCCTCCCACTATCCGAAAGCAGAGAGTTCCCATGAAACCTTTCGTAAGCCAAAGTGGCAGAAAGCGAAGAAGCAATTACCAGTAATTTATAAAGGAAAACCTTTGAGCATTCCCAGACCCAAAAAATAACCTCCCTTAGGCTTTTCTGGTATCTTAGGACACATCTTGCTAATGGATACACAAAATGAATCAAGATAAAGCACAGATGTTCACACAGTTCAAAGCTGCAGTGGTTTGATGCGAAGATGCTGTGTGTAGTTCCATAGGAAGGAGACTGGCGGCGCCCTTCTTGATGCTTAGGGTACATGCCACCTCCATAATGGCTCACCACAAAACAAACGCTCAACGTATTTTCACTTCTTGCCTTGTTTCGTAAAAGCGAGAATTCTCTTCAGATTTCTTTCGGTTAGTGAAAACAGGTACTAAGATAGGTCTTACATAAAAATGCAATAGCCTAATGTGAACTTCCAAAGAGCAGGGGGATGCCCAAACTATGAAATAAAAATACTCACCACTCTTATCTAAATGAGTTCAAAGCGGGGCAGAAATAAAATTAAGATTTTAATTCATTAGCAAACCTAACAGATAAATCAGGGTTTACAGGATAAGATTCCAATACTGACCTTCTGTAAGCATTTACAACGGTAATCCCAAGTACTATGTCAGGTTTTATGAAGCTTTCATGAGGTCTTAACTACATTTTCAACTTGTATGCAAGTCTCTTTTGAGCTTTAGCTGAATGTAACTGAGGAAACAGATGATGGCAGAAAGAGAGTATAATTCGGCATCACACCCTGCCTGGTAAAAAATAAACTGGTCATAAATTTGTGAAAATACGTGGCCCTTGGTGTCAGGGGTCAAAATGCAAGTGAGAAACAAAAAAAAATACGCATACATATTTATGCACGTAGAATGTATTCCAGAATCACAAAATTTAAAGCTAGAAGGAAAGAGAATCAAAGGTGCTTAAAGCACCTATTATGGGTCAGGTTTACGTTAGAAGTTTTCGGTCATTATTGAAGCTAATCTTCAAAATAACCAAAAAGCAAAATATTATAATTCTCGGTCTTACACTGAAAACACAAGGTCAGAAATGATAAGACATTTCCTCGAGGTCACGTGGATTTCAAGTGGTAATACCGAAAACCAAACCCCAATACACTGGATTCCAAAACCCTGAAGACCATCTCCTGTGTCATCTTAATTTGGGAGAGCACAAAACTGAAACTTGGCAAAGCCAGAACTACAAGTTCATGTGGATTAGAATCTACGTATGTTATGACCCCGCACTTTATTGCACTGTCACACACCTGTCACCCAGGCAACTAGACACTGTTGCCTCACGACTCGGTAAACAGTGATCTTTTGGTTGCTAAACACGTCAAGTGAATCGAGCCATCAGCACAGATGTACTAACCCTAAAGAGTAAACCTTCAGTTAACCAGAAATTAGAGACCCTTGTATTAACATTTTTACAATCTTTTCTCAGATGTTTCCTGCATCTATTGAGATGATTATATTGTTATCTCCCTTAAACTGTTGACTGCATTGCTTTTCTGATGTTGAAGCATTCCTTGGATAAACTCTATCTGGCTCCATCATTAGTTTTTTAGTAAGCTGCCATTTTCAGTTTGATAATGTTATACGTAAATTTTTGGCATCATAAGTGAAGCTGGCCTGTAGATTTGTTTCCTATGCCCTCCCTGTCTGATTTTGACATACAGTAATGCTAACCTGATAAAATGAAGAACAGCCTCTATCATTCTGGAAGCTCTATAACAACAATTATTATCTACTCCTTCAAGGATCGGCAGGACGTACTTGTAAAACTCTCTGCATCTGGCGCCATTTTTTTAAATTGATTTTTTTGTTGAGATAATTACAGGTTCACATGCAGTTGTAAGAAATAATACAAAGAAATCTCTTCTACTCTTTATCCAGTTTCTGCCAATGGTAACATTTTATAAAACTATCATGACTAGCACAAGGATATTGACATTGACACAATCCACTAATCTTAATCAGAGTTCCTAAATTTTACTTGTACTCGTTTGTATCTGTGTGGATGCATATATTTAGTTCTGTGCATTTTATCACATGTACAGATCTATGCATACACATATAAATTTATTTAATATAACCTTAGTGTCACTATATATAGCTTTTTATCAGACTTTTTGTCTATTATAAACAGTTTCCAAGTTATAAACATTCTTCAAACATATTTTTAATGGCTGTATGATATTTAATGTATAATTTAGAATCTTTTATTTAACTGATCTATTATTATACACTCAAGTTGTTTCCATTTTTTAACTATTATTAATAAATCTTCAATAAACACATTTTACCCAGCTATGACTATTTCCTTTGGATAGATTTGAAAAGGTAAAACTACTGGAAAAAATGGGCATTCACATCTTAACACTCACAGCTTCATCTAGTTCCTGCAAAGACCCTTTCAGAAATAACTAATGACATATCCTCTCACATCACCCATGTTTAGAGAAAAACTGAATCCAAACATATCTCCAATGTCTCAACATAGAGCTAGGCCTCCTCAAATCAGCAAAGAGAACGCCAGCTATGAAAGAGCAGGCTCGGGGCACCTAGATGGCTCAATCGGTTGATCATCCGACTTCAGCTCAGGTCACGATCTCACGGTTCATGCTTATAGCTCAGAGCCTGGAGCCCGCTTTGGATTCTGTGTCTCCCTGTCTCTCAGCCCCTCTACCACTCGCACACTGTCTCTCTTTCTCAAAAATAAATAAACATTAAAAAAAAAAGAAAAGAAAAAAAAAAGAGCAGGCTCAATCGTTCATCTCCTGGGCCAGTCTCTGGGCTGGAGCTGATCAGATAAGCCCATGTAGTGTATAAAGCCCCCACTCTTTAAGGAGGCAGAAAACCATGAATCAGAATAATAGTAACTAACACATGACATAAAGCATGAACATGTGTTAAAAGCTCCTACATATTCTGTCTCGCATAATCCTAAAAATCTTGTTTAGAATATTCCATTTTATAGAGGAGAAAACTGAGCACAGAGTGGTTAAGAAAATTGTCTCCAGTTACACAGTGAAGGGGATTCAAACCCAGGCAAGTCTGACCTCCAATGACCAGTCTCTGAGCCGGTCTACCATACTGCCTGCTCATTTAGATTCTTGTTTGTGGTGACCACAGCACTTAACACTGGGTTCCAGTGCTACAGAGAGGAGCTGAGGGGAAGGCACCAGTTAAAGTCCCCTCTCTAGAAATGGGCATCTAGGCCAGAAACCAGATGAGAAGCCTGAGACCCGTCAGTGACTTATGCCTTAAAAAGCCCTCTAACGGGCGCCTGGGTGGCTCACTAGGTTGAGCGTCCAACTTTGGCTCAGGTCATGATCTCATGGTTCATGGGTTCAAGCCCTGCACTGGGCTCTGTGCTGACAGCTCAGAGCCTGGTGCCTGCTTCAGATTCTGTGTCTCTTTCTCTCTCTGCCCCTCCCCTGCTCATGCTCTCTCTCACAAAAATAAACATTAAAAAAATTTTTTTAAAAAAGCCCTCTAAATTAGGGGCGCCTGGGTGTGTCAGTTGGGGTGCTTGGGTGGCTCAACTGGCTAAGTGTCAACTGTGGATTTTGGCTCAAGTCATGATCTCATGGTTCATGAGTTCGAGCCCCATGTCGGGAGGCTTTGGAATATCTGTCTCTCTACCCCTCCCCCACTCACAGGCTCTTGTTCTCTCTCAAAATAAATAAATAAACTTAAAAGAAAAAAAGCTCCCTAAATTATATCAACAAGTTATGTTTTCTTCTGTCAAGACTGAAAGTGAATTCCATCACATCAACTTCATGCTACACTGGCTTATATCAGAAAATATATGAGAAAACACTAGATTATGAACATTCAGAGCAACGTATATAATCCCAGTACATGATGAACACTCCATTCAAGTTAACTGATCACCATCAGCTCTTGGAAATGACTTACCTTTCAGTAATGTGAATGAATTCCTTGTTTCACTAATAAAATAGTAAGTATTTGGCAGGAGCTTAATAATTACTTATTGATTAAGTTAATCTTAACATTTCTCCAATCTTACCCGGAAGCATATAGAAAAACTAAATGTTAAAGAGAGAAAATTCTTCTAGTTCACTCCATCATTTTATACACAGGGAAGCTGAGGTCCCACAGGGATTAAGATAATGAACTGCATGTATGCAAAACCTCACTTTTGCCCTAAATATTGTACATTTATTTCTGCTGTCTTTATATTTAATAATATACCACACAAAACTAATATTTGACTTTTACTCTTTCTTGGTAAGAACTAGAAAAAAAGAATCTTCCCTTAAGATTAAGAGTATCTCATTCCATGTGTCATCTTATCATGAGACTAAACTCTATTAACTGCACATACTCCTTAAATAGCAGTACTATTTGTATTTAATATACCTGTATAATCATCAAAGAAAATAAACATCCAAATGCTTTGTAAAGGGCACACTTTCTGCATCTTTGTGACATTTTCGACAAAACGAATTGAACAGCAGAGGAAAAAAACGTAAAAACATGTCTTGTCTTTAACAACATTTTCCATAGCTTGAAGTCCAAGACCAGGAGCTGGCTCTCACATCACTGAGTGCATACGAGTTGGCCTCTCTCTGCTGATATGAAATGCAAATAGGAAATCTCCAAAGACTTCAAGGTTTCTCCCCTTCCCCCAGTCCTACCAATTCTTTGAGATAATCAAGAAAAACATTCACAATTCTATTTCAACAGCGTTCTTTGCTACTCAGAGGCAGTCACCCCTCCAGCCTTGTTGCTAAAACTAATGCGGCCCCAGAAACAGACTTGTCAAAACACAGTGAGATTTTTTAATAGTAGGAACCGAAACTCAAATTGCTAAAAGGAGAAATTTCATGCATTTCTACTCTCAAAAAATACTCTCTTTCTCCACTCCCCCCACCCCCACTGCCCAACATTCCCTCACCAGCCCTGCTACCTCCTTTCAGATGACCAGCTTCACTCCAGCATGCAATACAGACATGACTCTCTCCTTCCAGTCTGCTAGAATCTCAATGGAACCAAACAGGAGGAAGCATGGATGTACACCAATGACTGCAGGACTTGACCTCGTCTTGTTTACTCTTCACGCCAACACTGCAATGTTGATGAAACTGAGGTCTAGTGAGTCAAAACTGGCAAACTAGCCCAGGTACACCCAGGGGTTGGTGGATTCAGTTGATCCCAGACACACTGCTTTCAGTGGCCAGGGCAAAGCTGAGCTTCAGCAGAAATGATGGATCCCGACTGCCCTTGCCACAGGCACCTGCATTTAAGTATGGATCATTAACAGTTATTTACCAAGCTCAGCACTGAGCAGGGGTGAAATGTGTGAAAAGAGGGCCCTCCCCTTATATGGCATCAATCTCAATGGAAGAGAAAATTCACCTCTTAGAATGTCAGAGGGCTTAAGAACATCTTATACAGCTCCCACATTTCATAGACAAGAAAACAGAGGCCAAGAAAGGAAGAAAAAAACCACTTAGTACTTTCTGTGCCTCAACCACCATTCCTATGCACCCTCATTTTATGCCCACAATAATCATGTCATAAAGGCATTCAGGTCCAAATTATACACATGTACATATGTATTTTTTCAAGTGACTTGGAGTTGTAGCATCTTGTCCAAGTACTATAGTAAGTGGCAGAGTACCAGCATGTGAACCCAGCTTGTCCGCCTCCCATGCCAAAGCCCTTCGTGTTTACAGTGGTTCCCAAGGTCACACAGCTATATACTGCCAGGAGCTCACCAACCAACACAGAATGGCATATAAGAAGGGGAAAAGTATGTGACCCAGACCAGTGGTTCCCAAATGTGGCTGATTCATTAAAATCATCTGAGATGCTTCATAAAAATACCCCACCCCCTTTCAGGCTACTGTTCATGTAAGTCCTAGATGAAGCCCTGAAATCTGTATTTTTACACGCTTCCAACGATTCTCATCATTAGTCTGCTGTATCGTTTACAGAAAGATAAAAACAAGGGCCCAGGGGCGCCTGGGTGGCTCAGTCGGCTAAGCGTCCGACTTCAGCTCAGGTCACGATCTCACAGTTCGTGGGTTCGAGCCCTGCGTCGGGCTCTGTGCTGACAGCTCAGAGCCTGGAGCCTGTTTCAGATTCTGTGTCTCCCTCTCTCTCTGACCCTCCCCCGTTCATGCTCTATGTCTCTCTGTCTTAAAAATAAATAAACGTTAAAAAAATTTTTTTTTTAAAAAAACAAGGGCCCAGTCAAACATGAAAGGCCATCTGGGGCTTGGGTCTGAATCAACAGAATGTTAAAGGAGAAACACTAAAGAGGTGGCTGTATCCCAAGAGTGTTCATGACAGTGAGGCCAGCGGGCAGGTGCTGGGAGACATGATGGGAGTGATCAAGGGGGAAGAAATAGGAAAGAGCAATATTATGAGCATCTGCTAAACTTTGCAGAGATATTTAGTTAGATTCCATGCCATGATAACAAAGAAACACGGAGGTTTGAGGACCATGGGAACACCATCAGAATGGTACAGGATAAATCAAACAGCAGGTGAACATCTGGGCAGGAAGGACAGCTAAAAAGCTGCTGACATAAAGGCACAGGTCCCAAGAAAGACAAAACTGAAGAGGAAGCTACCTGGATCACTAGAACGTGAGCTCCAAGAACACAGAGGAGTTTGCCTGGTTTGTTCAATGCTTTCTCTCGGGCATTCAGTAGGTGCTGAACAGTGTTTGTGGAATGACCACATAGGTGGATTTAACGTCCAACTGGACATGGACGTCAACAAAGTGGAATGAGTCAAGGATGTCTTCAAAATTCAAATCCAAAAGCCTAGAAGGAAGATGATGGTACTGGCACAACTAAAAAAAAGTAAATAAGACTAGCTTATTTTCATCAAAGCCTCTTCCTCATTCCTTCCTGCTTTTTGGGTTTTTTTTTTTTTTTCCTCTAAAAGTTTATTTTGGCTTCTGGGCCATGAAAGAATTAGGTGATTTTGAGATACTGGAGTGTACTGTTGATGGTGGCAGAAATGGCAGGTCTTCTTCCATGGTAAGAACGAAATGATGAGGGGTGCCTGGGTGGCTCAATCAGTTAAGTCTCTGACTTTGGCTCAGGTCACGATCTCACCGTTTGCTGAGTTCGAGCCCCGCGTTGGGCTCTGTGCTGACAGCTCAGAGCCTGGAGCCCGCTTCGGATTCTATGTCTCTCTCTCTCTCTCTGCCCCTCCCCTGCTCACACTCTGTCTCTGTCTCTGTCTCTCTCTCTCAAAAATAAATAAACATTAAACAAATTTTAATATAAAAAAAAAGAAGGAAATGATGAGCGCGATCATTTAGTTTGATTTTTGGCAGTGTTGAAAAGGGACTGTGTTGTGAGAATCTAAACCCAGATGACATTCCTTATACCACCTATTGGATCACTGCCAGCTGACAGGCCAAATAGCACAGTGGCTTGACCAGACTCCTTATAAACCTTAATGACAGAGCTGTCGGGATTCTGGGTGGCTGGATCAGCCTCAGGGCTTTGCCAACCTGAGGAGACTCCAGGCCACCTGTGGCTGACCAGGCAGGTCTCCCAGGGCTTCTGGAGACTTGAGAATTAGTCCTGCCCAGAAAAAAAACTAGGTAATCTTTTGAAATCCTCTCCAAACTAATGATTATTCAAGGTGCTATGTGAGTAATCATGTTACACAGCCCTTCAAAACTAGATGTACCAGGCCCCAGGAACAGGAATTGGAGAGCAAACTCTAATTCCTTTTAGGACAACCATCTTTCACAAGCCTGATCTTACAAGATCTTTCTCCAATGATGTCTACCTACTGCTAACACCCAACTAAAAGAGAAACAGAAATTCTATAAAATTCCCCAGCAAAAGTAATTTGTTTCATTACTAGAGCAGCCAAAATATATTTTTTTAAAGAACTGAAAAAGGTTATACGGTTCTAATTCTATTTTTCTCTCTAATGCAAACTTTCCAAAGCCTGCCTTTTATAATGCACTGAGAGGTAACGCACGGGTCCAAATGACTTGACAGTTTCTTTTAATTTACACACACTGAAACATGTGTATAAAACTCCACTAGTTCAAAACACTTCCTCTTCTTAAACATATTTCTAGTTCCAATTATGTGTTTATAGCAGTCTGCAATATATTATTTCTAAAGATAAACAGTCACATTAAAAAAAGAAATGGATAGAAAAACAGCAGCATATCACTACCGCCACACTCAGTCAGTCTTTCCCCTCACATGGTGTTCCCGCAGCGAAAGCCCTAACCTGCTGGTGCAAAGTAGGAATGCATCACCACTGCTGTCTCCAGCATCCAGAAAGGAAGGGCCACAGTTTCTTCTCACAGATAGCTTTGAGCCTTCATTGCTAAGAACCTCTTCGCCCTCACCTTGCCTTGTGCTTAGTATAAAACTCAAGAATTCAATAACTGCAGACATTTTTCCTTTCCTCTTTACAAAGACAGACTTAAAGCTCGGAAGACCTCTACTTCTAATTCCCAGGAAACTGCTGCAGTTTTCAAATTAAAACACGAGGTACTGGAAATAACGTGCTGTAATAGCTAATTGTTAAAAAAATTAAGTCTATCAACTTCACCTACGTTGATGCCGCTATACATGAAACAGAAACTAAAAAGTAATTGATATGGACTAGTGGCCATCCTGGGCTTTGAAACAGCCTAACAAAGACTCTCTGCTAGAGTCTCCAAGTTGACATGTTAAAAATATCTAATCACCCTTCTGGATGGTAGTCCAATTACTGAAAAGAATATCAACCACAGTGAAGGAGCTCACTGCGAAAGCATCTAATCCTGGTAGGAAATGAAAAATATTAGATCCACAAAGAGAGTTCAGGGGAAAGGTGTCACCAGGTAGGAAAACAGTTCAGCCACAAAGCTTCCTTAAGGAGCAATATCAGATTTATGCAAAAATCCAGAGAACCAGAAAATAGAGACATTCTTTCTGGAGAATCCCCAAACAGTAACACTTCCTGGCAAATCCTGAACAGGATTTGACCAAAAGAAGGACTTCCTTACCCCTGTACAGCCTTTTAGGCAGGCTTCTCTTGAAAACCTTTAGCAGGAGTTCTCCCTTTGCCCTGTTTTGCAACGAGATGAGCAATAACGTTTTTTGTTGGTTTTTTTTTTTTTTCCCTGAAATAAACAGAGAATCTCTTCCTTTTTGTTTACAATGAGTCAAAGTTCATAACTGGCTGGGAGATTACCAGTCCCAACGGATTAGCCCATCATTTGCCAAAGAGAAATACTGATAAGGCTCGCAGTTCTGTTTTACAGCCCAAGCACCCAAATACCCATCTCTTCTGTGTACAGTGTACAATTCTACCTGCTTTTCAATCTCAAGTAACGTTTGGGGACCTGCTGGCACACACAGCGGCTCCCACACTGATGGAAAACGCCCATCTGCTGCTCAGTGCCCAAGAGGTTTTCAACTCTTGAACTGCTGCTTCAACTCCCAAAAAGAGGGAGAAGGAAGAGGGAAGTAACACTCCAAAGGCGAGGAGGAAAAATTCACAAAACCATCCCTGGACAAGTTACTAGGTGGCAAAAGGAGGAGGTATGGAGAGCTAAAAAAGGTCAGAAACAGCTGCACTCCGTCACCGAAGCCCCGGAACGCACTGAGGCTGCAGACAGTATCTGGGTGCTCAGGCTTCCACCTTAGCCTGGCAAAGCTCGGGGCGCCCAGGTAGGGGCCGCCACCGACCAGAAAAGCCCAGGAGGCAGATCCCTTTAGAGGGCGCTCATCGGGCGACGTAGGAAACAAACTCCAGCCCCAGAAACTCGACCCAAAGGAGGAGAATCCAAGTTCCCATTGCCGCGGCCGGAGGGAGGCTGGGTGCCCGCAGCCGACCCGGGCAGGAGAAGAAACTCCACCGGCCCTCGGAAGCACCCCTTCCAGAGCACGCGAGGACAAGCGTGGCAGGCTGAAAGCCTCGGTCCCCGATGGCCAGGCGACCCGAGGCCGAGCTTGGTGTCACCCGCACCCGGCCAGGTCCGGCAAGCTGCACTCCAGGGTAATCCGTATTAAAATGTCCTCCTGCCCCTAAGGGCCCGCGGGGCCGCCCTCCGCCCCTCAAGGAGGAGGGGTCGCCGCAGGACTGGGATTCCAGAGCCCCGGGCCCCAGCATTTTCCGGCGCGTTCCGCGCACCTCGCGGGACCCGGGACTGGGCCTCAGCGGGGGGGTAGCCTTCCCACGAAGTGTCTGCTACCTGGCCCCAGCCACAGAGAACATCAAACAAAAGAACTTCTGCAACTTTCCTCCCCGGACACTCTCGGGTTTCTTAAATCGGAACCCCACCTCCCCAGAACTTGCATTCAACTGAGTAGGAAAGCTAAGTTAGCGTGGGGGGTGATGTGTGGAGGAGAGGACCCCAAAGTTTCCAGGTTGTCCCTGGGTCTCGCCCAGCGCGCGGAGGGGACGGGTTCCCTCGCCGGCCCTCCGACTGTTCTGCCCCCGCCCCCCCCCCCCCCACCTTCCCTAGGTCCTTCTCGGGCCAGGCAGCAAGACCCCGCGAGGGCGAAGTTGCGAGCGACTCCACGGGCCTCTGCGGTTAGACAAAACTGCGATTCTCGCACCCTCATCCCCGGGGACCTCGCGGCAACTCCGGCGAGCAGCGCTTTTCTGCGGGAAGGGAAGGCAAGGGGGAAAGTGGTGGAGGAGCGAGCGCATTTGTCCCGGTAGATCCCCGGGGACCAAGCGCCAGGTCCGGGTGGGGAGCGGGGGTAGGGATCCCCCAGGAGGCGCTGCCCGATTGCCCGCGGGCGCTGCGGACTCCCCGCGGCCCCGAGCACCCGAAACGGCGCGCGCTTCCCCCTCCTGGCCCACTCACCGACTCCGCCGACACGCAGGCCACCAAGCCCAAGGTGAGCAGGATCCAAGCGCGCCGCATATTCCCCGGGGACCGGCTGCTCCCAGCCGCCGCTTGCAACGAGGGCGAAACGAAGCCTACTGCCTAGCGCCCGGCGCAGCCGGTACAGAAAGATCCGGGGCAGAGCAGCCGCAACGACCGCGGCTTGGGCTCGGGGACTGGGGCTCCCGGCTCAGGGGCGCTAGCTGGCTCCTCCTGCGCCTGCTCTCGCCGCCCGCGGCTGCGCCCCGGGAATGCGGCGCTTTTCTCACTTGTTGGTTTCTACACTCCCGAAGGCGAGTTGTTGCTCCTGGGAGGCTGTTCTCTAGAGCTCTTCTTGCTCTGCTGCTGTTTTACTCCTCCGCGGACTCCTTCCCAGTGTCGCGGCTCAGTTGCTGGTTTTGAGGAATAAATTAGATGGCTTGGAATGTAGCTGCAGCTGAAGTTTGGGGGCAGAGCGGTCAGGGCGGGCGGTCCGCGCGGCTGGAGCTCCGGGAGTATCTGGAGAGAAGCGCGTCCGAGCGGGGCTAGTGGCTCAGCGGCTGCGCCCCTCCTCCTCTCCCGCCGCCGCCTCCCTCCCCCGATCCTCCTCCTCCTCCTCCACCTCCTCCTCCTCCTCCTCCACCTCCTCCTCCTCCTTCGTTCCTCCTCCTCCCGCTCCCTCCCTCCCTCCCTCCCTTGCCTGCTTCTCCCAGCTCCTCCGGGCGTCAGGGGGAGAGGAGGCGGCAATGTGACTCCCAGCTAAACCCGGGAGAAATTCCTACAGGATTACGCCTCGATTGGCAGCTTTGGGGACCAGTGGGCGCCGGTGGCTCCGCGCTGTGGCCGCTCTGGATCTGCTGGTCCGCAATCAGTGCTCCAGCGCTTCAATGCTCCTTCATTTTTCTCCTTCCGTCTCCTCTTTTCCTCTTTCCACCTTCATGCTCTTTTCTTCTCTATTTTCTTGTCCCCCGCCCCCTTTCACTTTTCTGGCAAGAGATAGGAGAAGCAATGAGAGACATATTTTAGCTTTTCTGCCTGCGAGAATTAGACCAGTAGAAAGAAACTGCTTTGGGAGTTGGAAAAACATACACAAACTTTACAGATGCCTTCAAGCAGTGTGATCTGCTCATAAATCACAAGTTCATGAAAATTGTATTTTAAAAGAGAAGACAATAAATGTAATAAATGTGTAGTAAGAGTATTCCTCACCCTTCCTTAACCGCCCTCTGCAAAAGAAAAAAAAAAAAAAAAGAGGAGTGACCCCTGTAAACTCAAAATGCAACACTTTCAAAGCTCATAATTTCATTAAGGACTTAAATACCAGTTCTGCCTCACACACAGTTTAAGCCCCTAAGTCATTTTATAGGCTTCATTTCAGCATTGAGGTGTTAACGTTTGGAAGCTACAAATAGGGCAATTTAACGAGAAATTGGATAGAGACACTGAATAACAACAGATTTAAGAGAACTTCAAAGAAAAGAGGGATAAAGTAATTTCTAGTCTGAAGAAAATAATGAGCATGTACTTCCTGAATAGAAGTAATTGAAATATTTTGTGATGAAAACTTTTTTTTCAAATCTGTGGCCATGGTATGTGTACTAGAGAACAGGGCAAATACCTATTCCCTTCCAGTTTCTAACACTGCTTTTCTCTCTGACTTATGGAGTAAATGAATTGTGGAACCATTCTCCTCGAATGCCCACTCCAGGAGACCGGGGACCTCTCTGTTTTTCACCACTGTATTCTCATTCCTGGTATGTAAAGACACGCGATAAATATTTATTGAATAAATTTTGATCTAAAACCCAATCTATACTGCGTAAGAATTGTCAACTTTTAAGATACATAGATGTGGACACATAGATACGAGGCCATGGTAATTTTTGAATTTAGAATAAAATACAGTCATATTCTGAGAATTACAGTGTCTTAGTAACCTTTCACTGTAATAAATCTCAAAGAAAAAAACTTTAGAAAACTGGAGAGTTATAGCTCAAACTCAGAGGCATCCAGCCCTTTGCTGCTGAGTGCCATCCACGAAGCTCCCCATGGGCAAATCTAGGGCATTGGCAGTCCAAAAGGTAATGTAGAGAAATACAAGAGTGGACAAAGGAGGGGGGAAAAAAAAAAGAAAAAAATCAGGAGACTGGAAGTTGTATCATCAGATGCTTCTGATTCCATAGAAACTGAGCTGGCAACTGTGGGGTCAATGTGGGTCCAGCTTGGTTTTTGGAAGAATGAGCTACAGCCATATTTTTAACATGGATTGTGGTTTGAAGAATTTCATGAAATGGGGGGAGAGGGACTGCTGAAAGGAGTTTCCAAAGGAAAATAAGCAGTGTGATGGAAATACAAAGAGCCACAAAATGTTACCTCTACCCCCAAAAGAGATCTAGCCTGCTCTCCAGTCTCACACCTCCTTTCTCCCCACTAGTTACAAACATCAAATAAATTAGAACTCTAATGAAAGGGGAAAATGCACTCATTTACTGGCTCTCTGAGTTATTGCTGTTTATTGGGGCATCCACCTAACAAGAAACACAGTGGCTGCTCTCTGATTCAGCTTGGGCACACAGTGATAAAAATAAATAAGCACATGCATCTGTTCGAGGGACATATACACCTAAGCTCTTGGTGTTTACGGGAGTCTCAGTGATTTGTTTTTTATAAGTGATCCTGAAGCATTGAGAGCCTGTGTGGTAAGGGGAATGGTACACTTTTGAGAGTCACACAGTATCAGGTATTTGATAACAAATAAATATTCAAATCCTGTGTGCAAATGCATTAACAGGTCTGGCCAGAAGGATAATCTGGAGGCATAAAAGGCACTAATAGGAAAAGCACCTACCTAAGGGCTGAGTACAGAAAAGCTGCCTCATGCTGAGTGGGGGGTGATGGGAGGGGACAAGGGATGTCTGATGGTGTTAGGAACATGTCTAAACTTGGAAATGACGAATGTCCATGTCTTAGTCTGTTTGGGCTGCTATAAGGAAAATATCATTGACATAAACAACAAACATTTATTTCTCACAGTTCTGGAAGCTGAGGAGTCCAAGATCAAGGCACTGGCAAATTCAGTGTCTGGTGAGAGCAGGCTTCTTGGTTCACAGATGGCTCTCTTTGCTGTGTTCTCACATGGTGGAAGGGGTGAGGGAGTTCTCTGGAGCATCTTTGATAAGAGCATGAGAGCCATCCAGGAAGGTACACTCTAATGACCTAATCATTTCCCAAACTCCTATCACCAAATACCATCACCTTGGAGATCAGGGGGTTGGGGGCTGGAGCCAGGACACAAACATTCAATCTATAGCAGCCTGTTTGTGTGTCTTGCTAACTGTAATTTTTTTTTAACTGAATAAAATTCAGTGGAATTTTGTGGCATATATCTAATACACTAAGCATAGCAAGTGGTTAAAGCCAAAGGCTTCTCCCCCGTGTATGTTTTCATGCCCTCCTTTCGAGGGCTGTGCTTTAAGGGGCACAGCAAATAAAATAGCAAAACCAATCACTTCCCAAATAGCTCACTGATTGCTGAAAGAATAAACAACCTACCTCAAGAATCTCACAAGAAAATATAGAAGATGAATAGAATATAAACATAGAGATGCAGGGGTGCCTGAGTGGCTCAGCCAGTTAAGTGTCAGACTTCAGCTCCAGTCATGATCTCAAGGTTCGTTGAGTTCAAGTTCCAAATGGGGAGCTCTGCTGTCAAAGCAGAGCCTGCTTTGGATCCTCTGTCCCCCTTTCTCTCTCTGGCCCTCCCCTGATCAGGAGTGTGCTCTCTGTCTCTGTCTCTATCTCTAAAAGAAATAAACATTTAAAAAAAAATTTTTTTTAAGACAGCGATGCAGACATGTAAATAATGGGGGGAAGGGCACTGTGAATTAAAAGGAACACAGAACACATGAGATGATAGAAACGAAAGCTACTAGAGACATTTTTTTAACCTAAGCTGACACACTGGACCTTTGTCATTATGGTACCTAATGACATCACATTATTGCCATGGACAGGCAGGTGCTGTGGCCCAAGGTGAGCTGTCAGAGTAGGACACTGCAAAGGGAGAAAGATGCCACTTTGTTGTCTTTGGTTGTTTTTCACTTGCCATTCCCTGGAATGTACCGGGGTCTAGGTGAGAAATCTATTCAGTAAGATCAGCCCTGGCTAAATTCACTTGAAAGATGACAGAACCTGAGAATAAGAGGAAATCCAGCCAGCCGGCTATTAATTACTCAGGCTAATAATGGCAACTGAACTAAGGCCATGATGAAAATCTACAGGCAATCCAAAAAAATCTCTTCTTACCCTCAGCCTTTCCACTCTTCTCTCCATTCACTTGCATCATTCCTTTGCCAGGGACATTGGCTGACTTTTAACTTAAGAGTTGACCTCAAATTACAAGTCTGTGACTAAGGTACACGTCAAATTACATCGTAAAATCCAGGATGGAAATTTTAAAGAAAGCATCATTTATAGACTACATCATTTTGGGGCATCAGACATTTACCTAAGAGTCATACTTGGATATATGAATTCAGGAAAGTTCCACAAAGGTATCTTCAAGTTACTCGCATTGCATTTGCATATATCCAGTTGAACAGGAAAATATAATCCCAGCTGATTTTATGTAAAATGCTACTACTCTTCTTACTACTATCTGGAGGCTATGATTTTGAGGGCAGCTAGCTCTAACCCTCCTCACTGTTCTTAGGGATCCACCCTCTCCAAGGCCCTGAAGGAGAGCCTTACACACTGTATACTAAACGGTCTCATACCTCCTTGATCACAGTTGTGTGGACCAGGGCCCTGTGTGGGGAGAGGCAACTTATTAGTGACCACTGACCAATCAGATCCACCCTTCAGATCCAGGGAGCCCGGAGTTGAACTCAACTGTACATTGACCTGGGAATCATCCAAAACTGTCAACGGCTCCTTGTGCCATGAAATAGAAAAGGCTGATTGATGTGCAGTGGAAAGAATAAAGTGGGTAAACAGAGAGAAGCAGAAATAGAAGATACATGGTTCCAGAAAAACGGAGGTCCCTGACTTTTGCTTTTTCTGTTCCTTTTCCAGCTCTTTTGAGACTCCAATTAAATTTGTTCTTTTAGGGCCTGTGAGATACCTTTAAGGTAATTTTTTTTATTTTTCTTCAGCTAGTTTAAGAGGACTTCTGTTCCTGGTCAACAAATGATCCCAGACAAAGACAGAGATGAAAATGAATCAGAGTTTGGACACTCCTCACTCTGAGCAAAATGAATTCCTCACTATTTAGTGCTTTATAAAGCATATATATATATGTAAAGAGCAGTTTTTTTTTCTTTTTTCTCTTTTTTTTAAAAACAGTCTTAATTAAGGCAAACTACTATAAAAATTATTTTTAAAAACTAGATTGGTAGGGAAAAACATTTTTAAAGAAAAGATGTTTTAATTATTGAATTTCCTTAGGGGAAATGCTTTCCATGTTCAGGAGAGCTAGGTATCTTAAAAACTCTAAAAGCAGCATAGAATACATTGATATTTCTCTGAATAAAATAGTATTCATACTGGGATCACCTACAGGTTAATTCAGGGAATTATTTCATTGAATATTTTTCTAAGATATCTAGAAGGCAAAGTGGACAAATTTCCAGGTATGCAAATGTTACTACATTCTTTCAGATAATGAAATGTGAAACAGGTCAGATGCTCGGGTGAGCTGTTAAGTAACCCCATACAGTAAGGAGACGTAAGGCATCCTCTTACACCTGCTGTTACTGGAGTCCATACACCACAATCCATAGTAGCTCAGGCTTTGTTGACAGCCTGGGGTTTGAATCCCAGTTCTACCTCTCACTGTGTTCTACGAGGCCTTGACACCTGAGCAAGCCTCAGTTTCCTCACCTATCGACTGGAGATGATAGGGTGAATGTATGGAGTGCGTGAACTAATTCATGTGAAGTATTTAGCCAGTTACATTAGTGAACTCACAATAAATGGTGGTTGTCTCAATAAATGCCAATTGTTATAAATGCCAGCTGTCATTAGTAGTATTTCCTCTGCCTGGAATGACCTGTAAGTTCTCCCAGTTCTCTGCCTGGCTAATTCCTACATATCCTTTCAGTGTCAATTTAGAAGTGTCCTCACTAGCAAGTAGCTGAGTGCCTCCTGTGTATCACACACCTCCTCCAGGTAGCCTTCCCTGAGTCTCCTAGACTGAATAACAGATCTTGAGGATAATTAATGCTCACCTATGAATTATAATCTAGTATAGAATATTTGAGTATTGGTAAAACTTGCTTGTAGAAACATGTTATGTTGTGGGGCTAAAAAAATATGAACAAAACAGACCGAATAGCATTAAGAGGACATAGGAAACAAAAGTACCCATCATTCAGTCTTCAAAAAAAAAAAAAAAAAAAAATCAAAAAAAGTGCACCTTCACAAGTTTAAACCCAAATAAAAACCTAGAGAAAGAGTATAAAATTCCAACATTGCAAATCCTCAAATAGAAGTGAAGAAAATTAAGTTGTGAAAACAAACAAAAAAATCATCCCTTTGAATTAAGATAGAAATAAGAAAAATGCTGGGGGGCCTGGGTGGCTCAGTCGGTTAAGCATCCATCTGATTGGCTCAGGTCATGATCTCACTGGTCGAGAGTTCAAGCCCTGCATCGGGCTCAGAACCCGGAGCCTGCTTCAGATTCTGTGTCTTCTTCTCTCTCTGCCCTCCCTGGTTCACGCTCAGTCTCTGTCTTTTTTCTCTCTCTCTCTCAAAAATAAGTAAACATTAAAAAAAAAGAAAAATGCTTTCTTCTTATAGCTATTAGTAATGCAAGGATAGAAGATGGCAGGTTCTCTGCAGAATTAATCCCAGTGCTGCACTGCAAAACCAGCTGGTCCTTCCCCCACCACCCCCCCCCACCCGTCCCGACCCCTATTCACCACAGGCACACCCAGCGTGACCTATGTGAATGAATCATCTCCTTTCTCTCCCCTCTCATGTAACCCAAATAGACATACACACACATCCATGACACAGGAGTTTTTTGTTTTGTTCTTATGTGTTTTACTATTAAACACCTTCTTCATCTTGTAGAAATTCCTCCAAGTCACCTGACAGAACATTTATTCATTTTTTTAATGGCTTCTTATTTCCCTTTGGTGTGGGTATTTCATACTTCATCCAGCCGTATCCCTGCAAAGGGCATTCTTTCTGTTTCCAGTCGTTTCCTACAAACAATCTTACAGGAAATACCTTTTATATATTTCCTCAATTAATGGTGATTTTCTTTCTGTGGGCTAGATTCCCAAGAGTAGGGTTGCTGAGTTGGAGAGTTATAAATGTGTTTAATTTTATGAGATGTTGTTTGACAGTTTTACAACAACAACAAAAAAAAGTTATCATATTCCTACTAGCGATGTTTGAGAGTATCCTTTTCTTTTTTCCACTCCTCGGCCAGCAATTGGTATTAATTTTCTTTTTGGCCAATTTGATAAGTGTGAAGTGACAGCTGAAAGCTAGTGCTGTTTACATTTCCCTGCCTACTAGTGCTTTAGAGCATCTTTTCATGTGTTTATTATACTTGGAGTCGGTCTTCTGTAAACCGTCCTTATTTTCTTCTCATTTTTCTACGTGATAATATGACTTCTTGTCAGAGCTCTTGTATGACTGCTATTAATATATCCATCAAGAACTATGGCATTAATGCATCTTACATGTATTCTTACATGTAGTGCAGTCTGCTTCCAATTCTCTATTCCACCCACAGATCTATGTGTCTCTTCTCAGGTCATGCCATATTCATTTGATTACCTTGATGATATAGGACCCTGGGATATTTCCAATCTCTTTATTCTTCCTCACCAGACACTATTTTCTTTTTCTTCTCTTTTTTCATGTTTTTCTTGAATATCTTGGGGGTACCTTTTTATCCATATAAATTTTAGGATATTTTAGACACAATAAGCCATTTTAGAATTCCATTTGAAATCCACCTAAGCTTCGCAACAATTCACATTTTTCATGATAGTATGGCCTCTCAAACCAGAAAATGTTACATTCAACCTTGTTCAGATCTTTAACTATTATTTAATAAGGTTTTATCATTTCTTATAGATCCTGTTAACTTCTTTTTATATATATTTCCATTATTTATATATACTTTGTAACTATTACAAGGAGTAACAGGGAAACAGGATTTCCCCTGTTTTCATTTAGGAACTTTTTGCTACAGGAAAACTGTCTTATCTTTTAATATTTACTTTGTATGCTACCATCTTAAAAATTCTTTAATCTAGTACATTTTTTTTTTACTAGAGTTTCTTGGATTTCTAGGTGTACAGTTATATCATCAGCAAAGAGTATGGTTTAATATCTCCTCTAATGCCTATCTATGCTAGCTATTTAACAACAGAAGTGTTATGAAGAAAAATGGTGATAACAAGTATCCCACTCTAGCTTCTGATTTTAATGAAAACAATTTAGTGTACTGTGTTTTATCATTTCAAATGACGGTTGTGGCTGGTTTGGGGTAGTCTTCAATAGAGCAAAATTTTTGTTACTTATAATGAGTTTCTATTAGAAATAGTTGTTGATTGGGGCGCCTGGGTGGCTTAGTTGGTTAAGTGTCCGACTTCAGCTCAGGTCATGATCTCACAGTTCTTGAGTTCTGAGCCCGGCTTAGGGCTCTGTGCTGACAGCTCAAAGCCCGGAACCTGCTTCAGATTCTGTATCTCCGTCTCTCTCTGCCCCTCCCCTGCTCTTACTCTGTCTCTCTTTCTCAAAAATAAATAAACATTAAAAAAAATTATTTAAAGAACTAGCTGTTGAATTTTATCAAAGCTTTCCCAAGATCTATTAATATGATTCTGTGGGCTTTATCCTTTAGTTGGTTGATGTACTAGACTGTACTGATGTTCCCTGAGGGTGATTTTCTAAGAGCAATCCACTTTCATGTTCCTTTAATAACACTTGCTTGATCTTACTGCATCTATTTTTGAGAACTTGCTAATATTTGCTAATATTTTGCTTAGATTTTTGTGCATCTTATTTGAAAGTGATAATAGCTCTATAACTTTTCCATCCCACTTTCTACTTGATCAGGCTATGGGATTAAAATTGGGCTGACTATATTTCCTCTCTGGCCTGGGATAATTTGAATAGCACTGAAAGAATCAGTTCTTTAGAGATTAGATAGCACCACTCCATCAACCCACTTAATCTTGGTACCTGTTTAGACGTTAGCTCTTTTACCACCACTTATTCTGCCATAATTAGTCTTTTTAAGATTACTATTTCTCCTTGGGTCAATTCTTTGTTCGTATTTCACCACAAAGTCATTATTATCCTCTAGGTTTTAAAATTTGTTGCCATATATGTGCTTCTAGAGAGATGAACATTCTCTTATGATTCTTAAAATTTCTCTTGCATTCTTTTTTCATTCCTTACCTTGTCTCTGACGATTCTCATCTGGCTCTGGAGATTTATCTTTTCTGTTACCTATCTTCTTTAGAGTAACTTTTACATTTACTTAGCCTTACTCTTTTTGTATTTATTTGCTTTCTCTTTTATGTTTATTCTCTCATTCCTTTGTTTAAAAAATTGATCTCTTTAAATTTCTTAAATGGAATTCTAACTTATTTTTGTCTATTTTGTAATAATAAAAGCACTTGAGGCTATGCATTTTCCCTTTAGGTAAATTTGCTCTTTCAGTTTAAGAGCTTTTAAGATTTTCCAGTTATCTTGAGAATTGAGGAGTTTTACCAGGATATACCTACATCCTTGTGATTTCTCATCAATATACCTTTCAGTTTTCAGATTTGGGTCTTTCTGCTCAAGTAAAAGTTTCCTTGTTTGTTTGTTTAATTGTGAATTTTTTTGTTTGGTTTTATTTTGTTAGTTTTATTATTAAAATTTCCTCACTTTCCATTTTTTTCTTTCCAGAACTCCTTTTTTTTTGTCTGTTATTCCTACTATTTGTTTGCTACATGTCCTAAATATATTCTCCAAGTCTCTTATCTTTTCTGACATGATTTCCATATTCCCATGTTTTTGCTTGCTCCTGTTCATGAATTTCCAGACTGCTATTCAGATCTTAACAGTGGTAAGCATTTCTCCTTTCACTTACCTTCTGAACTTTTTATCAGGAAATCTTATGTTTTATTACTAATTAATATTATTTATTTGCAGATGCAATTGTGTTCTTAAAGTACATTTTAAAAAAACTAATGTTTTCATCTGTTTATTCTAGGAGTTTTATTTCCTTAGGTATATGATCTGGTAGGTTTTCCTCTCTCAGGCTGCTGGATACCTACTGCTTCGACAGGGTATATTTCTTTGTTGGCTAGTTTGGTCTCAGATGTAGCTGATCAGAGAATATCCTTATGATGGAAATCACAGGTGGAGGAAGGCAAAGGGGTTCTGCTCATGTGTCCCTGCACTGACTGGCAGGCATGCCATCAGTTCTCTTGCCTTCCTGCCAGGCCACCTGAAGGAAGCTTCTCTCTTCCCTGGTCCTCAGCCTCAAGATCAGGAAAGATTTACCCCTCCTTGGCCTCTGCAGAAGGGATCAGAAAGACCTAGCATGCCAACACGGAGCAGAAAGTGTCTTCTGCCCTATAGACACTCACTCTATGGCCCATCTTCTGGATTCTCCTTGGGTGAATCAAGGGTATAAATGGGTGTGTGTGTTAAGGACTGGCACTTTGCTGGCCTCTTCTAAGCTATCTGTTATATTTTCTAAAAGGAAATAAATCACTGAAATTATAACAGAGTGGCTGGTCTGGGCTGTGGCATCAGACCAACAGATCCAGGTTTTGTTGCCCATTTAAGTGAGAACAGAAAAGGTTTAAGGAGCAAGAGTTATTTGCAAGGTGAACATTTCAGGGAAAATATCATGCAAACCAAGGAATGCCTGTGTATAACAGACTAGAAACCGTGGCTCTAGGAGTACCATCATTTGCCCAAATTGATCCAACTCGTGAGTTTGAGAGCCAGGATTCCCAGCCCAGTGTGTCTGGAAGTTTTAAGTCTTCTGAAATTTCTTCCATAGTTGAGTTCTTCCATTAGTTACCTGTTAGCTTTTTTTTAAGGCTTAAGCAAAATTTATAAATATTTCACTGAGGTAGTTTCCAGTTTTATTTTTAATGTGTTTTTTCAGTTTCCATATTTGTAGTTTTTTTTAATCTATTTTTTTTATAATCAAGTGCCAAATGACTAGTATTGTCATCAGAGAACATAATTGGGATATTTTTTATCTGTCATTGCTATGTGTCTCAAGCCAAAGAGGACCTCAAGGTAAGCTCAGAACAGAACCTCCTTGCTGGGTGATGTTTATTTTCTTCTTGTACATATCCATGGTGGATGCTTGCCTAGAGTATCAGATGCAGCTAGGGTTACTATGCTTCTGAAAGAGGCATAAAGAACATCTGAAGGTTCTATAGAAAAATAAAATGACCACAGATGTAAGAGCTATCAAATGAGGAGAAACTAAAGGAAATAGTAGAGCTCAGATAAGATTAAAAAAATGGTGGGGGGAGCACCTGGGTGGCTCAGCTGGTTGAGTATCCAACTTGATTTGGGCTCAGGTCTTGATCTCACAGTTTGTGAGTTTGAGCCCCACATCAGCTCTGAACTGACAGTGACGAACTTGCTTGAGATTCTCTTTCTTTCTCTTTCTGCCCCTTCCCTGCTTACATGCTCTCTCTCTCTCTCTCTCAAAAATAAATAAACATTTTTTTTAAAAAGATAAAGGACAGTAGGAAAGTGACTTACGTTTATACAGTAATGAAAGTAATCTTGGAGAGAGGTCACACTTGTTCATCAAATTCTGGATTTGGAACCAAAGGGCATTATTTAGTTCTTGGAGGATAGTTTTATGACCCTGAGAGAACAAATTAATGAGAGAGAATTGTGAACTTTTAGAAATGTATTTATTTTTGCTATATTTTGTTATAAAAAAATTCTAAATATACACAAAAATATAAGAATTGCATACTGGAGATCTTTTGTCTAAATAGGGCTTAGAATGAAAATATTAACAGATTCAAGAAGCATTTTCATAATGCACAAATGGTGACTGGACCCTGGACTTTTAATTTTTTTCTAAACGCTTACTTATTTTTGAGAGAGAGAGAGACAAAGCACGAGTGGGAGAGGGGCAGAGAGAGAGGGAGACACGGAATCAGAAACAGGCTCCAGGCTCTGAGCTGTCACAGCACAGAGCCCGACACAAGGTTCAAACTCATGAGCTGTGAGGTCATGACCTGAGCCAAAGTTGGAGCTTAACCAACTGAGCCACCCAGGCGCCCCAGGACCCTGGACTTTTAAAAGCTCTTAAGGATTTGGGGTATTCAAGTTTTGAGATGAATATTTCAGAAGATGTGGATGGTAAGACATGTGGGGTAGGGTCCCTAAAGTGGCATGAGAAGGGGAGCACTGCGAGTGGGGGTGGAGGAAGGTACAAAAGTCCCAGAGAAATATTCTCACATATGAAAGGGAAAACACTTACAGCAGTTGGAGATGTGACAGCTTTGCAAAAACATGAGAAATTAGATCTCTGAACTGTGAATGTTAGTCATAATTCAATTTGCTTTGCAACACCATAAAAATTCGAAATTTTTATTAAAACAAAATGAAAGCTTATAAAAATCAAGTAATGTCACTTCTTCTTCTGTCCAGGATGGAGTAATTGCTACTGAATTTGCTCACCTATCATGAGCAACTATAAAATTGAACAAAATATATGAGGTAACTAGCTGTTTTAAAGTATTGCATAACAGGCAGTACAGGATTGTGAATCTTGGGAGAAATGAAGCAGACAAAGGGACACTCATGGCTACCCTGGCTTTCTGTGTAGGAGAAATTTCTGGATCACGACTTAGGGAGGGAAAGCCCAAAGAGAGTCTTGCTTTTTTGCGGAGATGAGATGAGAGATGGGGCTCCAAAAGGCTGAGATATGTGAGCAGGGTACTGGACAGGATACAGCTACACAGAGGATGACACCAGAAGTCTGTGTGGAGATCCATCATGGATCCTTGGAGAGTACTAGTAGCCTAGTAGAAGACAGCTAGTGTGAAGCTAAAGGCAGAATAAAGATGCTACACATCCTACAGTGATGGAAAATGTTGGAGTCCTGGCCCAGCCAGAGTAGGGATGTCATTACAATCAGTTAAAACCAGAGAAATACCACATCTTCAGAGTAAACTCTAGCCATTCCCTAGGACTAAGGATAAAATCAAAATAGAATCACTCTAACAGAGCATAATATCAAGCCTGACAGGAAAATGAAGATCTAATAATATTGTAAATGCCTGCCAGAACAAAATTCAGCGCTCTTTGAAGGAAGGCAAAATAATCCCTACAACATATCACCCATAATATTCAGAATACTATTGATAATGACTAGACATGCAAAGAAATAGAAAAAAATGCGATTCAATGATTAAGAAATATATATAGTTAATAAAAAATAGACTCTGAGGTGACCAAGATGTTAGATTTACCCAATACAGGCTTGAAAATAGCTATTATACATATTTCAAGGACTTGAAGGAAAAGATGGACATAATGAATAAATAAGTAAGGAATATTAGCACATAAATGGAAATCATTAGAAACAGTGTGATGAAAATCCTAGAACTGAAAAGTAAAATATCAGAAAAATAAAAATCAAGTAAAAGTGAACAGAGCCTCAGTAACTTGTGGGACAGTATCAAGTGATCTAAAATACACATATTGTGAGCGCCTGGGTGGCTCAGTAGGTTAAGAGCCCAACTCTTGATTTTGGTTCAAGTCATGATCTTATGGTTCATAGGATCGAGCCCCAGGTCAATACTGACAGCTTGGAGTCTGCTTGGGATTCTCTCTCTCCTTTCTCTCTGCCCCTCCCCCTGCTTGCACACACTCTCTCTCTCAAAATAAATAAATAAAAAATTTTTAAAAATAAAATACATAATAAAATACATGTATTAGTGCCCCAAAAGAGAAGAAAAGGAGAAAAGAGACTAGAGGGGAGGGGAGAGGATGTAATGGGGATGGAGGGAAAGAGAGAGTAGGAGGGAAAAAGAGAGACTGAGAGAAACAAGCAAGGGGTATAGAAAAAATATTTGAAGAAACTGTGGCTGAAATTTTTCCAAAATTGGATACAAGAGGCTCAACAAATAGCGTGTGGGATGACTACAAAGAAAACCACACTTAGACACATTATGGTCAAATTGATGAAAACAAAGATAAAGAGAAAAACTTTAAAAAGTAAAAAATAAGGGGCATCTGGATGGCTCAGTCAGTTAAGTGCCCAACTTTGGCACAGGCCATGATCTCACGGTTTGTGAGACCGAGCCCCATGTCGGGCTCCATGCTGACAGTATGGAGCCTGCTTGGGATTCTCTCTCTCTGTCTCTCTGTCTCTCTGCCCCTTCCCCACTTGTGCATGTGTTCTCTCTCTCTCTCTCTCTCTCTCTCTCTCTCAAAATAAGGAAATAAACTTTTTTAAAAAGTCAAAAATAAAAGACCCATTAGGCACAGAGGAGTAACAATAAGAATGTAGGATGACGTCTTTTCTGCAACTTTGGTGACCAGAAGACAGTGGGAGATTATCTTTAATGTGCTAGAGGGGTGAAAGACAACTGTCAACCCAGAATTCTATAGTTAGTAAAACTGCCTTTGAGAAATGAGAATGAGATAGATATTTTCAGACAAGCAAAGGCTGAGAGAATTCATTGCCAGCAGACTGGCACTGTAAGAAGTATTAAAGGACATTTTGCACATTGAAGGGAAATGATACCAAATGGAAACTAAGTCTACAGGTGAGAATGAAGAACACCAGGAGCGGTAAATAAATGTACCATATTGAAAAAAGAACTTTTTTTCTCCTCTTGATTTCTTTAAAATACACTGATTGTTTAAAGCAAAAGTAAGTATATATTTAGTTTGGAGTGTATAATGTATATGTAAGTAAAATCCGTGAGAGCAATAGCAGAAAGAAGGGAGGAGAGGTAGTAAATGGAATTATAATAAGGTTCTTACATTTTATATGAAGAGGTACAATAGTAATTTGAATTAGAAATTGATAAGGTAAGGATGCATCTTGTGATCCGAGGGTGACCAACTCTTACGGTATGCCTAGGGTTGATGTGTTTCCTGGGATGGTCGTCCTATCTCACATGTGTGACAGATAAAATAAAATTGCAAGATGGTAAACTTAAGCCCAACTCTAGCAACACTTATATTAAATTCAAATGGACAACACACACCCATTAAAAGCAGAAATCAGTCTGGATTTTAAAAAGTAAGGCTGGGGCCACCTGGGTGGCTCAGTCGGTTGAGCATCCGATTTCAGCTCAGGTCATGATCTCATGGTTTGTGAGTTCGAGCCCGGTGTCAGGCTCTATGCTGACAGTTCAGAGTCTGAATCCTGCTTTGGATTCTGTGTCTCCCTCTCTCTCTGCCCCTCCCCTGCTTGTGCTCTCTCTCTCTCACGAACAAATAAACATAAAAAATTTTAAAAAGTAAGGCTGAACTATAGGCACATTATAAGAAATGCACTTTTATATATGAAAACTCAAATAGGTTATAAATAACAGTATAGAATAAATATACTTGGTAAACAGTAAACCTAAGAAACTTGACTTGGGATAGCTATATTAATATCAGACAAAGTGGGCTTCCGACAATGTTACAAAAGACTGAAAAACATTAAAGTGTCAATTCATCAGGAATACATAAATATATATGAATTAATAACAGGGCTTCAAGACACAAAGCAAAAACTGACAGAACTTAAGGAAGACGATCATAGTTGGATATTTTATCACTCTCTTCTCAGTAATTGATATAATAAATCGATTTAAAAATCAGTAAGGATATAGAGGTTATAAACAAAAGTACCAATCAGCTTAGCCTTTTTGGCATTTGTAGAACACTGTACCTACCAACTGTAGAATATATATTCTTTTCAAGTGCACATAAGACATTCACCAAGGTACACCATAAACCGAGTCATAAAATAAGTTTCTGTAAACTTCAGATTTAAATCTTACAGAATATCTTTTCTGTCTACAGTAGAAATGAGTTTAAAACTAATAACAAGTTAGAAAGTAATAATAATAAGATACTTAGAAAAGGCCTAGACATTTGGAAATTAAATAACATACTTCTAAATAACCAGTGGACCAAAGAAGAAATCACAAGCTATTTTACAGAGATTTTTAACTGAAATTAAAATGAAAATAATGTATGAAGTTTGTGAAATATAACTAAAGCAGTACTGGGAGAGAAATGTCTAGCTTTAAATGATTATATTAGAAACAACGAAAGGCTTAAAACCAACTCCCTAAATTTCCAATCTTAAAAAGGTATAAAAGTGGGTGCTTGAGTGGCTCAGTCCTTAAGCATCAGACTTCAGCTCAGGTCATGACCTCAGGGTTCATGAATTAGAGCCCCACCTTGGGTGAGCCCCTCCTCTCTCTCTCTCCCTCTCTCCCTCTCTCTCACTCTCTCTCTCTCTCTGCCCCTCCTGGGATTCTCTCTCTCTCTGCCCCTCACTCACTTGCGCCCTCTCTCAAAAAAAAAAAAAAGGTATAAAAGATAAGCAAAGTAAACTCAAATAGGTAGAAAGAAGAAAATAGTAAAGTCAAGATTAATAATATAGAAAATAGACAACCAAATAGAGAAAACAAGCAAAGCAAAAAGTCAGTTCTTTGAAAAGATTAATGGAAGTATTAACCCCCTAGAAAAATTGATTAAGAAAAAAAGTAGCCCCATAGGCAAAAATGAAAAACTCAAAAGAACTATGCATGTAATTGCTGCTAATTAGGGTGAAGTGTGCACCGGTGTTTTGTTGGATATAGAGATAAAATCTAGGAAGTCATTTATCTGATTTTCGAGAAAAACATTTAAGTATTTTCTCTTCTGCCCATTTCTCCAACTGTAAGTTAAAAATGAAACACTAAGAAGAGACAAAGTCAGAGGAGGTGGGTAAAAATACTGTTATGTAATTGTAGCATCTACGGATTGAAACTTGTAGTAATCGTTGAAAGATTATAAATGCACAAATAAGACCAATTATGAAATCACTATTTTTATTTTTATTTTTATTTATTCTCTTTTGGGGGTTTAGGGAGACCTCATATATATAAAATCTGGTTAATCATAATCCTTGGTGAATGAACACTTTCATCTTTGGTCTGGGGTTAGCTATCTTTTCTTTTCATTCGTTTATTTTTTTATTTGCTTTTGTTTAGTTATTTAATGAAAACCTATGAATCTGCCATCCAATCTAAGAACACCTATCCTCCAAATTAAACTTACCAATGTGTTATCAACCTCAACTCCAGAAACATCCATTATCCTGCACTTTGTCTTTATTATTTTTATATGTGCATGAACAAATATGCTGCTTAGTTTGCTTCATTTTATATCTTGGACATGCTTTTCTCACTCAACAATATGTTACTAAAATTCATCCATATTGTGGGTAGTTATAGTTTACTCACTCTACTGGGTGAATATGCCACAGAATGATTTCTGCTATATCATATCATATATCATGTATACATATATAAATCATATCTATTCTGCTAGTGTGAACATATTTTTGGGGGTATTCTTAAAAATAAGAATGTTTGGGTGGTACACAAGTGTGTGCCTAGGAATAGAATTACCAGGTCATGAGATATGACTTTACAAGATAATGCCAAATTATCTTCCCAAATGCATGTAGCAATTTATACTCCCACCTGAAATGTATAAGTATGTTCTGTTGACTCATATCTTTTCCAACACTTGGTACTGTCATATTTCCTCATTTTTGTCAATTAAATGGGTATAAAATGGTTACTTCCTAGTCTGGATTCGCATTTCTCTTCTTACTAATAAGCTTGAGTATCTATCTCTTCAAATGTGTTTTGGTTATTTACCTCTTCCATGAAATGCCTCTTCATTTCTTTTGCCTATTATTTTATTGGATTTTTTTTTGTCTTTTTCTTATTAACTTGAAGGAGTTCTTTATATGCTCTAATAATAACATTGTCTGTTATGTGTGTTACAAATACCTTCTCTCGGTCCGTGGCTTATCTTTTCAGTTTTGAAAGGTTTCTTTTGATGAGCAGAAGTTCTTTGTTTTAACATAGTTGAATTTCTCAAGCTTTTATTTTATTTTATGGCCAGCACAATCTGATGGATTGTTTAAAAGATCCATAGTCCAAAAACATATTCACCTACAGAACTCTAAAAGTTTTAAAGTTTTACATTTGACATATAAATCTTTCATCCACATAGAATTAATTTTTGTGTTGGTATGAGGTAGGGATCCAATTTCATTTTTTTTCCCCCTTTATAGGTAATTATATCTGTCCTCATTGTCTTCAGGCAGGAAGAGTGACAGAGAAGCCTAAGAAGACAATCTCTGAACATACATTTTTTCCACTGGAGTCAAAGGGGAGAAGTCCATATCCCCCATTTGTGAGAACACAAATCTAACACACTGCTCTGAGATTTATCATCAGATTGCAGAAACGGGAAGAGCCTTCAGAGTTATATAATCTGTCAGCGTCCAGAGATGTTTCAACTAAACCACTCAGGACAAATAAATATCTGACTCATTTTAAGATATCTCTGGGAAAACATTTCTCATTCCAACCCTTGACTATCTTTGCTAGACTTTCCCTCTGCCTAGTCATAGAATCATGCTCATTTCCTTATATCAACCCCTACTGGGGACTAATTTATTGTAATAACGGTTTGCACGTGGATCACAAATCTCCCCAAAGATCATAAACTCAAAGTAGTTTAAATTAGTGTTGCAGATCAAGGTTTTGCACCTGATTCCATAAAAAGTTTTACCAGCCTAGAAAACATTTGCCTATCTTTTGGACCATGTCATAGCCCTGATGTGGTAATGCCAGGGGTCATTAAGAGGATAGAGAATATTGATGATTCTTTTTCTCAGTTGAAAAATTATTGCATTAATTTAATTTAAATCTAACCCAATCTATTTTTAGCCCTAATGAACCCAGAGGAGGGAATAAATATATGGATGGAGTCAGGAATTGTGGTTGTTTTGAATAATAACAACAGCAGTAACAATCAGAGAATAAATTGGACATAATGAATTTAAGTCTAACTCCTAGGTTTTTTAAAATTTCTTTAAGATAACAGGGAAACGGAAAACAAAAATAATTAAATAGGCTGTAGTTCTAGTTTAGCTAATTACAAGATGAAAATAGAACACCAATAAAGCCCTTCCTGTAATTCAAATACAAGATCACCCTCTTGGGTAGATATTCTATCTAGTAATAAAAGTGGTAATTGTCTTCATATTTGTAAAGTATTAGAATAAAAATAGCCAGAAAACCTACCCAAACCTGAAAATTAGGCAGAATGACCATAAATTATTTCATCTCTTTCTACTATATTCTGATGCTCTTTTTCTCTGGTGAAATTTTCTTCTTGATACCTCTTAATTTGCTTGCCTTTAACATTCCCACTGTAGATCCTTTGTCACAGGCTAAAGGACACTTGTTTTTTTAAGGACAGGGTTTGAGTTATGGTTCTCCTGTACAGCTTTAGTGCTCCGGAGGTAAGTATCAAAGAAGTGAGTCATAAAGGCTCACATCAGTGTTAGATGGAAGTTGTTCATGATGTTTTTATTGCCTTTATAGACAATAGGAAATAGCAATGTGCATTTAGGGATGGGGACAGGGAAAAGATATATAAGCATTTAATTTCCTTTTAGTTAAAACAATCTCTTGTATAGGAATGTTGCTAATAACAATCTAAATGAAGGCCTACTTAAGGCTGGTGCTAAAACCATTCAAATGTTGGAATAGACTTTAAAACTCTAAAACTGGAGGCTGTATTCTCTGAGAATTAGTACATGCACTAGAAGTTATATTTGTTTTCATTTTATGTTCAAAGATGAGTACTCAACTTTTCCCCCCATTAAATTGGAAGCTATATATGCTCTCTGGGTTCAGATCAAAGAGTTATTGCTTCCTTGCTTTGCCTCTGCCATGAATGTGATGAGTTTTTAACAAATCACTCCATTTTTCATCTGTTTTCGTTGCTATATTAAATGGAGATGACCAGCACATTTTACAAGGCTTTTGTTGGAAATAAAAATAGTTCAGTATGATTAACTACTACATGCTATATTTACCAGCACAATTCCTCATTTCCCCTTGAAGTAATTTGTAAGGCATCTGGATTCTGGTCTATCTCCATTCTTGGTTTAGAAGTAAAAAGGGTAAAGCAGAAACTTATAGAAAAGACCATACAAAAGTCCCAAAGCACATATTACTGTATATTTTTAAGAGAGAAATGAGAGGAAGGAGTAAAGTATCTTTTCTGTCCTTTCAAGTTTCAACTTAAACCCTAAAACAGCAAAAAGCAAAGAATTACATTGGCGATTCTCAACCTGAAAGTGTCAAAACATGTGTATGCCAGTGTGTTTCTAAACGAGAAGTAGACAGAGAGGGGCAAGTGAGGGCAACCTTCTCTTTAGCCCTCCCCAGACCCCCTTCTCGTGCGTAAGCACCTCTGGTCCTGGGGGAGGATGTGCACCCTTTCAGGGACTGTGGGGGGACCAACCTCTATAGGCCAGTCACCTGGCAGGACTGGAGGGGGTTTGTTCCCTCACCAAGAAAGTCTGAAGGTAGTTCCCACACTTCAGTTTGGTTCATTTGGTTTCTGGCAACTGTCCAGAAAAGTTAAGAAGGCAGTGGATAAGAATGAATGTGGGCGCCTGGGTGGCGCAGTCGGTTAAGCGTCCGACTTCAGCCAGGTCACGATCTCGCGGTCCGTGAGTTCGAGCCCCGCGTCAGGCTCTGGGCCGATGGCTCGGAGCCTGGAGCCTGTTTCCGATTCTGTGTCTCCCTCTCTCTTTGACCCTCCCCCGTTCATGCTCTGTCTCTCTCTGTCCCAAAAATAAAAAAAAAAATAAATTAAAAAAAATATATATATATAAAAAAAAAAAAAAAAAGAATGAATGAAATGCTTGGGAATGCAAGCTGGTGCAGCCACTCTGGAAAACAGTATAGAGTTTCCTCAAAAAAACTAAAAATAGAACTACCCTATGACCCAGCAATTGCACTACTAGGCATTTATCCAAGGGATACAGGTGTGCTGTTTCGAAGGGACACATACACCCCCATGTTTATAGCAGCACTATCAACAATAGCCAAAGTATGGAAAGAGCCCAAATGTCCATCGATGGACGAATGGATAAAGAAAATGTGGTATATATATATACAATGGAGTATTGCTTGGCCATCAAAAAGGATGAAATCTTGCCTTTTGCAACTACGTGGATGGAACTGGAGGGTATTATGCTAAGTGAAATTAGTCAGTCAGAGAAAGACAAAAATCACATGACTTCACTCATATGAGGACTTTAAGAAACAAAACAGATGAACATAAGGAAGGGAAGCAAAAATAATATAAAAACAGGGAGGGGGACAAAACAGAAGAGACTCATAAATATGGAGAACAAACTGAGGGTTACTAGAGGGGTTGTGGGAGGGGGGATGGGCTAAATGGGTAAGGGGCATTAAGGAATCTACTTCTGAAATCATTGTTTCACTATATACTAACTAATTTGGATGTAAATTTTAAAAAAGAAAAAAGAAAATTAAAAAAAAAGAATGAAATACAAAAGCAAATGGGTGGGAGAGAGTCACTAATTACCATTTTTCTTATCCTATTCAGTGGCAAAGGATTGGTCCTTGCTGGGGTCCTTTCATTGAACAGGTTCATGTCCTGGGAAGACACTGTCCGTTAGATTTACAGGATTCCCCTGCTGTCCAAAAGTAGAGCATTCTTATGAAAACTTTTGTAAGCCAAATGGCATAAAGTAAGGAAGAAACTATCATCAATTTACATGGAAAATTTTTTTAGCATTCCCGGACCCAAAAAATAACCTCTCTTCGGCTCTTCCGATACATTAGGACATATCTTGCTAATGGATGCACAAAAGAAATCAACATAAAGCACAGATGCCCACAGACACAGTTCAAAGCTATGACAGCATGATACTGAGATTCTGAGTGTGGTTCTTGGAGAAGGAGCTCGGTGGGGCTGCTCTCCTTGCTCGGGGTGCATGCTGCCTCTATAAGGGCTTCCTGCAAAACAGCAACAACAACAACAACAACAACAACAACCAAGCAAACCAAAACCCTACACACTATTTTTGTTTTTCACCCTTCTTCATAAAAGTGAAAACCTTCAGGTTTCTTTCAGGTAGCAGAAACAGGTACTAAAGTAGGTGCAGTGGGGTAATAAGAACTTTTGAAAAGCAGGGGAATACCATGGTGTCCACACCTCCAACGGAACATAAAGTGAGTGCTTTTTTCAGTGAACCCATATGATATTCTTACAATTCCCAGAATAGCTTGCCAATGACCATAGTTATTTTTTTTTTAAGGTGTTTCAAGAACCATTGTACAGATGATGTGAGAGAGAAGAGTTTAAATGGGGGCAGGAGTTGTCTTAGATAGAGGGGAAAGTCCGGAAGGAAACATAAACATGTAAACTACAGAAAATGTAATGAAGTAAAATTATAAAGTACTGAGATGCTATGACAATAAATGCTTATATATTAAGCGGCATATCACCTACAGGGAAAATAAAACAAAAAGATAATAGTATGAATTGCTGAGATGTTTCAAAATTTAATGACTTATTTGGTCTTTTTTCTTTCTTTTTAAATCTATTCAGGAAAAACTATAAACATAATTTGACTTGTCTTAGAAACTTTTTATTTGTTTTCTAGGTACAGGAAAATTTTGAGCTCTTAAGTATTACTTTTAACATCTAGGACATAAGGAGGCCTTAAGGGGTAGCAGTGTTACTGCTTTTGAAAAACAAATTGACTTTGTGACAATTAAGGTTGGGTTGAAAATTGCATTACACATTCTGTGTGCGTGGGACACAATGACACCTGAAGGTAGCCGATAGAGTAAAGCCTAGTCTAAAAGTATGCATTTTTAATTCGGTGCCTACAGGCCCAGTGTGGGCTCAGGTCATTCTATGAGCAGACAGTTCCCTGCTCCTCTAGCCTGAAGCTCTCCTTCCCCTGCAATCCCACAGGTCTTTGTTACCACCTCCCAGGTGTTCATCAGCCCCTACTAAGTGTCTGAGGCCTTAGACCACAAGTTAGGTCAAGTTCCCTAGAAACAGAGCTCACAACAGAACTTTGCATGCATGTGATATATGGGGGGACTTCTCTCAGGAGGCATCTGTCATGTAGTGAGGACAGCAGGGTAGGGAAGGGCAAGAATGTGGCTTCCACCAGATCCTTGCAAGCTCTGGAGCATAAATTATGCAGCAGTCTGTCAAGGGAGACTTTTATACCCTTCCCCAGGGTTTCTGAACTAGAGAGAGGGCATTTTAACTCTGGGCAAGGTGGTTTCCATTGCCCAAGGGCAATCCTCCAGACACGGTTGCAGGGGTGACCCTTCAGCCAAAGCACCAGCAGAAGCTGGGAGGGACAAACATGCCAACCAACAAATAAAAGGGTTTCCCAGGGATTGGGGTGAGGGCACCAACTTCTTCTGTCTCAGATTGGCATGGGAATCAGCATCATGCTTCCAGCTGTGGGAGCATTTGGGAGCAGAGTTAACTGAAATACAAGCAGAGCTGGGACAGCCTATGGTCTGCAGTGAGGGCTTACATGGCAGGAACCAGCATGGACTAATCAAGGCCTAGAGCCAGATGATAAATAATAAGAGTAACCATGGTAATAGTCAATATACCTCTATAGTGTTTTCTGCATGCCAAGCACTGTTGTAAGCTCTTTATTTAAATGGACATGTTTATTCTTCACAATAACCTTATATGAGGTTAAGTATTGATCTTATTCCCAATTGACAGATGTGGACATTAATTCACAGATGAGGCAGCCATTCACAGAGAAGTTACATGACTTCACTGAGGTTGCAAAGTAAGCGGGTGACTGAGCTGAGTTTCAAATCCAAGTGGTCTCTACTCTGAGTCCCTGTGTCACTATTGTCTCCCCGATCCAGAATTTAGATACCACTGCTAGCAAGGTGGGTGGTGGGGTGTATATTAGTTTCTTACTGCTACCGTAACGAATTACCACAAACTTAGTGGTTTAAAACAACACAAATTTATGACTTTATAAATTCTGGAGGTCAGAAGTCTGAATGGATTTCATTGGGCTAAACTCAAGGTGTTAGGTAGGCAGGGTTCCTTCTAGAGGCTCTAGGGGATCATCTATGTCCTTGCCTTTTCCATCTTCTAGAAACCTCCCACAGTCCTTGGTTCATGGCCCCCACCTCTTTCTTCAAAGTCGTCAGGGTAGCATCTGCAAATCTCTCTCTTACTTTGACTCTCCAGCCTTCCTCTTTCACTTATAAGAGGCTTGGTGATTATCTAGAGCTTCCCAGATAATCCAGGATAGTCTCCCCCTCCCAAGATTCTTACTCTAATGACATCTGCAAAGTCCTTTTGCCATATAAAGTAGTATAGTCATAGGTTCTGAGGATTAGGATGTGGGCATCATTAGGGGACCGTTATTCTGTCTATCACAGAGTGGCAAGGAGCTGTCTCAGATGTAGTTTTGGCCACCTAACCCAACAGAAGGGAGGTTCAAAATATATCTGAATTTTAATTACGGAAGAATCAAATCACATTTCTTCCACGTCTGAGTTTGTACACTGAATTTATATCTGGGTACTATGGCTTCTATACACATTTGTTCATTAATTTAATAAACATTTATTTACCACCTGCCATGGACAGTTACATGAGAGAGAAATGATCTTCTATTGTATTTTAGTCATTTTATATTTTGAGGTAAACTTTTTGGGAGTCTAGCCTATCCCAGATAAAACAACTAATTTTGAGAATGCATCTTTAAATATGAGCACTAGAAGGTAGGTTACTCAATGTCAAAATTATGCAAAACCTAGCAGATTCCTTCTTGTCTGGGTTAGACCATTTGTAATTTTTTAAAACTGGTAAAATACACATAACATTTACTCTTTAGTGTTGCGTATACTCACATGGTTGTGCAACAGATTTCCAGAACTTTTTCATCTTGTGAAACAAATTCTGTGTCTATTAAACAAAAACTCTTCACTTCCTCCTTCCTGCAGCCCCTAGCAACCACCATTCTATATTCTGATGCATGAGTTTTACTTCTTCTAGATACCTCATACAAGTGGAATCAGACAGAATTTGTTTTTTTGTGACTGGCTTGTTTCACTTAACATGATGTCCTTCAGGTTCACCTATGTTGTAGCATGTGACAGAATGTCCTTCCCTTTTAAGGCTGAGTAATATTCTGTTGTATGTACAGACCACATTTTGTTTATCCATTCATCTGTCGATGGACATTTGAGTTGCTTATGTGTAATTCTTTCAGAGTCTAGGAGCCTTGTCGATAGGAGGGGTGCCCCACTGGTAACATTTTATTTATTTATTTATTATTTTTTTAATTTATTTGAGAGAGAGAACGAGTCAGGAGGGGCAGAGAGAGAGGAAGAGAGAGAATCCCAAGCAGGCTCCACACCCAGCACAGAGCCCAACATGGGCTTGGATCCCACAACCATGAGACCATGACCTGAGCTGAAATCAAGGGTTGGAGGCTCAACTGGCCAACCCTTCCAGGTGCCCCGATCCACAGGTAACATCTTAGTTTGGCTCTTTATTTCCCCACCTCCTACTGACCCCTCTCTACCAACTGCATTCTAACTCAATTACTTAGAAAATAGTTGAAGCAAAATATGTAGAGTTGCAAAATAAAGTTAGAAAAAAAAAAGCACTCGAGGATTCACTAGTACATTCCCATCCCCCATATTTTGGTGTTCCATGTATTAAAAATAAATCTACCAAAAATTCCATTGAAAATATAAGCAATGAAGGGCATTACTATAAGATATAAAGCCTGAATTTGACATTAACACACCCCAAATTATATTCATTACTCTGAAATTTTTTATTTGCCTCATGCTGAAGAACAGAATAGAATTTTATAGCTCTGTTATGATTATACAAAGCTTTTTGGTCTATTATCTAAAATAGAAGGCCTATAATTTATATCTCCTATCTTCCAAAAAGATGTTTTTCAGCTTTACATTAAAACAGATGAAGAATGTTCCCAAAACCCATTTAGGTCAGAAGTTAGAGATGTTTTAGCAACTCAATAATTAATATAGCTCAGAATTTTAGTTTTATTTTTTTTAACAATGACACGCTACTTTTGATGTCTCTCCTACAGCAACATTGGCAAATGTACACAAGGTAGTGTGACCAAAAACATTCAAAGGATTATTGTTTGTGTAAAGACAATAGAAATGTCCTAAACATCCAAACACAGGAGAATGGTTATATATAGAACGGTATGTCAATACTATAGAGTAATGTATGTCCATTTAAAACCATGTAGCAGATTCTAACATCTTGACCTGGAAATAGCTCCAAACATATTGTTACATGAAATAAAATCAAGGCACAGATTAATCCATATAGGACTCATTTATTCAATACATCCTTGTTGACAGCCAACTACCTCATAGCTAGTTGTAAGGAGTTAATGAGGTATAACTCAGGCAGAACTTATTTAGAATGCAGCCTGACACACTTATTAAGTGCTCCAAAATGTTAGTTACTTTACTAGGTATTATTCTGCTATTACAAAACGGGCAGAATGACATCGAAGAATAAGTCTCCAAGACACAATTTTTTTTACTTTTGTAAGCAGGGCCAGCCCCCAATGAAATCATGGACTTGATTTTTATCATTCTATTACCCATATGGCAGAATTCCAGAGTCCTTGGGCTACAGTACGTGCATGGCCTTGTGTCCATTGCACATGCGGCCCTCACACGGACCCACCATATTTGGGCGGAAGATAAAATGTTTATCTGTCCTATGCCGGATGCCTGTAAGATGCTGACTGACTTATTACTAATCTGAAAGAGGTAGTTTGTAGCAGATCTGTAAGTTTTTGCTAAGGATTCTCATTTTCCATAAAGACGTCTCCTCTCAGTGGTATGTTTTAGAAATACTCGCCTCCTATGGCATAACCACAGGATCTCTACCACTCCTGATTCATAGTACATGGAGAATGGGGTTTCTATTCTGGGTTCTGAAGTCCTGTGACCTGGCTTGAAAGCCCAAATCCACCATTTGTTCTTAGGTCTGTGATCTAGGACAAATTACTTACTATTTCTAGTTAGAATTGTAAATTGTAAATTAGAAGTTGTAAACTGAGGATAATATGTACTTTTTAAAGATCATTGGGAGGATTATTAATAAAATGATATAAAGCACTTAACATAGTGTGGGGGGGCATACAGGGTACACTCCCCTCCTGGTAGCGGTGTAGCTGGTGGATATCTAGACAGGCAGTTTCATGTGTCTGGGCCACTTTCTCAGTAATATGTATGCTGGTCTCATCTCCTTATTACAACTAATCTTGAAGATGAGACCCTGTTTTCTGCTTAATTTATTTTCTCGCCCATACCTAAGGTGACTTAGTTCCCAGATTTTGCAAGGAATCGTTCCTGTCTTCTTTGAAAGACCATGATCTGGATCGTGAATCTGCTTTCTGGATTGGACGATATGGCCAGCAGGATAACACAGAAGTTAAGACTATGCTCCCTGGAGTCCAAGAGACATATTTCTGCCTGATATTCACTGTGCAGTCTTAGGCAGATTACTCCAATAAGCCTCAGTTTCCTAATATGTGTAAGTGGCTAACAGAAATTCCTACCTCATAGGGTTGTGTGATGCTTCAAGATTGTGTGTATAAAAGACATAGCAGAGAATTAGGCATATGATACGTGCTGATAAATGTTAGCTGGTATCATCATCTTCTTCCTCCTCCTCCTCATCTGAGTTCTGGAAAACCCAACCCTAATGTTGAACACAGAGCTCTCATTTCTTCATTTGGACAATTGCCTAATGAATGCTAACTACACTTTGAACTGCAGTGGGCACTTTAGAATATGAAAATGGATGAGTGTGCTCCTGAAGCCATGTTGCCTACTCAATGATGAAGGAGACAAACACATAGACAATGAGGTGAATTAAATGGGAAGGTGATAGCAGGGAGGGGAATAGAAGGAAATCAATATGTTTTCTGGACGAATTGAGTGGGCATAGATGCGCTCACTGGAAAGGCTGATCCATCATTGTATTTCTCCTCAGATCATATAAGTGCAGCTTGTCCAGGGCTGGGGAAAACACTCTACCTTCATTGCTGGACTCTTAGCAGAGGCCACCTGGGAAGGCTTTCAGGGCAAGTGGGAAGAAAATGTGACGTCATGACACAGGAAGAGATGTTCTGGAACAGGCAGAGCTCTGTAGTTACCCTCTGACTCCCTATGCTGGCAGTCACTGCTTTGCCCAGATCTGGGGCAGGCTCTCATGCATGCACATGCACTTATTCATTCATTCATTCATTCATTCATTCATTCAACTGTTTGTGAACCTTGCCTGGGTCAATCTCTCATTACTGTGGGTGGTTAGGCTCCTACATAAACACGTATATGCCTCGTATGTTTCATGTTCACAAACACTCAAAACCTTCTATCAACTATTTACTTGTTAAAAGATTTGTATATCTTCTATGTTTACATATTATGACGCCATATACAAGTTTTCACGTATAGAGAAGAGAGCAAATGATTTGAGTCATGAAACTTCGATTTCCATCACAGTGGATGTCACAGTAACTTTCTAGGCCACGCTTCCCTCATCTGTAAAATGGGGATGATAACACCGGCCCTCACAGACTCACAGACTCATTTTAGCATCAAGAGAAGGAAGCACATTCCAAAATAAAGAGAATATGTATATTTAAGCTGATGTTATCATTGCCATTACTAGAAAGAAATTTTACAGGGGCGCCTGGGTGGCGCAGTCGGTTAAGCGTCCGACTTCAGCCAGGTCACGATCTCACGGTCCGTGAGTTCGAGCCCCGCGTCGGGCTCTGGGCTGATGGCTCGGAGCCTGGAGCCTGTTTCCGATTCTGTGTCTCCCTCTCTCTCTGCCCCTCCCCCGTTCATGCTCTGTCTCTCTCTGTCCCAAAAATAAATAAAAAATGTTGAAAAAAAAAAAATTAAAAAAAAAAAAAAAAAAAAAGAAAGAAATTTTACATTTGTAACTGTTTATTTTACTGAAGAATAGAAAGACCAGTGAAAAATCAGTGGAGAGAGGGTGTTGACTTGCCAGCTGCTGATCAGTATGCATATTTAAAACACACTAAAAATGTCTTGTACAAACTGAAATGCTCTGAAATGTTCAAGGGGATGCCCACAGAGTGTCAAAGTGCAGTGATGGTTTTGACAGTCAATAACAGACATGGCATAGAGGCCACATCATTTTTAGCACTTAAAATATGTTTATTTGTTTATTTTGAGAGAAAGAGAGAGAAAGAGCATGCACAAGCAGGGGAGGGTCAGAGAGAGAGAGAGAGAGAGGGAGAGAGAGAATCCCAAGCAGGCTCTGCACTGTTAGCACAGAGCCTAGCACAGGGCTTGAGCCCATGAACCGTGAAATCATGGGACCATTTTGGACCTTAGCTGAAATCAAGAGTTGGATGCTTAACCAACTGAGCCACTCAGATGCCTCCACTTTTAGCACTTTAATGTTAAATGGGAGAACTGATTCAAGAGATTCTAAATGTGGTGTTTTAATGGAGCAGAAGACAGCTGCGCTCTGTTAACCAGACAGGAAGATGTAAGTGGATGGTGACTTTGATCTCTGAAGAAATTTGTACGGAGGGATAAGAAAGGAAGGAGAGGAAGAAGCAGCAGTATTAAGGAAAGAAACATCAATTAATAAGAAGCCAGAGCAAGAAAAAGTATCTGAGCCCAGGGCCCTGACTGTGCCCGGGGAAATGGATCAAAACGTCATCAAAAAAAGCACTGTACTGAGCTTTATTCATATGCGGATCTTGCCCGAGCAGAAAATTTCTATAAAACTTCTAACTCCATTTACCTTGGGAACTCCATTTTTGAGCAAGGGAGGGTTCAAATTATTTTACAGATTTGTAATATTATCATTAAATTTAACCATGAAATGAAATTTGCATTTGAGGTAATAATAAGAGTTGGGATCAGATCACTCCGGATTTTAATTCCCCTGCAGCATTCCAAGGCCAACTTACCCAAGGCTGCCCATAGGCAATGGCCAGCCACGGCGGGGTGCAAGAGCCCAACAGGGGACTCCTCTAATGGGAAAGTTTTGCTTTGGATTCCCTCCGCCATAACCGTGGATGAGATTTTCTCAGAGCTGTGCTACAGTCTGCATATCCTCCTACTCAAGCCCCCTACCTTCTCCCCTCCTTGCACAGGTGTCAGGCCAGATCATGATCTGAAGGCTTCCCTATTATTCCTGTTCCCTCTCCCCTGCACTTCTAAATCCACCTTGACATTTGCTTCTTAGCAACCTGAACTGCCACACATCCTTAAAAGTTTGTTGTGAAGGTTAAATGAGATAATTCACGTAAGGTGGTTGACATGGTAGGGGCACCTGGGTGGCTCAGTTGGTGAAGTATCCGACTCTTGACTTGGGCTCACAATGTGTGAGCTCCGTGCTGACAGTGTGGAGCCTGCTTGGGATTTTCTCTCTCTCTCTCTCTCCCTCTCTCTCTCTCTCTCTCTCTCTTTCTCTCTCTCTCTCTGCCCCTCCCCTGCTCACTGTCTCTCTTTCTCTCTCAAAATAAATAAATACATTTTTTAAAGGTGTTGGCATGGTATAGAATTCATAGCAAAAGTTCACTGACAACTGGTTATTGAAATTTTGAGAAAGAAGAGTACAGTTGCAGGAACCACATTACTTGATTTTAAGACTGATATAAAGCTACAGTTATCAAGACAGTGAAGGTATTAGTGAAGGAATATAGACACATAGATCAATAGAGCAGAATAGACAGTCCAGAAATAGACCCACTCAAATACAAAAGCCAACTGATTTTTTTACAAAGGTGCAAAGCAAGTCAATGGAGAAAGGATGGTCTTTTCAACAAATGATGTTGGAACAACTGGACGTTCATAGGCAAAACATGAACCTTGACCTAACTGCACACCTTATACAAAACTTAACTCAAAATAGATCATACAACTATATGTAAAACCTAAAACTACGTAACTTTTAGAAGAAAACATAGAAGTAAATATTTGTAACTTGGGGTTAGTGCCTAGACATGACACAAAAGCATGATTCATGAAAGAATACAATCATAAGTTAGACTTCATCAAAATTTTGTCTGTGAAATACACTATTAAGAGAATGAAAAGACAAGTTGCAGCCTGGGAAAATATGTTGACAAATACTTTCCACAAATGACTTATATCCAGAATATATAAGAATCCACAAAATTTAACAGCAAGATAACAAACCAGTTAAATCACAGACAAAAGACAAACAGACACCTCACCAAAGAAGATATAATGAGAGCAAATAAGCACAAGAAAAGACATTCAACATCACTGACCATCAAATTCAAATTGAGGAAATTCAAATTGAGGTCACTATGAGATGTCACTACATAGTGGACAGTTAAAATAAAACAATATTGACAACACCGAGTGCTGGTAAGAATGCAAAGCAACAGGAACCCTCATACATGTCTGATGGGAATGCAAAATAGCACAGCCCCTCTAGAACTTTCCTATGAAGTTAAATACAGACTTGCCATATGACACAGCAATCCCACTCCAGGGTATTTACCCTACGTGAATGAAAACTTGTATTTATACAAAAACCTGTACACAAATATTGATAGCAGCTCTATTCTTAATTGCTAAAAACTGGAAATGACTCAGATGCCCTCCCCCAAAGATGCATAAACTGTGGTGCATAGACTAGAACACTACTCAGCAAAGTGAAGGAGGAAACTATTAATATGGGCAACAACTTGGATGAATCTGAAAGGCATTATGCTGAGTAAAAGAAGTCAGTTTCAAAAGATTACGTACCACATGATTCCATGGATAGCACCGTCTCTAAGACACAAAACTATAGTGATACAGAACTGATCAGTGTTTAGGGGACAAGGGTGGGAGAGTGTGACTACAAAGGGGCATGAGAGTTTTTTGGGGTTAACAGAATTGTTCTGTATCCTGATTATTGTGGTGGTTACATGAATCGCTGCATATGTTAAAATTCATAGCACTGTACACCAAAAAAAAAAAAAAAAAGTTGACTTTACTCTGTGATAATTTAGAAAATAAATCTACAAATCAGCCATTGGTTTTATAAATATTGACATCATTGAGAGTTAGTTGTGTAAATAAAAATTGCCAGTGATCGCTACACCTCATTGTTTTAAGTATTCCTACTTTTCACTTCCATACCCTGGGAAACCTTTCACGAAGCTCACGCCAACGCCTTCTTGCTGTATTCTAAAACCTCATTCAATCCTACCGTCAGACTAGGGAGATTTTGTTTAGAAAATTGGTTCAGCAAGGGACAGCTATAAAATGCCATGAAGATTGCACAGTCAATTTAATTGAAGTTAGTAATGCTGACAATGGTGCTGCTGCCGCTGATTATGATAACAGCGTTCTGGAACTCTGGAGCATTTTCTCAATGGTTCATCGGTGTAGGAAGAGCCTAACAGATATTGACAATAACTCTTCCCCATTGGCATGAAAGCCAGCGAGTCATGGCTCAAAATGTGGTAAGGACTTCCTGGGGGATCCCCAGAGTGACACATCAGTGTGATTTTAAAGGACTGAAGGATTCTTCTGACTTTCTGGGAAAACTCTCAGTGGGTCCACACCAGAGAGTAGAAGCTGCAGAAATAACCATGAAGCTTGATTCATCTCGTTTTCCTTGTCATTTTTTAATCAAGCCCTGACTCTTCATCACTGGCTGATTCTGCTTCTGAGGATTGGGTACTGCTGTCTACCATATGTCTCTGGAGGGCAGATGGTTGGCCTTCGTAGATGAGTGGCAGAATGTGAAGGCAGAGATGGAGTTACCTGGTATACCAGTTGTATGTGGCAAAGTGTAGCCAGTCAACCACCTTCTTCTCTTTGGATTGTCAGCTTTTCTCCAGAGCCCACTCACCTCACCTACCACCCACAGGTCCATGCTGAGTTCAGAGCTCCTGCATAAGGCTAAGATTCTGTAGTGGAACGTAGAATTTCATGAACATTATTTACCCATTCATTGGAAGTTCATCTGCAGTTGTTAATGCAAGTTCACCAAGGATAAAAGTGTGATTTTTGTGTGTACAGAGGACACTGTGGGTGTCTCCTTTGATGATATCATACTGAATGGCAGATCCCCAAAGTGCTTTCTCGGTGTTTTCTCCAAAAGACACATTTTCGACAACACTGGTAGCAAAGTAATAAAAATTAACAACACCGAGTTATCTTTTTATTTGTCAAATTGGCTAAGAGTAAGAAATTACTTTGTCCAGGCTTTCGTTCTGCAAGTTCATGGCTTGAGTGGTCTAATACCTTCGTCAAGCCAATTGTTCTCTCCCTGTAACACACGCCTCATGTTTTATCATTATTTATTTACTATTATTTAATTAAGTTTGCTGCTTTTATATCACAAAAGCAGTATGTGCTCAGTACAGACAATGTAGAAACTACCAAAAAAGGCAAGCAAGCAGAAACAATTAACTGTGGTCTCAGTATCCCAAACAACCACTGTTAAAATGTTGATGACATTCCCCACAATGTTCTTTGTAAGCAGCATTTGTTCCTATTTTTAAATGGAGGTAGGATGGCATTACATACAGTATTCTATAGCTTACTTCATTTTCACGAAACGTCTTATCAAGCACAGCCTCCTGTTTGCACCTACACGTTGACTTCATTTAAGCAGGGCAGTGCTCAGTTCAAAAATTCTTGTCCTAAACGATAGTTATAATGCCTCGTCATAAAAAATTTACTTCACTGCCATGTTCATTTCCTTTCTCTGTTGAGGCTTTTGTCCTCTCTCTCTCTCTCTCTCTTACTCTCTCGCTCCCCCCAACCCCCTCCCACCATAGGGAACTCCAGGGAGAGAGAGAATCAATGTTTATGTCGGGTTTTCACTTCTGGTTAAAAGCTTTATGGCTGACAAACTTCTTCCTCCCTGAAAGGTCCTCTTGGGATCCAATTTTGTATTTCTTAGAGAGCCTAGGATGTGTCCATGCAACACCCTGGCATCCTTCTAGCAACGTCCCAACACAGAGAGGAGATATGCATTTGGTTCTAGTATTACCATCCTTATTAATGCCTAATTTCTTCTCTGGAATAACACCACCTGCCACCGTTAAGAGTTTTGCTTTCAAAAACCCTCCTAAGTGTTTCCTAGAATACCCAAGAAAACCAAACACCCATTTGCTATAATCTTTCAGAGCTGCTTCCTGCAACATAATGACAACAGAAGGTTCCAGCCACTCCACAGTCTCAGAAATGACCTAAACCTTTTGAATCTTATTCAGACCTACGCTCTAGAAATAAAAAGGAATAAAATCATAAAGCATTAATGCACATCCAAAGACAATGCAGAAAAATACAAAGCATCCCGAATTTACAAACAGGAATCTTCAAGGATTTTCAGTGCCCAACCCAAGCACTCTCCTTCTAAGAAGGCTTCCTGGAAGAGATGGTTTCTGAGCCAAGGTATAAAGGATGAGTAGGAGTTAATCAGGGTCAGGTGGGGGCAAAGAGTGGGACCATCTTGGCAAAAAGTATGATATGAGCAAAGTTATAGAAACAAGAAATGGGAAGATGAATCTGCAGTGTTCTGCTCTTAAGGAATAAAGTACACAGTGGTGTGAGGGCACAGGGAGAACAGCAAGAAATGAAACTGGAAAGCTTAGGGAGGGAACAAATGTCTGAGGAAAAAAAAAAAACTAGTCCATGGTGCCTGAGTGTTATATTCTAGTGGTCTATATTGCTCTAGTGACTGTTTCTGCTATTGTAGTTTTGTACAATATTAAAATCCCTATTTATAAACTGAGGTTTAAGCAAAAAATTTCAAGCAATTTTGTACTCCTGAGATTTCTTCTCCCCAATAAAAACCTATTGCGAAGTATTTTCTCTCCTTTCTTGATGTAGCATTTTAGGTAAATTTAGATCATTTGCAAGTTTCACTCTAACAGTAGGAGATAAGGTCATATTTTAATTATGATATATGTTGTGTATATATATATACAAGCATATGTGTGTGTGTATGTGTGTGAGAGTGTGTGTGTGTGTGTGTGTGTGCGTGTGTGTAAGGTAGCACAACAGATATGCCTTATCCATTGAACTTCATTCCCTGAATACGTTTTCATATCTGTGTAGCTTGGTCCATGCTGTTCCCCATGCTTGAATACCTTCCCCCCTGTGCCTTCCCAACCTGGCAAATTTTTGCTTATCCTTTACCGCTCTGTGAAGCCATCCACCATGGTCCAGGCAGTGATAACTTTTCCATCTGGGTTCCCATAGTATTTTCTATCACTTTTGCAGCACTTAGGATAGTAGTTCTCAATGATGACTGTATATTAAAATCACTGGGGCTGCTTTGTGAAAATACTCTTGCCTGGGTTTCACCCCTAGAGTATCTGATGTCATTGAGGGGAGGGCCAGGAATCAGTATTTTTAAAAAGCTTTCCAGGGGATTCAAATGTGAATCAAGATTGAGAATCACCACTTATCTAGCACTAATTTAGCTCCATCTCACAAATACTGAAATGTTGTACTTCATTTTCATTCTGTTCAAAATATTTTTTAATTTCTCTTGAATATTTACTTACTTATCTGAAGAGGTGGGGAAGAGCAGTGAGAGAGGGAGAGAGAGAATCCCAAGCAGAGTCTGCACTGTCAACAAAGAGTACAATGTGGGGCTCGATCCCCAAACTGTGAGATTGTGACCTGAGCCAAAGTCAAGAGTCAGATGCTCAACCGACAGACCCCCTCAGGCACCATTCCAATTTCTCCTGAAACTTGTTCCTTGACCCATGGATAATTTAGAAGTGTATTCTGTAATTTCCAAGTATTTGATATTTTTAGTTTTATTTCTGTTGTTGATCTCTAATTTAATTTCATTATGATCAGAGAACTTACATTGTATGATTTATTTTAACTTCATTAAAGTTTGCATTAGAATGCAGAATATGGTCTGTTTTGGTCAATGTTCAACGCACACTTGAAAACAATTTACATGTTTCTGTGGTTTGAGTGGAATATTGTGTAACTGTCAATTTGATGTCGTTGGTTGATGGTGGTGATCAATTCTACTGTATCCTTGTGGATCTTCTCTTTTCTTGTTCTATCAGTTGCTGAGAGGAGAGCATTAAAGTCTCCAGCTTTAACTGTGGATTTTTCCATTTCTCATTTCTGCTTCCCATCAGTTTTGCTTCCCATATTCTGAGATTTTTGTTAGTTGTAGGCACATTGAGACTTGTTATATCTACTTGGTGAACTGACCCCTTTGTCACTGTGTAATGTTCATCTTTCATCCCTGGTAACTTTCATTCCTCTGAAATTTACTTTGATATTAAAATAGTCATTCTAGCTCTTTTCCATTAATGTTTGCATGATACACCTTTCTCATTCTTTTAACCTATACCCTTATATTTAATGTGAGTTCACTGTAGACAACATATAGTTGGGTCTTGCTCTGTTATTTATTATGACATTCTCTTTCTTCTAATTGATGTAGTTAGACTATTGAAATTATATGTCATTATTGATATATTTGGATTAGGTATACCACTTTATATTTGTTTTCTATATTTTTGTTCCTGATCTCCACCCTGTCCTGCTGCCTTTTGGGTTATTTGAATATTTTTCAGTATTCCATTTAAATTTATGTATTGAGTTTTAACTATATTTTGTGTAGTTTTGTTAGTGGTTGCTCTATAGATCACAATATTTAACATTCAGTCTACTAAGAATAACTATTTTAGCACTTCAAGTGGAATTTAGAAAACTTGCCATCACATACATCTCTTTATTCTTTACTCTCCCACTTTATGTTACAGTTGTGATATGTATAACATCCAACTACACTCAAAACCCATCACATCATGTTGTAATTTTTGCTTTTAACTGTCATATATATATTAAAGCTTCAATCTATTCTATTCATCCAAATATTTACCATTTCTGTTGTTCTTTCCTTCATGAATTTCAAGGTTCCCTCTAGCATCATTTCCTTTCTAATCTGAAGAACCGCCTTTAGCATTTCTTCTACAACAGGTCTACTGGCAACAAATTCTATAGTTTCCTACCCCTGAGAATGTTGCTAACCTTCTAAGCAAAACTGTACACTTATTTTACTAGCAAAAAAAAAGGTGGGGGGGGGGGGTTAATTCAGGAATAGCAGAGAATCGCAATTTGAGACATGCAAGCTATAGCAAAACCAAAGACAAATTCAGAGAACAAAAGTGAGAAAGACTCTTTGATAGAGGAGGGGGGGGGGGAGTTGGGAGGGGCTCTTATAAACAAAAAGTTCATTGGAGTAAATTGGGAGTTCCAAGTGTAGTGGCTTTTCATTGGCTGAGTTGTGACTGTCTCTCATTGGCTGGGCTGTTGCCAGGCAAGGAGAAAACCTCCTGCTGGGGTATTAAAGTATAGGCTTCTTCCTGTTGGGAATGCAAAGTAGTCTCTTTCTGTTGGGGTCTGCAATTGACAAGGGGTGGTAGAGCATGAGAGCTCCCCCTGCTGCCTCCAGGCTTCATTTTAAATGAGGTTTAATTTAATAATTGTCATGTCTTTATTTTGCATTCATTTGTGAAAGATATTTTCGCTGTGTATAGAACTCTAAGTTGGCAATTCTTTTCTTTAAACACTTTTAAAAATGTGTGTCTTTCTCCTGGCCTCCAGTTTCTGATGAGAAACCTACAGTTGTTCAAATTATTGTTCCTCTACAAGTAAAGAGTCCTTTTTCTGTGGTTTCTTTCAATATTCTCTTCTCTATTTTTAGTAGTTCTGCAGCTTGGCTCTAATATGTGTCAGCATTTATTTCCTAGAGTTTCTCTTGTTTGGGGCTTCTTGAATCTATAAGTTTATGTCTTTAATCAAATTTGGTAAATTTTTAGCCACTATATCTTCAAATGTATGTATATATTTTAAATGTACATATCTTTCTCATTCCTTTCTGAGACTCTGATGACAAAAATATCAGACCTTTGGGTGTTGTCCTACAGATCCCTGAAGTTCTGTTCCTTTTATTTTCAATCTTTATTGTTTCCATTGGCTAGTTTCTGAAATATTATCCCTCCAAATAGAAAAACTGTGCTAACATTAACTCAGTCATTTACTGTCCTGTTTTACAGTCTGTTGTGGCAGCAGTTAAACTAAATTCATTTCTCACAGTCTTGCAATCACTGATGCTAGATGATAATTCTTAACATTTATATGGTGACAGTTTACAAAATGTATTTTCACACATTAGTGATCCCTAAAACCCTTAGTGAAGAATCAAGTATTATTCTAATTTTTCAGGTACGGAGTTTGAGAAGCAAAATAATAAGCCAGCCTAGGGGCACTGGGATGGCTTAGTCAGTCAAGTGTGCTACTCTTGATTATGGCTCAGGTCATGATCTCACAGTTCCAGCCCCACATCAGGCACTGCACTGGCGCTTTGGAGCCCGCTTGGGTCTCTCTCTCTCTCTCTCTCTCTCTCTCTCTCTCTCTCTCCACCCCCACCCCTCCACCCCCAGCTCATGCATGCTCTCTTTCTCTCAAAATAAATAAACATTAACAAAAATAAGTAGCCAGCTTAAGATAACAAGCTTATAGAAATTAAAATCAGGACTCAAACCAATTGATTATAGAGTGTATATCATAGTTCTTCTTTTATACCAGGGGAATTAGAAGTGAACTTTAAAATTAGGACTCTGTTTCCAAGCAACATCTTAATAAAACTCCAATATGTATACAGATGTGAACAGAGTTGCTCTGGTTGAAGGGCAGGATTGGCCTCTAGGACATTATGGTCTGAATGGTACAGTGTGAAAACCACTGCCCTGCATCCCAATTAGACATTGAAGGACTGAAAACTGACCACTGAGGATGTAGTTTGTTCTCGCCAGAAGTGCAGCCCATCTGTCATGCATCCATTAGTTCAGCACATTTCATCACGTTCAGTCACAGCCTCCCCTTCTGCACACTGATGTTGAACCCATTTTTTTCTTGTATTTTTACTCTAAAATTGGAAAGAGATATGGGCATCCTACATCTTGACAGACTATCACCCTCTACCGTCTTTGTTAATTTGTGGGATTCTCACCTGGATTTATGAAAGAACAGAGACAAGATTAATCTTGGGCAATGTTCACTGTAATCCTAGGGTTTCTCTGTTTTTTTTTTCTTTCCAGCCATTCTTTGCATTCCTAAAAAAGGATGCTTTAGCAAGGTGACAATGTTGAGAAGCAGAAAGGTTGTAGGCAAGGGCTCCAAGACAGTTGATAATGGTGGTCCTATGTCTTGTCCCTAATAACTTAGTAAGAAGCCAAGTTTCAGCATTTTAGTGTGACATTGGTGGCTTTCTGCCACACTTCCACATGAGTAGCATCTCAATACAGTAATAGTACAGATTAAAATTTTTAAAATTTACAGTGCTATTATTTATAAGTTTCAGACACAGAATTCAATCTCTATTAATTCCTGGAGAAGAAAGACTAAGTGGCCCCAGCTCCTGTTGTCACTCTTCCCCTCTCCACGCCTCGAGGTACAATGAGGGAGCCATGTGTGAGACCAAACAGCCTACGTCTTAGGATATACACCAGTGCTGGTCTGTTATTTCTGTTATTTCTGAGACTCTCTATTCTGGCCATAGGGGCTAGACTAGTACCTATTCCAGCATCAGACAGGAAGGCAATAGCCTTATAAAGGATTTAACCACCTCCCACTATTGTGCCAGGTCAAATCCTTCATTGATACAACCTATTTGATTTTTGTTGGAATTTTAAAATTTTACCTTTTATGTTCTTATCTTTCACGTTTCATATTTCCTGCCTCTGCTCAATATCGCATTCCAGATAATTTGGGCTCATTAACCTACTAGTTCTCCAGTTCCTCCTTCAGGGATAACTGTGTCTAGTGTAGTCTTTTAAAGCATTCGCCACTGGATTCTACCCCCCAAAATAATGACTAGCTATTCTCTACTCTAATAAAGACAAAGCATACAGAAGTGTCTACCATTTATTACTTCAAAATAGAAATACGTTGTAGGGTGACAATCTTACTAACAATCAAATGAAAAACTATTAGAACACCCACATAATAGTGTCTTTTTTTCTTTTTTGGGGAGACTAATCAATGCTACTCAAGGCTAACAAGGATTTTCATATATTGTGGTGTCAGTATAAATTAGTACGATATTATGAAGCAACTTAAAAACTACATATTGGGGTACCTGCATGGCTCAACTGGTTAAGCGTCTGACTTTTTGGCTTAGGTCATGATCTTGTGGCTCATGGGTTCAAGCCCTGCATTGGGCTCTGTGCTGACAGCTCAGAGCCTGGAGCCTGCTTCAGATTCTATGTCTCCCTTTCCCTCTGTCCCTTCCCTGCGCATGCTCTGTCTGTCTCTCTCTCTCTCTCAAAAATAATTAAACTTAAAAAAAAAATACACATTAAGAGCAGCACCTGGGTGGCTCAGTCGGTTAAGCATCCGGCTTCATCTCAGATCATGATCTCATAGCCTGTGAGTTGGAGCCCTGTGTTGGGCTCTGTGCTGACAGCTCAGAGCCTGGAGCCTGCTTTGGCTTCTGTGTCTCCCTCTCTCTCTGCCCCTCCCTGCTCATGCTCTATCTCTCTTTCAAAAATAAATAAACATTTAAAAAAATACATATTTAGAAAATTTACCCAGGAGTTTAAGCTCATGAAACATACAGACCGTAGATAATACTTTGGAAATAACATTAATTTGAAAATAAAATATAAATTACATATGCAAGATAAATTATTACTATGGACTATAAACTGGAACAAAATGTGAGCAGTATTTGGATTTGGATGGTGCAGCTATGAGTGGTATCCTTTCTGCCTTACTTTTTAATAAATGTTCTTATGCTAGACTTTTAAAAAATTGAGTAAAATTGACATAACATAGAATTAACCATTTTTTTAAGTTTATTTATTTTGAGAGAGGAAGGCGGGGGGTGTCAGAGAAAGGGAGAGAAAAAGAATCCCAAGGACACTCCATGCTGTCAGCACGGAGCCCGATGCGGGGCTCGAACCCACAAATTGCGAGACCATGACCTGAACCGAAAACAAGAGTCGGATGCTCAACTGAGCCACACAGGTGTCCCTAGAATTAACCATTTTTAAAGTGTACAATTCAGTGGCCTTAAGTACATTCACAGTATTGGGCATCCATCACCTCTATGTAGTTCCGAAACATTTCATCATCCCAAGAGGAAACCCTCATTAAGCAACATCCTCACCCTTCTTCTTCCCCCAGCCCTGGCAACCACTAGTCTTAGCTTTCTGTCTCTACATACTTACCTTTCTGTATATTTCACATAAATGGAGTCATACAATATGTGCCCTTTTGTGTCTGGCCTTTCACTTAGTATAATGCCTTCAAAGTTCATTCATGTCAGAGTATGCATCAGTACTTCACTCTTTTTATGGTTGAATAATATTCCATCGTACGAATATACCACACTTTGTTAATCTATTCATTCACTGATGGACATTTGGGTTGTTTTTATCTTTTAGCTATGGAAAACAGTGCTTCTATGAGCATTTGTGTACAAGATTTTGTTTGAACACCTATTCTCAATTCTTTTGGAAATATACCTAGGAATGTTTTTAGACAGCCAGATCTAGTTACTCGGCAAAGGCACATTTATTCATTTTTCTTTCTGAATTGGTGTGTAGCATCTTGGATGTGATGGGGCACGTGAAAGGAGACCCATATGGTTCTCCCATCCCAACAGTTCCAAGTGAAAGTCATGATAAGTGTGTGAGCCCTGGTGGGCTGCCACAGTGCTCCTGAGGAATAGGTGCTCTAGTTCAGTGCTACTCAAAATGCAGGCTGGGGGCCAGACGATGGGGGGTGAACAATGTCGTACCAATCAGCAGGCTGGAATTTTGAGTAGTGTTGCTTAGCACTGGTAATGTGCTAAGCACTGAAAAGAATCTGGGGAGGTTTTGTGATAAGACTAACGGAGGTCCAAGAATCTGGGAATGAAGGCTAGGAAAAAAAGAGACCTTTTAGGTCTTTAGGGGTCTGAGTGTAGGTTTCTATTAACCTTGTATGGCAGCCGTGGGCCATATCTGGAGGTGGAGAAAGGTCGAGAAGAGTTTATACTGCCTTCCATGCTAGCAGACCTCTTCATGCCATTTATGACTCAGGCCTGGCTTAGTGGATTGATGGTTACCTGGGCAACAGATGTTGTATGGCTCTCATCGATAGTTCTGCTCTGTGTGTGACAACTTGGTCGGGACCACTGGGCTTTGCAATGTTCTTCTGAAACAGTTGGGGCTCTTATCTGGGATTTGCTCCCAGTTTCATTACAGAAAGCTGATCCCAAAATTACACACATGGCCTGAATGCACCTCTACTTCTGTTTCCTGCAAGAAGAATAAAAGTCATAAAAAATAAAAAAATGCTTACAAATAGAGAAAACAACTCCCTTGATGAAATGGATAGAAATTCATTTACATATTATTTTTTGAATGTCATGTATTTAAGCCCACAGGAGCCGCTGGAAGGATATTACAAAGATATTGCAGCCAGGAAAAGAACCCAACTACCTGAGAAATAGTTGTTCCTCTTAATAGGATGTGGAGATTAATCCCAATTGGGTATCAGACATCAGCCAAGTACTCAAAAACCACTGAGGCAGAAAATGTTGCAGGTTTTTAATCAAAGTTCTGGCTGGGTCAGAGTGACGTTCCAGGTTAGTTCAGCCTCACATTAATGCCCCAGCCCGAGTTGGGCAGCCTTTACCATCTTTCTTAACTACAGAGTGCTTTAATTAGTGGAAAGCAGAGCAAGCAGCTGGTATGAATCTGCTCGGCTGTTAAGTTTTCAATGCCAAGGCCCAATTTTGGGCACTTCTTAACTAAGCTTTCAGTATCATTCTGGAGTCTCAGTTTGGGGTAGTCTGCAAGTGCTTATCAGCGGCAAAATGGTGAGATTTCAGCACGTGACCAAAAAAGAAAAAATTCTGACCTTGAACTCAGGTCCTGCCCCTTGGGTAAGCATTAGCTTCAAATTTTTAGTGGTAGGATTTTCAGGTTAATACCTTTTTCTCCCTAAGTTCTCAACTGAGAATTTGAGAAAATTCAAATCATCTTTTTTGAACCTCTGGCTCTATGACATTCTTTTAGAAACCCCTGTGGCTCTTCCAGATCTGTTCTTTTCTTCTATGTGGCAAATAGGTTTCAAATCTGACTCATGCTGATCCTGGAGTGCTGGATTGAGAAAGATTCTAAGGCCACTTCAGGGTTCAGAAACCAACAATGCCACGGACCTGCCTCAGACATGGGAAGGGATTCCTGTATCTGCCCTTCTGTCTGACTTGAAGTCCGAGGTGGATTCCTACTCCTTGGCCCCGGATCCCATCCTCCAGCCACCTGCCCAGATCTGCCTTGTTCATTAGCAGTGGGATGGAACAGAATGGGTTTGGGTTCACACTGACATAGATTCAAACCCCAGCTCCTTTAATCATTAGCTTTGTGACTTTGGTGAGAGAATTAATAAAAATACTATAAGTAGAATATCCAGGAGAAGACCTGGCTTTAGCAGGTGTTCTAGAAATTATACTCTTCTTTTATAACTCAACTTGATCTCGCTTTTGGAAACTATTTCTGGCTCTCTTAGCTCCCATGGCCTCCCACATACCCCTCCACTATGTATTTTCCCATGTTCCTGTGATTGACATTTTCCTCATCTCTCTCCCCCACTAGACTGAGCCATTTGGAGTGTTTATATTTGTTGTTCAAGAAATGCTGCTTGCTGATTGCTAAGTGCTTCTGAACTACTGCTCCCTACCCATCTGCCTTATAAGTGAAGATACCTGTGCCTGAGAGATGAAAAGGATCCATTCGTAAGGCTCCTTCAGCAGTGTCAAGGGCAAGGTAAGCCCTGGCAGCATTAGCTCTTCCCAAACAGAAATGAGCCAGCAACACAGAATGTGAGGAGAGACTTAGTTGTTTCCAGACCATCAAACTACAAAGGAGCTCTTCCGCACTGCCATATGGCCGGCGAAGCCAAATGCATCCAGTGATGAGCATCATGGTGACATACTGTGCGGAGCTGCTCACTGAGTCGCTGGGATGATAGGACTTTTGATGATGCTGGAATCAGAATCCCAATGGGGGCAGCGGGTGATGTTTCTATCCAGCTGCTCTTCAGCAATGCGAGCCCTCTGTCAAACCCTTAACCCTCCTAAATTCCGCTTTAGGGGCTTAAGCTTGGCCTTGGGTGACTGTATAAAGAAGGCCATGAAACATTCTTTATGCCAGACTTGAGAGTGGGGAATTGAGCAGGAAATTTCTTACTATATTTTCTGGACATTCAACACTGTGTCCACCCCCATTGTCCCTCCCGGTTCTCTCTTAGTGGTGGTGGGGGGGGGTCTACTTACAATAAAATACTAATTATTCTATGGGAGGTGATTGGTTTTAGCTTGAAAGAGGCTAGCTAATGTGGTGGGTGCCACATAAACGCAGGCAAACAGGACCCCGGTTAAGGAACGGTGGGAGCCCTGAGAGATGGCCTTCACTAGCTCCACTGCCCAGGAGCAATGACAGGACGGGGCTGGAACCCAATGGAGATGAGTGTGGAGACAGTGAAAGGGTAGGTGGCCAAGGAGAAGCGGCTTCTGTGTGGCCACGTAGTATTGAGGCAGCACTTGCTGAAAAGTGGCCCAAAGAGAAGGTAAATAAATATTTACACCAACCTTTGGGAGCCACATGTGTTTTTTGGTTTTTTTGTTTTTTGTTTTTTTTTTAATTTTTTTTTTCTCCAACGTTTTTTTATTTATTTTTGGGACAGAGAGAGACAGAGCATGAACGAGGGAGGGGCAGAGAGAGAGGGAGACACAGAATCGGAAACAGGCTCCAGGCTCCGAGCCATCAGCCCAGAGCCTGACGCGGGGCTCAAACTCACGGACCGCGAGATCGTGACCTGGCTGAAGTCGGACGCTTAACCGACTGCGCCACCCAGGCGCCCCGCCACATGTGTTTTTGATAAGCCGCGAATAAGACTGGGGATAGATTAAGAGGATCCATCTTTCTAGACTCTGAGGGGCCCAGTGGCAGCATTACATGGGCATATCTAGTTAAAAAGCAAACCAAAACAAGCCAAAAAGCAAAGGTCCTGATATCTAATCTACCAAAAAAATTCTCCCTCTCTCTTACCCATGCTGTAATAGTAACTTTTACTACAATCTAGGTGCTCTTCAGTGCGTCACAGGTTTTTAACACATTTAATTCTCTAAGTATTATCATTTCACCATTTTACAGCTGAGGAAACTGAGGCAAAGAGGGATTAAAGTGACTTAAGCAAGATCACATGAGCTCATGGAGGCAGATCTGGGATTGAGAGCATCGGGTGTCTGAGATGAAGGTCTGTGATCCTCACCGCTGGACACCACTGCCTCTCCTCAGCCATTACGACCATCTTCTAGGTGCCCCCTTTAGTCCTGAACAGCCTCGCTGCCCACCCCCACCCCAACCATGCCCCGCTGCTCCCCTCTCTGTAATCTCACACCTGTGCAAGGAGTGCCCCAAGGTGACTCTTCTGTTACTTGGTGGATCTATGAATCACCTCCAGACTAGACCAAGAGCATGAACTTCACCTCATCATTATTTCTGAGCTCCCTGAATCCATTTAGTGACAGACACAACAGCACTGACCAATGTTTGACAGATGAAATGAATGAATAAAGATATAAACTTAGGGATATGGGAGAAAAACGGGGCCTAATAGGCCGGGGCCTATTACAATTGGACCTTGTAATAATAGTCATTCATGTTTATTGACCACTTGCTTTGTTCCAGGCAGTGTGCTGAGCATTTTTCATGCATTCTCCCTAAATCATTAGCACCACCCTATAGGGTAGTACTGCTATTCTCCCTACTGTAATTTGAGGAAAGCAAGGCTTAGACTGAGCTACCCAAATTCACACAGCTACTAATCTACAGAGCTAGGATGCCAACTCATATCTGTCTGATGCCAAAGCCACGGATGTTGACCTTCTCGATTTTTTGCTGCTGTTCAAATCCCTGCCCTGTTTGTCTAAACTTGTATATTTGTTATGGGAACATAGCAGAGGGTTTTCCAACTGCAGTTTTGAGGTCCTACCACCTTTGCTATAATCTCCCTAAAACAATTCTGCACATGGTCATTTTGAAAAAGCTGTATTTTTTTTTTACTGGTGTCCTATAATAATTGCATTGTTACTACTGCTAGTCGGTTCATATTGAGCTCTTGCTGTATACAACTCTAGGTACTTTCAGTATTTAAATATATTTAATCCTTTCAACACCTGCATGAAGAAGTTACTTGTATTCAGTTCGTGTTACAAATGAGGAAACTGAGTCCCAGAAAGGCAAATTAAAACTTGTGCAAGGTTCTTCCACTGGTAAGAGACACATTGGTATTTAGTCTCAACCAGTATGGTTCCAGAGCCTGTGTTCTCCATCACTGTGCTAACTTGACTCACCAGCATTACTGGGTGCTCCACCTCCCTGCCTGTGGCTGCCAATTCTTTTTTTTTTTTTTTAATTTTTTTTTAACGTTTATTTATTTTTGAAAGACAGAGGGAGATAAAGTGAGAGCCGAGGAGGGGCAGAGAGAGAGGGACACACAGAAATGGAAGCAGGCTCCAGGCTCTGAGATGTCAGCACAGAGTCCGACACAGGGCTTGAACTCAAGAAAGGCTGCCAATTCTTTAATTAGTTTAGGGTCTTCAAAAGCCAAGGCTATGGGCTCGATCTCTGATAGCAGTGGTCTGCACCTTAATGCTGCCCAGATGCTCTGCAAACACCTCACAGATCTAGGCCCTTGGTTACCAAGGAGACCAGGTGGGGATGGATCAGTGGTAGTCTGCCAGCTCCAATGGGGAAGCTGCTTCTGAGAAAAGGTCAGAGCTAGCATCTCTGTATCATTAACATACCCATTCAAAACTCTATTGGTCAATGAATTTGGCTTCCTTGTTTCTCTAAGTGCTAAACCTGTCCCCACCTGGCTTTATACGCACAGAACATTGGTTTTCACATCCATGATTTGTTGAAAGGGTCAAATTCCACACTGGCTGTTTCATCAGAAGGGTGAATACTGTGTGTTCAGATATTTGAAGTGCTTGTACTAAGAGTGTTTTCCACTGAAAGCTTTGGAGGTTTTGGGGCAGAGCCTAGAGTAACAGGGATGTTAGAGCTGTCAGGGGCTTTAGGGATCAAAGTCCAGAGCCATTATTATTTTTTTTTAGAGATAAGGGAGGCCAGATTGCCCCCAGCCTGTATCCAGGCAGCTAGTGAACAGCAGAACCAGGACAAGACATCCCATCTGCCATCAACAGGCTGACTGAGACTGAAGTTACATTGCTCAGAACACTTCGGGAATTTATTTGGGGCTCATCAGCAAAGCCTGGGAATTGAAAATGGCTATTTCATCTTTGGAGAGGAAAGAAGGAGGTGCCATCAAGGCATTAGCCTCTCTACAAACTGAAGTGAAAAATGGATTGACTTTCTGGCCACCTTGATCAATCAAAGTAATCAAGAGGAAGTTATTTCCTCAAATATCCAGGTTCTATATTAGAAGTAACTACTCTAAGTATGTTAACTCTATGTAACTCTGTGTAACTACTCTGTGTATTTCAATATGCTTCTATAGATAAGAGCATTTTGAATTTTTTTTTTATCCTTGACTACTAAGAAAATTGTCGCACCATTTAGTAGATCTTATGTGCCATTAGCCTTTCACAAATCTTTGCATCCAAAATAAGTCTGTCATTTAAAAAATAAATTTGTAGTATGGGGTTTCCATTTGAGGTAATGGAAAAGTTATGGAACTAGATAATAATGGTGGTTGTACAACATCATGTAAGTGCTTAATGCCACTGAATTGTGCACTTTAAAATGGCTAAAATGATAATTTATATGTGTATTTTTTCATAATAAAAAATATATTAAAAACCTAATTGCTGTAAATAATAAAAAAGCTCAGTTGCAAAAAATATGTTTCGTTGATTTATTCAGTGTGTGCGTGTGTATATATGGGGGGGGCAGGAGTCAGTCAGTCACCTGCTATGAGTCAGGTGTATATTTAAAAAATACTTGAAAGTACTTGCTTACCGTAGGGTGTTATGGAAATGTAAGCTGTATGTTTGTGTATAAGCACACATGCATTTGTGAAATGTGCTGGATACTGTCTATTCACTCTTCACACTTCTCTACCTTGCTTTGTGTTTTGGGAGCCTCCCCTAAAGGGACTGCAGCAATGGTTGTCTTTACCACTTGGCAACATATACTAGTTTTGGCCAATGGGAGGTGCCAGGAGAAGAAGACAGGAAGGGCAGAGTGAGGTTGGGGTATATATCCCCTCAACTCCCTTGCTGGCAGGTCATTGTAAATTGGTTGCATCCCTCCACCAAAGGTCAAAGCTTCTTGTGGTCAGCTTTCTCTTGCAGCTACCCTCACAGTTTCAGAAAGTGCCCTCTCCTGTTTCCCATTCTGGCCTAGGGTGGTAACAGCTACCAGCTGTGGCTAGCCCCAGAGTGCTGCTGTCCTTGTTAATTCCCTTTAGCCCCTACCCACATGCTAGACATGACCCTTTTATTAAATATATTCAATGACCATGAATGAGTATGCCATCAAATTCCTGCCGGAGCTCTGGCCAGTACAGGGTGTGTGTGTGTGTGTGTGTGTGTGTGTGTGTGTGTGTGTGTGTGTGTACAGCCTGTGTAGCAAATGGTAGACATTTTCTCTGCTTCAACTCATTATCTAAGGCAATTGGAAGTGCATAAATTAAAATTTGCCTGTCTGAGAAATCCAGAAGGATTCAGAATAGAGAGAACTGAGTTTTAAAGACTCTTTCCACTTAAGGTTGCTTCTAGGTGTTTTGGGGTTTTTGTTTTGTTTTGTTTTTAATCTTTTTTAACATCATGTCTCATGCTTTAAAAGGTGACTCTACTCCAAATGGGTTAACATTCTCTCAAACTCCCATTATTGTAGAAAAAATGGACTTTGAGTTAACAGAGTTTTGAAGTATTCAGTATCTTTTATTATAAAGCAAGAAGGCACCATTTAAACTAGGGAATACTGATTGCTTAAAACTACACTCTTTTGAATAAACCTATATTAGCTTAATGAAGTTTTCCTGTGATTAGTATAATTTACCACAATATATTCAAACCCCAAATTATGGGTATTATACACATGAAATACAGCACTGGTTTAAGGCAATTAGTTTAATCACTTTCCTGATGTGAAATGGAGCCAGGACACTACTGAACAGGGCTGCCCATTAGCGCACTGCATGAAAAGGCCAGCACTCCTTATTGGTCCTTATGGGACACAGCCTTACTTTCTCATGACAGCCTCTGCCCTTTCCACCCACAGCACATGGCATTTTATAAAACAACACCCCATAGACTAGTGCCTTGTTACTGTTCATCAACATCCTCGGGCTGTGCCGTTTAGGCTTTCCTCATCACACGCCTGGACAATTGCCAACGTGCTTTCTTGTGTGCTCATGCACGGTGTTCAGGGTGCCTGTGCCAGAGCAAGGCTTAAAGCCGGCCTGCACTCTACTCACCAAGCCTCTGTAGGTTGCTTCTACAAAGAAGAGGTGACTTTTTCCAATTTGTTCAAAAGTGGAAACAGCAGCCCAATTGCTAGGGTCTCCAGACTGGTGTCTCTTCCTCTAGTCTTGCTCTCCTTTTATTTATCCTTCTATGAGGATAGATTTCTAAAACTCAGGTTTTGAAAGCACTGATGAAGTAAATGGGAGATGATGCAAATAAATGGAAAGATATCCTATGTTCATGAATCAGAAAAATTACTATTGTTAAAATGTCCATCCTACCTTAAGGGATCTACACGTTCAGTGCAATCCCTATTAAAATTCTAGTGACATTTTTTCACAGAAATAGAAAGAAAATCGTAAAATTCATAGGGAATCACAGAATAGCCTAAATAGCCCTAAATAGGGCTAAATAGAATAGCCCTAAATAGCCAAAGAAGTGTTATGAAAGGAGAACAAGGGTAGAGGCATCACATTTCCTGATGTCAAACTATATTCTGAAGACATAGTAATCAAAACAATGTCGTTACTGGCATAAAGCCGCACATAAAGACCAATGGAACAGAATAGAAAACCCAGAAATAAACCCTTACATATATGGTCAAATGACCTCCAACAAGGGTGCCAAGAACACATAATGGGAAAAGGGACAGTTTTTTCAATAAGTAATCCCGGGAAAACTAGATATCTACATACAGAAAAATGGAATTGGATCCTTATCTCACTTCATATACAAAAGTCAATTCAAAGTGGATTGAAGACTTAAATGTCAGACCTGAAACTCCTAGAAGAAACTCCTAGAAGAAAACATAGGGAAGAAGTTCCTTGACACTGGTCTGGGCAATGAGTTTTTGTATATGACCCTAAAAGGACAGGGAACAAAAACAAAAAGAGACAAGTGAGATTGCATTAAACTAAAAATCTTCAGTATAGCAAAGGAAACAATCGACAGAGTGAAGAGACAACTATAGAATGAGAGAAAAATCTTGCAGATTTGATAAGGGGTTAATTTAAAATATAGATTCAAACAACTCAATAACAACAACAGCAAAAAAATAGCCCAGTTAACAAATGGGAAAACGATCTTGAAGAGATATTTCTCAAAAGAAGACATATGAATGGCCAGCAGATACAGAATATATGAAAAATGCTCAACATCACAGATCATCAGAGAAATGCAAATCAAAACCACAATGGAGACCACCTCACACCTGTTAGAGTGACTGTTATCAAAAGATAAGTGTTGGCGAGGATGTGGAGAAAAGAGACCTTTGTGCACTGTTGGTGGAAATGTAGATTGGTATAACCATTATGGAAAATAGTATGGAGGTTTCTCAAAAAATGACAAATAGAACATCCAGCTATGCTACCTCCAATGGTAACAAAGTCAGTATTTTAAAGAGATAATCTGCACTCCCAGATTCACTGCAGCATTATTCACAATAGCCAAGGTATGGAAACAACCTAAGTGTCCATTGAGAGATAAATGGATAAAGAAAATATGATATACATATTATTCAGCATTCAAAAAGAAGGAAACCCTGTTATTTATGACAACATGGATGAGCCTGGAGGACATTATGCTCATAAGTGAAACAAGACAACCACAGGAAGAAAATTCTGTCTCTACTTGCAGAGATAGAGAGTAGAATGGTGGTGGTTGGAGTGGGAGTGGGGCGGAATGGGGAGACAGGAATGGAAAGAATAAAGAAAAAGATGCGAGTTTGACCATGCTGCTTCGCTTAAATGGTTCAATGGGCCCCCATTCCAGAGAGCAGTGCGCCTCAAATTTCCATGTACACGTGAATTGCCGACGGTGGGGTGGGGGAGGAAGGTGGGAGCTTGTTAAAATGCAGACTCTAATTCACTAGATCTGGGGTGGAGACAGAGACTCTGCATTTCTAACAAGCTCCAGGTGAGGCCAACGCTTCTGGTCTGCTGACCACTTTGAGTAGAAAGGTTCCAGAGCAGTTCTGTCCAATAGAACTTTCTACAATGAGGGACATGTTCTCTACCTGGACGGTCCTATATGGTAGCCTTATGTGCCTACTGAAACTGGCCATTGAAATGTGACTCATGTGACTGAGAAACTGCATTTTTTTTTAAATTTTTTTTTTCCAACGTTTTTTATTTATTTTTGGGACAGAGAGAGACAGAGCATGAACGGGGGAGGGGCAGAGAGAGAGGGAGACACAGAATCGGAAACAGGCTCCAGGCTGCAAGCCATCAGCCCAGAGCCTGACGCGGGGCTTGAACTCACGGACCGTGAGATTGTGACCTGGCTGAAGTCGGACGCTTAACCGACTGCGCCACCCAGGCGCCCCGAGAAACTGCATTTTTAATTCTATTTTAGTTCTTGTAGATTTAAATAGCCACATGTGGCTAGTGGCTACTGTACTGGACAACACAGCTGTAGAGAGAAATGTCCACATTCTCACTATGACATACAAAGCCCTCCTGCGATCGGTCTTCTACCAATGTCTTCCTGCTCATTTTGTGCCCTTCCTTGTTTCTTATTTTTTGGTATAATACCATGAAACTATGATAACTTTCCAAACACATCAGTGGTGTCCATGCCCACCCCCCCCCTTTACACATGCTGTTCCCTTTGCATGAATGCCTTTCTTTACGATTTATGCCCCATAATGTCACATCTGCTTTCCTGGTCCAGTCTCGGTACCCCCTCCTTCCCTGACCATGTCCTGCTAACAGCAATCATTTACCATCTACAGGTTTTGAAGGCCCTTCACACACATTATTTCATTCAATCTGTGCATTCAGCCTGGTGTTAAGAAAACTGAAGATTGAAGTGGTTTGCCCAGGGACACAGAGCTCGAAAGCAGACAGTCATGAATTCAGATGCAGGTCTGCCTGATTCTGAAGCTGATGCTTTGCCTCCCCCCGCCGCAACACACACACCACAATGCCTTCTGCTGACACAGTGCTGGCATATGAAGAGCACTAATCATACAGTGGTGAAATTATTTGTCCACAGTCTCTCTTCTCCATGGGATTGTAAACTATTAGAGGTCACAGACTAGGTATCATTTATTTCTGTATCCCATGAGCACACCACGAGTGCTAGATTGCTAGATAACTGTTGATGCATCAATACATATGCTTCCACTCTCCAAATCCATTGTAAAATCTGAGCATGCAGTGACTGAGTTTTATGTCCCCGGTGTGCTAGGTGCTCAATATGCTGCTCATAAGAGTCTGAACAAGTGAATTACGAACTAAATGAATATGTCAACTATGGGCAACATTGGCAAGGATTTTGTTAGAAACCCAGCGGTAAGGATTCTTGCTAAGCAGCATTTGGACTTCGAAATAAAACTATCCTTTTCATTCTCCTCATAATTTACAGAACACTATTTTTCCCCCTATGCTGTGTCACTTTCTATCTCTTGAGTTACACTGGATCTAAATTACATATTTGAATTCTGTTCATGTACATTAACAAATATTTAACAAATCAATCACAAACAAAACTCAGGGCTAGGCCCTCAGGGATATAGACTACAAATTGCATCAGACATGTTCCTTGCCCTTAGACTAGCTAAGCCTCATGCAAGAGAGAGATGGGTACCCAAATAATGCCAAGGAGAAAGCAAGGAGAGAGAGCCAGGGGTGTGGACGGCTGACTATGGAAGCAAACTGCAATAATAAAGTTTTGATGTGTGATTCCCTTCAAATCTGCCTAATTAGCGTGGCGAGTGTTCTCCTGAATTAATGTCTTGTAAGGTGCACTTTATTAAGAATGTAAAAAGACAGGAGTGTGTAGGCGCTGCCGACAGGACCCAGGAGTATAATCGGTACGACCTTCACAAAGGGAATTTGCAGTACTATTCAACTTCTTTAAAAACACGTATGCCCTTTGTTCCAGCAATTCTACTTGTAGGAATTTATCCTAACATAATCATCATGGCTGTGTCCTGAGTTTTATCAGCAAAGACTTTACCGTAATATTGTTTGTAACGATTAAAAAATGCAAAAAGACAAATTTCTAACCCAGAGGGAATTAAATAATTTAAATCCATATGAATGAAAACTATTCATTCATTAAAAGTGATATGAAACTGGGACGCTTGGGTGGCTCAGTCGGTTAAGCTTGGTTTCTTGGTTTCAGCTCAGATCATGATCTCAAGGTTTTGTGAGAGTTAAAGCCCCACGTTGGGCTCTGCCCTGGCAGCCTGCTTGGGATTCTCTCTCTCCCTCTGTCTCTGCACCCCCCCACTTGTGCTGTCTCTCTCTCAAAATAAATACATAAAAGAGATTTTAAAAAACTGATATGAAACTATGTGTATTGATATGGAATGATATCATTATATATTTTTAATTGAAAAAAGCAGGTTACAACATAAAATATGCCATATGATTTCCTAATTTGGGGAAGGAAAGTCTGAGGGTTTCTATACATGCACAGATGAAACAAAGACTTTAACACCCAAAAAGTTGCTTACAGTCTCTAGGTGATGGGGTTACATTAGTAGTGTCTTTATATGTTTCATTTGTTTCTGTCACTTTTTTTTTTTAATTTTTTTTCAACGTTTTTTATTTATTTTTGGGACAGAGAGAGACAGAGCATGAATGGGGGAGGGGCAGAGAGAGAGGGAGACACAGAATCGGAAACAGGCTCCAGGCTCCGAGCCATCAGCCCAGAGCCTGACGCGGGGCTCGAACTCACGGACCGCGAGATCGTGACCTGGCTGAAGTCGGACGCTTAACCGACTGCGCCACCCAGGCGCCCCTTCTGTCACTTTTTATGACAGAAAAATCTATCTTAAAAAAATGAAGACACTAATCTACTCCATGGTATCATTTCAGCCTAGTCTCTACTGAAAAAATACCTTCTTGAAGATCCAGGATACTTCCTGGATCCAGGAAGATCCATAGGTGGCCAACTTCTTGGAAATGTCTCCAGTTTGGGGAAGGCACATTCTATCCTGTCATCATTCAATGTCCTCATTCCTTGATTTCCAATATCCATTATTTTCCTGTTTCTGCTTCCAAAGTCAGGTTACATTGGAGCCATCTCCTCTTTGTTCAGCTTGCACTTGAACAAGGCCCCACAGAGGTGTGCCGTCTGTAGCAGAAGTAAGCCTTCTGGTCCTCAAAAGCTGGTGGCCCAGGAACATTTCTCACTGCAGGATTTCCTTTTGTTTGCTGTGCATTTTGACAAATAGCTTCTAATCTTTTCTGTCATTCAGGTCTTGCTCTTATTTTGGTAGTAGTGGTGGGGGGTGCTGTTGTCTCCTCTCTCTTCTGCTGGGTCTTCCCAAACTTCATAGATGGTAAGGAGTGGGGGTCATATGCTGGGCTCTCACGAATTTGTCCCACTCACCAGGAGTTTATTAGTCGTAAAGGAAAAGCAAAGAGCTGATTAGAGCCTATTCTAGGATCTAGACAGTTCCTGATCTGTAAACTAGACATGTAAAAAAGCAGAAAACAAGCTAACAAGTAGCTTCCTGGTTCATTCCAACAAACACAAGATAGGTTTTAGAAACATTACATTAGCTCCTTCAAGGAAAACTCACGTCATCCTCCTAAAGAGTTCTTCGGCTTTGCATAAGGTTAAGAGAGAGATTTTTAAGAAACAAAAATAAAAAGTGATCCAGACCGATTTTTTGCTGCATAAGAAGTGTGGCTAAGCCACCTGCATGTATTTTTTCACAGTATGTTTATAATGGATCTTGCCTCCCTGATGCCACTCTACTTGCAGATCATGTGACAAGGAGATTCAGAAGACAGCCCAGTGCCATGGGCATGAGGAGAGAGCTGTGTCCTAGGAAGCACCAAGACTGTGGGGGTGGAGCCAGGAGTCAGGGCTCACATCCATGAACCAACTGGAATAAACCAGCAACTATTCAGCAGGTTGGTAGGAGAAGGAAATGCTGACAGCAAGGACATGTACACCTACTTGAAGGAGGGACCATCCCCAGCTGGTGTAGTAGGTGGGTCGGCCCTGCTCCTAACCTCAGGGGTAGGCCGTGTCATATGAGAGCATAACCTCACCTCTCTGTCTCAGTGATTGTTTCAGAGATGAGGAGGGACCAACTGTATGCTCATCAGCGTTATGCATTCCGACTGCCACAGAGATCGGTTCAGGCTTGCAAAGAGCAACATTTTGTTTAATGGGGAGAAAAGAGCTTTTTTTTGCACCTCACTTACCATTCTTCTATTTTGGATCTATAAAGGTACCTATTCCCTTTTTCTTTGACTTGTCTTCCCAAAGAACTAGTACCACAAGGCACAGTCTGTGCAGATGGTTACTGGAAATTGAGGCTAGTATAGGTGGCTACAGATCACAAGGAACAACAAGCAACATGAGATATTAACATGCTCTTCCAAGTCTCTGCGCAACCCTTCCAATCTGGCTCTCTTTCCCCCTTAGGCACAATTTCCACCATCATACTCAACACCTTCCTCCAGTCCCAACTTCCTTGCATCTTCTTTATTCTCCCTCCTCTTCCTGGGTCCCTCACCTCTCCCTCTGCGCCTGTTCTATTAAACTAAAATATTCTCATTTCCTTTGCAAATGAGTTCACCCTTCCCTTGCCCTGTCTTCTTGAGACCAAGGCTTAGGTTTATTCCTTCCACCCCCCAATGAATGACTAGAGATGTTTCCTAAACAGAAATTTCTTTGCTCTTTTTTTTTTTTGTAAGTTTATTTATTTATTTTGAGGGGAGAAGGGCAGGGAGAGATAATCCCAAGCAGGCTTCACACGCTCAGTGCTCAGTGAAAAACCCGATATGGAGCTTATCTCCATGAGTTCATGATCTGAGCTGAAATCAAGGGTCAGATGCTTAACCAACTGAGCCACCCAGGCTCTCCAAAATTTCTTTGCTCTTCAAGAGGGATAATGTGGCTGCCAGTTTTAAGGTTTATTTTATCTTCAACTATTAAAGGCAATATGATTTGCCCTGTCACTCAAACAGACATCTGCCCGAATTTCATCACATTCCATATACCATGAGCCATGACATCCCATTGATTCTGTATTAGAGAAAGGTCTCAAATTGAGCCCCACCTCTCCCACCCTACCCCACCCCACCCCACCCCACTCCTCAGGTCTAGTTCAGGCCATCATTGTCTTTCTCCTAGACTGGAGTTTCCAAGTATCATTCCATAGACCCTAGTGAAATTTGTACCAATCTGAAGGGACAAATAAAGTTAAAGACAATGGAGCAATTTTCCCCATAAGTCTAATTTTGTTTACAATAGAGAATTCAAAACTGAATATCCTCATGTTAAAAAATGAAGTGGGACCCTAGCCTTACACCATATACCAGAATTAATTCAAAGGGGATTAAGGATCTAAATATAAAAGTAAAACTATAAAACTCTTAGAAGAAAACATAGGGAAAAGCTTCATGACACTGGATTTGACAAAGATGCTTTTTGGATATGATGTTAAAGGCACAGACAACAAAAGAAAAAAAATGAAAATCGGACTTCAAAATGAAAAACTTTTGTGCTGTCAAAGGACACTAACAACAGAATGAAAGGCAACCCATGGAATTGGAGAAAGAAGTGCTGTAGCTCAACAACAACAAAACAAACAACTCAATTAAAAAATGGGTAAATACTTGAACAGGCACTTTTCCAAAGATGTACAAATGACCAATAAACACATAAAAAGATGTTTGGCATCACTAATCATTAGAGAAATACAAATCAAAACCACAATGAGATGCCACTTCACACTCATTCAGACGGCCACCATTAAAATATATATATAAAAAATAATAAGTGCTGGTGAGGATATGGAAATTTGTGATGAAATTAGAAGCCTTGTGCATTGCTGGAAAGAATGTAAAATAGTGCAGCCACTGTGGAAAACGTATGATGGCTCTTCAGAAAATTAAACATAGAATTCCCATAGGATCCAGCAGTCTACAGCTGAGCAGATGCCCTAAAGAACTGAAAGCAGGGACTCAAATAGATATTTGTACATCCATGTTCATAACAGCATTATTCACAATAGCCAAAAGGTGGAAACAAACTCACTGTCCATCTACAGATGAATGCTAAACAAAACATGGAATATGTACATATGATGGAATATTATTCGGCCTTAAAAAAGGAAATTCAGACACGTTACAACATGGGTGAACCTTGAAAACATTATGCTAAGTGAAATATGCCAGCCAGAAAGGGACAGATATCGTACGATTCCATCTGTATTAGGTACTTGGAATAGTCCAACTCACAGAGACAAAGTGCAATGATGGCTTCCAGGAATTGGAGGAATGGGGGATGGGAGAGTCAGCCTTTAAGAGGGTCAGAGTTTCAGCTGGGGAAGATGAAAAAGTTCTGGAGAGGGATGGTGGTGAATGTCATACAATGTGTGTGTGTACTTAATACCACAAAACTGTACACATAAAGTGGTTAAATTGTAAATTTTATGTCATGTATATTTTACCATAATAAAAAAAAGCTATAAACAAACAAACAAACAAAGAACTCACCTCTAAGCTGAGATTGTCCTTCATACTTTTTTGGTATGAAAATGTGTTTCATTAAAAACAAAATCTTACAACAAAACAAAACAAACAAAAATAAATAAAATCTTAAATAATCTTGTTTTCCCTTTAATCCTTATTTGGCAAAAATATTAAAGGTGACAAATTTAAATAATGCTATTGCTATCATTATATTACTAGCCATAATAGCAGTAGTAGTCTATGAAATCTTAGAAGTTCCAGGCTACCTGCTAACTTCCCTTCCTGTCTCCCCGACCTCACTCCAGAGTGGTATTTCTAACATCTCATCATGTCACTCTTCCTTGTTTCAAATCCTTCAGAAACTCCCCATTACTCACACTGATGGGGTGAAGAGTCAAAGAAAGATATTCCCTCAGAATCTTTAGAAGGTGTGCGGCCCTCCCGACATCTTGTTTTCAGACTTCCAGCCTCCAGAACAGTGAGAGAATAAATCTTTGTTGTTTAAAGTGACCGAGCTTGACTGATGAATGGATAAAGAAGAAGTAGTATATTTATACAATGGAATATTATTCAGCAATAAAAAAAGAATGAAATCTTGCCATTTACAACAACATGGATGGAGCTAGAGAACATAATACCAAGATAGATAAGTCAGTCAGAGAAAGACAAATACCATATGATCTCCCTTATATGTGGAACTTGAGAAACAAAACAAATGAGCAAAAGGAAAAGAAAAAAGAGAGAGGCCAACCAAGAAACAGACTCAACTATAGAGAACAAACTGATGGTTACCAGGGTGGAGGTGGGAAGCGGGGGTGGGTTAAATAGATGATGGGGATTAAGAAGTGTGCTTGTGATGAGTACCAGATGTTGTATGGAAGGGCTGAATCACTAAATTCTACACCTGAAACTAATATAACACTGTACGTTAACTAACTGGAATCTAAATAAAAACTTAAAAAAATAGTGACCGACTTTGTGCTGATTTGTTGTGGCAGCCACAAAAAACTAATGCTAAATTATTTTTATCTTCTAAGTAGAAGCATAGATCCTGGCACATATGATATGTTTTAAATGAGTGAATTAATTAATTAACAGATTAATACATGGGGGTGATGAAAAAAGCTTTAAATTGTTTCTCAGTAACAGGGATGGAACATTATAAAAGTGTGCTTGGTGACAGTTTGAGGGTTATCTAGGAAGAGAACTAATATCTGCTGAGTGCCTCCTGTGTGCTAGACACACAGAGAAGTTTCACACACAAATTATATCATGGTGGGACTAAGTATTATAAATTACGGTGGCAAAAGCAAGGTCTTTGGAGTCAAGTTTGAGCTCTGATTCTTATTAGCTGGATGACCTTCAGCAAATTACTTAAACTCTCTTAGCCAAAATTTACTTATCTGAAAGTGAGGAAATGATTCCTAACTCCCTGCCCCGTTGTGAGGATTAAAAGAGGTCGTGATTGAAACAGCTGAGCACAGCCCCTGGCACATGGAAAACCTCAACAAACATTAGCTATGATGCCCGTAACATGGCGGTGGGTGCAGAGGGAATCCTGGGATTGGGAACCAGGGCCCTCACCTGAGATCAAGTGCTAAGTATCCCACTTTTTTTTTTTTTAAGTTTCTTTATTTATTTTGAGAGAGGGAGAGAGAGAATCCCAATCAGGCTCCATGCTGTCCGTGCAGAGCTCAATGCAGGGCTTAATCTCATGACCTGAGTGGAGATCAAGAGTCAGATGCTTAAATGACTGAGCCACCTAGGTGCCCCTAAGTATCCCACTTCTAAAAGTTCAGAGAACTCTGGCATTGGAGGCCAGCTGAGACCCCACAGGCTTACTGAGACAAGCCCTGCTGGTCAACTGGTCCCTGCACAAGGTGGTGTGGTTTATGTGATCTTGCCAGTATCCTCCCCCTTGGAAGGTTGTCTAGTCAGGGGTGAGGACTCAACAGCAAGAGACTGGTTTGGAGAAGGCAAACTAATATCTCATCCCCACACCAGGGACCAGGCAGAAGAAAGACCCTCACAGGGCCCACCAAAGAACCAACAAATGTATCTCACGGGAGAATCCATATTGGACACCTGCCATACACAGGGAACTAATGGACTGTCAGTGTCAAATGGAGGAGCTGGGGTGACCAACAGAAAAAGTTACTAGCTGACAACAGGCAGTCTGGTAAGATGAGACCTGACTCCCCTTTCTCCTCCCTGCAACAACAAAGCAATGCATGCTGGGAAGGAGAAGATGTTGGCAGGACAAGAGGAAGCCAGACCACCCTTACCCTAGCAATAGTTTCAACCCTGGTTGCACAATAGAATCCCTTGGGGAATTTAAAATAAAATTCTTGATAAGCCAAGATATTCCGATGTAACTGATCTGGTCTGGAGTGGAACCCAGGTATTGAAGTTTTATTTATTTATTTTTTTAAGCTTTGACTTTTGATGAAATGTGCCCTAGTCAATTTAAAAATTTTTTAAAATATTTATTTATTTTTAAGAGACAGAGTGCGAGTGAGGGAGGGTCAGAGAGAGAAGGAGACACAGAATCCGAAGCAGGCTCCAGGCTCTGAGCTGTCACTACAGAGCCTGACACGGGGCTCAAACTCACCGGCCGTGAGATCATGACCTGAGCTGAAGTCGGATGCTTAACCGACTGAGCCACTCAGACACCCCTATCCCCTGCTCAATGTAAAACTTGCTTGGGACTGGTACATTATTTCTTCTAATTTCTCCCTTTGGGAATAGCAACAACTATCCTATACTTGTCTTATGTCTAAAGAAGTTCATTCATTTTCCTTCTTAAAAAAAAATATTTTCGGGGCACCTGAATGGCTCAGTTAAGCATCCGTCTCTTGATTTTGGCTCAGGTCACGATCTCAGGGTTGTGGGATCAAACCCCTTGTAGGGCTCCGTGCTAAGCATGAAGCCTGCTCAAGATTCTCTCTCTCCTCTCTGCCCCTCCATTGCACTCTTAGTCTCTCTCTAAAATAATTTAAAAAAAACAAACAAACAAAACAAAGATTATTTTGAGTATAGTTGACACACAATGTTATATTAGTTTCAGGTGTACAACGTGGCCATTCAACTTCCTCTACGTTATGCTATGTTGTCCAAAAGTCTAGCTACCATCTGACACCATACAATGCTATTACCGTATCACTGACAATATACCGTATAGGCATTGAAATTGTTAATGAGTAGTGGTTCCCTGAATTGGGAGCCACTTTTCTAAAGCCAAAGTATATCCTGTGCTTGGGAGAAAGTGCAGGACTGTCAGATTTAAGAAAGAAATTATATGAGATATCCTTATACAAAAAAATTATTCGTCTAAAATTGTAATTTACTGGGCATTCTATATTTTATCTGACAATCCTAAAAGGGAAGGAAAACTATTTGAAATGGATAGAAGACTGAAATTTTAAAAGGAACAAGGCAAAATCTTAATGACTAAAAGTAACTTTAATAATAAAAAGGTGACTGAAACACTAGGGAATGGGGCTGATCTGTAAAAGTTGCTTCTCCTCAGCCAGAAATGGAGGGTTTGACCTAAGTACAGTTTGGGAGAAATTTTAGGAAAAATACAACCATTTCATATTTATGTCCCCTGTGAATTAAGACTCCCAATAAACCGTTTACATTATTCTAACCAATTACCTGGCCCCAGAGACGAGCAAACGAAATCTAGAAAATTCATGTGATTTGTGCACATTGAACACAATTGATGACAGAGCCAGGCTTTGAAGCCAAGTTAATTTGACTTTTAAAAAAAGGGGGGGGAGGGGACAGGTAGTGGAAAGTTCTTTTTACTGTGCCATAATGGCTTTCCAAAATTTTCTATGATATTGGTAATACTGTAAGTAGAGTGATTCCCTAAAACACAGCTGACCTATGTGAAGAGCCCAGGGAAATGCACCCCCATAAAGGGTAGAGGAGGAGAGGCAGCTGTGGAGTTATCCATTTTGGAGCCTTGGGGTCCCAGACCCTGCAGACAGGTCCGGTTCCTGCCTTCCTGCCCTGCTGTAGGTGAGCAGGATGAGCAGATCAGCCAGGGACACTTCTGTCTCCCTGTCCTCTCTGTCACTGAGCAGCCAAATGGCAGTGGCTGCTGGAATGTTTATTTTGCGGCAATTTGCTGCTCCTTCATGATGTCTACTGCTTATATTTTCTGTATCTTAATTAAATGCCATCTCACTGTGCCTGTACTTGTTGTGCTTGAGCTCTGGGGCTGTTTCAGTAAAGGGTACAATTTTGTGTATCAAATGGCAAAAAAATAAACAAAACCACCTGTTCTGTAAGACTGAGGCTGCCAAAGGCAGACGGGGCTGGAGGTACACTGTCCCCATCCAAAGTAACCTAGACTGGGGCTCCCAGCCACAAGGCATTGACTTTCCAGGGCTGAGAACAACTGTGGTGACAGAAGGGGGCAGGGGCTCAGGGTGTGGGGGGAAGGCAGACTGCTGAAGGCGGCCTGTCCCCAGATTACCTTAGACTCACATATGTGAAGGGGACAGAATTTACTCATGAGTAATCCCAGCCTTCCCTCATCCATTCCCAACCACCTGTTAAGGGAAAATGTGTCCCTCCCCTCACCCCGAGCTTCCCTAAGAGAATTCTGTGTTTGCCAGACTGTGACCCAGGATTCTGAGATCTGGATTAGGGAGAGGGGGTACAGAGACACAGGACCAGAAACATGGGAAGGAAGAGAGAGGGAACCTCAGAAGGGGTTTATGGCCTGCAAGGGGAGGAACATTTTTGGTAGAGTTGAGAGTGAGGTAGATACAAAAGTTTCAGGCTGGGAGACAGAGGGTATTTTTTTCTAAATAATTTGCTGAGGTGAAATTCACATAAGCTAAAATTGACAACTTAAAGGCAACAATTCAGTGGCATTTAGTTACATTCACTGCCTTGTGCAACCACCATGTCTCTCTCTTTCTAAATGTTCTCATTTCTCCAAAGTTAAACAGTGAACAAGGGTAGTTTAAGATGTGTTGACATGGATTGTGAATTGGATCCATTAGTTTTTCAAGAAACGTAAGCGAAGTAAGCTCTTCTTATCTTATTGTTATTTGTCATTTCTCTGTCATCTGTATAACTCTCCCCCCCTCCCCAAAACCTATCATCAGTTGGCTATCATATTTTGCCAAGCATTTCCAATTTAAATCAGTCAAATGTGTCTTTTCTTTCAGAGGTTCGGAGTTTCCCATCCCCTCTCCGATCCATGTATTAACCTAGATTTTTCTTCTAAGCTATTTACTATCTTATTTTATACAAATGTAACAAGTCCTTAATGTATCTAAAAATGTTTTTATGGCATAAGATGGGATTCAGTTTGTTCTTTTGGAGAATAGTTAAGTTGAACTAGTATCATTTTCCCTGATGACCTAAATGATCAGCTTTGTCATGTAAATGCTCTCCTGTCCTGGGATTGATTTTTTTCAATCCCCTATCCTGTTCCTCTCCTTCTTCTCTTCCTGTACTAATACACAATGATTTGATTTGATGACAATGGTTTTTTGGAGTGTTCTGATATCTGAAAATGTGAATCCTCCCAAAGCATTACACTTTTTCCTATTTTTCTTCTTTTCTGGACATTTGTGCCTCCATGTAGATTTTAAGTGCATTTATCCAATTAAGAAACAAAACTGCTGAAAGCAAAATAAGTCAATGGTATTAAGAGTCAAGACAGTAGATGCCCTGGGTGGGAGGTATGGACCAGGAGGACGCATGATGACGGAGTTCTGGGGTACTGGTTGTACTGTATTTCTTTATGGAGATGTTAGTTACAAGGGCACATTTATGATTTGAGTGCTTTTCTGTATCTATACTATACTTCAAAATAAAATCTATTTACAATCCAAAACCTTCTGGGATTATGATTGAGATTGCATTATGTTTATATTTTGGGGGAGAATAAATTTTTTGTGATATTAACTCTCCTGAACAAATGGTGTTAACATTTATTCAGATTTTCTTTTTTTTTCACATATTTCTATACCTCTTTTATATTCTTCCTTCAATATTTTAAAGATTTTGCCACTAAAATTAATTGAGTTTTTTTCTCATTTCTAGTTTTTGATGAACATACTATAGTATGGAGAAGTGACTAATTTTTGTGTGCATTGTTGTAGGTCTTGCTGTGTTACCAAATTCCTCATTAATTTGAGGGTTTGTTGTTGTTGTTGTTTTGTTTTTTGTTTTTTAAACTACAGTGTCCTAGGCTTTCTAATAATGCAATCATGTCATTCATGACATGTCATGAAATGTCATGACATTTTCATGTCAAGAAAATATTGTCAAATATTCATATCAATTACTTAACTTTATGTTCTTCCTGTATTTCCTAAACATATCCAAGGCAAAGTTAAATAGTAATAGCAGGTGTAAATCTGGAAAGAAAGAGAGAACCATGAGCAAAAAGAAATATTCCAATACTTTCTTTTTTCAAAATTTATATGAATCACTTCATTTTCTTACTTTATTATATTTGTCTGACTCTCTAAATCTCTAGGAAAATATTTAATTAAAATGGCAATAGTGAGCATTCTTGTCTGGTTCTTGATTTTAGTTGAAATGCTTTTGGTATTTTTCCAATTAGAATGATATTAGCTATTGGTTTTTGATAGAAACTTTATTATATCTAACAACTGTCATTTTATTCTTATTTTCCATAAAGCTTAAATAGGCATGGCAGCTGAATTTTATCAAATGCCTTTTCAGGAACTATTGATAGCATGATAAGCTTTTTCACCTTTAATTTATTGATGGAGATATTTATGTTGATAGATTTCTTGATGTTGTGCTTTGTAATTCTAGACTAAATTCTACTTAGTTACAGTGTATTATTCTTTGGCCACGTCACTAGATTTTATTTGTTAATATTTTATTTAGAATTTGGGCATCTATAGCTGTAAGTAAGATTGGCCTACAGTTTCCTTTTATGTATTATCCTAATCAGATTTCAGTATTAAAATTATGCCTGTTTCATAAAATAAATTGAGAAGCTTTCATTTTTTCCCCCATGGTTTATAGTAAGTTAATTAACATCGAAATTATCTGTTCTTTGACGATTAGAAAACTGAGCTGTGGAACCATCTGTCCTGATACCCTTTTTAATGGTAGAAAACTTTAATATCTTTCTCCTCTCTCTCACTATAATTAGTCATTCATGTTTTCACTTCTTGGATTGATTTTGGTAATTTCCTCTAGATCTTCACATTTATTGTCATAGAATTAGCATATAATCAACTATTATAATTATTTTAATCTCTTCTGTATCTGTGATGATGGCTCTTTTTCATTCCCTCTGTTGTTTCTTTTTTGTTCTCTCTTTAATCAGACTTGAGAGGGGGTTATCAATTTTGTTGAATTTTTTAATTCTTTAAGAATTTTAGGCTGCAGTCCTTTGCTCTCAAAGGTCCATAAATGTTATGCACCTAGCTTCCCATTCAGCTGAGTGAAGTGCCAACCTGATTCTCCTTCCTTGTTCTTTTTACCTGTGAACCCGATAGAATTTGTTAAAACTCCCAAGACAGTTCCTGCTCTTTCCTCATCGGCAGGAAATCTTGTTTCACTGTTGAATCCTGGCCTGTTTTGCAGCTGTTTCTCCTTCTCCTTCTGGAATTGCTGTTTTCCCTTATGGTGGCCATCTCTTTGTGTCAGCTCTGTGGTTTTTGTTTCTTCTGCTTGATCCTCCAGGCCCTGACTGGAGTCTCACCACTGACTATCCTACTCATATTACCTAATCCAATTGCTGTAATTTGGAAATCATATTGTTTGTTTAAATTCCAGGCTGTCTCCGGGGCACCTGGGTGGCTCAGTCGGTTAAGCGGCCAACTTTGGCTCAGGTGACAATCTCGCGGTCCGTGAGTTTGAGCCCCGCGTCGGGCTCTGTGCTGACAGCTCAGAGCCTGGAGCCTGTTTCAGATTCTGTGTCTCCCTCTCTCTGGCCCTCCCCCATTCATGCTCTGTCTCTCTCTGTCTCAAAACTAAATAAACACTAAAAAAAAAAAACTTAAAAAATAAATTCCAGGCTGTCTTTTAAAGACTTTTTTTTTTTAAGTTTATTTATTTTGAGAGAGAGAGAAAGAGAGCATGTGAGAACAGGGGAGGGGCAGAGAGAGAGGGAGAGAGAGGATCCCAAACAAGCTCCACACTGTCAGCCGGACTCAGGGGTCAGTCCCACACACCAGGAGAACATGACCTGAGCTGAAATCAGGAGTCGGACACTTAACTGACTGAGCTACCCAGGCACTCCAAGACTTTTCTTAAATCTCATCAGCTTCTCTTATTTATTTACAGACTATCTCCTCCAGTGGTGGTAATTTTTTTGAGCCTTTATGTTTTGTGTTCTAATTGCTTTATCATCTCTCTCTCTCTCTCTCTCTCTCTCTCTCTCTCTCTCTCTCTAGCTGTTGTCCTTCTCTGACGTATTATTTTCCTTTGTTCCTTGGGGCTCAGGTATAGCTGCTAAGAACCCTCTGTAGTATCATTTCCAAGAGCACTAGAAAGCCCCATGGTCTCTGTCCCGAGGGCTGGCAGTGGAGCCAAGAGCAGTTTGTTAGATCCCTGTGAAGGCACCACAGGAAGGAGGCTTTTTATGTTTCCCATCTTTTCATGAGTTCCCAACTCATAGAGGGATAGAGTGGCATCAACCTCCCACTGCAGTGCTCGAGTTGGGCTACACGAGTGGATACAGACATTCCCCTAGGGTGGACAGTCCCTGAGGACTAGCTTACCTGAGTCCCTGAGACACTGGTGGCCACGATCTCATATGGCCCAGAGGGGAGAAAGCCACTTAGCTGCCAGGGGCCCCCTGACCAGTTGCTAACATCTGTCTGGGTTAGGTAAAATAGACCAGCTGGAATTGTGGCTGGGAGGGCGAGAAGTCAGGACATCTTCCCCAATTCCTGCTCATTTTTACAAGTCAAAACTCAATCCATCCTTAAAAGGGTATTCACAAAAGCTACTTCCTCTATGAATTCCTTCCTGACCTTTCTGTCCCAGTGGGTCTCGAAGGGCTGAAATTGGAATCTCCTGAAGAACTTTAATAATTACCAATGCTTGGGTCCATCCTCCAAGACTGATTTAACAGGTTGGGCTCTGAGATCTTTCAAGCCCTTGTGGGAACTGTACCATGGCAGCCAGGACTGGGCATCACTGACTTCACCTGATGTGATTGTTCCTTCTCACGAAAGCACTCGATCTTTTCTGTATTATTCCTTTTGTGTACCTCTTGCATCCTTCCCCAAGGAAGCTTCTTGAGCTCATGTTCACTTATTTGCTCAACAACCATTCACTTCCTCACTTCGCTCATTCACGTATTTGTTCAACAAACATTTAGGGTCTACCATACTCCAGGTGGCAGGCCCTGGAAGATTCAAAGATGAATAAAAGTCTTTTTTTTTTAATGTTTATTTTTGAGAGAGACAGAGACAGAGCGCAAGTGGGGGAGAGGCAGAGAGACAGGAAGATACAGAATCCGAAGCAGCTGTTAGCATAGAGCCCAATGCGGGCTCGAACCCATGAACCATGTCATCATGACCTGAGCTGAAGTCAGACGCTTAACTGACTGAGCCACCCATGAGCCCCGGGTAAAAGTCTTTATATAAATGTATTTACACATTTCTGTGAGTTCAGTTAATGTTTTTCAAATGGAAATGATCTTTTCCTTGCACTTTTCACAAACGTAAACTGAGAAAAAATTGGTATGGACTGCTCAACCCCCGGCCCTGAAAAGTGCTTTTGTGACTGAAGGTGCTATCACAAATTCAATTTTTTAAGCCCTAGATGAAAAAAGACTGCAGTGTCAATTGTTGACAGAGACAAACAGGAAAAGCCAGAAAGATCTGTGAATAGGGAAGCTTCAAAAATCACACAGCATGCAGACTCGTGTCGTTAACATCTGCAGCTTACTAACCTAGAAGTAAAACTCCCCTAAAAATGGATGGCAAAGTTCCCTTTTCTTGCCATAAATTTCTCTCTCTCTTTTTTTCTCAGAACTGGGTACATTCATAGGTACTATATGCATAATGGTTACTCTGAGTCATGGAAATGAAAACAAAAACATTTCTAACTACTAAGTTTTTGGTGCAGTCTAATGTTGGCAGATCGCTTGTGCACACTGGCTAGGAGGCATTACCATGGTGGGGTAAAGCCCGAGAACTGGCTGGTGAAGTTCTGGCATCTCTTGGCCATTTCCTTCCCTATGTCATGAGCACCTCTCACACACAGCAAGGAGCCCAGGTGATCTCTGTCCATCCTGAGTGAACCTTTATGTGGACAAGCTCTCAGAAACATGCGGATAGAATGACAGAGGAAGGGCATTCTGTGAAGGGAGGCTGTGAAGAGAGGCTGCTTTTAAACTAAATTCCACAAGTACCAAAAAGGGCAAGGAAAATTGGCTCGAGTTAGCATAAGAAATGCCACCGCATAGTTGTTGTTGTTGGGTTTTTTTTCCTTCCCTTAACTTACTGCATTTGAAGTCACACCTCACCTATCTGGGGCCTACCCAAGAACCAAGAAAGAAACAAAAAAGGGCTCTAACCATAGCTGGCCATGGCAGAAGTTCTGCCATGAGGACACTCCTGCACTTTGGGTCTGGGAAGACCCAGCTTTCGTCCAATATTTGCTCTTATTCAAACACTTAAAACTTGAGCAACTTTGAGAATCTAGTTATCTAAACCTAAATGGATAGTTACACAGTGGAAGGGATATAGAGGATGCTATATAACGTGCATACTGGCAGCCATGAGAAGCAGGCAGAAGATGCAATAAAGGAAAGGTGCACACAGGGGCATTTCTCCATCTTTTCAGCCCATTCTATTCTCAGTAGATACAGTTTCCGACACCTGGCTCCAGGTAGATATACCTTCCCTCCTTGCCACGGGCTGGGTTGTCTGCAAAGCAGACTCTGAGATAGAGTTTGGCATACAGGATGTTTATTACAGAGTGGCCATGACATCCAATTGTGGAAGGGAAGAGAAGAAAGCCAGAGTGGGCAAAGGGAAAGTCCAGGCTACAATGTGGTCTAACAAGAGCCTTGGCCAACTCCATGGGAAAAATTGAAGCTAGTCCTGAGTTGCCAAACTCCCAAGTTGGTTGTCATCAGCTGGATCAAGATGGGCATGCCTTTATAGTCCTGCGTCAACAGTCACTGAGTATAGGCTGTCTGGGTTCGTTGGGTGAAGAGGCTCTTCTGGAGGTGCTGACAGATGAAGGCTCTCTGCTGATAACACTCCATACAGCTGAGGCAAGTCCTTCATCAAGGGGGACCTGGGTGGCACATCAATGTCCACGGTGTTCCTTGACACCCATCCTGGAGGATTAGGATATCCTGACCTTGTCTCATTTGATTGATGGCTGTGACAGAGACATCTGATCATTTGCCAAATATCCATTCCAGATATTTGGATAAGGGTAGCAAGGTACTCAGCTAGAATATATATTTCCCTCTCTTCCTTGTCAATAAGTGTAGCCATGTGCTTTGGCCAATGAGATATAAACAACAATGTTGTATGGAAGATGTAAGGATTTTGTACAGTTGCTGACTCAGCCTTCAACCTTCTTTTCTCCATTCTGCTGTTTTGCTACCTATAATGTAGGCATGATAGATGAGTTCTGGCAGCAATCTTGGACCACGAGGTAGCTGAAAGAATGGGATATACGCAGATCATAATATTCAATTCGTAAGACATTCCTCCTTGGGATAAAGTCTGGAATTCTCTACACGGCCTTCGAGCCCCTCCCAGTTCTGCCCCTAACTCCCCACCCTTATCTTTCACCACTCCTTCCCTGGCTCCCCCAGACCCAGCCTTACCCAACTACTCTACTGCCTGGAAACCCTCCTCTAACTGGGTCTAGATAATTCCTCCTCACCTTTCAGATGACGCAAAGTCTGTAATTCCTCCTCGAATCATTCACTACCCTCTCTCTCAGTCTGGGTTAGATGCCTTTTTTATCTTTTTATTTTATTTTTTATTTTTTATTTTTTACTTCCTTAAGGGCGTGGAATGCAGAGATGCCCAATAAATATTTGTTGAATGAATGAATAAATCAATGACTAACTCTCACCAATGTAAGAGGGTTGGGATAAACTGGCTACTGTTCTTTTTCTGTTACTTAACTCCAGGGTCCACCATTGGGAGAAATCCTACCCTACTGCCTTGGTATGGGCAGCACCAAGCCCAATGTACTGCATAACTTAGGTACTCAATATGTGATGATGGAGGGCTAGAGGGAGGTAGGAATCGAGATGAGAAGAGCAGTGTGAGCCCAGGTTTGGAGGCAGTGTGTCCCAGGATAGTGAGTGCAACATTTGGCTCAGAAGAAAAATCATTTTATAGGCCATTTACTCCATTTGAGCAGTAAGTCTGGCTTATATCACTGGGCATCTTGATTACAGGCATTTACTGAGTCCCTCCTGCCCCTACACTGTTAAAACAAAATATAAAAGAATCTGCAGCTTCTGCAACCCGCTATTCTGTGAACATCAGTAATCCCCACGGGCTCAGCACCAATGGCCATCAATAGCTATTCACAGAAATTCCTAGGATCCCAAATTGAAGGGAGTTGGTATGTTAGATGGACTTCATTCACCTTCAGAAAGGTGAGATTTGCCTGAATGTTCATGTCAACTTGAAATGATCTCCTGAACAGCTATGCCATCATGAGCAACTTAAATTTTTTTTTAACATTTATTTATTATTGAGAGACAGAGAGAGGGAGAGACAGAATGCGAGCAGGGGAAGGGCAGAGAGAGAGAGGGAGACACAGAATCCAAAGCAGGCTCCAGGCTCTGAACTGTCAGCACAGAGCCTGACGCAGGGCTGGAACCCACAAACCGCAAGATCATGACCTGAGCCGAAGTCGTATGCTCAACTGACTGAGCCACCCAGGAGACCCCATCATGAGCAACTTAAAAGGAGATTCTTATTTTCTTACTGCAGTATCTTATTTTATGGTAATATGGAACTCATGAAGCTGGACTTCACATACCAGTTTTTAGGAGAGGCTTCTTTGTACGGCTGCAGCGATGGCACTTGCTTCTGCCTGTGAGACACTCTTTTCCAGGGAGCCAGGGTATACTCCCAGTGAAAGAGGCAGGGTCAGGGGATGGACACCCTTAGTTCTGAATCCTGGCTCTCTCTCTTCACATGGATTTAGTGCCCTCCACCTCCGCATCTGTAGAATAAGGAAATATGATGGATCTACCCCTACAGTAGTTTTGAGGATTCTGTGAGGCAATGTATGGGAACTTAGAACAGGAACAGGTACATGACAGATGCTTAGTAATGTTCCCCCTCTCATCGTCATCATTCCTATAAAAGAATCATAACTGACCGTGAAGTATGGGGGGCTCAGGTCAAAAGCAGCTGTTCTTAGAGGCACTTCCCTTAAGTTTTTCATTATGTTAGGTCACTCGTGCATAGACACAGTTAATATTAAGTTTAGGTAGGCTGACTAATACATCCCACCAAAGATATCCATGTCCTAATCTTTGGGACTTGTGAAGGTCACCTTAAATGGCAAAAAAGGACTCTGAAGATGTCATTCAGTTAAGGAAGTTGAGATAGGGAGATCATCCTGGATTATCCACGCAGACCATAAATGCAGTCACGTGTATCCTGATAAAAGGAGGAAGGAGATTTGGCACACATGGAAGAGAAACGAATGAGACCCCAGAGTGATGAGGTGACAAGCCAAGGACTGCCATAAGCCACCAGACGTTGGAAGAGATACAGAATAGTTTCTCTTTTGGAACCTTTGGAGACAGGATGGCCCTGATGACACCTTGATTTCAGCCAAGTGAGACTGATTTTGTTTTTGTTTTTGAAGTTTATTTATTTATTTTGAGAGAGAGTGTGTGTGAGCAGGGGAGGGGCAGGGAGAGAGGGAGAGAGAATCCCAAGCAGACTCCGTGCTGTTAGCACGAAGCTGCAAAGCCCCACTTAGATCTCAATCCCATGAACTGTGAAATCACGAACTGAGCTGAAACCAAGAGTCAGATGCTTTAATTCCCTGAGCCACCCAGGCGCCCCTGATTTTGGACTTCTGGTCTCTAGAACTTTGAGAGAATTTGTTTCTATTAAGTCACCAAGTTGTGGTAATTTGTTATAGTGGCCATGGAAACTAATATGCCACTTATCTTAACTATTTGGTTGAATTATTGCAACAGCTGTTTATAATTTTTATTTTTTCTGTTTGTTTTTAAGGTTACTGCCCTCATCTTTTATGTCATTTTGAGGAAAAAAGCATGCGAAATTAATGAACCTAAGATTCAAGTTACAAGTAGCAAATTTTGATGCCTTTTTCTTTAAATTTATTGAACAGTAAAGAGTTGTTTTGCTCAATATTAATCATCTGATGAGTTCTTTGGTGCTTCAGTACAATTCATATTTTAATACTTAATTGGTATTTTGGTCTTTAATAAAGAATCTGAATTTAGAGTATTGCACATCTGAGGGTTAAATAAGAGTTACTTTGTCTTCCTCATAATAAGTTGTTTAAAAAGCCAATTACTTATTACTGTTCTAATAGAGTTAAGTGTTGAAAACAATTGGATTTTACTTTAACATGAAGTTTAGGTTTTTCACAGTAAAATCATATCCTGGAAAGTAGTAAGACACCTGGTTGCTCTTCTAATTTTTCTGGAAAAGGTTTCAGGGACAAGTGAGCAGAATGTTTTAAACTGTGTGCACTCAGGGGAAGAACATGAATTCAGGGTCCCTGGGACTGGCCACTCTCTCTACCTTCTTTGTCCACCAAATAAACCCACTTTTTTGTGATGGTCATTGGATTCCTATAAGAGATTCAGGACTTTTCCCCTTGTAAAAATGCATATGCAGTTGATTTTCTTTATTGATAGTATTTTGTTCTTTAAAATCAGAATACTGAATTAGAAAATACTGAACCCTGACTCCTAGGGGAAATGTCCAGTTAGGTTCCTGCAAGCCTCTGGTCACATTTTTATCAACTGATCAGTACATAACCTTATTTTATATGTGTTCTGTTTAAGGCCACCTCACTGAGTATATGTTGTTGATTTGTTAACAGTGAACTCCACCAACAGCACCTGAGCTCATGCCTGAATGAAGCTTATCTAACACACATATTTTCTCCATCACACATATCACAGCCTTCTTGTGCTGATGAGCACTAGACAGCCCTTCTGTGCTGTACTTGAATCCTTTTAAACAGCAAAATCACCAAAAAGGGCACAAAAATGCCAAAAAAAAAAAATGCCACTAAAAGAACCACACGCACAAAATAGATACTTGTTTCCACTACTGAAATAAGCTGAAACATAATGAAAACAAATAGACACGATTGGCGTGCTTGGCCCCAGCTGAGAAGATGTGTTTCAGTGACTCAACCTTTAGGTCGCCTCTGCACATATCCGTGAATGAACGCAAAAGTGCTGGTGAGGTTACAAATACATGTCAGTGAGTAGGAAAATTTGAAAACACAGAATCCGTAAATAATAAGGATCACATGTACTTCACAGTAAGCTAACAAAGCAGGCTTTACCAGCAATGGACACGTCAACGTGAAGTGACTTTCTTCAAAATTGTAAACTGAGCCTGTGCTCAGAGGAAGATGTGGTTCTCTTTGTTAAGGAGCTTGAGTCTGGTTAGGGAGTGGGGCATGGGAACAGACGTCTGCATCTCTAGTACCGTTACAGAGCTGGTTCAAGCACCTTGGAGCACATCTAGAGGAGCCATATTGAATCCTCCCCAACTGGGTGAAGCAAGTATGTGATAGAGAATGACGGAGCTCCTTCCTGACAGCAGGTCTTTATGAAGGCAGAGGAAGAATCCAGAGGTGCTAGGATCCCTGCAGACAGAAGTGGTGTTAAGGGAAGAGAAAGAAAAAAGGGAATAAAGCCGTGTTTGCTTTCTTCACAATTTTGTTTGTAGTCTGCACTCTTTTGTACTATTAACAGTTGTGGAAAGACTTTAGACATATATAATCTGATGAACTGTCCTTGATATATCGAGTCACAGGAGAAAATTAAACATAAAGAGGATTCAGTTAGGCAAGGGCAAAATGCTTTGTGGAATGGTGGAATGATCTAAGGTCCTTAATATAAGGACCTAGATCCTTATATATAAGGACCTAGACAGGATCTAGAGCTAAAAGGTGCATGTGATCTTATAAAGACTTTTTTTTGCATTTTCCAGAAAGGATTGAGAAATTTGTCCCAGGTCTAAAAGTGGCAAGCCTAGAACTAGGGTTTCCTAATGTCAGTTTTCACTCTGCATCATTTTAAAAAATAAACTATTTTTGAACACAGTTGAAGGTTCATAGCAAAACTGAGCCAAAAGTATAGAATTTCACATACACTCTGCCCCCAATCCTCCCTCATTTTCAACATCCCCCACCAGAGTGGTACATTTGTTAAGACCCATCAACACATCACAATCACCCAAAGCCCTTGGTTTATATTCAGGTTTGCTTTTGGTGATGTATATTCTAAGGGTTCTGACAAATGTATAATGATGTGACCCACCATTATAGTATCGTTTCACTGCCTTAAAGAACCTCTGTGTTCCCCCTATTCATCCCCAACTTACCCCTAACCCCTGACAACCACTGATCTTTTATTATCTCTACTTTTGCCTTCTACAGAATGTCATATAGTTGGAATCATACCACACATAGCCTTTCCAGATTGGCTTCTTTCGTAGTGATACACATTTAAGTTTCCTCAAGGTCTGTTCATGGATTTAAAGTTTATTTATTTTTAGTGCTGATTAATGTTCCTTTGTCTGGATGCGGCAGTGTACTTATCCACTTACCTACTGAAGGACATCTTGGTGCGTCCAAGTTTGGACAATTAGGAATAAATTGCTGCCACAAACCACAGTGCAGGTTTTGGTGTTGGCATAAAGTTTTCAACTCCTTTGGGTGAATACTAAGGAACATGCTTGCTGGCTTATATGGTAAGGGTATGCTTAGTTTTGTAAGAAACAGCCACACTAGCTTTCATGGTGACTGTACTATTTTGCATTCCTACCAGCAATGAATGAGAATTCTGTCACTCCACATCCTCACCAGCCTTTGGTGGTGTCAGCGTTCTGGATTTTGGCTATCCTAACAGGTTTGTCGTGGTATCTCACTGTTTTAATTTGCATTTCCCTGATGACATATGATGCAGAGTATCTTTTCATGTGCCCATTTGCCATCTGTATATGTTCTCTGGTAAGATGTCTGTTAAGGTCTTTGACATATTTTTAACTAGGCTGTTTGTTTTCTTATTGTTCACTTAAAATTTTTTTTAATGTTTGTTTATTTATTTTGAGAGAGTGCAAGCAGGGGAGGGGCAGAGAGAAGGAGAGAGAGGATCCCAAGTAGGTTCGAAGCTCAGCACAGAGTCCAGCGTGGGGCCTGATCTCATGAACCACGAGATCATGACCTGAGCCAAAATCAAGAGTCAGATGCTTAGCCAACTGAGCCACGCAGGTGCCCCTTCTTGTTGGCTTTTAAGAGTTCTTCATATATTCTGAGTACAGATCCTTTATCAGATATCCCTTTTGCAGGTATTTCCTCCCAATATGTGGTGTGCCTTCTCATTCTCTTGACACTACATCATATTTTGGCATCGTGTAGATATTCAATGAATATTAGTTAAATGAAATTAGTTAGTGGCACTTTATCCCTGAAATTAAAATATAAGCCTGTAATCTGTTCTGGGTGCTGGTTACATGTGGGTGTTCATTTTGTTCATTCATCAAGATGTATACATTTTTCTCTATATGGGTTATAAGCTTCAAAAAAAAAGCAGAAAAGTAGAAGTCCATTGGAAAACACAATCTGAAAGACAAAGTTCCAGTTTATATGAAATGCCTATCCTTCTGAAGGAGAGCAAATTAGAATCTTAAAGCGACCTTAGAAATAATCTTGTCCAGTTTTCATGTTTGACAGATGACAAAACTTAAAGATAAAGGGACAGTCTGACCTATCACTTCAACTTGGGCCTTTCAACAGGAGCAGTGTCTAAACAGTAGACCAACAGACCTAGAATCTGATAGACCTGCACTTTGAGCCTCAATTTTCTCATCAGTATAATGATGATGATAAGAATACACTGATCTCACAGGGTGGTTATAAGGTTTAAATAATCATGTGTGGGAAGCACCAAGCTTATGCTGGTGCAGAGTATGTATGATGTGCTCAGCAAATGGCTGTTTTTGATGTCTTTCCTCAAGCACAGCACTTTACACATAGGGTTTGTCTAATAAATACTTGCTGAATTCTATTCTATATTTTCATTTGGGAAGAGGGAGGGGAAAGGTGGTAGTGATTTTAGCATGCATACCCAAGTTCAAATAGGATGGCACATGTTCAAAAATTTAAAGTTCTACTTGGAATCTAAAATAACAGCAAGCTGCAAAACTGTACATTTATAAAGAAATGGGTGGGGGTGCCTGGGTGGCTCAGTTGGTTAAGCATCTGACTCTTGATTTCTGCTCAGGTCATGATCTCATGGTTCATGAGATAGAATCCCGTGTTGGGCCCTGTGCTGAGCATGGAACCTGCTTGGGATTTTCTCTGTCCTCTCTCCCTGCCCCTCCCCTGCTCATGCATGTGTACTCTCTCTCTTTCTCAAAATAAATAGGAAGGAAGGAAGGAAGGAAGGAGAAAGAAAGAAAGAAAGAAAAAAAAAAAAAAAAAAAAAAAGAAAGAAAGAAAGAAAGAAAGAAAGAAAGAAAGAAAGAAAGAAAGAAAGAAAGAAAGAAAGAAAGAAAGAAAGAAAGAAAGAAAGATAGATGGATGGCAGTATTTCCAGGATCTTAAAATGTTGATATTTACACAGTGAATGTTCAGCATTTGCTTTTCATGCCAAGACCCCACCAGCCGCTTTCATGCTCTTTCCCCGCCCCAACTCCCTCTCATTCCAGCCCCAGACTCCAAAGCCACTTCTCTGGGTAAGATCCTGGTGTGGGTGTTGGGGAGGCGTAAGCTTCACAGGGAAAACTCGGCCAGTGGCTTATCTCTTACGTCTATTGTTCCTGAGAGAGTTTGCATTTTTGTATTTTAAACTAAATAACTACTAGTGTAAATTTGTTAAATATAAACATTTAAAATACGCTATGTTTTTAAAAACCCTGTTTTGGCATTTCCTCATTTCCACCAGAAGCTTGAAAGACAGAAAGTGACTTACAGCCTCCCTTAGCCTCCAAAAGACCCTGTCACAACACCAACAGTAGCAAGATAGTAATAAGGAAGCAACAACTAGCACTCACTGAGCAGGAGAGCAGAGGGGTGGTGAAGAATGTGGGTTCTGGGACCCATTACCTACATTCAATACCAGCCTCATTCTGGCTAGTGACCTCTGAGAAGTTCCTGCAATTCTCACTCACATTGAACACGAGGATATTAGTAACAGACTCTTCTTAATAAGGCAGTCGTGAGGCTCATATGTGTTAAAATACAATGCACTTAGGACAGAGCCTGACGTCTAATAAGCACATAATAAGCAGTCATATGTATATAGATAATATTTTTTAACTTAAATGTGGTTTCCCTGGACTCTTGTAACAACTCAATGAGATAGGTTGCTTTATCATTCTAATTTTATAGATAATGGAGCTGAGGCCTAGAAAGATTAAGTCACTTGCCTGCGGTTACACTGCTAGTAAGTGGCCCAGAAAGGCCTCCTTGACAGTCAAGTCCACATCTATTACCACTCTGCCTTGCTGCATTATTTATAATAGTGGAAAATTGAGGAACAACCTAAAAGCCTAATAAAAGTGAACGGTTAAATAAACTATGGTGCATCTGCATGATGAAATGCAGCCAATAAATATGACATTTGTAAACTGGGCACAGTGACGGCAAAGCCCTGCTCCCTGGCACAGCAATAGGCCAGTCTTGGGCATGTGGGGACATCTCTGATCACCACGGGGTGTCCTGTCCTGGGAGGCCGTCCCCACTCTGCCCCTCGTCTTGCTGAGAATGGAGGCCCTGATGGCAAATGCCTGCTTTCCTTCCATGATGTTTGTAGACAATCTCCATTCTCTCTGAAATCTTCCCCAGCCTTCCTCTGCCTTCAGGAAACGTCCCGAATGACCTCAGCCCAGGGGTAACTCTCCTTCCGCTGTTCTGGTTTAGCAGTTATTGGATGCATTTGCAATTTACTCTGGCGTGAGTGTCTTTACAGTGCTTGGAGGACAGGATTGAGTCCTACATTCTTGGCCCACTCCCAGGGCCTGATACAGTGCATTCAATAAATATATATAATAATAATAATAATAGCTCACATTCATTAACAGCTTGCTATATACTCAGCCCTGGGTAAGCATTTTATGGGTTTTCAGGAAGCCAAGACAAATAGGAAAAAAAAGGAAAAGAGCCACATTTCTCCTCATCCTTCTCTTACCCCTGCCTGAGAGGCCAGCAGAACAAATAAGGGACAACATATTAAAGCCAGTTTCATGCTACATGTGAAGCTTATGAGGGGAGATAAGACCTTGCTATGTCACTTAAATTCCCTAAGTCATATTTTAACCTCACTCGTATTAGTTAGCACCCCTGTCATGGGATTGTTGGTAGGATTAGAGATAATACAGATGTTTACTGTTTAGTACATATTAATCGCTTAACAAACATTAACAGTATTTCTGGGGAAATGGGCCAAGGGCCCTGATCAGAGCTGCAGGGCAGAGATATTAAGAGTGTGGGACACTGCCATCTCTACAATCCTTGTTTCTGTAAGAGAGTATAGGACAGACTCTAACCAGCCTCCCCCAAATGCAGGGTTGGTGGAACAAGAGGGAACAGGTTACCTAGCAATGGCCAAGAGCTGCCATGAATCCACTCCTATTCAGTCATCCTGAGAAGATTCCAAAACACTTGATGACTGAGGTCATGGGCCTTTTGAACCTCCTCCTTCTGACACAGGTGGCAACTGTTCCAAACCTGGGATGATGAGGTGGGGGTGGTTGATTCCCTGGGCCCTCAACCTTTCTCTGCCTAGGAGAAAGGTGAGTAGTGTGGCCTAAAAGCACCTGGCTATTCAGGAGTTTTACTGGGGCCAAGTTGAGACAGGCCAAGTGGGGAAAGGATGAGGAATGGGAAACCTCGCAGTTGGATAGATGGACCACTGACGTCGGACTCAGTTCTCTGCCAGTACTTAATATTTAACTCACAGTACTCATTTCATCCTCCTGGCAATGAGCATGAAACAGATACTATGATTTCTAGTAATGTGCTTAGGGGAGAAGGAAGAAACCGAGGCACTCAACGGCTTGGAAACTTGACTGAAGTCGCCAAGTTGGTAAGTGGCGTAGCCAGGATCTGAATCCAGGCAGTGTGGTGCCAGAGCCCATGCTCAGCATGTGCATGTGGTGCGCACATGTATGTGTGTATGTGTGTGTGCGCATGTGTGTGCTGGTTGGTTGGTTGGGGCATCAGATTATGAGCCTGTCGCAGGAGCACCTCACTCTGCGAGTGGCAGGGGCAGGTGACTTTCCAGCCCAGGGCCTGACCCCTGTGTCCCACAGTCTTCTCTGCCTCCTGCAGAGCAGCCGTTCCTTCCCCCACCCATTCACGCTCCTCTTCTCTTCCACTTTGACCATCACACTCCTTCCTACATCCTCACCTTTGCATTAGGGCTGCCCTGAGACAGAACCATGAGAAGAAAGCTCACATTAACACAAAGTTTATGTTAACACAAAGTTTTGGTGACTTTCACTGAGATACTATTTTTTTATAGGTCACAGTACCTTCAGGGCAGAAGGCAGGCCGAGGAGATGTATCACACACCACACTATGGGTTGGCAGCCCACCCCTGACAGAGGGCTCCTGCAGTCTTAGAACCGAAAGATAAACCAGCCAAGCTAAGAGCATCTTTTCCAAACCTTGGGCTTGCTTAATTATAAAGTGTTTTGCCAAAATGAAGTAGATCTGATCTGCTCCAGGTATTAAAGTCAGGATGGTGAGGAAACCAGAGAGCAGTGTGTGAGATTTATGTATAAGCGATGTTGGCTTGGTCTGGGGTTCAAGCTGACAGAAGCTCAAGAAATTCCCTGCTAGGAGCACTCTCTGGGGCTAGTTTGGAGGCTCCATACTTGCCCTACCAGCATCATGGGCCCAGGTTGTTTTTGTCTGGTGTCTGTGATCTCTACGCTCTTCCTTAGAAGGAGCATAGGGCCAATGGAACGGGAGATTTCAGAAGCAGACCTTGTGTTGACATCTTATTATACAGCTTATCATCAAGAGACAAATAAAATGCCCTGCTGATTTATGATGACATTTCCCCCTTGGCAGCTGCTGAAAGACAGGTGGGTACTGTGGTGCAGAGGGGAAATAGAAGGCCATGCAGCTTTTGCCTGTGGGCCTTCAGGGGTGCAGCAGATAAATTGCTTTTATTTGCATACCTGATGTGAAGACCTAAAGCCCTGTGTTCCTTCTGGCCAGAATAGTGAAGGTTAATCCACAACAAATGCCCACCTTTTTTTTTTTTTAATTTTTTTTTTTTCAACGTTTTTTTATTTATTTTTGGGACAGAGAGAGACAGAGCATGAACGGGGGAGGGGCAGAGAGAGAGGGAGACACAGAATCGGAAACAGGCTCCAGGCTCCGAGCCATCGGCCCAGAGCCCGACGCGGGGCTCGAACTCACGGGCCGCGAGATCGTGACCTGGCTGAAGTCGGACGCTTAACCGACTGCGCCACCCAGGCGCCCCCATTGAGCCAAGTGCAGATCTATTTGCCCCGTCTTCTCTTTTCAACCCCTTCTCTTGCCAGCTCCCTGCAAGAGTGTATAGTTTCCTGTTCCTGGAGCCCAGGGCTAAAAGCAAAACATCCTCTTTCAAACTTTTTGGACTGAGTACTCGTTAGGGTCCACTGAGAGTATGTCCAGGGAGATAGGGGACCTGGAGGCACAGCAAAGAGTCTCAGAATTCACCTGGCACCTCTAAGCCCAGCAAGGGGAGAGGAAACCCAATTTAACACAAGCAGGGAACAGGCCTAGAAGCCACATAAAATTCTGTGTGGCTGTTCTTGTTATTTTAAGCCGGATCAACCATTCAAAATATATTACATTTTAAAAATTATGAAATAGTTCAGATATGCAAGAAGATAGGTTGTTATGATGCATAGCAGCTTACCAACTTTCCCTTTTAAGTAACTAGATATTCCCAAATGGCTGAAGCTCCCTGTGTACCATACTCAGATTATACTCACTTCCTTCTACTGAATTGGTTTTGGTGTTTACTATTCCTGTCAATGTCTTTATATTTTTGTTACAGCTGTAAGAATCCCTATATAACAAATTTTGCACTCTCATTTGCATAAAAACATTTAAATAGGATTATGTAGTATACATCCTTCTGAGACTTGCTTTTATTATTAAACTTAAAGAAGGTATATCATGCTAATATATGAAATTCTGGTTAATTTATCTATTTCATTGCTATAGTGTATTTCATTGTATAACCATACTGCCTATTTATTTGTGTTTCTGTTGACGGATATTCAGGTTATTATGTTTTTGTTTGTTTGCCCTTCTAGTGATTGCTAGATGACTGTGCTGGGCGGAGGTACAAGAGTTTCTCTGGGATGGCTACCAAGGAATAGAATTCCTGAGTTACAGGGTTTGGCCATCTTGAGTTTCATACTGCCAGAGAGACCTCAAAAGTGGTTGATACCAATGGGTACTCCTGACAGTGATGAAAGTTGCATTTTTCATATTCAGGCCAACATACAATATCGTCAGGTGTTTTAATTTTTTGCTGATATGGTGGATGTGAACTGGTATCTTATTGAAGCATGAATTCATAGTTCCTTGATGACTAGTAAACATGACATCATTTTACATACTTATTGACCATTTGGATTTTCTCTTGTGTGAATTGCCTGTTCATTGACCTTGCCCATTCTTTAATTTCCTCATTTGTCTCTTTGTACTTATTTGTCTTTCGTACTAGCTCCTTACGTATCGTGGACATTTTTGAAAATATTTTCTTCCAGTTCCTAACTTGCCTTTTAATGTTTAAATAGTGTTTGAGAATTTTGTAAAGCCATGGTAAAATACACAGAACATAAAATTTATCATTTTTACCACTTTTAGGAGTACAATTCTGTGGCATCAAGTACATTCACATTGTTGTGCAACCATCACCACCATCTGCCTCCAGAGCTTTTTAATCTTTCCCAGCTGAATCTCTGTACCCATTAATAATGCTTGAGATTTTGATGCACTCAAATTTATCAGTCTTTTATGTGTTGAACTTTGTATATATTTTTTAATCCTTCATAAAAATATTCTCCTAAATTTCCTTCTGTGGATTTGCTCTTCACTTTTATGTCTTGATCCATCTGAAATTAATTTTAGAGAACTGAGTGAAGTGGCAATCTATTTCCAGTTTTTTTTCCACACAGATAACCAACTGTTCCAGCATAGTCTTATCAGTTAGACCGTCTTTTTTCTCTCTGATCTTCAATTTTAAGACCACCAAATATTATTTCTGTATATTTGGATCTACTTCTGAGCTCTTTATTCTTTTGTATTGGTCTGTTTTTCTCTCCTGGTGCCAAACTACATTGTCCTATTTGCCACAGATAATTAAAAGTACCTTATTTCCTCTGTACTTCTACACATGATTCTCTTTCAGAATTGTCTTGGTTATTCTTAGCTTACTGATTTTTCATCAATCCTAGAACCAGCTTGTCAAAGCCCATGAAAAGCTCTCTCAGAAATTTGATTGGAGTTTTATCGAGTTTATAGGTTAATTTGAAGAAAATCAAGTATTCTTATCCATGAATATGGTCTATTTCTCTGATTATTTAGGTCTTCTTTAATGTTCTTGGATAAAGCTCTATCATTTTCTCCACAAAAAATGTTATAGAGCTCTTGTTATGTTTATTCATAGATACCTTATACCTTACATTTCACTTTGCTGTCACAAATAATATCTTTTTAAAGTCACATTTCAAAGGAATGCTGTTTTATTTTTTTTGCATGATGGACTTACATCCTGCAATCGAGCTGAATTCTTTACTAGCTCTAATAATTTTTATAACAAAGAAACAGGCCCTAAGATATTAATTAACCTGTCCCAAATCAGCACACACCTAATAAGCATCTACCTTTCTGTGTGGGAGTAGAGATGACGTCAAGATAAGAATTTGCATGGTATTCAGTTCAAGTTTCATATTCTACCTCTATGAGTCATTTGTTTGTAATATCTGAAGGATTTATTGGAAGACTCCTCTGGCCTCATCTAAGTGCTGTAATGTCTGGGGAGAAGGGTGAGAGCACATGCAAAGAAGCATAGAATCATCTAATCCCAGAGAAGGAGGGGGCCTTGAAATACATCTAGTCCTTCCCTCCACCCTATGTGTCACAAAAATCTGCTCTGAAAGTGTCCCCTATGAAGCCATTTATTCATTCAACACATTCTTTGAGCACCTACTAAATGGCAGGTCCCATGCTTGATGTTGGGAAACAGCAGTGAGCAAAACCTTCAAGACACTTACAGTTTACAGAGTCAGACTGTAGTGAATAATCACATAAATATATAACTGTGAATGGTACAGTGCCATGAAGGGATATAAATGAGACTCTGACAGTATATAGGGTGGGGTTGGGCAACCTGACTTCCTGAGTGGGTGGTAGAACATTCTAGGCCCTGAGGTGAAAAAAGAGCTTGGATGTGTGTGAAAGTCTGGTGTGGTCAGAGCCCCACAGGGGCTGCACAGGGCCCAGCCTGTGCATGGTGCTATGTGCTCTGTTAAAGATTTTAATGGAAGTCACTAAAGGGTTTTAAGCCAGGGAGTGACATGATCAGATCTGCATTTGGGGAAGGTCACAACTCTACAGAATGGACAATAAACCAGACAGGGCATAGATGAATCTGGGAAGACTAGTTAAGAGGCTATTGCAGCTCCCAGTGAGTAATAACAAGCCTGGCCTAGGTGATGGTGGCGGTAAAATCAAGCTGGAAACCCAGTCGTGTTAATTCTGTTTGAGATGCACATGCCTATGAGATAAGAACTACTACTGTCACCCTTGGTGAAGCTGAGGCTTGGACAGGTTAAGAAACTCATTGGGTGGGGCACCTGGGTGGCTCAGTCGGTTGAGCATCCTACTTCAGCTCATGTGATGATCCCACAGTTCGTGAGGTCAAGCCCCGCATCAGGCTCTGTGCTGACAGCTCAGAGCCTGGAGCCTGCTTTGGATTCTGTGTCTCCCTCTCTCTCTGCCCTTCCCCTGCTCATGCTCATGCTCTGTCTCTCTCTGTCTCTCTCTCTTTCTCAAAAAATAAACCTTTTTAAAAAAAAAAAAAGAAATAAAAAGAAAAGAAACTCACTGGGATTCCAAGCTGGCTGGTATAAATCTCAACTACCATGTCATAGTGCTATGTGTGAGGTTGGGAGAAGAGGAGTGAAAGGTGACCCAGTGAGCCCCCCAGACAGAATATGAAAGCTTCTAATAAGAGGAACAGGCTGAAAGGAAGTGGGATGTGAGCTGTGAGCCCTGGACCAGCAGGCTGGCACGTCTGCCTTCCATCTCAAATCTTCTGCTCACCTGCTCTGTTTGGAAGACATCCTTCATTTCCTCTAAGACTCTGGGATGGTTACATACATGACTTTGGGAAAGTCATTGGATTTCTCAGAATCTCTGTTTTCTCTTCAGTAAAACCAGAATAATACCTCTCAAGTGAGATGATACCTATCGAAGTGTGCTGCAAACTTTAAAGAGATTTACAGACACCAGCGATCACTAGGATTACCTTGTCATGAAGCGATCCACTCATTTGGGGCAATTCTCCATGTCAGAATGTTTCTTCATGTTGATCTGGTATTGGCTTTCCTGTATCTCCCTTCCACTCTGATCTCAGCTGTTGGACACTAAACCTCATCATGTTGTCCATCTTGCCTCTGAGAGAGCTTCAAGCATCGGGGGCAGCTGCCCAGCCCCCACAGGGACCTCTCTTCATGCTGAACACCAGCAGCTCTTTCAAGCACACCTTGGCTGGTATTCAGCCTCTTTGGAGGTTCTCTGGATTAACAGTAGCTGGGTTAAAATGTGGCCCACAGAACCAAACACAAGATTTCAGGTGTTGTCTGAAAAGCTCTAAATACAGTAGACCTGGTTCATCCTCAATCTCAATTCCCCGGTCCTTCCCTGCAGTGTGCAAAAGTCCCGGCTACACTCTGCTGGGCTGGTGGAGGGATCCAGATGTGCATTTGAGGAACCGATTCATTTTAACATGACCTCTTCCTGCCTTCCTAAAAGAATACATGCTACCTACTCTTACAGGACTTAAAGAAAGAAAAAAAAAATGTATGAAAATACAGGGCTTGGGGCACCTGAGTAGCTCAGTCAGTTAAGGATCTGACTCTCGGTTTCGGCTAAGGTCATGATTTTGCGGTTGGTGAGTTTGAGCCCCACATCAGGCTCTGTGCTTGCAATATGGAGCCTGCTTGGGATTCTCTCTCTCTCTCTCTCTCTCTCTCTCTCTCTCTCTCTCTCCCTCCCTCCCTCCCTCTTGCTCTCTCTGCCCCTCCTGCTCTCCTCTCTCTCTCTTTCAAAATAAACTTTCAAAAAATAAAAATAAATAAAAATACAGAGCTTTTTGGATGACCCAAAGAAGTCATAATGAAAGTATAAAAGTAGACCTTTCCCTCACTGCCAAAGTCATATGGCTTAACTTCATTTTTAAAAATTTCTTGTAATTTGAGAAAGAAGACTTTACTTGAAATTTGACATGTTTGAATAAAAAGGTAAATTTGGGGCAGGGTGTAGGAAGGAAGGATGATGGGAACATTTTCTGCTGACTTTTATGGATCATGGGGAAAAGTTAATAAAAAAGTTGTGATGCTGTTTGGGACGCCTGGGTGGCTCAGTGAGCTGAGCATCCGACTTTGGCTCAGGTCATGATCTCACAGTTCACGGGTTTGAGCCCCACATCGGGCTCCACCCTGACAATGCAGAGCCTACTTGGGATTCTCTCTCTCCCTCTCTCTCTCTGCCCTTCCTCCTCCTCTCAAAATAAGTAAACATTAAAAAAAAAAAAGGTGTGATGCTGTTTTCCAATATCAAAAAAATGATATACTTTGCAACTTCAAACTTAATGCCAAGAGTCTTTGATAAAATGAACATGTTGTCTAAGTAAGTCGAAAAATAAAAAGTGAGAGAATCCATTTCCACTTGTCTCCATCAGAGAATTCCTTCTTTTCAACCTGAATTTGAGAAGAGAACATTTATTACGCCCAAGGTGGGAGTACTTCAGGTGGGTTTTATTTTTTATTTTATCACTGATGCTTGCCACAAATCTACTAACTAGAAACCAAGATATTTGATTAAATTTTAGCCCAGTGGAGTGCTTAGGTAGTTATAGATGAGGTATACATAAAACCAACTGTAGTAGCCAGATACTTTTCTATAACATAAAACCCAGATCCAAGTAATGAAAAATTCCCTTTTGCTTCATTTCCCAACATGCTGTCTTCACATTAGTAGATTTTGTGCGTGCTTTCCCTTTTCCACTGGTAGCATTATGACATTTTCTTTTCCATGCATTCAAGATTTAATAACTTCAAGTACAGTCAACATAGCGTTTCTGAGAGCTCAGGCTTCATTTCAGATGCTTCTGGCCAACTGAATAGACTTCTTGGAAGAGATGCCAGACATGTGTGATGCTAATTTGGCTGCAATAAAACAAGATGCCCAGAAAAATAATTTTTGCTTAAACCAGTCCTTCTGGCCTTAGCAATTCCAGTTCCATAGCCACTGCCTTTGAAAATGGGCTGGGGCAGGTTGTGGGCCTCAGCCCTTCAAGGTGTCTTCCTTGGATATTCCCAGAAAGGGATTCAACAGGGAGAGAAAGGTGAAGCTGGATTTCAGATGACCCCAAAGCCAGGGAACCCCATTTCCTACAATGGCATGTTATCACTGATAAGTTGGATATTGTGGACTCAGGCTGCATTTTTCTCACAAAGTATAAGGGGTAAATACGTAACTTTTAAATTAATTAGGGGTGCCTGGGGGACTCAGTCAATTAAGCCTTCAACTTCGGCTCAGGTCACGATCTCACAGTTCCTGAGTTCGAGCCCCGTGTCAGACTCTGTGCTGACAGTGCGGAGCCTGGAGCCTGCTTCCAGTTCTGTGTCTCCCTCTCTCACTGCCCCTCCCTTGCCCTCTCTCTCTCTCTCTCTCAAAATTAATAAACATTTAAAAAAATTTTAAATTAATTAATCAATTAACTATTTACTGAGAATATATCATGGTCATCCTTTCAAAGCCCAGGACCTACAATGCATCTCAACTAGAACTGGAAAGGTTTTTAGAAGCTGCTGTTTCCATGTCCACACGGCTAAGTCAGCCAAGGCTCCCCAGGGGCGCAAGTGATATTTAAAGAAAGCTTCCATGTTCCCCTTAAGCTTCTGCTTTTCTAAACTAAACATCCAAAGGTAGCCAATAGGACAGTGGTTTTCAGACCCTTCGCTAGTTAGGAATGTCAGTCCTAAAGTGTGGGGCTTGGAATTTGTCATAAAGCTTGAAATGCCTTGTACTGGTGCAGGGAGTGCCTGGCTCTTAGCTCCCTTTCTCCTGAGACTCTGTTCGGAGGCAGAGGAGAAACATATTTGCTTTGGGAAGTCACATCTGACTGTGAGGTCACTTTTGGTTGGGCAATCCACACATAAGGGCACGTTAAAAGCAAAATGAGATGGCCCCACCACCCTTGACCTTTACTGGTAGCAGGGAGAATTCATAATGGGAAGACAGAAAGGGAGGAATGGAATACACATGGAGGGGAAGTCAGCTCAGTGCTGGTTGTGGTGCTAAATGTTTCACAAACCTCACCTCTTTTTACTCTCACAGGGGACCTAGGAAGCAAGTATCGTTTAAGCATTTGTTTGGAGTTTGGCTACCAATAACAGACAAACTGATCAAGAAAACCTGAAAAGATAGGGACCTTGTTGCCTTGTGGCTTATTTTTCAGGTCTGGGGTGGGCAGCCTCATGTGTCACCTCACGTGTCACCTCATGAACCCAGGATGGCTTGCTGTCCCTTTTGGGCATCATGTCCACATCGTAGAGGGAAGAGGAGAAGAGTCAAAGGGAGAAGTTCATGCCGGCCCAGGCCCTTTTAAGAAACAACCTTCCTACCGGCTATACTCAGTGATCTCTACTTACGGCTCATGGGCCAGAGCTTATCAAATGGGAGAGCGAGAAGATGAAAAATCTCATCGGGGCACATTTCAGCTCCAAACAAAATCAGGGTTTCATTGGTAAAGAAAAATGGGAAACGACTCAGGGATAAGCGACAGTCCACCACTCTGTGCTGCAAATGAGAAACTGGGCCCAGAGGCGTAAAGTAACTGTGTCCTGCCCACATGCTAAGGTGGTTAGAAGGTGGCTGAGTCAAGATTTGAAGCCAGGCTCTTCCAGGTCCAGGTCTTGCTCTTTCTTCTGTGCCGCATGGCCCCAGAACATGGCACAAGCGGATTTCCCTTCCTAACACTGTCAGGAAGCAGGTACTTTCTCACTCCAAGCCATTTTACAGATGGGGAAAGGGAGGCAGAGAGGCTAAGAGACTTCAGTAACAGGATTTGGACCCAAGCAGTTGCTATAAGGAAGAAACGCAGCAGTAGCAACATTAGTCTGGACATTTAATGTCTCTGGTACAAAGAGAGAGGGAATGTGAAAAGGTAGGGCTGTAGAGAACTCAGGAGGGAAGAAATGTGAATTGCCATGAACAGGAAGGAGAACGCAGGCATGAAGAAGACTGATAGCAACTCTCCCTGGGCCAGGAGCGGCTTCCAGCCGCATACCTACCACGTGGGGTGGGGAGGGGGACATCCTGCCACTCAACCTGAGTGATACGAGGATATCGATGGACACATTAAAAATATACGTAGTCAATTACTGAAACCCTGTGAATGGTTTCAAAGTTCCTCAGATCATGTTCTCATTCGGAAGAAACTCATTTTGGCTTTAACATCTTCAATGTCGAGACTATGCAGATTTCGTTTATATCAGAAATACCCAAAGTTGAGTGGAGCCCACTAATCAATTTGTCTTCCAAAGTGGTGCCTGGGCACAGACAGACGACCCTAAGAACAACAGGCTTTTATTCAGTGGCAGCTTAAGAGGGAGCAGCACTGTGATAAATGCTTCACATCTGTCATCTCATTTAATCCTGATCCATCTCTTGGGAGAGATTTCCTATTCTCCTTACTTTTCAGGTGAGAACCGTGAGTCTCAGTGAAGTGAAGTGACTTGTCCCCAGACACAGGCCTAGGTAAGGGGCCGAGCTAGTGCTGTAATCTGGGTCCATCTGAACCCACCACCACCGCCCTGCCTGGGTGTGGGCTGGAGACAGCAGGATGGAGACTCGGTCAGACTTGCAGGTAGGGAACCCCCTAAATGTGCTCGTGCAGCTGAATTGTGGAAGCTAAGTGAGAGACAGTACACTCATCTCTTCTCATTTATATTTGAATTCAGCCCACTGTGTTGGCCTGTGGAGGTATTTTTAGACTAGCCAACCAGTACAACTCTGCAGATTAAGCTACTATAATTCTAGTGGACTTCCCTCCGCCTGGCAGACAGGGCATATCTTTATGTAAACTTAAAAGCTAATAAACATTAAAAACATTTTTTTTCATTTGGCAGTAAAGTTGCTTTCTTCCAGTTGTTCACAAATGAAACGTGCAGTGCTGGTTTCTGAAAACCAGGAAGCCTGGAGAGAAATTTATGACTTCAAAACAAAATTTAGAGGTTGAAGGATTTAGCAGTTTGCAGGGGACACAGAGCTACGCCTGTGAGGAAAGCTGTTCCAAATGTCCTGGCCTGAAGTGCCCAGGTCTTTCTCAAAAGTCCCCGAAGAAGCTCTTAGGTGTCTGAAAGGGGAAAGTGGGAGCAGACACTTTTGAGACCTGTCTCCGCCAGGAGACGGGGCCCGCGAGACCGTGAGCTTTCCCACAGAGATGTGCTCAGCCATTATGTTAGCCAGGCATTTCCTGTGCGCCACAGGTTTTGTTATCCTTCTTTTCGCCCCCCCCTCCCCCTTCTCAGGGAATTATCCAAGATTTGTAGCCAACAGCCTCTGCCACATTTTCTCTCAGCTCTTAGTCACACTCCCATATATGGAAATCCTTATCACATAGCTAACTCCCCGGCTAGGACATTTTTGTAGGAAGGGTTCAGTGTGTTGTGGTCTTTATAAGTGAAACAATGCTAAGGATAGAATGGCAACAGCAGGGACAGGTGTGTGTGCGCGTGTGTGTGCGTGCATGTGTGTGTGTAGCCCTTATTGCTACTAGAACATATATGACAAATGTAAACTCAAGGTTTCATCCCCTTCGGTAGTTGTGGGATAGCCAAGTGAATTTTAACTATTTAAAAAGGCATGCCCACACAGTGCCTAGAAGCAAAGCTGCACGCCACGATAGATTTTTCCCACAATAAAGGATTTCAAAGCCCCTCCACATGTGGGCACTTTCTCTGCCCAGACAGCAGCAGCACAGGGTCAGAAAGAATGACTCAGTCGCTAGGTTAGTCCAGCTTCAATAAACAGAACACAGAGAAGCACTTCACAGACTGGACTTTCAGCAGATGCTCTCACCTTGCAGGGAGTGTGTGGCAGGGGCAGGGGGCAAGTGTGAACGCCTCTGGCTGTCATACATTTATGCCATGAATTATGCTGTTGGCTCAGAGAGTTTTCACACCTTTTTGTCCTTGTGCAACTAATTCCTCTTACCTGAGGTTCCAAAGGGCAAGTCATTTGCTTGAGAATACACAGCTAACACCATTTCTGATTCAAAAACTCTCATTGGCCCCCATTATTCAAGTACAAACTCCTTAGAAACAGAAATTACGATTTAACATTTAATAAGATTTTATATAGTCAGACACTTGTGGGCAGGCACCATAGGAGGCAAAGGGAAATAAGACAAGATCCTGGAAAGTGAGAGAATCTGTCATAATACAAATAATTAATAATACATAATAACAGGGGCACCTGGGTGGCTCAGTCGGTTAAACGTCAGACTTTGTCTCAGGCCATGGTCTTGCAGCTCATGAGATTGAGCCCGACATCGGGCTCCTGTGCTGACAGCTCAGAGCCTGGAGCCTGCTTCAGATTCTGTGTCTCCCTCTCTGTGCCCCTCCCCTGCTTGCACTCTGTGTGTGTCTCTCTCTCAGAAATAAATAAAAATTTTTAAAAAATGTTTTAAATAAATAATAACACGTAACAATTGCTGTAACGTAAGTAAGTACCTTAGCTCGGCTGTGTAACAAAATACCACAGACTGGGTGGCTTAAATACAGACACTTGGCCCTGGAAGGTATTTCCCAAATTCCCTTCAGTGAAGATGGTCTGCTTGTACATTTTTACTCATATTTTGGGCCCACAAAGTATTTTTTTTTTCTTAGATGTCTGAAATCTTGAGACCCTCTTCAAAGCCAGATCCCCGGGGCTGGTGGGGGTAGTTAACACACAAGTGAGACTGATCTCCCAGGCATGAGAGGAAATCTTTTATATAATCAGTGCCATGTTCTTCAAGCCCAGGGTGCCTTCCGGTCTGTCTGCTGTTGGCCTAGGGATGAGTGTTTTGCTTTGCAATGGGAGTAACTGACTCCAGGCATACTTCCTCTGTGTAGAGTCCTGAAGCTGGCAAGTGACTGTGCTCAGGATAAAACAGACTGAGAGAACAGCCCCAGCAGCCGGCCCTTTAGTCTGGAGCCCAGCCAGATAAACACCCTCTAGTACACCCAGTGCCAACCTTTGGTGTGGGATCCTTTCCCATTAAACCCCATAAGATTGGAGAGTTTCAAAAATAATTAAATCACCTTACACAATTCTTTTTTGGGGGGGGGGAAGTGAAATGCTAAGAAGTTGTTGATATAGTTTGATCAATCAGAATGACACAAGTTAGCTGTTTTCTTTTAAAGGCTTACTACTGTGTCCTCCCTCTCTTTTCCCCTCTTTCCTTCCCTTTCACCTTAAAAAAATTTTTTTAATGTTTATTTTTGAGAGAATGAGAGAGAAAGAGAGAGAGAGAGAGAGAGAATTCGAGGGGAGTATGGGCAGAGAGAGAGGGAGAAACAGAATCTGAAGCAAGCTCCAGGCTCCAAGCTATTAGCACAGGGCTGATGCTGGGCCCTAACTCAATGAGCCATGAGATCATGACCTGAGCCAAAGTCAGATGCTTAACCAACTGAGCCATCCAGGTGCCCCATCCCTACCTTTCACCTTGATTGAGTACCTACCATGTGCCGGCACTGCCCTAAGCATAAAGTATGCAAATACCTAAGGCATGTTATGGCACCTGTCCTCTTTCATTCTATAAATACCTATTGTATGTGCCAGGCCCTATGCTAGTAGTGGGGATAATGCATGTAACAGGAGACACAGATTCTGTGTCATCAGTATATTAGGAGTTTGTAAAGGTCATGAGTGAAAAGAATAGAGTTCCATGAGGGTATATAACAGGAGGACCAGATTGAGGTTATAGGATCAAACAGTTTGTGATCCCAAGGAGGAGCAAGCCAAAAATGCTTAGAACATGCTTTTAACTAAGGAAACTGTTTTTAGTTTCTATCTATCTTCCTAAAATTAAGACAGTGAGATTAATAAAAAAAAATCTATTCGATCAAATTATTTTGATTTTGATTGCACTGAGTCAAGCAAGCAGTCTAATAAATGAGTTAGTTGCTCAAGATTTAAGTAAACTTAGTCTAGAGATGATTGGCCTTTTGATATATGTTTACTCAAGACTGATTTAAACTTCCTAAGCTCCTATAGCAGCTGTGGTGGGCAGAATTCTAAGATGGCCCCCCAATGGTCGAACACCCCCCTTCCCCATTATACTTCTCCCAGTTATTCAATCAAACACTAAGCTAGGTAGTCCTAAAGAGACATTTTGTAGATGTAATTAACCTAACAAATCAACTGATTTTAAGATAGGGAGATTATCTTGGGGCCAGAGGGCTGATCTAATCAGGTGAGCCCTTAAAAGGGATAGGACCCTTCCTGGTGAAAAACATGCAAAAAGCAAGCTAGATTCAACACTGTCCAGCTTTGAAGATGGAGGGGCCATGAGGCAAGGAATGCGAGTGGCCTTTAGGAGCCAAGAGCAGCCGTCAAGGAACTTGGAACCTCAGTCCTACAACCGCATGAAACTAAATACTGCCACAGCCACATGACTTTGGAAGATGACCTTGAACTTCCAAGGAGAACAAAACCTTGCTGACACCTGTGCAAGACCATGGATGCATGCCATGGACAGCCTTCTGACCCACAGTTCTATGAATAGCTGGGTGCTGTTTTAAGCCACTTAGTTTGTGATAATTTGCTACACAGCAACACTAGGTTAATACAGCAACTATTCTGTTTCTCTGCTCAGCAACATTCCCTTCAACTCCTTCTAATAATAGACTCAAATCTTCCTGACAAAAAAGATTGGACAAGTAACCAGGCTGGCAAATCATCATCTCTCTTGCCACTGAGCATAGTGATTGGCTCAGATACTGGGGCAGGTAACCCCAGCTTGGCAATCAGTGTCTTTACATGTGAATTTTCAAACTTGAGAAAGAGAGTTAATTTTCTTCTTTGGTCCTAAGCTGTAGGAATGTGAGCCCAGAGCTGCCTATAGCCGTGTCCTCACTGCACAGTGGAACTAGTCTGAGCCCCAGACACCAAAGAGCATGAAGAGTCTCCGAATCCATTGTCCTTTGGCCACCTGACCCCTGCCGTTTCAGTGATTTGCTTACATGAGCCAAGGCACCTCCTTTCAAGTTAACCTAAACCATGTTCAGCTTTTGTCATTGGCAACCAGAGCCCTGAACAATACAGCTAGAGAAGAGTAAAGAACTTTTAGCTAGAAGACATCAGTTCTGCTTATTAGACAATATCAAACATAGAACCTGTTTCTTTTTTCTTTTTAATCAGTGATGAAGGACATCATATGATAGCAAAAGATAAATGCCAGCTCAATTGTCCTATTATTAAAGCTGCAAGGGACCTTAGATGTCATCTGATTAAGGTCCCTCATTTTCTACATGTAGAAGCTCTCTGTGCCAGAGAGGCACAGCTAATTAAGGAACAAACTGGTATTCCAGAATCCTTGGATAAAAATGACCCAGGTTGGATGAAAAATGACGCTGTTTGCATTTAATTAGTTTTTCTCTTCTGCTCCCTAACCCAGTATATTTTTCTCAAATTTTCTGAAACTGTGTCCACTGAGTACTGTGACTTTCAGGATTCATATGGTATATTTTCAAGTGAAACCTTGCAGTTTCTGGAACTCTGGTACCTCAATTTGTCAGGATGATTTTTATTTGATGCTACCAAAAATGGTGTAAAACTGTATCTTCTTGTACACACTTTTGGAAGCTTAGCCTGGTCACAATCTTATCTTTGTGAAGACTGCATGAAGATAAATTCGTAAGTGATTATCTTTCTGGAGTACAAACATAAGTAGTTTCCATAGATATCTGTTTACAAAGACTAATGAGATGAGTGTTCTCCAAAACCTGGCTGAATGACATCTCTGACATATGAGATTATCAACTTATTCCACTTGAACATAGAGTCACAAACTGTAGAAGCTGGCAGTGGTCTTAGAGGTCATCAGACTCAGTCCCCACATTGTTCAGACAAGGACAATGGGTTCCAGAGAGGAGGAGGGTCTTGCTCAAGGTCAGATTCTATTTTAAAACATCAGTAAGCATTCTGCAATGCCTCTAAAAGAGATGAATGGGTAGAATTTTTTTTTCTTTACAATTTGCATTTTCTGCATGTATGCAAACAAAAAAAAAGTAGCAGAAGTACAAAGATCATCCACCATCTGGATTTTAACTTGGGAAATCTGCTCCCAGATTAAGAAAAAAATCTTACCGATGAGATAATAAAATGGTCTATTTGTTACAAATCTAAAAACTGAGTAACTGGGAGAGAAACGCTGTTATTTATTATGAGAATTGGTGCCAATTTATTTTTAAATATTTAGAAAACTTCAAACTGCAGAAAAAATAAGGAGGAAAAATTACATTTTTGTTACCCAGCAGAATGAGTCTTTAACATTTTTGGTTGTTTTTCTTTCAATTTTTTTATATGTATAGAAAGCTTATGAGGATGACAGTCACAAATATTTTCCCATGTTATTACATCTCTTTATAAATATCTACTAAGTGCATGTGATATGTTTTTCTTCAGCAACTAACAATTCTATTATGGGAATGCTGGGTTTAAAATAATCTTAAATGAGCATCTTCATGTATAAATATCTTTTTCCATATTTAGGATTCTTTTCTTCCACATAAATGGAATGCCTGGGTCTGTTTTATAGTAGGTGCTTAGCTCAGTAGATATTCATTAAAAGAATGACATAAGCATATTAATCAGAAGAGCCTAGGCGTGCTGTGGTAACAAGCAGCTCTAACATCTCAATGACCTAACAAAATAAGAATCTATTTCTTAGTATAAAAGTATCTCTCAAGTTGCTGTCTTCTCCACAGGGACTTAGCAGTCCAGGCTTCTCAGTCTCTGGCTTCACCATCTCAGCTGAGGCCTCCTCTCTAATTTATATCTTCAGAGGAAGCTTCTCAAATGAATCAGTCCAGAAGCCACACACACCACCCCTGCCCATTACCCACTGTCCAGAACTAATTGCACGGCCCTATCTGACTCCAAGGGGGATGCAGTCCGGTGAGGAGGTATCATTTTCCCACACAATGGGAGGAGGTGAGCACTGAAATTCTGTCACATCAAGGTTAATATTATTGACAAACTGCTTCTCTGTAGAGTCACATCAGTTAACATGACTATCAATTCACAAGAGAAAGTCCTTTTCACTACATGTATTTACAATACTCATTGGATATTACCCCTTAAAAAATATATTTGCTACAGTGGTGGGCAAAAATATTTAATTTGGTTGATTTTTTTTCTTGTATTAATTCACTTAATCAATTATTCAACAAATATTTATTTAACAGGTAAGAGGCATTGGCCCAGGCAAAAGAGCTAAGATGATGAACACACAGACGTGTTCCCTTCCTCGTGGACCGCATAATCGTTGACTAGTAATAGATTCCCTTTGGGACCTGTCTGTACATATCTTGCCTGTTTACGGTCAGGGTTCTTTGCATTTTTCTCATTGGGTTGCTTGAGTTCTTTATACAGCAAAGAGAGCAGTTCTTTGTTGTATTTGCTGCAAATGATTCCTGCAGTTTGCCTTTTAATCTTAATTTTGGTGGTGCTTTTTTTTTTGTACAGAATTTTAAAATAGTCTATTCCCTTATGATATTTTCTCTTATGATTTTATCTCTTGCTTTTGATTTATAAAATGCTAAAAATGGTTTTTTCTGACTTTTCTTACAATTTTTCTTTTGCAATTTTACAGTTTTTCTCACCTTGTGAGAAAACACACACATTTATATGATACATATAATTATATTACTCTTAATAAACTAATTATACATAATAATTACACCTAACTATGCATACTATACATATATACATAATATATATTATACTATATATAATACAATATACATAATATTATATACATCTAATTAAATATATATCATATATAGGGTGTGTTTTCTCACAAGAGAAAAATTGTAAGAAAACTCAAAAATATATGTATTATATCATATATGCTCAGAAATACATATGTACACTATACAATGTGTGTGTTCTATATAAATTGCATTATATAATATATATATGTATGTTTTCTCACAAGGTGGTTAATATATATATAATTATATATTATATAATACATAAATATATATATATGGAATTCAGTGAAGAATCCAAGACTGTATATGCAGATTATGAACATAAAAGTCACTTCAGGGGCACCTGGGTGGCTCAGTCGGTTGAGCGTCTGACTTCAACTCAAGTCATGATCTCACGGTTCGTGAGTTCGAGCCCTACATCAGGTTCACTGCTGTCAGTGCGGAGCCCGCTTCAGATCCTCTGTCCCCCCCTCTCTCTCTGCCCCTCCCCTGCTTCTTCTCTCTTTCTCTAACTCAAAATAAATAAACATTAAAAAAAAGTCTCTTCAGTAGATACTATGCTCTTCTACATCTCCTGTTAGTAGGATCTTTTCTCCTCTTGGGGTTCCTACTTTTTCTTACCTCCAGCTTTCCCACTATATTTCTATTGTGTTTTCCTTTAGCAGTCTGTCCCCTTTGAAGTATTAATTCACAAAAAACAAAGACCGTACTTCTGTTAGGAGTAATTGCATTTTAATTGGGGTCTTTGGTCCCTTAGCTGACAGGGATTAATTTTCAAAGGAGAAATTTCAGGCACTGTGACAGTCAGTAGGGGAGATGTTTTGAGCCAGGATCTCCTAACCCATTCTCTTCAAACCGCACTATATCTGGCTTATAAGATCAGCCTTAAGCGGCACCTACCAAGATCTCGTGTTGTTCTTCCTCCAGGCTGACGTTAAATTCAGAGCCCAGCTAGCGTTTGTTTACCCTGTAGCTCTACTGCATGGCCTCTGTTCATGTTATCTTTTCCCTAATGATTAGATACCTCTCCTGGCTACCCTACATTGGCCCTAACACCAAGGCTCAGAATCAAAGTCCCTGATAGCCCCTTGCTTTATTCACTGCCCTCCAACACCATTCAGACATTCCTTTTTCTGTACTCTGGAAATACCTTTCACATAGAATGCTGTTCCACCTACCCAGAGCCATGCAGGGACAGCTAATAGCAACCCTTGCTCTTCAGAGTCCACAGAGGACCTATGTCTATACTAGAGGTCTCCAAAGTAGGGGTCTATGGTAATCATTTGGGGTGCAACAAGAAAGCAGTAGAGGTTCTGCTTATAAAATTTCAACCTTTTAAAACTCCCATCATGTGTGTTCTTAAATAGACCTAATATATTCATTTAGAAGTACATGACCAATTCTCATCAATTTTAAGACACACACTGCTTCACATTTTAATGTCTCTCATATTGAAATCCATTTTACAATTGATGCGTAAAGAAAGCCTTATGTCCCAATATGGTTGGCAGCAAAACTTTTCTTTCTTCATGCGATGTAAGATAAGGATGTCATATATAATTGATAGTGTCTTAAATTCTATGAAACATACATATATTGGGTGTGCTTGCTCAAAAAAGTTCTTAACTAATGGAGAAAAGTTTGAAGGCCACCGAATCTACACAACTCAATTGTTTCTTGTTATACACTGCCTCAAATTAATTATTAACTCATACATTTGTGTGTTGGCGTACTTGTGCACACTCTTTTATAAACTTGATAAAGTACTAACCACGTGCTATTCTTCTTTATAGTTCTTACAAAAGCTTGCACTGTCTAGTCCAGTAGCTCTCCGCCCTATCAGACCAAAGCCCTCTTTTATAGCTAATATTTTAAGTGTCCTCTTCACTATCTTAAAATGGAATTCATATAGAAACATTAGGGAAAAAAAAGCTATATTGTATTAGTCATGGTACACTGATTGCTAAAACAAATGGGCCCTATATTTAAAGGCTTAAACACAATAGAAACTATTTCTAGCTCTTATCATGGGACTGGCAGATAAGCAATCTGTGGGGAGGGTTGCACGTAGGAAATTTTCATGGGTCAAGCCCAGAAGTAGCATGCCCCATTTTTCTCACATGCCATTGGCTAGAACTCAGCACATGACCACACTAAGTACAAGGGTGGCTGGGAAATCGAGTCTAGTTGGGGGCCCAGAAAAGGGAGGAGACTCTAGCTTTTGGTTAGCATCTAGAAGTTTCTGCCACAACCACACAACACTCTGCTATTCAAGAGAAATAAAAGAAAAAATAATTGTTAAGAAAATAATATGATTTTCATTATGTAAATATTTAGGCATGGCCATGCTAGCAGACATGAGAGTAAGATGTGAATTTCTGCATGGAGAATCATGTGAATGGGAAGGCCTGAAATACAGTTTAAGACAGGTGCATTGTGGTAGTGACTAACATATCCTTCCCATTTGGATTACTATCCAACAGTGGTATTGTTACTAGGAATGAGAGGTCCTGAAATTGTGAGAAATTCAGAACAAAGTACAAATTTCCCTTAATTTACACATCTGACACATTCCTGGAAAATCCAATGCATATTAGAATTCTGCAAAAAAAATGCTTTCCATTTATGTGCAAAATAAAAATAGTCTCTAGGCTCAGATCATTATGAAGAGTTATTTTTTTTTAACCTACATGAATGTCCAGTGGGACACTAGGAGGCCATGAAAGATGAGGGAGCGTCCTTTGTGGTGGAGAGCTCTTCTGTACGCAGCAAGATGTTTAACATCCCTGACACCATCCTACTAAGTGCCAGCAACACCCCCCAAATCATTATGACAACCAAGTACACCTTCACAAATTTCTAAAACATCCTCTGTGGAGAAGTATGACTTCCACTGAGGACCTCTTCCACTCATTAATGCTTATCCAGGGGTGCTTGGGTGGCTCAGTTGGTTAAGCCTCCAACTTCGGTTCAGGTCATGATCTCACAGTTGTGAGTTTGAGCCTCACATTGGGCTTCGTGCTGACAGCTCAGAGCCTGGAACCTGCTTCGGATTCTGTGTCTCCCTCTCTCTCTGCCCGTCCCCTGCTTGTGCTCGGTCTCTCTTTCTCTCTCAAAAATAAATAAACATTAAAAAAATTTTTTTAAATAATCCTTAGCCAATTCACTCATGGGTGCATGAATAAATGAACTGATTCACTAACCCTGGCATATTGCTGTAAAGCAAAGAATGTGGATATATGAGGAATGCCACCCTTCTGCTATGCTAGGTGATTTCACATATGCTATTTCATTTAATCCTTATAACAATCTTGCAAGACTAGTATTAATATAAAATGAGCAAAGTGAGGCTTTGGAGGTGAAATACCATGTCTGCATTCATGTGGCGAGTAAGTATGTGAGGAACTAGGATTGAAATATGGGCCTGACTAGAGAATCAATCCTATTTCCATTGATATTAGAGTGACTATGTGTCAGCCTGCTGTCCAGGAGTGATGATTATGAGCATTCCCTTTCGCTCTCAAAAGAGCCCCAGTTTGGGTACTAAATTACATGGTCACTGTGAGTATTATGTGCTGCTATTGTCATCACGATTTATTGAATGAGAAGATCAAGGGAGAAAGTGAAAAATGATATTCTTCTGTCTCAGACACCAGTGGGATGACTGAGGATGCAGAATGGGTTTTCCTCTTCCCAAGTCATTATCAAGGCATTTCTGAAATCATCCATGGAGGTTTCCATTTTTCTGTCTTCTAGTGAAACAATTTTTTTAAATGGTAGGAAAACAAACACATCCTAGATAATTCAATCTTTGCCCATCAACCAGGATGGTGTTCTTTACCTTCAAGTAAGATGTGCTGCCCCTTGAGAAAGTGAAAGATTAAATGCTCCTAAGTCTGAGAAGCAGCCGAAAGCATAGGAAGATGAGCTGAGACATTCTGAGTGAGGTAATACATTCATGCTTGCTTTGTTTCAATTTACTGGTCACAAGTAAGGAAGAGGAAACCCTTCCTTTCCAGGTTGAAAAGTCAGAACCCATCTCTAGCTGTTCTTGTTTCTAACAATTCTGAAACAAATCGCAGTTTTAGAAATGTCACATGAACATGTTTGGTCTCTGAGTTATGGAAAAGACTAGAAATTCACAGAGGGGTTTGAGCATTCAAGGACAATATTCTACTTCGCTGGGAGTACTCAGTCTCTGTGCCCCTCCAATGTCACTCTGGCAATGAATCCTTCCCCTCCCTCTAAACTGCTTTTCCCCAACTTTTGTTTTAGCTTTCCAGACATTTTGTTCTTCTTTCTCCAGGTCTGCAGCCCCCTCTCAGGCACTGGTGAGGCAAAGTGGATCAGATTATCCATTCCCTCTTATGCTAAACATCCCCATGTTGGTTGGTTCAAATGTTTATTTATTTTTGAGAGAGAGAGAGAGAGAGAGAGAGAGAGAGAATCCCAAGCAGGCTCCACACTGTCAGCACAGAGCCCCATCGGGGCTCCAACTCAGGAACCACAATATCATGACCTGAGCTGAAATCAGACGTTTAAATAACTGAGCCACCCAGGCACCCCTTCCCATGTTGGTTCAAACCCAGAATCAACCTAAATCCACTCAGGCTCTTCCCCAGCTACATCACCCACTGCCCTCATGGGTACTCTGAAGAGCCTTCTTGGATTCCCATCAAAGAGCTCCAATATAGAGAGTCCTGGTGTGCCTGCTGAGCCAAATTCCCTTTGGGGCATGTTTCAGACCCAGGTGGGACAAAAGGTGGGAAGGAACAATCTGGACTGTCCCAGGTTTATCTATCACCATTGCCAGCACTTGCAAGCAAATGATGCTTGACAAACAGCACAGCATCCCGTCACAGGCTCACAATAAAATTCTAAAAAAAAAAAAAAAAAAAAAAAAAAAAGACTAAGTTGAGTTTAAGAAATTGAGGGTGCTAGAGGGGAGGTCGGTTGGGTGGGGGGGGATGAGCTAAATGGGTGATGGGTATTAAGGAGGGCACTTGTTGTGTTGAGCACTGGGTGTTATAAGTAAGTCATAAATCACTAAATTCTACTCCTGAAACCAACACCATACGATGTGTTAACTAACTTGAGTTTAAATAAAAACTTGAAAGAAAAAAAAGAAAGAAATACCATCCTGTTGCCATTGCTTCCTTCAACTTCTGTTATATCTCAGAAGAAAAGAAATCACATCAGAAATTATTACAAATTATTAAAATTTCCCACTCCTCAAGTCTCTGTAGTGGAGGAGTAGGAGTGAAGACTACTGAGGGAAACCTTAAATCCTTAAATGGAACATATGAAATAAATCCCCCTAGATGTAGATCTTAGACTGTTTTGTTATACAAAGATAGGTTACCCTGCTGAGGCCATAGGCGAATACTCTTCAGAAATGCTTTTCTTCCTCCTCACCGCCCCCATGGCAGTCACTGTTAATTGATTACCTATTTTTTCTTAGTAATTCTCCATTTTCCCTTCTGGCCTAGAGTCAGTGTACATCCCTAGAGAGGAGGATAGTCCCAGAATCTATTAACCAGGAAAGATTACCCCTTCATGTGAGACTCTAGAAACTTAGAGAATGGATTGATACCACCATGGGATGGATCTCCTGTCCCTCTCTTGCCCATAGGTCTGTCTTGAAAAGTCTAGCTTTGTTGCAGTATGCCAGGTGGGAAGGAAAAGACGTGGAGGTATGCTAGGAGCTAAGTAGGGAGGCCCTAGAGAGGAAGGCAAGCTCAAAATGAGTAAGCTAGACTTTGTAAGCCCCATTCCCTAGCTATAACTAGCTTTCTGAATCTGTTCTCTCTATTGCTCTCCCTGAGACTTAGCAAAATTCATTCATCCAAAAAACATATTGAACATCTATCCTGTGGCAGTCATTGAGCTATGATCTATAACATGGGGATGAAGGACTCAGATAGACCCCAGGAAGGCAGACCTATAACAACCACTTACGCTTGTATCTGTTCAAATGGCCACTTATGCCATTTGAATGAAGAAATGCTGATGCTATGGGAGCACACAGCAGAGGAGCCTGGGATGCCTGGAGTCTAAGTGCTCTAGTTAAGGAGTGTCTCTTCCCCAACATGATCTCAGTGGATGGACTAGACACAGAAATTTATGGACAGGGCTTGAGGAGGATGTTCAAAAAGGCAGCTACTCCCTGGGAGGTGGGGCCATGAGACCCAGGCACCTTATCCATAGAGGATTTCCATCCACTGCCAACCCTGGAGGAAGGAATGGGTATGATCTTAACAGAGTTTTATTTTTTTAATTATTTTTTTAAAGTTTATTCATTTATTTCGAGAGAAAGAGAGAGAGAGAAAGAAAGGTGCAGGAGGGGCAGAGAGACAGGGGCAGAGAGAGAATCCTAAGCAGGCTACCCACTATCAGTGCAGAGCTGATATAATTTGGAGGGCTTTTTTTTTTTAAGTTTACTTATTTGTTTTGAGAGAGAGCACAAGTGGGTGAGTGGGGGAGGGGTAGAGAGAGACTCCCAAGTCTCCTGACATGGGGCTCGAACCCATGAATGATGAGATCATGACCTGGGCTAAAGTCAGATGCTTAACTGAATGAGCCATCCAGGCACCCGTAGAAGGTTTATTTCTTTTTATAGGGTATCATAGGAGCAAAATCCTTGGCAAAGAGCAATCTATGATCTGCCATTATTTCTATGTCATTCTATTTCTTCTCAAATGTGATTCTTAGAAGCCTCTACTCTGAAGGCCTCTTCTTTCTTTTTTTTTTTTTGATACTTTTTATTTTTATTTTATTTTTATTTATTTTTTCAATATATGAAATTTATTGTCAAATTGGTTTCCATACAACACCCAGTGCTCATCCCAAAAGGTGCCCTCCTCAATACCCATCACCCACCCTCCCCTCCCTCCCACCCCCCATCAACCCTCAGTTTGTTCTCAGTTTTTAAGAGTCTCTTTTTTTTTTTTTTTTAATTTTTTTTTTTTCAACGTTTATTTATTTTTGGGACAGAGAGAGACAGAGCATGAACGGGGGAGGGGCAGAGAGAGAGGGAGACACAGAATCGGAAACAGGCTCCAGGCTCTGAGCCATCAGCCCAGAGCCTGACGCGGGGCTCGAACTCACGGACCGCGAGATCGTGACCTGGCTGAAGTCGGACGCCCAACCGACTGCGCCACCCAGGCGCCCCAATGTTCTCAGTTTTTAAGAGTCTCTTATGCTTTGGCTCTCTCCCACTCTAACCTTTTTTTTTTTCCTTCCCCTCCCCCATGGGTTTCTGTTTCTCAGGGTCCACATAAGAGTGAAAACATATGGTATCTATCTTTCTCTGTATGGCTTATTTCACTTAGCATCACACTCTCCAGTTCCATCCACGTTGCTACAAAGGGCCATATTTCCTTCTTTCTCATTGCCATGTAGTACTCCATTGTGTATATAAACCACAATTTCTTTATCCATTCATCAGTTGATGGACATTTAGGCTCTTTCCATAATTTGGCTATTGTTGAGAGTGCTGCTATAAACATTGGGGTACAAGTGCCCCTATGCATCAGTACTCCTGTATCCCTTGGGTAAATTCCTAGCAGTGCTATTGCTGGGTCATAGGGTAAGTCTATTTTTAATTTTCTGAGGAACCTCCACACTGTTTTCCAGAGTGGCTGCACCAGTTTGCATTCCCACCGACAGTGCAAGAGGGTTCCCGTTTCTCCACATCCTCTCCAGCATCTATAGTCTCCTCTTTTGTTCACTTTGGCCACTCTGACTGGCGTGAGGTGATATCTGAGTGTGGGTTTGATTTGTATTTCCCTGATAAGGAGCGCCGTTGAGCATCTTTTCATGTGCCTGTTGGCCATCCGGATGTCTTCTTTAGAGAAGTGTCTATTCATGTTTTCTGTCCATTTCTTCACTGGGTTATTTGTTTTTCGGGTGTGGAGTTTGGTGAGCTCTTTATAGATTTTGGATACCAGCCCTTTGTCCGATATGTCATTTGCAAATATCTTTTCCCATTCCGTTGGTTGCCTTTTAGTTTTGTTGGTTGTTTCCTTTGCTGTGCAGAAGCTTTTAATCTTCATAAGGTCCCAGTAATTCATTTTTGCTTTTAATTCCCTTGGAAGGCCTCTTCTTTCAACCAAGCATCCGGCACATCCTTACAACTTCCTAGGACCACCCTGAAGCCAATCTTCTCAGCGCTGACACCATCCCCATGGCTCTTGTCATGTAAGGCAGGAGGCTACCAGGCCAGTCTGTCATGGTCAAGAGGTGAGCAGATAATACTCAAAGGCAGACGGGTTGGAATTGGAAGGACTTCCCAATTAGCTATTATAAATGGAGATACAAGAGGTTTGAACAACCTGGACTGGTAGAAGGGAGGAAGGAGGAGTCAGGTGGAGAGGATGACGAGAGTGGATGCCTCGGCTGTGTAGTGACATAAAAGGGGCTGAGAGAAGGCTTCAGGAGCATATTTCAAAGGAAAGCAATGAAGGAAGGTACAGAATTCAGTCTTTGGCACTCAGGTGTGTGGTGATGGACTGAACTTGAAGGTTGGGATATCAGTCTCTGTTCTTGGAATGACTTCCTGAGGGCTTCACATCTAACCAAATATTAGCACTCATTGACTAAACAAATACTCCTTTGTCCCTGGACAAGCAGGGACTGGAGTGTCATGTCCCCCATCCTCATCAAAGACAGCTCAGTCCCTGCCCCCAAGACTATCACCACCCAGACCAAGAAATGCTCTGAGAGCTTGTTAGGATCACCCTAGTGCACAGACTCAGTGTCCAGGGGTCCTGGGTAGCCACTGAACAGCCAGGGCTCCTGCTTCCCATAAATCTGAGGCCAAACATAGTAAAGCAGGGAGAAGGGAGGGATTTTTTAATATTGAGGTAAGTAGGATCAAGGAGAAGAATAGTCCCCAAAATAAAGATTAGATCACAAACAATAATAAGAAAGCAATAACCTGGCAAAATCACGTTCAGTTCAGTTCAATTCATCAAGTACATATTGAATGCCCCTGTGTGCCTGTCCTGAAATAGTCTGCTTGAGAGAAAAACCATCTGGAGACATGAGCAGAGTTTAGGTGAATGGCAGACAGGCTAAAGAGAAGGTATCTCTTCAAGCACTAAGCTCTGTCCTACAGATAGCTGCCCTTGCACTGGGGGCTCCCTGATAATTCACAGTGGGGAGACGCAGAAGGCAAGGGGGCGTGGCTATAAAAGGACAAAAGGAAGAGATATGTGTGGTGATGGAAACGCTCTGTATCTTGACTATCTCAATGCTAATATCTTAGTTGTGATCTTGTAGTATAGTTTGTTAAGACGTTACCTTTGAGGGAGATGCGGTAAAGGGTTCACAGGGCCTCTCTGTATTGTTTCTTACAATTACATGTGTATCTACAGTTATCTGAAAATAAAAAGTTTAATCAAAAAAAAAATAAAGCAAAAGCTACATCTCTTATTGTCTCACAGTTCTGAAGGTCAGAAGTCCAGGCACAGCACAACTGGATCTTCTGCTTAGGGCTGACCAGGCTGAAACTAACATGCCAGCCAGAGCTGTGGTCTCATATGAAGCTTGGGGTCTTCCTTCTAGTTCAATTAGGTGTTGGCAGAATTCAGTTCCTTTTGGCCAAAGGACTAAGCTCCCATTTCCTGGCTGGGTGTCCACCAGGGACCATGCTCAGCTTTCTAGAGACTGACTGCTGCTTCCTGCCATGTGGTCCTTGCCATATTCCCTCTCATGCTTTGAATCTCACTTTCTGGAAGAGCACAAGCTCTTTTAGGGGCTCATCTGATTAGGTCAGGCCCACCCAGATACTCTTCCTTTTGATGAACTCCAAGTCAACCTATTAGTAACCTAACTATGGGTGGGATATCCCATCATATCTACAGGTTCTGCCTGCACTGAATGTAAGAGGAATTATACAGGGCGTGTATACCAGAGGGCAGGAATCTTGTGGCTATCATAGAATTCTGCCTGCCACAGTCTGTCAGCCTCAGCATTCCTTATGGGATAGACTGAGTTTTGTTTTTGTTTTATTGTATGTTTATTTATTTTTGAGAGACAGCATGCAAGTGGGAGAAGGGCAGAGACAGAGGGAGACACAGAATCTGAAGTAGGCTCCAGGCTCTGAGCTATCAGCACAGAGCCGAATTGCGGGGCTTGAACCCACAAACTGAGATCATGGCCTGAGCAGAAGTGGGACGCTCAACCTACTGAGCCACCCAGGCACCTCTAGACTGAGGGTTTTGTTGGAACTGCATAGCATTGCAATTCTTCCCTCCACCACTCCTACTTCCTTTATTCCCCAGAGATGGTAATCTCTAGATTACCAATAAATTTTCTGTACAAGGATCTCCATCTGTGAGCCTGTTTTGCAAGCAACCTGACCTAAAGCATGAGTGGGCTAGAGTGTGCAGAGAATGGACTGGTAACATTTAGAAAATCTCTGAGCCAGTTATTCTTGAGACTCTGCTTAAAAGGATGTTGACAGAGCTTGTGGGGCTTCTCCCTGGGGTCCCAAGTCAGGAGCACAATATGAGTCAGGAGCACAATATCACCGACAACCACATCACTCAATGATCTTCCTCCAGTTTCTACCTGTTTTAAAGTTTGGTCCTCCTTTATCATTGTCATCACTTTAACATCATAGTTACATACACTGAGAACTCCCTCTGTTTCAGAAACCATGCAGACATTTCGCTGACCCATCTACTGAGCCATCATAGCAGAGGAGGTAAGAGTACCAGGGGTTAGACTGTTTCGTGTTGAATGCCAGCTTCTCCGTTTGATTGCAACATGGCTCCAGTGACTTAGCCTTCCAGAGCCTGTTTTCTCATAAAATAAGCCTTGGTTTCCTCTGTTTGATAGAATAACCCTTCATGTAGAACTCTTAGCATGTTCTTGGTACAGAGCAAGCATTCTGTAAGTTTCAGTGACTTCATAACCTCCTTTAATTCTTATGACAACCCTGCAAGAGGGTTTATAGCTGAATAAGCTGAGGTTCAGAGAGGTTAAGCAGCTTCCTAGTTTCCAACAAACAGCTAAAGAGTGCCAGAGGGAGGATGTTAACCAAGTTCCTTCTGACCACAGGTCTTAGCCCTTAACCATGTTTCTGTCTTATTTCGCCACGGTGGGTATCAACAGGAGCCATGAAGCCAACACTGCCTTAAGCACAAGGCAGAAAGAAAGAAGAAATGAAAACACACACACAGAGTCTTAAAATCTCTGGGAAGAAAACTGCAGGTGAGAGCAGGTTGCCACAGGTTCGCCTGAAGAGCATCAGGGTTTTGAGCCTGAATCTCTGTGCTGGTTTGTGGTTTCCTACGTGGGGGAGGGGAAATCAGAGTTTCTCTTCTCAAGATATGCACTAGCCCCTCAGGAAAATGTTACTGCAGGTCTGTGATCAGCTACTGGGTTCCCTTTCTAAAATCTGAAATATTCTCAATTTTGGATGAGGGCTTTGGGGCCTTTTAAGATTATCCCTGACCATTTTTGCTGCTCACCAGAGCAAAGAATTACAAACACACCAGATTTCATTCACAGAATGACCTTCACTGAAAGAGCCTTTATCCAAGAGCTCTTCCAAGAATCCTTGCCTCCCGCAATGTGGAGGCCGTACACACCTGTCCAGGCAGGCTCAGGGATTCTTAGCTGCTGCCCAGTCTTTTTCCTAGAACTATGGCTTTCAACTCTGCGTTGGAGAATTTTCCTGCATTGTTTTCCATGCCCAGAATGCTGATCCTGGCATGATTTTATGGTGTTGTGGTATTTTATGGGGCAAGGGGGTTGAGGGTAGGGGGGAATGTTGGGGCTGTGGACAAAGGTGCAGAAGAGACACAGGTGTTATGCCCCTCCTTGGCCTCCGTTCCTTTCCTGGAACCTCTGGGGACAGCAATCATTCGCTCACAGTATTTTCCACATAATCCGAGAGCGTAAACTTTACATATTTTGAATGCATAAATTCCATGTCATCCTCTCTCCTTCTTCAATATTTATTCAAATGGGACAAAATGCCCATCGAGCTATAGGCCTGGTCTTATTTAAAATTATAGATTCAGGGGCACCTGGGTGGCTCAGTTGGCTAAGCATCGACTCTTGGTTTTTGGCTCAGGTCATGATCTCCCAGTTCATGAGTTCGAGCCCCACACTGGGCTCTGTGCTGACAGTGTGGAGCCTCCTTAAGATTCTCTCTCCCCCCTCTCTCTTTCTGCCCCTCCTATACGTGCTCTCTCTCTCTCTCTCTCTCAAAATAAACTTTCATAAAATCTTTAGAAGAAAATTCAGCTTAAAAAAATGAAATAAAATTACAGATTCAGAGCTGCAAAAGGAAGAGTACCTCCAAATAAATGACCCATGTGTCGATATTTCTGCTGAGTCTATTTTCTAACATTAAAACCCTATTTAGCCACTTTGATGTGGGGTTGAATATGTGGAGCATCATTTGACCGCCATTAGTTTAGCTGTACTTTGGCAAATGTCAAGTCCAAGTCTGTGCATTTGGACTGTGGTGGACAAAAATGAGGTCAGCAGCCCCCTGATGTGCTGTCTGGCTGGCTGACAGCCCCTCACTGACCTTGACTCCATGAGGAATTGCACAACCCAAAGGGAAGCACTGAATGAATAAGGCCTCTGGTGGCTTTCTTCTCCTCAGGATAAATATCAATGAACAGCCAACACAGAAGATACTCATCACTACTCCAGCTCCAGAGCTCACCCTGAGAGCAAATCACTGAACACTTGGAGCATTTAAAGTGAAAACAAATTAAAAATGTTTCTGTGTTTGGTTGCTTCCAAATTATCCCCAGACTTATGAGCTATCTAGGGCAGTGTCCCCTTCAGCCTTTTCTTACTGGTTATCTACCATTGGTCAGCAAATAATCATCGATGATTCCTTTTCCAATACATGGATGGAAAGCAGGGAGGAAGGAAAGCAAAATTGGCCTCTCCTTTGAGTTAAACGCAATGCTATAAACAAACTGAGCATCTACTAATGGCCAGGTATTCTGCTGATACTACAGAGAAAGAGACTAGGAATTATAGTCAAGTGGAGGGGACAGACCGATTGACTTTCTTTCAATGACGACAAGTTAGCACAAGACGCTACAAAAATAAATAAGACATGGGATAGTCACTCAACTCAGCCTTGGTGAGGATGGTGGCGGATCAGGGAAGGCTTCCTGAAGGAAGTGACAGCTATTCCAAATCCTGAAGATTGCATAGGAGCTACTCAGGCAGATGGGTGAGAAAGAGATGAAGACAATGCATGCAGGAAACAGCTTATGCAAAGGTCCTGAGGCAAGTACATGCTATGAATTTTATATATATACATATACACACATATATATGTATATATGCATTTTACATGTAATTTATTTTTAAATACTTAAGCTTAGACTGACAGATGTATGTGTTAGTTTTAACCTACATCCTAGGAGCATTTTGTTATGTCTGAAGTACCCTAATCAGCAATACACATTCCAGAATGTTTTGTAAGCTTTGATAGATTCTAAGTAGAAATCTACACTCCAGGGTAGCTTCTATAAGAGCTTCAGCAATTTTCCCTCCACCCCCAGCTTTATTGAGATATTACTGACTTATATGTAAGTTTAAGATGTACAATATGATGATTTGATAGACACATATATTGCAAAATGATTACCACAATAAAGTTAGCTAACACCTCATCCCTCACATAATTACTATTTTTTGTGATGTTAAAATTTAAAATCTACTCTATCAAGAACTTTCAAGTATGTAATACAGTATTGTTAACTATAGTCACCATGCTGTAAATTAGATCCCCGGAATTTATTCATCTTATAGCTGGGAGTTTGTACCCTTTGACCAACATCTTCCATTCCACCCCCCCCACAGCCTCTGGCAACCACAATTCTACTCTATTGCTATGCATTCTATGAATGACTTATTTTACTTAGTATAATGCCTTCATGGTCTATCCATTTGTTGCAAAGGCAGGATTGCCTTCTTTTTTATGGCTGAACAATATTCCATTGTACATGTATGCCACATTTTCTTTGTCTATTCATAAATATTAATTTTCTTTATCTATTCAACTTAGGTTATTTCCACGTCTTGACTACTGTGAATAATGCTGCAGTGAACATGGGTATACAAATATCTCTTCCAGATAGTGATTTCATTTCCTTCAGATATGTACCCAGAAGGGAGATTGCTGGATCATATCATAATTCTATTTTTATATTTTTGAGGAACCTCTATACTGTTTTCCATAGTGGCTGTACAAATTTGCATTCCCACCAAGAGCATATATGGATTTCATTTCTTCTACTTCCTCACCAACCCTTGTTACCTTTTGTGTTTTTGATAAAAGCCATTCTAACAGGTGTGAGGTGGTATCTCAGTGTGATTTGATTTGCATCTCTCTCATGATTAGTGATGTTGAGCATCTTTTTGTGTGTCTGTTGGCCATTTGTGTGTCTTCTTTGGCAAAATGCTTATTTTAGTCCTTTGGCCATTTTTAATTAAATTGTTTGGATTTTCTTGCAACTGAATCGTATGAGTTCCTTATATATTTGGATACTAACACCTTATCAGATAGATGCTTTGCAAATATTTTCTCCCACTTGGTAGGTTGCCTTTCTATTTTGCTGACTGTTTCTTTTGCTGCACAAAAGCTTTCTATTTTTTTTTTTTAGTTTATTTATTTATTTTGAGAGAGAGAGAGCAAATGGGGGTGAGGGGTGGCAGAGAGAGAGAGAGAGAGGGGGAGAGAGAGACAGAATCCCAAGCAGGCTCCACACTGTCAGTGCCGAGCCTGACATAGGACCTGAACTCATGAACCATGAGATCATGACCTGAGCCAAAATCAAGGGTCGGACACCTAAGCAACCAAGCCACTCAGGCACCCCCAAAAGTTTTCTAGTTTGATATAGTCTCACATGTTTATGTTTGTTTTTGTTGCTTGTCCTTTTGGTGTCATATCAAAAAAAAAAAAAAAAATCTTTTCCAAGACCAATGTCAAGGAGCTTTCCCCTATGTTTTCCTCTAGTAGTTTTGCAATTTGGGGTCTTACATTTAAGTCTTTAATCCATTCTGAGTCCATTTTTGTGAGTGGTATATGATAGGGGGTCCAATTTTATTCTTCTGCATATAGTTATCCAGTTTTCCCAAAACCATTTATTGAAGAGACTATCCTTTCCCCGTTGAGTCTTCTAGGCCTTCTTGTCAAATATTAGCTGAGTGTATATGCATGGGTTTATTGCTGGGTAGAGCTTCAGCAATCTTTATCTTCCATCAGCACTAGAGGGTCTGCTCATTGTGAAATGGGTTTAGAAATTATTTTTCATTGGTAAAATAAACGGTGCAAAAGATATAGGGATAGCCAACAATACAATACATGTCCTCCATGCCTACCTGAGTAGAGTGCAAGAGTTTTTCCAGCTCAACAGCTTCCAGCTACATCATAATGTCCTGCCAGGCCCCAGACTCCACCTTATCTGTGCGCTACACCTAACAGATGAGGCTACTGCCTGATTTTGACTAGAATTATTCCACTAGAATATTGTCTCATCATGCAAAGTGTATGTCAGAGAGCAGAGATTTCATCAAACTCAGAAAAAAAGGTTGGCATTATTATAATGCCTGCTTATTAACAAACGTTTGTATGTATACCAGAATTTGGTCTGGGTCTTGATTTCAATGCAACCTACCCACACCCCCTGGTCGAGCAGTCATAGTAGAGGAGGTCTACAGTTCTCATCATCTTTTAACTATGGTAGGCTACAGATACCCAGCACAAAGGACGCTTATAATTATAAGCAGCCAAATTGGCTGGAGTCAGATTTCCACAGCATGATTCCTTTGTTTGTTTTTAACAGTGCTAGCCATCTATCCACACCACTCCAGGGTGGGAGTTATCCAAGGTGGCTCAATTCAGCTGAGCAGCAGGAAGGACAGAATTCCATGGAAAGGAGCCTAAGTTCTGCCAGGAAGACAATACCAGTTCTGACAAATCTGCAGGGTGATGCAAGGACAAAATAAGAAGGCCATTTGGCGACTGGGAGAGCTGAAAGCAGGATGGAAAGAAGTGTGAGGCACAGGTTAGGGTGAATGACTCAGGACCGAGGCTGTGGCCAGCAGGTGACTGCCAGAACACACCTTTGTCGTAGTGCCAAAACATATCGTGTCCGCTTAAAGGAGCCACACACAGCTAAACACCAGTCAGCCACCCATGGCCAAGCTTCTTACCTATTGCTTCTCCACTCACTTCCCCTGAGTCTGTTCTGCCTCCTTGTGTTTTCTGTTCAGCTAATGGCATCACCATCTACTTAAGAATCATCCTGGGCACCTCCAATATCATGTCCCAAATTTTAATCAATCACCAAATCAGAAAACTTCTCCCAACTTGACTCCATCCCCAACTGCCTTGGTTCTAGCCCTCATCATCTCTCTGTGGGACCACTGATGCAGCCCACACAGCAAGAGGCTCCTTGCTGGTCTTCCTGCTCACAGTATCCCCCTCTCCACTCCTGCCTCTCTCCAGTGCACATTAAAGCCCTTTAGAGGCTCTGCATTGACCTTACTAGACCAAATTCCAGTGCATAGTGTATTAGTGTGGTTTTGTCACAAGTGACAGGAACTTAAGTAGGACTATATTGGGTGAAAAGGGGAAATTTATTTGCTTACATTGCTGAATTATAGGAAATACAAGGGTTGTGCCCCAGAAATTCGAATCAAGGGCTCAAATGCCATTGGGATTTTTTCTCTTTTTCTGTGTATAGTCAAAAACTATCTTTTTGCCCTTCTCCACAAGTCTGGACCATGACCCATGGTCACTTGGAGCTGTTATCTACTTAGTTGCACCACTGGAGTAGGACAGGCTCTTTTTTTTTTTTTTTTTCAATTCCAGTTAAAATTCCTTGGGAAGACCTCCTATTGGCCTGGCTGGAATAATGAGCCCATCCCTGGTCTAATGAATATGGCTGGGATAGAGAAGGGAAAATATGATTACTGTATATGCCCCTGATCAGAGGCCAAGAGCATGATGCACCATCCATATGGACAAAAATGGCTGTCCTTTGGTAATCTAGCCAAGTTTTTTTTTTTTTTTTAATGCTTATTTATTTTTGAGAGTGTGTGTGTGCACACAAGCGGGGGAAGGGCAGAGAGAGAGGGGGATAGAAGATCTGAAGTGGGCTCTGTGCTGAAGGCAGAGAGCCCAAAGTGGAGCTCGAATTCATGAACCATGAGATCATGACCTGAGCTGAAGCTGGATGCTTAACTGACTGAACCATGCAGGTGCTCCAATCTAGCCAAGTTCTGGCCATGAGAACATGGCCCAGATAATTCCCTCTCTAGCCAGCTAACCCCTAGCAACATGACACAGGAGTTAAGCCCTTGGGCTTTGGAGCCAGAGAGATGTAGGTTCAAATCCTGGCTCTCCCGATTACATTAGCTATGTAGCCTTGGGCAATGGGCATAACACAGTGAGCCTCAGTTTCCACATCTGTAAAACAGGGAGGGAAGTTAAATAATACCGATGTGAAAATTTAAGGAGACAGGCTTCAAGAGTACTTAGAACCAAGCCTGGCCCATGGTGTGAGCTCAGTCAGCTCTTCCTGTTCCCAGTACCCCTGGCATAAGTGGACAGCCTTTGGAAGGCAGCAGGGCCTCAGGCCACACTGCCTGCTGCCAACAGAATGAGATCAGGGTTAATCAGAGGAACAGAATGACCTGATTCACAGCACTCCAGTGAAGTGACCCATCTGACACCCCAGAGAAGACCGTGCCAGGAAGATGAGTTGCTTGGCAAATGATATTCTCCAAAAGCAATGATGAGGGGTCCTTTCAAAGCACTTTGTCTCCCTGCTGGAGGAGGACAGCATCTGGGAGAAGGTGCTTCTCCAGCTCTAAGGTTATAATGCTGCCAGCCTTGTGGGTCACAACCTGGAATCATCTCTCTATTAAATAATAATTAAGAAGCCCCTGTAAAGGGAATCTGGGTATAATTACCTGACTCATGAAGCTGCCCAGGTAAAACTGGGAGGATGTTTTACTCCTGTGTCCACACTCTTAAGCAGTTTTCATGGTTCTGAAAGCAGCAAGTGGGGTCTCACTTTTGTGGGGAGCTCAGACTCAAAGTCGTGTGTTTAAGTATACACACTCCTCAGGAAGCCTCTAGCCAAGACTCTGATTCAAATGGTGAGTCCTCCCCTTTCCTGCCCAGCAAGATTGGGCTTGGACTGTTCCAAGGAAGGGCTGAGGGACCAGCTGGGCAAGGAGTCAGCTCGTTAGTAGCCTCCACGGAGGTATTGAAATGAAGCAAGTTAAAAGCATATTAGTTTAAATGAGATTTTTCATCAGTGAGGGGTGGTGTTTAGATAGGAAGCAAATGCAATCATTTTTTGATGGTACATAATTTAATAATTAATGGGGAAGTTGTCGGCATAATCCTGACGGGAGTCCCAGGAAATGAAGAAATCTGTCTTTATTAAGGAGAACTCAGGAGAATGTTATTGGAATGCAGATGACTAACGAGCAAGGTCCTAGTAGCAAGTCCTTGTTAGATGCATGAATTGAGACAGTCTTTCTGTCCTGTCTGTGTTTCATCTTGATTTGCCCAGACCCACTACCTCTTTGAATGGAAATACAGAGAACAGAGGACATTGCAGGGGGTTGTGAATCGAGCAGGGGTTTTCTTTCTGCTTCTCAGAAGGGCTGGCCAGTGCCTCTGCCAGGCTCCTCAGGAACAGCAGGGAAAGACAAGCCTAACTGGCTCCCTGATGGCTCACTCATGTCTCTGCTGCCCTAAGACCCGCCAGGGCTGTGCAGACTCCCAGTGGGCCAGAAAAGGAATCCTTGGGAAAAATCCTACAAAGGCACCCATAGCACAGTGGTTAAGGCAGGGCTCTGGAGCCAGAACACCCGGGTTCAGCTTTCCACTTGGAGACCCACTGGTGTGTGACCTCAGGCAAGCTACTCAAGCTTTCTGAGCTTCAGTTGTCTCCTGTGTAACAGGGACAACAGTTGTGCCAATCTCACTGGGCCATTAGGAGGATTAAATGAGTCATTCTATGTGAAGGATTCACAGTAGTGATAGGCACTTAAAGTCAGCTCAACCAGTATTCCATTATTATTATTCTATTATCTAGAACTTGGCTGTCCAGTACAGTAACCACCAAGCACATGTGGCTATGGAGAACTAGAAATGTGTCCAGTCTGGGTTGATAGGTGCTATAGGTATTAAATACATAGATTTCAAGGACTTTGTGCAAGAAAAAGAATATACAATATCTCATTGATAGTTGTTACGTTGATTATATGTTGCAGTGATAGCATTTTAGATATGTTAGGTTAAATAAATATGTAGTATTAAAACTCATTTCACCTGTCCCTTTTTTTTTTTAATTTCTAAAAAACACATAACACAAATTTCTCACTTTAACCATGTTTAAGTGTATGGTTCAGTACTGTTAAGTATATTCAATTTGTGTGATACAGATCTCAAGAACTTTCCATCTTACAAATCTGCAACTTTAGACCCATTAAATAACAACTCCCATTCTCCTCCTCCCCCCAAATGCTGGGCAATGACCATTCTATTTTCTGTTTTTAAGAATTTGACTACTTTAGCTATTTCATATAATTGGAATCATGCAGTATTAGTCTTTTTGTGTCTGGCTTATTTTACTTAGCATAATGTCCTCAAGGTTCATCCATGCTGAAGCATGTGACAGGATTCTTTTCCTTTTTAAGACTGCATGATAATACTCTATCCTTTTAATTTTTCTAAGGTGGCTATTAGAAGCCTGGAAGTTTTATTTGTAGCTTGCATTATATTTCGATAGGATGGTGCTAGTCTAGAATCAGTGGTTCTCAACTCCATTAGTCTCAACCCTCCCTTATAACAATCAACTTGTAACACCTCCTTCACTCTCCTGAAATGAAAGTTACATATAATTCACCTGCATGCATAATTAAAAAAATCGATATAATGGCCTAACTATAATATGAAGGATAAATGAAAGAAAAGGAATCCATAGGAGAAAATGTATTTCAGCTGATGGTTAGGCATGAGTACTTGAAGACAAAATAATCACAGTTGCGCACATACGCAGAATCATCATTAGTGGGAGAGCTATTTATGAAGAGTAATAATTCAAATTCTAGGAATGACATTGCCATCAGAGACATGATTTTCTGAAATGTAACAGCTCAGTCAAATTCCAACAAATCGAAGTACAATTTTTTATTTTTATGATTACATCCTTACAAAACAGAGTATAAATTTAAGTGGAGCAAGATATATATGTATATATGGAAATTTCGATTTTAGGCCCAGAGACTATAAGTAGAGCTTTCACCTAAGTGAATGTCCAATGGGATATTTAGAAATCAAGAGGATCCCAGAGTGATTCTGCGTTGGGCAGAGCTGTCCCGTGCATCATGGGACATCTTGTATCCCTGTATACCCTGTAGGTCTGTTGAAGACCAAGGGCATCCAATCACTGGGACAACCAAAAGCAAGCCCTCCATTTCCCAGGGTTCCACACCAGAGGCAGCAGAGTCTCCTCTGAGAAACAGAGATACTGTATCATGAGAATCACAGTATGGTGGTCCCAAAGGTTCAGTGTTCAGTGAGCTGCTCTGTTTCCTTGTCTGGTGTCCCATTAGTGTCCTCTGGTCCAGCACTGACCGCTCTCCAGCACAGACCAGAAACCTACACTGAAGTTCTTCCAGAACCTCAAATACAACAGATTCAGCATCTTTCTCTTCAAACCCATGCCCTCCCTTGACACCCAGGTTCCAATGTTTTCTCAGTCACCAATGTTACCAATGTTTTCTCATGACCAGAAACTTCTTTTCCTCTCCCTCCAAACCCACTCCCGACCCTCAAATGTGGCAGTCACTAATATGCCCTGTTTCTAGCTCACTGCTACTTCCTTTTATCCCTGGGTTTCTCAATGGCTCCTCATTGCGCTTCCTGACTTTGATCTTCACCCAACCACCCCCCTCCCCTGCCATGAATCTATCCTAACCCTATATTGGGTTTGTATCCAAGCTTCACCAGTAGCTGCCCAGGGGCAAGTGTGTTAACCTCTACGTGTCTCCTTCTTCATCTGTCAAATGGGATCACAACGCCTGCCTTGTAGTGCTGTTATAGAGAACTAATATCAAGCATACATGCTTGTATGACATCAAGCACTAGGCTGGAACATAGGAGAAAATAAACAATGCTGGTTCCTTAGACCTTATTTTCTCTTATTCATTTTTACTCCTTGTCTCTATGCACTGAGCCAAATATGTGCCCATTTTTCACGTCATCCCAAGTAGGCAGTTGTCCAAGAATAGTCCATAAGGGTTTAGACCATAAGGGTGCTAAAGCATCATTAGAAATGGTACAAGGTAAAGAAATCTGTATTTACTAGAACAAAGGGAGAGCACTTTCAATGGGCTCTAAGATTCCTTACGGGCATGAAAAGTCACAACTGATGGTCACCGAATAGGCCAGTTGCTGACTGCCTGGCTTGGGTTTGCTGGGTGGGGTGGACGGGTTTGGGTAGAGTGGAACTGTAGAGGTGATAGAGACCGTGAGTCCTGCCACCTTCAGTCCTGCATGCCTTACACATTCAGTCCTCAGTTTCTCTTCTGGCAAATATCAAGCAAATATTTTTAGCACATCAATTTGAAGGAGTGTCCAAATGATGCCAGCCCAGGGTGCTTTCCTCTTCATCTGGATACAGTCAGATCAATGCTCAGGCTGTTATTCCCAGACCCCAGGGTCCATGTGCCCTGGGAAGCTTTTTATGTTCTGTCTGTCCTTGACCGTCCTTCCCTTCTTGGAAGTCCTGGAATATCCACCAAGCACACGCCTGATAAACTCACTTGGATTACTTTGTGTCCTAGTGAAATGATGAGCCTCTCAGGGGTAGGGATAGTGCCTTCTACTTCTTTCCTTCCCTCACAGCCCCAGGACAGCTATGCTAAGACATGCACAATAAAATTTGACATGAATGAAGCATAAAGGTAAGTGTTAGCAAAGTAAGAAAAAATGTCAGAGTGGGAGAAGAGAGAGGTTATGAGTTCATACTCTCTGAGATGGCTTGGGCATGATCCTGATCGAAGGGGAAGGGAGGTGGTCCTGCCCTATGGTTTCATGGCACCTCTTTTATCCCAGAGCTTTGTTCTTTCTAACACACATCTTGGGAATCTCGAAGGATGCATCTTGCATTGGGCAGATTTTGCCACAAATTATCAGACAGAGATCAAAATTAGGTGTGGTTTCTTCTAACTAAAAAGTTGAAGACCACCTAGGATTGCCTTAATGAGATGGACTTTATCTATCTAATGGTGCCTACCAACAACAGCTGAAGAGCAAATTGTTTTGGCATGAAAATCCAAGCACCCATCTGGAGGCCCCTCCTAAAAAGAATTTAAAAGGAAAAGAGCTCATTCCTAAAGTGGTTTCTTCTGAATATAGAACCTCCTTGAAACAAAGTTTAACCTTTCTGGGGTTCAAGTTCATTTACTCTTTCCATATAACAATTTCAGCAGCTTCTTTATTTCCAAGAACAAAGACTTGTTAAAAAGAAAAAAAAAAAGTCTCTAAAGTCTCCTTGGACATCAAATAGCTCTTCAGAGGAAGTGCTTTGATGAGTTAAGTGTAAATGAGTAAGAAACATATGGATTAGATTTCTCATATAATACACATGGATTTAAGAATTAACAGGGAAAATCTTTTTGGAAAATATGGTTTGGATTTGGGTTCTGCCTACTCCACAAACACTGATTAAGTTAAAGAATATGGATTTTCCTCGTGGCTCGCTCTGCACCTTCAGCCTCGGGCATTTGCCATCATTCTTTCCAAAGAGCAATGTCAGATCAGGAAGGCCAGGAAGGATTTTTAAACAGAGAATTTACAGATTGCTAATGTTCAAGATCCAAATAGTTTTTGTAACAGATTTCTCTCCCCATCAGACTGGTTTTAAAGCATTTTTTAGAAACATCTCTCTGTTGGCCAATGCGACTAACCAGAAGGAACGCTGAGCCCTGTGTTTTGGTGAACTGAAAACACTATTCTCTGGAAAGCACACTCTGTGGCTGGTAATCCCATTTCAAGGAGGCCTCCTCCTACCCTGGGGTAGAAGAGTTTACCAGTTGTGGCCTTGACGTGACATTATGCATACACCACAAGTTGAACCCAACTGAGACAGTTTCTTTGAGTCAGCACATGCTTTCATACAGTGTCGATAAAGGATTATACGGGATTAGGGATGTGAGAGCAGTTGACACTGTATGTGGCACATGAAAGGTGCTCATTATATGTTGGTTCTGTTAGAAAACTCTGAAAATAGACTGCTATTACTTCTGAGGATGGGGACTGCTCATCCCACACAGCCCTACTAAGGGGCGGCCTGGTTAGGCAAACATGTCTCCATCCAGGGGGCTTGAAACCGGTCTACAGAGATTTCTTTTCTTTTCTTCTCTTTTTTTTTTTAAGTTTATTTATTTTAAGAGAGAGAAAGCACATGTGAGATTGTAAGTGGGGAGGGGGGTTGAGAAAAAGAGGGAGAGAGAATCCTCAGCAGGCTCTGTGCTGTCAGCGCAGAGCCCAATGTGGGGCTTGAACTCATGAACAGTGAGATCGTGATCTGAGCTGAAATCAAGAGTCAGATGCTTAACAGACTGAGCCACCCAGGTACCGCTACAGAGATTTCTATCGTACGAGCAGGAGCACGGGGGCTGGATGCAGTGTAGAGTAGATCCTAGGACAGCCTCTTTTCTCCTGTGCACAGAGAAAGCCCAGCCACAGAGCGGAGGGGAATGAAATGGAAGCACAGAGATGGAAGAGAGACGGGCTACACACTCCTCCTCCAAACCAACAGCTTGTCCTGTCAGTCCTGCTCCAGGTGTGGTCTCTCTTTTTTTCAACAGTGTTACTGAGAAATAATTCACATACCATACAATTCACCCATTTGAAGTATACCATCCAATGGTTTCAGTATATTCACCAGTATGGGCAACCATCATCCCAGCCAATTTTGATTTTCATCACCTCAAAAATAAATCCCCCTACCCCTTTAGCTGTCATCTTCCCTCCCACCAGTCCCACCCCTTTGTCCTAGGCAACCACTAATCTACCTTCTGTCTCTTACAATTTCTCTCTTCTGGACTTCCAGAAGAATAGATTAAAAAAAAAAATATGAGGCTTGAGTGACTGGCTTGTTTCGATTAGCACAATTTTTAAAGGCTTATCCACAATGGACCATGTATCAGTCCTTCATTCCCTTTTATGGGTGAATACTATTCTACTGTATGGATATACCACAATTTGTTTATCCACTCATCTGTTGATAAGCATGTGCGGTTTTCACTTTTTGCCTATCATGAATAAAGCTGCTAGGAACACTGAGGTACCCCCAAGTATGTTCTGACTATTCCCCCTTCTCTCCACCTCCCTGGTGGAGGCCTAAGCCACTGTCTATGACATTCCCACTCCTGCTCCCTCTCTCGCCCTTTCCCCCTCTCAATCCACTCTCCACCTGACTTCCAAAAGGATCTTCTAGAGACAGAAATCAGATATTGTTACTCCTCAGGTTATAACTTGTCAATGGATTTCCATTGCACTAGAAAAGAAATTCATTCCATAGTCAACAAGGCTCTGAATGATCTGGTGTCTGCCATTACACTCCTTTCCTTTCCATCTGCTATACTACCCCTCGCCCACCTTGCTCCAGGCTCATGGCTTTCTCTCACTTCCTTAATGTAACATCTCCTCTGCCTGGCATATGGCTTTCACCTCCTCATCCTTGCGCTTGAAGCCTCAGTGTATCTCCTCAGAGCAGCAATCAATGATCCGCTAGGTCCCTCTGCCACCTTCACCTCCCTGATATTCTTTCTCACAGAATTTGCTTTTCTCTTCATTCAATTTACAGAATTTGGAATTTCTTGTTTATTTAGTTGCTTATTACTCACCTTCCCCAGGGTAAAGTCGGTTTTATTTACAGTTGCATCCTCAAAGCCTAGAACAGCAATGTCTGCAATTGAAAGAACAAATGTAGGTTCTATAAGATGAAGAGAGGAACTTGGTTTTAAACTCAAGTTTCTGGATCCAGTCCTTCCCTCGCCCCACTTTGGGTGCCGTGAGACACCCCTGTGTTCTGATAAGCACTTCTCTTGAGCTAGTATGAGCGGGTTCTGTTCCTTACAACTCAATAATCCATGACTAATGACTTTTTTTGGCCAACTGTTCACTGGTATTCTTTCAAAATTGCCATTTTGGGCATGGATTGCTTTTCTGAGTTTTTTCTTTGTCTCTACAAATTTGTTTCCCTAAATCTCCCCTCCCACTTTTCCAAAATCGTAACTTCTCTATATCTTTAAAAGCATTTCTAGGGACACCTGGAGGGCTCAGTCGGTTGGGCATCTGACTTTAGCTCAGGTCATGATCTCACAGTTTGTGACTTCAAGCCCTGCATCGGGTTTGCTGCTGCTTTCAGTGCAGAGCCCACTTCAGATCCTCTGTCCAGCTCTCTCTCTGCCCCTCCTCACTTGTGCTCTCTCTCTCTCAAAAATAAATAAACATTTTTTAAAAAGCATTTCTTTTTTTAGTGTATATTTTTTTTAATGTTTGTTTATTTTCGGGAGAGAGACACACACACACAAAAAGCAAGCAGGGGAGGGGCAGAGGGAGGGAGATACAGAATTAGAAGAAGGCTCCAGGCTCTGAGCTGTCAGCACAGAGCCCAGTGCAGGGCTCAAACTCAGGAGCTACAAGATCATGACCTGAACCTAAGTCGGATGCTTAACCGAATGAGCCACCTATGTGCCCCCCACCAAAAGCACTTCTGTATTTGCACAGCTATGCTCACGGCATTATTCACAATAGCCAAGAGGTGGAAGCCACCCAAGTGATCAATGGATGAATGGATAGATGAAATGTGATCTATCTATCTATCATCTATCTATCTCTATATCTTCAATGGAGTATTATTCACCCTTAAAAAGGAAGGAAGTCCTGTCACATGGACTTCCATGGATGAACTTTGAGGACATTATGCTAATTGAAACAAGCCAGTCACAAAAAGACAAATAATAGGTACATTTACACAAGGTATCTAAAGTAGTTAAATTAACAGAAACAGAAAATAGAGTGGTGGTTGCCAGGAGGTGGAGGGAGGGGTAAATGGAGAATTGTTTAATGAACGTTTTAGTTTTACAAGATGAAAAAGTTTTAGAAACCTGTTGCACAGCAATGTGAATATACTTAACATTACAAAATTATACATTTAAAAATGGTCAGGATGGTAAATTTTATATGTTTTTTTAATTGCAATCCTTTTTTAAAAAGGATCTCTCCTTCATTCTCCTTCCCTTCCTTCCTCCTTCCTCCCTGTCTCCCTTCCTGGTCAAATATCTCTAGGTCTAGGCCATGGCCCACGCTGGACTAGGCACTAACCAAGGTACAGACTCTGTCAGCAGATGCTCACAGGCCCCCCCAGCACATGCCCACAAACACTCCCCCTTCTGCAGAGGACAACAACAAAAGGCAGGGCCACAGCTAAGGCTAGCTTAGTCTCCAGCATGGACTGACTGCATGCCGGGCGTTCCCCCAAGACGATGTTTCAGACCAGCTCTGGCCTTGTCATCGATTTTCTGGCCAAGGCTACATTGCCCCCACTTCAGTGTTTCCACTTTTGCTTTTTGTCCAGTTGATACGTCTTTGTCCCCATCGTTAATGCTATGGGAACCAGGGTAATAGACTTAAGTAGGCTTTGGGGCATGATAACTGAGAATACTCTTTAGGACAAAATATTAGGTACTGGGGAGATGGTACAGGAAGAACCAATTCATCCCTAAGACTCTTACTGTGCAGTCAGAAAACTTATACGTAAGTAGTAAACAGATTTAAGTTCACTGACAACAACTACAAAGATAATATTATCTAACATTGATTGTAAACTTACTATTTTTCTAAGGACTTAAAATATTCTATTCATTTTATCTCATAAAGCTGTTATTGCTATCTCTATCTTACAGATGGGGAAATGGAAGCCCAGAGAGCAATTTGCCAAAGGTCACATGGCCAAGATGTAGAGTCAAGATTTGAACACATGAACATTTATTAAGTGCCCACTGAGAACAAATCCCTGAACTAGGCTGTAACGGAGCACCGAAATAGGAGAGAAAGCCTCCATTTACATAGGAAATGGCCCAAGAACAATTTGAAGTATGCCTAAGTATCTCTTCAATATATATGAATGTGGAGGTTGAATATATATGAGTTGACCACACATGGAAGAGAACAATACAGTCTAGCTGTATCTATGAATCATGGAATCTCAGAATTGGAAGAGATCTGGGAGTCATCTAATCGCACCTCTTACCAAAGCAGAGATCTCTTCTAACAATCTGCGGAAGTTCCACCGTCAACTTAAAGGCAACTAAGTCAGTTCCTTTGTTTTCCAGGTTTTAGTTACTACAAAGTTCCTATTTTTCATCAGCCAAATGTACCTCCCTTAGAGGAATTCTCCTACTGGTCCCAGTTTCCCCCTGGATCTACATCAAATGAATCACCTTTCTGATTGCTATGACTGCCCTTTGTATGGAGAAAGGAAAGAGAAGCTCATTTTGACCACCTATTCTGCTCCAGGACATCGCAATAACCCCACTCAATAGGGATGATGACTTCTTATCTAAGGGCTTAGAAGATAAGAGATGTTAAGAAACCTGTCCAAGAACACACAGCCTAGAAGTACTAGAGCAGAGATTGGAGCACAAACTCACTTCATTTCTACTCGACTACACTGCCCCCCAAAGTCAGTTATCAACATGTTCCTTAATCTCTCTTCTACAGACCACCTAAATGTCCCTGGTTTCTTCACTTTCCTCCTTACAGCACATGTTCTCCAGAACTTTCCTGATGGTGGCCATTCTTTAGACATGCTCCAATTTGTCAATGTCACTCTCAAAATGCAACATAAGACTGGAATACCATTCCTAGAGTGGCCAGACCATCTTGCCTCCCGTGCTTGCCTTGCAAGCCATTTTACCTGCCAGGATGGCTTCACTGACGTCAGAAGCATGGTAGCCCTATCACACATTGGCCTGATACAGCTACAACCCCATGTCTTTTTCATATGAGCTAGTTCAAAGTCAGAGGTAATCTATCCTTTACTTTCACTATTGATTCGAACAAATTTTTAATGGAACTCTGTTGGATTCCTCTCTTGGTTTGAGACAGTATTTCAATGTGTTATATAGCATATTAGCTTCTCACACTTTAGGACACCTGAAAATTTTTAAATTAGGTTTGGTTTTCAATGCTGTGAGACAAGTCACTGTAAGAACGCTGAACATGCCAGGACCAAGGGCAAAGCCTCAAGACATACTATTAAAGACCTCCCACAGAGTGGCTACTAATGATTAATCAATGTTTTTAGTACAGTTGTCTATCCAGTTGTGATTCCAATGGGCTATTTTAAGCCCATATTTTTTCATTTCCTTCACAGTTTATACAATAAAAGACTGAAAAACTCCTCGCTGAAATTTTCCCAATCCATCCTTTCTCCAAGGGTGTTCTGTGGAACATTTGCTCAGCTGAATAATATTAAACAGGTTTCTTTGATGCTGGACTTCTCAGAACCTTTAATGTGCTATATGCACTGTGACTCTCTAGGAGGAGGTATAATAGCATACTGGATTTCTCAAAGTTGAGATGGGGTTTTTTTTTAATATTTTAAAATTATTTTTTAGCTTAGATGGGATTTGTACTCTGAGATTTGAGATTTGATCTCCCAGTCTGGTAATCCTGTGAAAAAAGGACACATTAGCTTTGCATGGTTTGTTTTTAGTGAACCTCTGCTAATGCTCAGTGATTAATGCTTTCTTCTGTAAGGATGGTCACAGACCACTTTTTGTAACTGGTTCTAGAATTTTATTGTGAATTAATATCAAGCTTGTTGATCTGTAGTTTTCAAAATCTACCTCTTTCCTCCTCTGTTCTAATGACACTTTCTTGTGTCCCAGGGTTTAACCAACAACAGCTCTAAAATTCAGCACTATGTTTATGTAATATTTACCTGGAACTGACATTTTTAACACAGGTACTATCTTGGATTCCAATTCTCTTCTACGAAATGCATGTTCTGCCTTTTTCTGGGTTGTATCATACTGTTACATCATACTTTAATCATACTGTTGATGGGGAACACATAAAGGAAATCAAAATAACTCACTCATGGTCAAGGCAGAGTCCATGAGGACTGGACTCTGCCTCAGACTTCCTTGCTTCTCCCACTGCTCCCCATGGACTTCCTGCCTCCTCTTTGCTAATTCATATTCATCTCCTTCTAGAACCAGCTGGATGATCTCTCACTTCATTTAAGTCTTTCCTGACTAATCACATCTCTCCCTCCCTATATTCCTTTCTCATGCATGTATTGTTTCCTTTGCTCTATCAACTATTCATTCAAGAATTCATTCACCCAACAAATGTTTACTAAGTACTTACTGTGTTGGGTGTTGGGTATCTGAGAGCCCACAAGCCAAAAACAGTCTTAGAGTTAATAATCTGGCAGGAAAGACAGGTGTTGTACAGGAACTAAGAGTTACAAGAGGAGAAGGATGGTACTCTGGGGGTGGTAAGCTAGTATGGGCCTCAAGGAGGGTCTTCCTACAAAAGCAATGTTCTGACTGAGAATGAAAGGATATGGATGAGTTAACTAGGGAGATGGTGGGTGGGGGGCAGGATGTGATGGGAAAGACGCTAGTCAGTATTCAATAAAAACAGGCCAGAATGGCTGGAGCACAGAGAAGAGTGGGAGATGGAACACAGAGGGGCCAGAACTTGACTTAACAAGCCATAGTAAGGAGCAAAGAGAAATCACAGATCTGCAGCATGGAAATAACAAATAATAAAACATAATAAGATTGAACTGTTTCTTGTTTTTTTCAAATAGGGGGCACCAATCTTTTGTTTTGCTTTCTTGTCCTATAGGTGACTTTCAAAATCTCTCCCTACCTCCTTTTAAAAAATTATCCTTAGCACTTTCCAAATAGCTCAGATCAACCCAGGCTTTGGCCACTTATGTTACTCTTTTACACAGGTTTGTCCTTTTATAAGCAAGTTGGGCTATGAGCACTCTGGTTTTATATATGCCTTTTAAAATTCTGAACTTGTTAGTGATAGAAGGCTTCTGAGGCTGGAGCAGGCTCTGGATATGACAAATAACGGTTATAGGAAAGGAAAAAAGAAATTTGGTTGAAAGGACAAATACCTTAAACACATGCACCCTCCGTGGCTGCTTAACCAACACACAGCTCATTGGCGTCCGTAACTTGCAGGAGGTTGCGGCAGGCGTGCGCGGGAGGTCGTGGTGGGCGAGGGCGGGGCGACGTGGCGGACGTGGGCGGGAGGACGTGGTGGGTGTGGGTGGGAGGTCCTGGCGGGCGGGCGTGCGCGGGAGGACGTGGCGGGCGTGGGCGGGAGGACGTGGCGGGCATGGGCGGGAGGACGTGGCGGGCGAGGGCGGGAACGCTGGTGCATAGATCCGGGGGCAACCAAAAGCCTAGCCCTGGGGTAGCCAGCTGTGTGACTCTGGGCCAAGTTACTTGACTACTCTGGGCCTTTGTGTCTTTTTTTTCTTCCAATTTTTTTGTAATTGTAAAATACACAGAAAAACTTGACATTTTAGCCATTTTAAGTGTACCATTAAGTGGTTTTAAATATACTCATAATATTGTGCTACCATCATCACCATCCATTTCCAGGACTCTTTTCACCTTATAAAACCGAAACTCTGTACCCATTAAATGACAACTGTCCATTTCTACCCTCCCCTCAGCCTCTGGCCACCACCATTACACTCTCCGTCTTTGTGATTCTGACCACTCAGAGCCTCATATCCGTGGAATCTCACAGAATTCGTCCTTCCTTGACTGGCATATTTCACTCAGCATAATGTCCTCAAGGTTCTTCCATATTGCAGCATACTGCAGAATTTCCTTCCTGCTCCATTCGTCTATCAATAGACACTTGGGTAGTTTCCACATTTCAGCTATTGGGAATAAGGCTGCCGTGAACATGGGTGTGCAAATCTCTCTTCAAGACTCTGCTTTTAATTCTTTTGGACATATACTCAGAAGTAGAATTGCTGGATCATATGGTAGCTCTATTTTTAACTTTTTGAAGAACCACCATACTTGTTCTCCATATACGTTACACCATTTTACATTCCCACCAGCGTGGCACAAAGGTTCCAATTTCTCCACATCCTCACCAACACTTGCTCTTTTGTTCGTTGTTTCGGAAAGCAGCCATCCCAGTGGGTGTGAGGGGCATCTTGATGTTTTGACCTGTGAACTGTAGGGGTTTAGCCACAGGCTGAGCCTGAGCCCCTTCCTCCCAATGTCTCCTGGTTTCCACCATCTGCATGTGTGCGTGTTACAACATGAAGGTTAGGTCACGCGGGCTCTTTGCCATCCACAGCCTCCTTCTTGAACGGTTTGCGAGTCAGAAGTTGGACTGCAGAAACAGCATCTGGGAGCAACTCTCTGTGCTCTGGAAAAGAGGTGAAAATGTGCTATTCTGTGTCATTTCCTCAGCTATCTTTTAATACAGCCCAGTCTTCTGGCTTCAATCAGCAGAAGGGATCGGTAGGCTGATTACGGATTGTAATCTTGCAGAATGGCAGGTCAGCCTCTCCTTGCAGCCAAGGGAGTGATTTATTTTTGGCTCAGTTAACCCCAGAGAGAAGTCAGATTCACACAGACACTTGCTCGGAAGGGGGGGATGTTGCACATGGCTTTCTTGAGGAAACACATAAGTGCTTTATCCAGGGGATATAACATTTTACTCGATGGTCTGTCATTGCCTGTCTGGAAAGCTGGTGGTGAGCAGATGCGAGAGGAAAGAACATTTGCCTTCAAAAGCAAAAATAATTCCCCGAACCAAACCGGTCACAGCAGGATAAAGTTAGCAGGATGAAAGATAATTATTTCAGTTCGGGGAGAACCACCAATAAGAAGTGCCTTTTCTTTGGGACCCTTTTCTCACTGAAGCAGTAATCAGGCCTTACAAGGTATGGAACAAACATCTTCCCTAGACGCCCAGCAGACACAGCCCCTGGCAGCCCAGCCCCTGTGGCTCCGTAAAGAACCCTCAAGAACACTGCTGTCACCACCTGAAAAACGGAAGGGCTGTGGGTCTCGTCAGGAAGGAAACAGCTTACATAGGAGCAGGAGCTCCTCGGTCAGGTCGGATGAAACAGACCCAGCCAGCTCCTCACAGGGGAACAACCATAACACTGCGAAACAGAACTTTTTAGTTTGTAACCTGGCACCCACTTGCTGTATGCACCACAAGCAAGCTGTTCCAGGCTTGCGGAGAGAACAGAGCTGCCAAGAGGCCAAAGGGCACGAGAGGAGCTGAGAACTTAACTCTCCCCTTTTGGGGTGGTGCTTATGGGAATCTCCTGGATGGATTAGCTGGTCCCAGGCAGCGATGGATACTGAGGCCCCAAAGGAAGACTGACCCTGAAGGAAGGCGGCACCTGGCTGGTGAACCGGGATCCACTTCGACTTTCTCATTTCCTTTCATAAGTTTAACTTACAAACCTCAGTCTAAACACAAGGCTGACTGTATTAAAGGCTCTCCAGAGAAACAGAACCAATAGGAGATATGTATATAAATGTCCTACATACGAATTGGCTCAGGAGGGTATGGAAGCCGAGGAGTCCCATGACCTGCTTGTCCACAAGCTAGAGAACCAGGAAAGCTGGTGAATAGTGTAACCCAGTCTGAGTCTAAAGGCCTCAGAATTATGCATGTGGTGCGGGGGGAGGGGCTAAGCCATGGTCTGAGTTTGAAAGCCCAAGAACCAGGAGCAATAATGTCCAAGAAGATGGATGTCTCAACTCAAGCAGGGAGAGCAAATTCACCCTTCCTTCACCTTTTTGTTCTCTTTAGGCCTTCAATGGATTGGAGGATGCCCACCCACGTTAGTGAGGGCCATCTGCTTTACTCAGTGTACTGATTCAAATGCTAATCTCTTCCACAGACCCCCTCACTGCCACACCCAGAAAGAACGTTTTACTAGCTGTCTGGTGCCTCCCCCAGCCCAGTCAGGTCGACACGTAAAATTAACCACCCTTCCGACAGACATTTTCTTTGCCCACCACCGCTGGGTTTATCTTCACTTTCTGCTGAAATCACTCAGATGTACATGAACAGAAACTTCTGGCAGAGACACAATACGGAGGCCTGCAGCGGAGGTTACCTTGGGGACCAAAATGTACATTTTTGCGTGGACATCTTTGAGAACCTTGGCCCTCTCCTCCAGGTCCTATGCCCTATGTGTGGTCTGGCTCGTCCCACACTCGAGCTGAGCCTGGCAATTTGTGAATCAGATGTGGTCCAAAGAAAATGACAGGAAGACATGAAGGGCCGGTGTGGGGGTGAACAGGTGCTTGTGAGGTTACGTGTCTCTGTGGGTGGAAATGACTGTGATTATAAGCGCCATATTCTCACACTCACGGCTCTGCTGTCAGCACACTTACTGACCGCACACAGACCACAATCCTATCGACTTTTGGGCTGTTAGAACAATGGCTTGGGAACTCTGCGGCTCTGGGTGTTTTTTCAGCTTTTGCCCCTCCTTGTGAACTGGGATGAGGTCGGGTTTAAGGGGAAAAGTGCTCAACGCCGCACAGCAATCCCAGGCGTTGTGTTCTGCAGTGTGAGACCCACAACAGAAACTCACACGGTGACCAGGTGGTTCCTTCTTGCCTCAGCAGAGCCGGGGCGGGGCGGGGGGGGGGGGGGGGGTGCTGCTTCTGCCCAGCTTGTGAAATCTAAGCTGGAGGTGACCCCACCCCTGGAATGAAAATTCCAACCCACTGCCACTGTGTGGTCTTCAGTATGACTTTGTCACTGTCCTCACCGCTCGTGACAGCAGTTAAGAAGTTACCTGTTGGGATGAGCACTGGGTGTTGTATGGAAACCAATTTGACAATAAATTATATATATATATAATTAATTAACTAATTAAAAAAAAAAAGAAGTCTGTTCCCGGTTAGAGCGCAGAACCTTGACTGATAAGACGGGAAGAGAATTTCACAAATCTCACAGGAAAACCTCCTCCTAGAGAGTTAAAATTGGGGTGGGAGGGGGCTTGCTAAGTGAGAACACCGGGGGTTGGTCTGGAGTGGCACGAGGTCAGTGGGAAGAGTGTGGCTATGTGACAGTCACCTATTACCCTATGCTGTGAAGGGTAGCTTCCAAAGTATTTGGCTGGTGAGTCATCAGAAAAATGTTATCTCTTTATTCATATCTCAGCAAGATATTTTACTGCTATCTGTTCTCCCTGGAAATATGGTGGTGGTTGGGGGAGTGGGGAACCCAGCCCCTTAGAAATTAAAGCCATATGCATACCATATCAAAAAAAAGAAAATAACCCAACCCAGGCCATTCCATTATTGCTGACCATAGGAATTCAGTATTTATAATTTACATTCTTTCCCATACTTCGCTGTTTTTCAGAAGTGAAGAGCAGAGGTTTATGGCCTCACCAGATCATAAATCAGATTCCTGAAGGTAGAGGGAGCTGCCGTCGGCTGAGGAACTGCCTTCTGACAGTTTGCAGAATGCGTCAAAACATCAGGAAAAGTACCCAAATGGAGACGGGACCTGCTTCAAGGAATGACAGCTTGACTCATTTGAAGCCACAGAAACAGGACTGATGAGGCCACAGTCCATGCACTCATAAACACTAGTTATTGTTCCATCCAGCACACGACCAGCCAAAATCACATGGGGAGCCAACGTCTGGGGAGAGGCTTGGAGGTTTGGCCTTCCCTCACAAAGTGAGCACCTGAGAGCTGACTCACACCAAGCCTCCTTCCAGGGGGAGGAGGGGAGACAAAGGCCTGGGCGCCTCTATCGGAACAGGCTTCTCACTGTCCACGTGTCGGCCACTGATGCTGGCTGGAAGCAAGGTGGGGGCGGGTACATGAAGGCTCTAGTTTGGCAATGAGGCATAAGATCTGTGTACAAGAATCAAGTCAAGGAGCCTCAAGTGGAAGAAAGAGCATTAGGCTCTGGTTGATACGACAGCCTCTAATGGCTATGTGCTCTTAGGTCAAGGACTTCTCCTCCCTAAGCTTCATGACCCCGGAAAATGGGGATCACACCACCAAACTCACAGGATTCAAAAAGCACACACACACACACACACACACACACACACACACACACAGAGTGCTGGACCCATGGAGCAGGGGAAGGGTGGTTTCAGGGACACCCTTTTCCCCTGGAACTGAAAATGCCATCCTGGTTCTTGGCTCACTAGCAAAACCAGCTGAGTGTTACTGTCACCCTGGGAAGATTCATGGGAGCAAGGGGGTCCCCAGAACCCCACCCAGAGGTCTTTCCAAGGTTCTAAGTCCTCTGAAAGCCTGTCTGGAAGATAGGTTAGCAGTGGCCCATTAAACACATGCCCCCGCTCCTGATCTGGATTTTGTCCACTCCAAGAGAAGGCATAGGATTCTAAACATTTTGAAAGCTGCAGATCTTTCTTAAGTCTTTTCTGGGTTGCACCCGTAAAATACCTAATCAGTCCATGACGTCTGCAGTCAGACTGATGAGAACGAGCCAAAGCAGCACTTTGTCAGGCAAGAGGGAATAGTTAAGGTTTACAGTCAAGATTTTCCAGTATGGATTATTACATAAACCCTGCCTGCAATTTGACACCATAATTAAGGCTATTGTATGTATACTTCAGACATGAAAATGCAGGATTTTGGTTCTTTAGTCTCAGATTTTTCTACTTTTCTTTTAAAAGCAACCAGTTCTTATTTCCTGTGGTTTGTAAAACCACAGTTAGTTACCTTTTCTGAGCATCCAGAACGGGAACACAGCCTGTGTAGAAACACCAGTATCTGAGGCCCTGGGGAGACTGTGTGGGGAGTGGGGGGCAGGAGGCCAGGCAGATGGAAGAAAACCTTCAAGACATTGTGGGACATTATCGGCACCCACAACTTGCAGGCCCTCAGAGCATGTTTCCAGAGCCTTCCAATAACAAAGAAAAAATAATTAATACCCGGGGCACAAGAGGTTCAAGTGTGAGCCCAGAATGGCTAAGGAGGCTGGTGGCTGGCTGCATCAGCTGTGAAAGCAAACCTCTTGGACAAATTCTCTTTTCTGAATGATGTTCTTGTCCTCACTGGGTTTATAATGGATTTGCCAATACGCTTCTCCTTGCTCCAACAGGACAGGAAGGCTGGGGACCAGGAGTCCCTTTTGCCAGCACTGCAGGCAGGAAGCTTGCCTGTCACCCACCCCTCTGGCCAGCCATGTGTGCTGTCTTCAGTCAGAGTATCATGATGTATAATAAAAACTGAGCTTCGCCATGGGAGACCTTGGAGCTACTTGGACCTGTTACAAATCCTTACCAGTGTGAAACTATAACAACAAATATTTTCTTATAGGGCAGACAGCTTCAAAATCTACCCAAAAAAGCTGCAAGAAAGGGAATGTCAAGATAGACAAAGTCACAGATGAATTTCTGAAATGGATTAAAGGTACTCTTTAGTAAACATAGGAGACAAGGAAGATTTTTACAATTCGGCATTCCAACAAACTAAAAAACAAAAAAATCAACGTGCAACTATTTTTCCCATTCTTTGGTAGACATTAATAAAATAATTCCTCTAAATTCATAGAAGATAGCAAAAGTTAAAAAAAAAAAAAGCCGTTAAGTATTTATTGCATCAAAGATAAAAAAAAGTTCCAATTAAAAATTTTTGTGACTTTCGCTTATGATAGTCTATGCATCAGGTTTAGAATAAAATGTGATCAAGGGAAATGTAAAAATCGAATTATGGGCTAGCAGTGAGACTCTACAGCCCATCGGTCTTAGCCGGTACTAATGCTGACCCTTGCAAAGAACCAAATCTCAAAATATAACCCTTGCAAAAGCACACACATGTATGAAGGAGAGATGCCTCTATGATGAAACACTGATGGACAGAAGTCTTGGCTCTCCTTACGTCTTGAATTCAATCCTGTAAGTGCGAATATATTGAGGATCACAACGGCTTGACTGTGGGATTTCTAGTTTCTCTAACAACAAGTAACCTGGTGAACACTGTGGCGGGCCCAGGAATTCTGCAGGAGTCGCTGAGCATAATTCAGAGCATGTAAGTCAAATCCCCTGTGTTTAAAGTGCTCACTTCAATCTGGTTTTCAATGGGTAACAGGTAGTTCTATTCCACCCTGCATTTAGCCTCCCCGCCCCGTAAGGGCCTGACCAAGTGCGCGCTTATAGACGAATGAAACAATCCAGTATCCAAAGAGAGCTCTGACAAAAAGAGATGCCACTTAGAGATGCAGCTTCATGGGGAAGACCAACAGGGCTGAACCTGATGTGTTTGGTAAATAATTTTATTTTATTTCTCCTGGGTGAGTACTTCATACACAAGTTCACTATAGAAGTTCTAGTGAAAATAAGGCTGGCATTTATGGGATGTCTTTTATCATCAAAATGCTTAACGGGTCAATGAAATGTCCTAGCATTGCTGTGGGAGCAGTTTGGTCAAGTCTTTTACAAATGGTTAAAACAGACACAAGAAAAGTGGGGAAGGGCCATGGAAAGCCCAAGAATGACAAAAAGGGAAAAGTAGCTAATACTCAGTACAATGCTACTTATGGAGAAAAACACCTAAGACATTCTTTGAGCATTATGTCCAAAAACAATGGTGGCTTTTAAGAGGGCAGTTTGCAAATCGTCAACGTGAGATGATTTGCAAGAGAATCATTTCTGATATTAAATGATGCCTCTGATCTATTTCCATCAACATGAGGTCCATTTCCATAGAAACGAGTGAAAAAGTAGGCCAAACCCAGCAGTATGGTGTCCAGGAGCAATGGCAGCCGAGGTTCTGGCTGGTCACAGAAAGCATTGGTTTTGTACCTACTGTGCCCAGAACTTTTACTGAAAGGGAAAAGAGAAAGTGTAAACTCAAAGAACAGGCACAGACAGCATCGGAGGGCTTTGATGGGATTTCACACAAAGCCGTGGAGGAAAAATGGTCTCGTGTGCACTTTGCTTTCCAAATATCCCACAGGAAAGTCAGCCACCGGGTGCTAAACAGGTACCTCCCTCTGTGCTGGCCTCGGAGAAAGGAAACACGTTACATCAGTCTGACCCGACGAGGAGTTAGAGGAGCGTTCAAGTGCCAGACCAGGCTCTCCCAGATAACACACTTGCAAATGCTCAGTGACGTGGGCCAGGTATAGGAAGGAGAGTTGAGGCGGACCATGTATATGATGTTATGGTGTACTCAGGAGCTCAGTGCTCAGGAAAGCAGAATGCATGAGGAAACAAGATGAACCCGCCTACTTGCAAAGAGAGTTTATGGTGTACCGATGTTTTAAAAAGGCTCTTAGATGGGCTACGGAAGTGTGAGTGGGTTTATGAAAGGGGACCTCGGCTCTCTCAGTCCTTGCTGGGAAGGACGGGGCTGCAGTTTGGACCGCACGTGAAGGCGCACAGCCGCAGCCCCTCACGGCCAGCCCCTCACCCCGGCCACCGTGCCAGCTGAACGAATACAGGCACTCCTCCACTGGCAAGACGCCTGGCTGCCACGGCAAGTCTGTGTGAGGCTCTCGACCAAGTGATCACCAGAGGCCCAGAGCACAGGATGTGACCCCGGCTTTGCATGATTCATTTAACCCCTTCACCCCAGAATTCCTTTGCAGAAAAAGAAAAACATGACACTTCTGTGGTGAAAGATTTCCTTAAAGGGGGAGAAGACATGAAAAACTCTGCTCTTTAAATGAGGAACAGAAGGATTTCCTTGGGCAAGTTTAGATCTATAAGCCAATCGGCTGAGCGCCGATCACTTGGTAGAGAGAAAAATCCAACTTGGTTGATGTAACCATTGCCATGTGAAAACACAATGACTATCTTGTTCATTTCCCATTGATTACTTTGGGAGCTTAGGAAATGTAACATGTATCTGTAAGTCCTCTACAATACATATTTTTCTTCTTTTTTCTTCTCACTATATAAAAACACACATACACATTCATATTATCCTTAAAGTCACTTGAAAAACACAGCAATTGCTTACAAGTGGTGAAAAATACCAATAGGATGCAAAGAAACGAGCATTTTTAGAGACTAATCTTTGATGGGCTTTAACATGTATTATTTTATTTAAAACAGCGATCCATCAGAGGTGGTGAACTACCAGGGTAAATGTTCTAGAGCATGGCACACAGATGAAAGGTAATACTCACCAGCACCTCACATGGGACTAAAAGACAAGGTCAGCAACACACCATGGAAGGAAAACAAATAAAATGTAAAAGGCACCTGGCTGGGAGAGAAGCTGCGATGTGCACCGCCTCTCAAGCAGGCTCACTTCTGTGCACTGTGGATAACTCTGGACAAATGACATTCAGAACAAACAAAAAAGGTTCTGATCTGAAGCCCAGGATCCTATGTAGGTAGCCAGTCTTTCCTCAGACTGGTTTACACCACTGTGTGGTTTCAGGTCCTAAAAGGGGGATGAGTTTGCCAGACAGTAACACAAATGCTCTCCCCATTTTCTTCTTTAGGAGAGAGAAGAGCTTTCCCCCAACTCAATTTCAGCAGTGGCTTCTGAAGGCTTTTAAGCATCCTAACTTAACAACAAATAAGATACCAACAATAAAAGACAGAAGAGTGGCCTGAACTTAAACCAATCAGTCAAATGGGAAAGGCAGATTTATAAAAATAAAAACTGGTCACCAGTGTTAACGTACCGTTAATGCCCTGTCTGAATGAAGGTGTTTCAACTAACTGCAACCACAGTACACACAAGCGGTGCTGCTCCGGGCAGCTGTGAGTGAGAGGCCGCTCTTCCTGCAGATGCTCCGTACGGCTACCAGTGACCGCACGCCAAGTGCTGAAGTTGGAGGAGACCCCGAACTGGTGAAGGATCCCAGGCACTGACCTGCCTCATGTGGCTGGGTCTGTGGGAAACAAGACTCACGCACTCTCAAATAATGACCCCCAAGTCCCCTCTCCTCGTCCCAATGGCACCGCATGTTTGCCCTCCCGACAGGGAGGTCCAAGCCTTTCTGTCTCCCTCTCGGTTCTAGGCACTCTCTGGGACGTCTGCGATTAACCGGGCTCCTTCATTTCTTTCCAACTCCGTTGGTGACTTTTGACTTGGAATGTCGATTCCTTCTTCTGGAAGAGTGGCTTTCGTTGTTGCCCGGGTGCTTGGGTGGGCTGTCTTCAGAACCTGGCGAAAGGAATGAGAACACGCTGTCACCCTGAGTGTGGCGTTTGCAGGCTCGCTCCTCAGATGGGCAGCTCGTCCCGTTCAGGCCGCCCTCTTCTGATACATGTGCTCCACCTAGTGGCCTCATGGATACAGGAAGGCAAGGCCCTGAAACCCCAGCCCGGAGCTAGTGCAGCAGCCGAGCCTGAGTATGCAAGGGGATGGCCCCACAGAGCTGGGGGCGTGGGGAGCAAGGGCATCCCGAAGAGTGTTTACACTCTCACTGTGTAAGGCGGATTATGCTCATGGGAATGGGGTCTAGAAGTGAGCGTAAAAATGAAAGCAAAGAACAAGGAGGAACAATTAAACCACATGGGTGTCGGGTCCCTTAGGTTTCCACACCTTGACCTGTTATACACCGGAGTTTCTACATCCCTAAATGAGAAAGAATTCCTGACTTTATGAAAGTAAAGACATTACGACCTCTCTCATTTGATCCAGAGAACACCTTTAAAACCTAGGCCGCTTCTGCTCATGACGGCTCTGGAGCCTCCCACAGAAGATGGCACACACCCTCAAGACTCTCACAGTTGGCAGTATTTGTCACACCATTATTTGTTTGCGACCTCAGAGAAAAACTTCCGTGTCAACCGGACGCTGAGCCACCAGCAGGCATCAGGCAAGGTGGAGGGTGGAAGTGGGGGAGCAGGGAGAGGGTGGGCCTTCCAGGTAACCGTGTGTAAGGAAGGCCTGGGAGGTGAGCAAAACTTCCTGGTATTGGACTGGCTGTGCCTAAAGACTGAGCGTGTGGCCAACCTCTGGCCCAGCAGTCAAGCCAGAGAATTCTCTGCTCCAGGGCTCAGATCCAGCCCCAGAGGAAATTTCCACCCAAGACGGCCATTAAAAAAACAAACAAACAAACAAACAAACAGAGAAAAAACTTCTCAGAATTTGGTCTTCATTGCAAAGGCCATTTGGCTTTGTCCAAGAGATTCTTTTACTGCTCTGAAGATTCTCTTTTTTAGTTTACTCTTTGTCTACCTTTCATTTATATCTCTACCACTGCTTGCTTCGTGCAGTCTTTTCAATGGAGAAGGGCCTGCAAGTGCCAAGAACGGATCTGTGAGGGGATGGTTCTGAAGGGCGGAACCCCAGGGAACCCCTCCGTCCACTTCTAGCAGCGTTCCAACATAGGGCGCCTATCGACTCCTTGATTCAGGAGTCTCAAAAAGGGTGACTGGCACCTCAGCAGAGAGCATGCTAGCATTTTCCCCAGAAAGAGCTCTAAAAAGCTCGACCCCAAAAGAACTCAGGAAAGCAACCGCAACAGTAGTGCTTTCCTCTCCCTGGGCCCACGGTTTCTCCGGGCAATTCTGTGAACTAAATTTCACCATCTCCAGTGTTCATAACTCTCTCCCCTCAGGCAGCCTTCCAATGGGCTCACGAGCATCGCCCAGAGATTACTGGCCAGTGGAGCCTCCTTGGTATCATTCCACAAGCCTTAATTCTTTAAAATACCCAGGTAGCCCCAAATCTTTCCAAAAGGTTCCTTGGAGAGGCCAATGGGAGATCCCCGGCTATACTACCAGAATTTTATTCTGGCCTGCCTCCTGAATAAATACGATGAAATCAACCCACCTCTTCTGAAAGCTCCTCCTCCCAGTGCACAATTCTTCCTAACCCTTTTCACTCAGGATGAAAGCCAAGAGGAAGAACATTCCCAATAGGGTGCTTGGGACGGTACGGGCCTCGCCTCGTTATGTTTTCCTGTGTCAGAAGAGGCAGAACCACATGGTGCCTCTTCTTTAGAAGCAAGTTTCTTGGGCAGATCCTGACAGCACTTTGCAGTTTTCATTAATAAGTAACAGACGACATGGGATAAGTAGACAGGAGACCCTTCAGGGCATACACTTATCACCATTCTGAGGATAAATCTTGATTCCAAATCTGCTCACTGGGCCTTGGGAGGAAGAAAACCCAGGAAAGTTGTTTAGTGTTTGTTTGTTTTTGAGTGAGAGAGAGAGAGAGAGAGAGAGAGAGAGAGAGAGAGAGAGAGAAAAGAGAGAGCGGGGGAGGAGCAGAGAGACTAAAGCAGGCTCCAGGCTCTGAGCTGTCAGCACAGAGCCTGATGCGGGGCTTGAATCCATGAACCGCAAGTATATGACCTGAGCCGAAGTCAGACACTCAACTGACTGAGCCACCCAGGCGCCCAAGAACCCAGTCAAGTTTTAAGCAGTGAGGAAGAAATACCTTTTGAACCTTTCCCATGAGACCAGGAGATATCTGGACTGTAGGTGCCATCTTCACACTCGGAGTACGTCTAGAGAGAGAAGCAGACTTAGTGATGGAGTTTCAAGGACTCCCTGGGGCTGCAGGACAAGCGAGGGAGGTCACTCCGCCCCTATACCACCGGCAAGTGACAGAACCTCCCCATTCGTAGGTTCCTTGGCTATAAAGCCATGACTGTCTTCCAGGTGATACAGAATCAATTGTCTAGAAAGAACCTTTAGTTCCTCAGACTTAATACGAATTAAGTATGAATCGAGTATGAAAGCTATTATTTTACTTAAAAAGATATTATACTTTGCAAGACTGCTATAGCATTTTAAGCTCACTCACATCCATTTTCTGCTTTAATCCTTGTGTCCACTACACGGTGGGCAGGGCGGGCCATTTACAATGGGGGAGAGCCCCAGGCTGGGTCACAAAGAGGCCTACGCAAAGTACAAGAGCCGGGAATAAAACCCAGCCTTTCAAAACCCAGTCCGGGGCTCTCCCCGCAATTTTATTTTTAAGCAGACGCATAATTAGGTTTTAAGCCCCTTTATAAAAGGGAGGATAAAAACACTGACCTACTGAACAGGGCGCTCACAAGCAAGGACAGCAACCGATAGGGAACGGGTCCTGAACCGGTTACGTTTCTACAGCGGCAGGACTGAACCTGCGTGCTCACACAATTGGCTACACCACATTCTCACAGGAATGTGCTTCCCTGCTAAAGCTCCAAGCAGGATGTGATTATTTTACAGAGACCATCTCTGCCCTTCCTTCCATACCTTTTCTCGGTGACCATAGTGCTCTGCGTACCAAACCATGCCGTACAGACACAGGAAGGTGGTGAAGGCCTGGCAGAGAAAACCAAGCATATTTCATAAAACAATGTTGCACCAAAAAAAAAAAAAAAAAAAAAAAAGAAATCCCATTTCCCAGACTTTCAGGGTCTCAACAGTAATGCACAGAGGACGGCTTGATGTGGTTCTACTGTCTCTCTGAGGACACTGGTTACAAAATGGCAGAGCTAGTAGGGTTGGGGAGAGCATCCCCCCACAGCTTTTGACAAGAGTGATGACCAGACCGTAGTTACTACTTACAACGCTAATAATCAGAACGCAAGATCATTTTTAGATGTAGGATAAGGTGGGATGTATTTTCTGCACAGTTCTGCAGGTCTTCCTAGAGAGGATACATAGGATTGTATATGCTTTATTTCTGGTTCTCACGGCCCATCCTCTGCCCCCATCACTGGAAAGTTACAAGGACTCTCAGTTTGTGAGCTTCCGTGGGGAAGACGAGTTCTGAATGAAAAAGGAGCTTCATTCAGTCTGGGAGCACAGTGGCGCTGGAGGGCATTTAGGACCGAGGCCCACTGTGTCTGAGTGGGTGGCTCTGCACTGCTCTCTCACTGCTGTTTTGTCTCTGTGGCCCCACCCCAACCCCAGTTCTGGTTGCTTTTGTTTTTCTTCTGTAAGTACATAGGAAGTCAGAGAAAACAAAACCGCTCTGTAAACCCCTGAGTGAAATGAGAGGGGCATGGCCTGTGGGTACCCAGAGGCAGGGATAACCTCTACTTCCCCGAGACTCCCCACCCACCTTGCACCACACCCTAAATTATACTCCAATTTAAGCAAAGAATAGCATCTACAAGAGTCCGAAGTTTTAACATGTGCCAAAACACTGAAAATCCGGGAGAAGTTTCTGGGTGCCTTGCCAGAGCACTAAAGGAGAGAGGGAGGGTGTGCCTCAGCATTGTTAAGGACAGATGAACCTCCGCCAGGCCCTCCGGCCAGGCCTGACTTTCCCAACCATAAATGAATCACCAAAACAAAACAAAATGACTGTCTGTCCCTCCTGTCTTTAGAATTCCTTGCCTTAGGAACTCACTGACACCAAAGCACTCTCCCGATCTGGTCTCTGGTTCTTCTCCTGCATTTCCTGTTGAGGCTGTCACCTTGAACCAACTATGTGAACAGTCGTGAAATCATGGTAGAACCTTCTCTTCTGGAATAATTTTAATTCTCTCCGAGAATCTTAACTTTTTAATTTTTAAAAGTTTGTGTTAATTTTGAGAGAGAGAGACAGAGACAGTGACAGAGAGAGAGAGAGAGAGAGAGAGAGAGAGAGAGAGACAGAATATCCCAAGCAGGTTCCACGCTCAGCACAGAACCTGATGTGGGGCTCAATCCACAACCATGAGATCATGACCTGAGCCAAAATCAAGAGTCAGATACTTAACTGACTGAGCCACTCAGGTACCCCAAAACTAATTCCAGATCCAAAAGATATCATTCATTTCAACTCCTCTCATTTCACAGAAGGGGAATGATTGTTTGGAGAGGTGTCTATTCAAAGGTACACATTTAGTATGTGGCAAAACTGGAGCCTGAACACAGGTCTCTTGATTTTCCTGGATCCAAGTTTTAGGGATGGCTGTAGAGATAAACAAATACTGGTTTTATGTCTACACATCTTTATATCTCTTTCCATCCATCCATCCATCCATCCATCCATCCATCCATCCATCCATCCACTCACCCACCTCCGGAGAAAGAAAAGCATGCCGGGAATAGCCAGGACCAGCAGCATCCCTGTGTACAGCCCCCAGATGCAAGGGTGGAGCCGAGACTGCAGGCAAGGCAGGGCTGTGAACTCTCATCACTGCAGTGTGCAGTCTAGCTCTGGCCCCGTTCCTGTCAGTCAACATTTGTTAAGCGTCTGTTGAGTGTGCAGTGTCATCTTAAGTGCAGAAAGACAGGAGTATGAGTGCTCTGGCAGGCCTTCTCCTTCTAGGTCAGTGAAGTGGGAATGCCGGCATGGTGGAGACAGAACATGAAATATAAGGCCCACTGCTTCATTTTATTTTAAATCCATATGCAAGTGGACATACATATGCAGATGAGGGATTTAAAGAAAAGGAAGCTCATATCCTCCCCCATCAAAAAATTAGGCAGCGGTAAAGCATAAGAGACTCTTAAAAACTGAGACCAAACTGAGGGTTGATGGGGGGTGGGAGGGAGGGGAGGGTGGGTGATGGGTATTGAGGAGGGCACCTTTTGGGATGAGCACTGGGTGTTGTATGGAAACCAATTTGACAATAGATTTCATATATTGAAAAAAAAAATTAGGCAGCGGGGCGCCTGGGTGGCTCAGTCGGTTGAGTGTCTGACTTTGGCTCAGGTCATGATCTCACAGTTCATGGGTCCGAGCCCCACATCGAACTCTGTGCCGACAGCTCAGAGCCTGGAGCCTGCTTCGGATTCTGTGCTTCCCTCTCTCTCTGCCCCTCCCCTGCTTGTGCTCTCTCTCTCAAAAGGAAATAAACACTTAAAAAATTTTTTTCTTAATTAGGCAATGAATGAATACATTAAGATTATAAAGTGAAAGTAACTTCTACCCTTTAACATATTGTAGTACTTGCTCAGATTTCTAACATACACCACCATTAAATGTACCATCTTCATGGCATGGAAAGAGTAGGGAAGACTAGAGCATTTGCAGTGTGTAAGCTTATGTATGTGTTTGCTCCTTTACGAAGGGCAAAACAGACTGTCCTAGGTTTGAGGGAGTGGAGCGTGGGAGGCAGGTCCCATGTCCCCAGACCAGTCATTGCCACCAGTCATGGCGGTGCGATGGAGGTGGGGAGGCTGGCAGGCAGCTGCTACTCCACAGGATGAAGGGGCGGTGAGCGCAGGGCTGCCCGTCATTGCGGATTCTGCCCACTGGAGGGCAGGAGTGCGGAGCTCTGCTTTCTCTAGCCCTGTCCCTGCAAGGACAGAATGGGCTTTGCAGCTTGCAGGCAGGCAAACACTGGCAGGTCAGGAGCGACAGGTGCTTATCATCACAATCGCCACACAAAGGGGCCGCTGTGGTTGCCAAATTTACCACTTCACCTGGGTACTTAGAGGCCCAGGTCACACTTGTCCCAGGAGACAAAAGCTTGTAATTTATGGGTTCGCAAGCACACCTGTGAAAACCTAGGCACGCATCCACTTAAAATGTCAGGGCCTGGATTTAAAACAGCAATTGCACAGATTTTGTTTAAAGAAAGAGAAGGAAAAGAAAAGAGAAAGAAGAAAAATATGTGGGATGAGAGCCAAGGCAGCACACGACAGCGTCATGTGTGGTGGCAATGAGGGCGGAAGATCTCCCCTGGCTTCCAGTCAGAGTAATGAGCATGCAAATTGCCGATGACTGATCGCACAACCGCTGAGGAGAAACTTAACTAACCGGCATGCGGGAATCTCTGCTTCTGCATTAATCTCGAGGCCTGGAGATATTCTCTTACCAAGCAAGGGAAATAATTAGGGGCTTTGCTTCTCTGAGGAGTAAGGGAGGCATGGTCAAACCTAACTCTCCTACTGAATAATGTTCACCTCACTCCAATCTTGATGTTTAGTAAAGGCCATGAATATGGGCAGTGGAGACATCTAATTATCCCGGCCAATGGTCTCCTTTTGGGCCAGGTCCCCCTCCATGGCACTGATAATGCTCATTAGGGGATTCTGCTTCTTCAAAGGCCTGCTCTCCTGAGTCTGTTTCTCAGGCCTGGCCTCTTAAGTGTGGCTGCTCCACAGACCATCCTCAGCCAGCTTCTCCTGCCCACGAGGTGTTCCCCGACCCGAATCCAGCGGCTCCCACCATGCCCTGTGCACCAGTGGCCCTCAACTCTTTCACCTCTATTGCTGACCAAGTCTTTCCAGTGTTACTGGACAGACTGGCATTTCCCACGATACGGGATACCTTCAGCTATTAGTTCTAAGGGTCCCTCAAATCCCAGCACTCTAACCCAATTCATCTCCTTTCACTCAACGGGCCTCTGTGATATCCCCCAATCTGTTACTACCACCAACACTGCCACCCAGTGGCACAAACTAGAAACCGTGGAGTCACTCACACTATCACAAGGGGTTGGCGTCCTGTTGAGCTGACCCTCTTGAACAGCTCTCAAATCCAGCCCTCTCTCTGCATCTTCCACACCACCACCCTTGGGTAAGCCTCAGTTATTTCTTTCTGGGATCCTCAACCCCCTCAGACAGCACCTCTCCTCCCTCGGGACTCTCCCACCCATGCAGCCTTCCTCTGCGAACAGGTGTCTTCCCACTGAATTATTGTCTCTGGATCTCCAACTACAGACACATAGGGTCTTTCCTGAGCAGATGTCCCATGTCCCCTCCCCGCCTCACTCTCCTCACTCTCGTTCCCCAAACAGCTTGCCGTCTTCCTGAGAAGCTGGGCATGGGCACAGCTGCATGTTTTCATACATGCCTGTCTCTCAGCCTGCCTGTACGTCTGTCTCCTGGTCTCTGCCTCTTGAACTCATTCCTTTATTCTCCATGCATTTGCCGAGTGAGTCCTATGCATCAGGGAACGCACTAGAATCAGTGGGGACAAAAAGACAACAAAAACTTAGTCTTTGTGAGCAAGAAGTACAATGCTGGGGAGACAGATGTAAACACTGCAAGTTACATTACACTGAGGTTAGAACTCAATGAAATATGTACCAAGTGTGACTGGTCCCCCAAGGGGAGTTATCCAGGCCGCTTGGCAGATCAGGGTGCACTTCATGGAGGGTGTGAATTTAGTTTGATCTTGGCATAAGAGTCACTAGGTAGAAAAAGAAGGGAAAAGCACTCAGCCCAGGCAAAGAAGATGCCCTGGGTGAGGACAAGAGAAGTTTGGAAGGATGATTTGTTGAGGTGGCTACGTCCAGTTTGGGGTGGCCCAAGAAGAAAGTACAAGAGGGCGGGTATGATGAATGCTCCAGATAATGACCGTCCTAAACACACAAGCAACATATTTCAGCTGGCAGGATGTGTGGTAGGGATCCTTCTTCCTTCTTGATGTTTCTTTCTACACAGAGTTTTGCTGGTATAATACCCCTGCTCCTTTCCACCCCAGGGAGAACGAGTTCTCTCTTAACCAACTGACGAATCTGAGATAAGGAAGCTGGACATTTCCTGTCTTCCTTGGGTGCAAGGCCACTTACACAACACAGGGTGGCCTGCTTCCTGGGGTGGGAGAGTGTCTCATTCGAGGGTTCACTGTTCACAAACCCCCTTTTGCCATGCATCTAAAGCTGAGATTGAAAAATGTGTATCCTCAGTGATAAAGATGCTATTCTGATCTCTACATCCTTCCTTCACCCTATCTTTTAACTATTCTGAACTGAAAAGTGTTGTATTATTGACTCCTCTACACCCCCGACGGCAGGGAATGGTTCTGAGCAGGGAAAGAGATTCAGATATGAGTTCTAGAAGACAGCCTGGCGGCAGCGTAGAGAGTGGGTCTGAACAGCAGAATGGGGAGGAACACGTATGTCCAGACAGTGGGAACGGACAGGAGGGGACGGAGATGGGCTCCATAGTTGGTTGGGATGGACAGAACCTGGCGACCTGCTGATTTCAAGAGTGACAGAGGAGAGGAAGCAGCCTGTAAGGTTTTCAGCTGGGAGAGCATCCGTGGCAATCCTTCAAAATCCTGCTCACATGTTACATCCAGGGAGCCCTCAGCAGCTCCCCAGCTCGTCTGGTGCTCTCTAGTGCCCGTTTAGCACTACGTTCACACCCTTCACAATGGTTATCACACATGAACATGATGAGACTGCGTGGACAATTCCCATCTGGACTTGGACAGCCTTGGAAGGGGACACCTTTTGCAGGGGGGTGGGTGGGGGAACACAAACTCTTGTCAGACTATTTGGATGTAGGCCCTGGCTCTGCCACCTACTACCTGTGTGACCTTGAAGCCAGTTAGTGAACCTCTCTTTGCCTTTATTTCATCTATAAAAGAGGGCTAATAAAGTATCTGCCCTCAAAGCAACAATCAAACATGTAATTCATGAGAACTGCTTAGAAGAGAGCCTGGCATGTAGTGACCATTAATAAATCTTATCTTGACCATCATCTATCTGCGTGGGTCCAGCATCAGGTGCAGTTTTGATGAACACTCAGTAAACGTTCTGTGAACAAATGACAGACTTACAGGGACCATGCCAGGGGAAGGAGAGACCAATAAGGAGACAAGAAGTGATTCGTGTCCTCAATGAAGTGACAATTACACAGGCACCAAGGCAAACCAAAAGTCACCAACATAAGGGAGCGTATGCTAAGTGTCAAATAAGTAAAATGGAGAAAAGTCTCGAGAACTGAGAGACTAAAGGAGCCCCTGCAGGGCAGGTGACCAGACAGGGCTTCTTGGACATGGCCTTGAGAAGACCCTTCTGGCCACGGACACCCTAGGGTGGGGTTGTATGCGGGTGTTGTGAGAACAGCTGCTGCCCATGTCCCAGGAGTCCCACCTGCCTCAGCCTCTCTGTGGTCCCCATGGCTCCAGGAGAGGGCCACACCCACCTCTGCCTGCCCTCCACACTCGGTCACAATACTGTTCATACACCTGAGGTGCATGTGCCAGAGAAAAGTGGGAGAGCACACAGTTAAAATCTCCGGGCACATGTAAACACACTCCCCTAACCAATTCTTACATCTAGTTTCACTGGGCTGGAAAAAAACCACTCGAACGTTAATTCTGGACTGTAGGTACAAAGGAAATCATGATTCCCTTTTGCTGTTCAAGACAAAATGGGACAGAACAGGCTCAAGGTTCTCTGGTGCAGTTAAGATTTCTAACAAGTAACCCTAAAAATAGATGCCGTGAAAGGCAATAAAAAACACCTTAAAAACACAAAGTCTTGCCAAAAAAAAAAAGTAGACCTGAATCTGATTAAGCCTCTAGATTCAGCTACTAATTTGCAGAAAATACAAAGGACAAAGAAATCTGTTAAATTACAGTACACTACAAAATCAGTAAAATCCAGACTGTGGGAAAATCTATGGGACAAAGAGCTGGATCCTTCAACAAATAAATCGTGAAGGAGAGAGAGCCAGAGACAGAGGGAAAACTATACATTGAGAGACTTAAAGGGCACGCCAACCAATTGCAAAAAATGGATGTTGATTCAAATAGACTGTTCAAAAATTACGTAATTTTAAAAAATATTAAAAGTCTGAACACTGATTAGATATTTAATAGTATTATGAAATTATTCTCTTTCAGATGTGATAACGGTATGGTGGTTGCATTAAACAAGAAAGCATTCTTACCTTCTTTTAGAGATACATCCTGAAATATTAAAGGTGGATCTGTTCCAAAATAATTCAGCATGGGGATAGAGAGTAGGGAATACAAGGAAACAAGACTGTGCACAAGGTGAGCATTGTTGAAACTGGAGGATGGAGGGGCGCCTGGGTGGCTCAGTCAGTTTAGTGTCCGACTTCGGCTCAGGTCATGATCTCGCGGTTTGTGAGTTCAAGCCCCAAGTTGGGCTCTGTCTGCCAGCTCAGAGCCTGGAGCCTGCTTTGGATTCTGTGTCTCCCCCTATCTCTGCCCCTCCCCTGCTCATGCTCTGTCTCTCAATAATAAATAAACATTAAAAAAAAAAAAAGAAACTGGAAGATAGATGGGTACATGAGGGGTCATCTACTCTACTTCCACATATGTTTGAAATTTTCTATGATTACCAAGAAAACCCAAACTGATTTTCTGGACCAACCAAGTAAAAGTGAAGAATCTTAAGCTTAACATAAGACTTCTGTCCAAAATAATAAAAAAAAATTAAGAAGGGCAGACACAGAATGCTTAAGGTAGGTTAAGATCTTACTTAATTTTATTTTTTTTAAGATTATTTATTTTAGAGAGAGAAAGGGAGAGAGAGAGAGAGAGAGAGAGAGAGAGACAGAGAGAGAGAGAAGCCCAAGCAGGCTCTGCACTGTCAGTGCAGAGCCTGACTCAGGGCTCTATCTCATGAACCGCGAGATCATGACCTGAGCTGAAAACATGAGTCAGACACCCAACCAACTGAGCCATGATTGAGCCCTACATCGGTGCAGAGCCTAATTGGGATTCTCTGTCTCCCTCTCTCTCTGCCCCTCCCCTGATCGTTCTCTCTCTCTCTCTCTCTCAAAATAAATAAATAGACATGAAAAAAATAAAGAAAGATGGGGCTCCTGGGTGGCTCAGTCGGTTAAGTGTCCGACTTCAGCTCAGTCCATGAGTTCGAGCCCCATGTCGGGTTCTGTGCTGAGAGCTCAGAGCCTGGAGCCTGTTTCAGATTCTGTGTCTCCCTCTCTCTCTGACCTTCCCCCGTTCATGCTCTGTCTCTCTCTGTCTCAAAAATAAACAAACGTTAAAAAAATTTTTTTTAATTAAAAAAAAAAAAAAAAAAGAAAGAAAGATTACGGAAAAGTCCCAGGACAGTGGAGCCAGAGGCTCCCAAGGGCTCTTCCCTTCAGACAGGAAGGTCAGCTCATAGGGTTTGGCCCCTTAAGTCAGCCTGTGGAGCAGAAACTGCATGGTCTGATTACCTTCAAGAACATCTCTCAAGACCTATAAACCATAGTCCATCATTTTGTCCATAAACACTTGTACAGCAATATGTAACACTGTAACACCCTTGCTCCTTCATGGAGGCCTGCATGTAGGTGAATTCTCACAAGTGAAATTTATGCATGTATGGTGTACCTGCTGAGGGCATTTGACCAGAACTTACCAAGGTGACCCGCTTTGGATGCTGGGTGGTCCCATGTATTTAATCTTGACCTTCAGACTAGTGGCCAATTTTGGGTGATTACAAGCAGAAGGTCCGGTCTATGAATTTCTAAAAAAACTAGGTGCACAAGAATTTTTGCTGTTGTTGTTGGTTTTTTTAAAGAGACACCACGAGGAGTTTCACTAACACTTTTGGGTAAAAAAGTGATCTTTTTAAAAAAAAAATAAACTTACCACACAAAGAAGCCAAAGCACAACATAGAGTATTTGGGTCTTAGAGAAGAGATCTTGTCCAAATTTTATGCACACGATAGCTTCCAGGAAACCAATGACCCTAGTTAGAACAAGAGGTTAAATATTAATTCGTCTTATCAGAGCATATACATCCTACATAAATATGCCTTATGCCATCATGACACACTGAGAGCGGGTTCTCTTCCCGCTTGTTCTCCTCCATTGCAATTTCTTCAGAAATAACATATATATTTATATTTAGTACTTAGCTTATTTTACTGTTACTCACTTCTTCCCTCTTCCCAGAACAGAACCTCCACTCACACATTTTAATAGCTGCAAGCATCCAGATGAGTGCCTATCACGTTCGAGATGAACTGTCACCACCTCTGCTGGCACCCTCTCAAGTGACAGAGAACCTACTACCTTGGCAGGTGGGCTAATTCCGCCATTCAATCTCTCTAGCTGTGGGGAAGTTCTCCTTGTCTCAGGTTGGTATCTGCCTCCGCCTGCCCATGGGTCCTAACTCTGCCCTCCTGTCCTACAGGGTGAGTCTGAGCCTTCCAAGCCAAGTTTTTCAGTAATTTGAAGGCAGCAGTCACATTCCCTCCCAGACTTCCAAGCATTTCCAGGTTCAATATTCCCCATTCTGGATGACAATAAAGTAAGCCTTTATCCTCTAAAAATAAAAATGTTGAAAAACTACAACAACAACAACTTTGCTTTACTTTTTAATTAAAAGAGCAAAGAAAAACACCACTTTTATGTTCTGCACCTTCATTTATGAATATAAAAATCAAACCTTAAAATTAAAAACTCAGAAAACAACAGATGTTGGTGAGAATGTGGAGAAAGAGGAACACTTTTGCACTGCTGGTGGGAATGCAAACTGGCACAGCTACTCTGGAGAACAGTATGGAGGTTCCTCAAAAAATTAAAAACAGGGGCGCCTGGGTGGCTCTGTCAGTTAAGCGTCCGACTTCAGCTCAGGTCACGATCTCGCGGTCCGTGAGTTCAAGCCCCGCGTCCGGCTCTGTGCTGACAGCTCAGAGCCTGGAGCCTGCTTCGGATTCTGTGTCTCCCTCTCTCTCTGCCCCCCACCCCCACTCATGCTCTATCTCTCTCTGTCTCTCAATAATAAATAAATGTTAAAAAAAATTTTTTTTAATTAAAAACAGAGCTACCCTATGACCCAGAAATTGTACTACTAGGTATTTATCCAAAGGATACAAAAATGCTGGTTCAAAGAGGCATGTACACCCCAATGTTTACAGCAGCACTATCAACAATAGCCAAATTATGGAAAGAACCCAAACGTCCATGGATTGATGAATGGATAGATACGATATATATACACACAATGGAATACTACTTGGTAATCAAAAAGAATGAAATCTTGTCATTTGCAACAACATGGATGGAACTAGAATATATTATGCTAAGCAAAGTAAGTCAGTCAGAGAAAGACAAATATGATTTCACTCATATGTGGAATTTAAGAAACAAAACAGGTGAACATAGGATAAGGGGAGGAAAAATAAGATAAAAACAGAGAGGGAGGCAAACCATGAGAGACTCTTAAATACAGAGAACAAACTGAGGGCAAATTGCTGGAGGGTAGGTGGGGGGGGGTGGGCTAAAAGGGGGATGGACATTAAGGAGGTCACTTGTTGGGATGAGCACTGAGTGTTATATGTAAGTGATGAGTCACTAAATTCTACTCCTGAAACCATTATTACATTATATGTTAACTAACTTGGATTTAAATAAAATTTTAGAAAAGTTTAAAAAGATCAGGCCTTTACTAAGGTCCCAAGCTCATAGTTAAGAACGGATGAGGTGAGTATGAGCTGGCCACGTGATCCCAAAGATGACCCAAGAATATTGATTTCAGACAACTCCACTTCAGGGGTTCCTTACTCCAGATGGAATCTGGTCAATCAGGGTTGGTGTAGTCGCACAGATATTCTCTCAAAAGGCAAGAAGGGGCCCAGAAGGTCCTTGGTCCCCCTACCCATGGGAAGACCCAAAGATCACTCCCAGCATCAAATGTACAGATGACTCTAAACAACTGAACACCCCAAATCTGAACCAAAGCAGAAAATCTCCTTAATTTATCTTTCGAGAGTTTGGGACTCTTTTCCCCTAGCCCCAACCAAACAATGTTTAGGAGTGGCTGGCCTGAATCTTTAAAGACCATCCCCAACCCACGCACCGCCCCTCCCCCCCAACAAAGTACATGTGTGAGAAAGCATCATTCTAGCTGCAATACACGACAGGCTTTTAAGTGTAGGGCTGTGTCGCTAGAATCCTCAAGTCCGGGCTGTGAGCCCACACTAGATGGCAGCACAGAGCAAAGTGGTGCCTGTGGAGGAGACTCAGAAAGAATATTTAGTTTAACTTTTGGCTGGGACTTCTTGAAGAACAGCAAATGCTCAGCCCAGAAAGTCAGTGTGCTTATCTGCTCTCAAGCCAGACTGAAATGTCACAGAGTTTCCTGTGAGAATTTGGGGTATCCAACTTGATCAACTCACCTTTCAAAAACACAGTAACTAGGGCCATGATTCTCAAACTTTTATGATCTGAGACCCACAGCAAGAAACACATTTTTTGTGAGCTAGTAGACACACACACACACACACACACACACCTGAAACAAAAGTTTTGCAAAACAATCTGTTCCTTTGACATTTTTTTGTATTCTATTTCACGTTAAGAAAATGCTGGCAGGACCTACTCAACTGACTTCACAATGACCTGAAGTTAAAGACCACAGAGCATTTCAGTCAGCAACTTTAGGGTTAGGATTTGCTCATCTGTGCTGAGGAAATCTTACGTAAGCTGCTGTCCATGTGCATGGACTTCTCAGTGAGAATGTGACCACTGAGCAAAGCAAGGTGGGGGGAAGTGAGGGGAAGGGGCATAGTTGAGTCACAGGGCAACGCAGGTCATGAGGGCCATACTAGGGCTTGGCTTTTAGTCTGAGGGAGGGTTTTGAGCAAAAGGTTTTTTCACATGATTCAATTTACATTTTAATTTACTCATTCTGGCGGCAGGAACAGGGAGCCTTCTAATCTAGGAAGGGGACCCAGGGAGTAGCTGCAGAGTTGTGAGAAGCGGTGGGAACTGGGATACATTAAACCCAGCAATCACATGGACCCTTTCGCCACCAGTCATTGCCCCTCCACCGTTATCCCTGGCCCCTGGAGGGAATCCCAATAAATAAAGTCCTTAAGGAAGGCTAACATCGCTTTTGTGTAAGACCCAATGGCTGCCCCTTTAGGGCTGAGTCCAAAGGCTCAGGAGCACTGGGAGCCCATATTATTGAGCCTGTCACCTGCGAAAGCACAACCTCCTCACCAAGGGGGTGGGGAGTGCAAATTTAAATCTAGTTCAGATCTTTACCAGACTGAACTAGGTGGCCAAACTGTGGTTTGGTGGAATTCAGTCGGGGCTGCTACTTCCTTAGATGCCTCCGCCCATCCTTATCTTTAATTAGCAAGGTTACAAGGCAGACAAGCACGCTGGGGCAGCCTGAGGCACTCCTGCCTGGGGACGAGGCTGGTCAGCTGACTGGGACCTTCTCAGCTTCCCAGCCCTGCAGAGCCTGCTCTTTCCAGACATGGTAGAAATAAAGATGACAGGAATGTGGGGTCCAGGGTAAGGAGCTCTTCAGTGAATGGGATAAGAATGTAAGCAGAGTCACTGCAGAAACATGGGGCACAAAAGCACTAGACTCCGCATGTATAAACTGAGTGCCTGAGCCAACCCTGACAAGTGGAAAAAGTTTTCAGTTCGCCAACAAGACCTGCTTTTGGATTCTGAGGATGCCACGGCCTCCGTGCACCTCGCATATACTGCATATACTGCCCCATGGCTGTGCCAGAATACACTGCTGGGATGGCTCAGGGGGTGGGTGAGCCGCTCTGTCTGGCCAGCCAGGAGCTGACCCTCCAGCAGTGGAAACGAGATGTGCAAATCTGTGACACACCTACCGCACAGTCACACAGGCAGGAGTCAGGCTCCGGTTCAGATTAGGGGGAGTAGACGCACCTTTGTAGAGACAGTCATAGATGGGCTAGGCTTTACCAGCTAGAAAAAAAAAGGGTTCAACCGTGTTCCATGGAACTTTCTGACTTCCCAAGAACCCCAGAGGCAGGGTGGGGTGCATGGGGACAGGGGCAAAAGGGTCCTCACCTTGACAGTTCTGCTCAACTGTTTCTTTTTTTTAAAGTTTATTTATTTATTTTGAGGGGAGGGAGGGGACAGAGAGTGAGAATGTGAGCGAGGGAGGGGGAGAGAGAGAGGGGTGGAGAGAGAATCCCAAGCAGGCTCTGCACCTGCTTGGTGCAGAGAGCCTGAGGTGGGACTCAAACCCACGAACCATGAGATCACGACCTGAGCCGAAATCAACAGTCAGACACTCAACTGACTAAGCCACCCAGGCTTAGTCAATTGTTTTGCTCTCTGTTAGGATTTGGGGCAAGATGTCATTTGGGGAAAGGGATTCAACTGCTAAAAAAAACTTCTGTGCCTACCACCGAGGTTTGGGGCTAAGACTGGAGGGGTTTTTGAGGAAGGAAGCATGGGTGGCGGGATAAAGGAAGGACGGACTATCGATCATGAGGAGGACAGGATGAAGGGGAAGACACAGGAAAAGGGAAACTAGAATGCTACCCCAGCAGTGTGAGCACGGAGGGCACGACACAGAGGTGGGCAGATGAGGAGAGAAGGTGAGGAGGGCAGGAGGCTGTGAACAAAGGTCAACAGCAGGAAGGTGAGGGCTGTGCTGGGAAAAGGTCAGAGCGGGATGACACCTCCCACAGAAGTCTGTTCCCCTCGCATGCACCCTCCTCCTGGAAGGACTCTATGCCTCACAGCTGTTGTCTATCCTTCCGGGGGTAGAGGAGCACAGGGGGAAAAGCCTGGAAGAACAAGTACCATTGCAAGAAACTGTGGAAACAAGTGACGTGGAATGGACAGCCCGCAGAGGAAACCGAGAAGGAACAGTTTCAAGATGGCAGATGCCACGGGGAAGACAGGGGAGATGCGGGTGGAGGAAGGGCCTGCTGACTTGGGACTGACCTTGGCAAGAACAGTGCAGCAGAGCACCGGAGACGTGAGGCTTATCATCAAAGGGGCACCAGTTGGGTTAGGACAACATGGAGCAAAAGACAGTTCTGAGAGTGAGGCAGACGTGGTCCTGGAGCCCCTGGGGAACAGTGGACTCTTACCCAACCCAGCCCCTGAAGGCCCCACCCAAGTACTTCCAGGGGAAGGAAAAGTGATTACTCACTCCTGCTATGGCCAAAGTGTGGACACCTTCCTTCAGGGCCATGCGATCAAAATCCTTTCTTTATAAATCAGGCTACTTCCCTCTTGTTCAGAAACAGTTATGATGAGGGCAGAGTGGGGAGAAAGACGAAGATAAATATGGTATAAAGTGCTCCCCTGGGGAATCTGTTCATATCAGTCTGGGCCTAACACCCCCACAGAACTGGAGTAGTGTAATGGGACTTTCTAAAGACAGAAGAGGCCAGCTTTTACATACTACTGCTTTCTCCTTGGTGGGGTTCCCATCCCCTAGCTGGATGGAGTCCCATCTCTCCGCTGGGCACGGCAGGTTTGAGTATAAAAAGTTTAAAAGCTCAGTTTTATGGTACAACTGTGGGAGACCACATTGTAAGTCCATATTTAGTTACACTGCGAGTAATTAATACAAACCCTTTCAGGGTATAACATTTACAGAAGAGAAAAGTGCTCTCTTCAGGAGAAAAAGATGGAATGGTGGGTCAGACACCTCAGGGGGTCCTGTTTGCCCTTTCCCTTCCCCCGCCCACCTCCGCAAAGGCAAAAATTTGACTGTGGCTATGTGGGGCGCTCCTATTCCCCCCCTCTCCACACCTTGCTAAATGAAGCCTGAAATTACTCTAAAACTAGTGAAAAGGAGCTATAAAACAGCTACTAGGAGATGGGAAAAAGACAAAATGAGGGCAACAGGGACGGGGCAGAAGAGGGGAGGTGGTGGCCTCCAAGGGGCAAACCTGCAGAGAGAAGACAGCTCGGGCCCCGTGTTTCCCTGCCGCTGGCTGACGAGAGGTGGCTCTTGCGCGTGCTCACACCCCCAGGGGGATGGCTGTGTGAGGTTTATGGAGAGGAATGTTCTTTCCGGCATGGCCCGCTAGTTCTCAAGGTGCGTGTCCTGATACCACCATTCTGGGAGCTCGCGATTCTCGGAGAGCATACTCAATAAGCCAAAAGATGCCTCCTTTGCATTTTACTTTACTTGAGCCCTTTTCAACAACGTGTGACTTTCTGCAGCAGCGTTTTGTGCCGCTCCAGCCCCGTTTATCTTTGCCATTTCTCCCACCGCTAGGGATTGTATTTTTCGGCTGCCCGATTAGAAACCAACTTTGCTGCCACACTGCCACTTTCTCTGATCAGCATCTCCTTTTCCTCAACAGGTAAAACAGAGACAAGTCATGTGGAGCATACGTGCACTCACAGCAGAATAAGGCTTTGGCAAGGACTTCTGAGTCTGAAGAGGAAACTAAGTGTGGAAAGAAGGCATAGGCAGTGGAGGAGGGCTCAGACGCTCTGTGGACGAGGTGCGAGAACAACGCTTCCTGTCCTCCTTGGATGGGGCAGTAAGGAGAGCCCGTCTACCTCCTTTTTGTGACTACAACAGTGCGGTCGCATGGCCTTTGCTCTGAATGTCGGAAATCTGGTAAACGTGTAAATTCTCTCTCCTGCTAGATTACTAAACAATGGAAAGCCAACCCACGTTATCACCCCATAAGCTACTCTGGGTATGAAAATCAGCTTACATCACAGAATGTATGAGAAATAAGGACAATGCCCCTTTGTGTTTTAGGTGGGAGGGGGAAGCCTGCCTACATCTTTAACTTGAGCAAGCCCTCAGAATCTGAAATGAGAGCTGACACACACCCACACAGGAAAATGTTTAGAAAGAGTAACATAGAAAGGTTAAGGACAGTGATCCCTGATGGGCTAACTTCTTTGGATGATCTTTAGTTTCTTCTTTTGCCACTTTTTCTAATCTAAACATATGAATTACCTTCTCACTGGGAAAAAAAAAAAAGTTACTCTGCTTAAAAATCTGCTGAAAGTAGTAACTTCTTGCCTACTATGGGTATTCATTTTTATGTTGTCACACTCAATTTAGAACCTAAATTAGGTCTTGAGTCTAAGCTACCTCAGGGACTTAACTTCACACAGATGTGCTACACAACTACAGAACCTCGGCTGCTAAATGGAATGGTAAATTGTTGGCCGAATTTAAGCAAAAGAACCACTTACCTGAGACACTGAAGATGGCCTCACATTTAACACTGCAGGGTTAGACTAGTTAGCCTATGGTCTCTTTCAAATCATTTAAATAATAATACTTTAAGATAGCATTTGTATCTGTAACAAGACAATAAATTGTGACTGTGTGGCTGTATGTTAGTTCTCCTTGGAACAATAAAATTATACCTTGGTAGGCAGCAGGCAGCTGTTCTGAGCAGACTTTTTGATGTAAAAGTAACATAAAGCATCACTAAGCCTATCATGAAATGATGTCCCAAACTTGTCATCAAATTTAGAGGGAATTCGAACAATCCGTTGTCTATCTAATTTATTTCATAAAATAAGGTCTCTGAGTTCCATGCAGCAAATATCTTTTGATTTCCTTTTTTTTTGTAAAAAAAAAAAAAAAAAAGTTTGTATGTCCTCTTTCTATAATTTGCCAATTAACTACAATATTCTAAACTTAAATCAGAAAAGAGAATGTTAAAAATGAAAAGACATATAACAAAACAATAGCAAGCCTTCATAGGAAGATTGTACTGAAAGGCACTTAATACAGGGTCAAGAAATAACCAAGGAAATTTAGAGGCTTAAGTGGTTTTTAAGCCTCCACAATAATAGATTACTCACCCAAACACCCAGCACTGTGTTCCTACGCGTTTGCACTGTGTGTCAGTGAGGTAAGCATAGTACTGCCTGAAAGAACAAAGATGGAATTCAATGAAAGCTTCTGGAAGATCAATGGGTCAGCATAAAATTAAATCACTTTGACAGGATAAATATAAAAGATGTTCCGCCTTGTTCTACAAACTCCGGCTAAGTGATCTACTTCTAGTCAAGGGAATGAGAAGCCAGTGGCTGCTGGAACATTCCTATAAAAGGTGAAGAGTTCGGGCTGGGTTGGAGTGGAGAGAGCATGGCTTAAAGAGCTGAGTATTCACAAAGGCAGTTTTGATTCAGGGAAAGAATGGGTGCTTCAGTCTCTCTGCAGGGAAGTGATTCCAGAGGGTCACCTACACCGTCATGAATTGTCTCCTCTGGCACTCTCCAGGACAAAGGTTGCCGATTGTAACCGGGCAGGGCAGACACACACTTTTGGCTCTCAGAAACTGGAATGGGATCCCGCATGCAGGTCACTGTTCACTCAATACCAATGACTTTGAATGTTACTGACGAGCTCAGAAAAATGAGGCAATGACATGAAGCTGAAAAGCTTAGAGCAGCACTGTCCTACGTAAATATAATACAAGCCACAAATGCAGTTTCAAATCTTCCGGCCGCCATGTTAAAGCAAAAAGAAACAAGATAATAGATGTTTTAGTAACATGTTATTTAACCCAGTGTATTGAAAACAACTATAATGAAGTATTTTACAAGGTTTCCGCACTAAGTTTTTGCACAAAATCCGGTGTGTATTTTACATGTACAACATTTCAACACAGACTGGCCACACTTCCTGTGCTCAGCCACCACATATGGTAGGGTAAGTGGCTGCTGTTAGGACAGTGCACGTTTAGACCCTCATGACCACCCCCAAAACTCAATTCGTCCCTTCAGAAGTAGCATCTGAAGCAGGAGCTCATCATCTTTTTGGAGGTCACAGACTTTTTTGAGGATTTAATGAAACCTATAATAAGGGGCACAAACACACAAAATGTTGCATTAAGTTGCAGGGGGCTCATGGATACCTGAAGGTCATCCACAAACTATCATCTCTTCACTCCAAAGGCCTGAGTGAAGAATTCTAGTCATGAAGAATTCAGGTCTACCTCTCACTTCACATTTTCATGGCCTAGTATGTTTCTACCACTTCAGCTTCTCTCCCCTCCAACTGTAGCCATCCCTTTACACTGTACTTGATATTATCAGAGCAAGAGAAGGTTCAGTCAAACTTCTTCGCAAAGCAGGAGAGTCGAATCAAAAGGGAAGGAAATGGAGATGTGGTCTGTATGATTTATTTATCCGAAAGCCTGCAGGCTTTCTCTCCTTTTAGGGACTGCCATTTGCTACCTGGGGTGGCCGTGTTAGAACCCATTAGAACTCTTCCATCTTCCCAAGTAGCTTGCCAAAGCATCTTCTTACATAGGAAATGCCTCAAGTTGGTATGAGAGCACAGAAAAGGGGCTGACTTTTAAACAAAAAAGAAATCACGTAGAAATCCACAGTGTTGGGCAGAAATTTTAAGGAGCTCTCAAAAACTTAAAACACTGGACATGTAGCCTCTGGTTTTTGTTTTGAAATGTTTAGCAATATTGAAATTTCACGATAAATCAGATGTGATTTGTGATTCTGTTTTATATGTAAGCGATTTCTTTCCCCACTTACTGACTTTGTTGATCACTCCTAAATTAATGAAAAAGCTGCTGCTAATCTTTCTTGAAAATAACTGTGAGCCTCAAATTAAATTAAATTTTAAATGAGATAGGGAGGCTCCAATCCACCAAGGGAAAATAGCATTTACGAGAAAACCACTTCAACAGACCATTGGTCTGTAACGTGTCAAAACTCTGCCTGCCTACCAACTAGTGGGTTTCCTGTTTGGTCCTTAAAGAAAACAAGAGATGGAATTTTAGGTCTTAACTTCCCAGGACTCAGCTCTATCTTATTTGGTTTGTTCAATCCGGGATCTGCGCCACAGGAGGAGGGAGGAAAGGGGAGGAGATATATATAGATACAGATGGTTATCTATATCTATCTGTTTCCTCTTTGTAATAATTAATGAAGACAGAAGAGGTTTGACCAAGGAGAATACCGACTCTTCTTGGCAAGTGAGGCCCTCTGCTTTTGTGGTTTGCACGCACATTGAAACTGATGAATTAAGTTATTCTACAGCTACCGCTTCTGAAGCTAACTCTTGTAGCTGCTTAGTATCTATTTGTATCTTTGTAACTTTGCAGATACCTCTGGTGTTGCTAGTGAATCAATGGCGGTGCTTCACATGAACTGTCAAACCCCAATGCTGTTAGTTCTAGACAGGAGGAATGAAACAAATGACTGTTTGCCTCTGATGTGCACTGGGATCAGTCTGCACGAGCGATAGTCACCAAATCACACCTCACCTCTGGGGACCTACCCAGGTCAGAAGCATAACAGCATGAATATCTAAGCTTATCTCACTTGTCCTGGAAGATGACAGGAAGGATGCTGATAAAAGGAAAGTAACTGGCTCTAAAATAGCATCATTTATGACTTCAGATCCAACATTAAAACTTTTCTATTTTTCGATCACTTCATTAAAAACAAAAAAAAAGTCAGCACCACTGCTACTCATTTTTTTTTAAAGGATGTTAAAGGGGGGAAAAAGAACAGCAGTGAAAGATTATTAAAAAGGTTTGAAGATAATGGTGTGTGTGGTGTTCTCACTTCATGGTACTGAGGTCTGAGAGCAAAACATTTTCTTCATATTCAGATGTATAATTCTTTAATATTTTCATGGAAAATCTAACATATGTGACTTTCCTTATGCTGAACAGGAGAATGCACAGCAAGTTAATGCGCTCAAATGACAGTCAGGCTTGTATAGAATTACCTCACTGTGGGAGCCGTGATGCCACCAATAAAGAGAATTCTACACCAACTTAATGGATGACTGGCTTGGAACACAAAGATATGTTTCAAGAAGAAGGTATTCAACTCAGTTAGCTGAAAAAGAAGGATGCATTAGTCAACCTGATACTGCATGCTAAGTCATAACAACATATTCCTTGTTATGGACATTCTAAAAAATAATTAGTATGTTTAAAGCATTTTCAGAAAATTTATGGGGTCCTCCAAGTTGCTACTGGAACGGCTGTATTTAAATTAAGTAACAGCCAGTACAATATGGGCACCAACCAGCTGGGGGATCACGGGTGCTGGCGTAGGGAAGGGGTATATGGTGGAATCAGCTATTTGTCAGGTTTCCTGGTGCGTGGCTCTCATTTGGGTCACCCGTGTGATCTGCTGGGATAGTTGGGAGACAGATGTTCTGAGAACAGCAGAAATCATGAAAACAAATATACACCATGGAACACCTCTGCAGCCTTACAGAAATGAGGCCAGATCTAAAAGAAGTCTCACTGTAGGAAAGTGAGCTCTTTGATAACCAAAAGCAGCTTGAGATACATCAACGAGAAATGACTGGGAACCTATCTAGCACATGCCTTGACCAAAGGCAGCTCTTAAAAGTGGGTGCGAAGGGTCAGTTCAAGTTTCACCTATGGCCAGTGGTACTTTCCCTGAGGTTAGCATCCTGGTGCAGCTCATCACACGAAGAACCCGTGGCAGCACAAGAGAGACCAGGCAGGATGTGGTCTGTGCTGAGCCCATCTCCTGCATTTCCCCTCCAGATTCAGCAAGGAGCAGAGATTAGGAAAGGAGAACACACGGACCAGCAGGTTCATTTCAGTGACGTGAGACATGTGTCTTTTCCCACAGCATTGATTTCAAGGATATAAAATTTAAAAAATGGTCCACTAATTAATGCCACACATGGAAAGCTGATCCCAGCTCAGTGAGTGTGAGAAGGGTGCTCCGTGTAATGCTGCCATTCTAGGAGCACACCCGGTCTCTCCTGGACCAATCCAACCTCCTCCTCAGTTCGCATACTAATGAAACACCTACACCTTCCCAGACATCGCTCTGATAAGGAAAAACTTAGTCCCTACCCATTTAAACTCCCCTTTTCATCAGACTGACTTCCCCAAACCATGGTGACTACTTATTCACATCCACTTCTGAATCCGTGAACTCCACCTGCTGAGATGAGCAATATTATTCTCCACATGTAGACAAGGATAATTGACTTAAAGGTGACTCACGCTCATTTTTTATGTTGGGAGCATTTCGTGCCTATGTTCAAAATATAATTTCTCATGATTCCGAAACACCTGTCAAGCAAAAGCTGGTCTCCCAAAGTTGTAAAATGATTAACTTGGGCACAGGAGGATCAATACAAAAGGCTATCTCTAGAAAACAGAGATGTTTAGTAATCCTTTTCCAAGGCCCGTGGCTGCCTGAATCACGTAGTGGGCTGCTTGAAGGAGACCTTCTCTCCACTGACAACACCTTCTTGGAGGACCCAGGGCCCCACACATAGTAGAGCCTTCTTTACTAAGCTCTCTACAAATTACCTGAGGTGGTAACAGCTGAGGCCCTATTTTAAAAAGTAAACGTTAAACTTAGAATATAAGAAAAACCCTTGGCATTTGTTCCTTTGGTCCTGAAAATGATCCCTCTGAAAATCTATCCGATGCCTAACAACTTGGGTGACAGATGCTGTGACCAAAAGCTTCTTTTGGGGAACTGTAAGCATTTTCTAACTTCCAACTCCAGGAAAGATATTTGAAAATGTCTTTATGATGAAGCAAGGCCTTTGGCATAATAACACTGCTCTGTTTAATTATTTTTTGTATGTAAGCTGCAGGATTTTCTATCTTCCAAACCACCCAGCTGGTAAGCAGCGTCAACTAATGTTAACTCTAAATTCCTGAATGGTTTTTATTTTGCTTTTGCTTTTCTTTTGTCCCCCCCCCCCCCCCCCATTTCTGGGCATCTGAAAAAATACCTGCCAGATGATCATGAAAAGGTATATTCCAGCCACTCTCTGAAATGAAGATTTGGGGTCAAACCATCGAACGTAGGTCCAACTAGCAGGAGTAAACTGGAGCACGGCTCTTTTGATTTTACCAGTGGTGGTGTGGATGTCTCTGTAAGAAGAGAATGGCTCCAGTGAAAATCCAAAGAGATAAGGAAGGGGAAGAAGAAAAACAAACCAAAAAAACTGCACTGACAATTTTACAACAAATGCTCAAGACAAAAAGATTCCTTTCTGGGTGAACCATCTCCCCAACAATGATCTCTCTATTTATATGAAGTGCGGAGAGCTGTATCCTCGATAGGAAATTTCAGTGATGACAGGCACAGGGCAGGGGTCAAGTCACTAAAGAGCCAGGAGAGGCCTTAACTTGTGAACAGGTGACAAAAGAAGCTGAGGCATAATAACAGCCCCCTGGAACCAGGCCAGTGAGAATGAGGACGCCCACAAGGACATGATCCCACCCACTCTGTATTTCCCAAGGCAGGGCATTTTTTTGTTTTGTTTTGTTTTTTTAACATTTATTTATTTTTTGAGAGAGAGAGAGAGAGAGAGAGAGGGAGAGAGAGAGGGAGAGAGAGCACAAACAGGAGAGGAGCAGAAGGAGAGGGAGACAAAGAGGGAGGCTCCAGGCTCTGAGCTATCAGCACAGAGACCAACACAGGGCTTGAACCCATGAACTGTGAGCTGAAGTCGGATGCTTTACAGACTGAGCCACCCAGGGACCCTCCCAAGCCAGGGCATTTTAGTTAAACAGAGAGGTCACCCACACCATTTCTTCGTCCTATTTCTTCCTAAGATAAATGAACAGTTTGGGATGACAAACAGCAATTTCTAAGCCTCCTTCATTTTAATCCCACAAAATCACTCAGTTAAAAACTTCACACTCCCATGACAGGAACGAAGATTCCTACGTGTTTACACGTGAGAACAGTCAGGCTCAGGGCACCTGCCAGAGGGAAGCTCCCGTCATGAGCACCACAGTTGGCTGTGTATTCTAGCTTCTCCTGCTAGACCAGGAGCCGAAATCCAAGGTAAATAGCATTTAGTAACTGGTAAAGATTCTTTATTTCGACAAAGATTTTTATCAAGTGCCTTTAGGTCTTGGACATTGTGCTAAGTGCTGAAGGCACAAGAGCGAACAAGTCAGGTCTTTTATTTTTGCGGCAGAGGAGGATCCACTCGCCTACCCATCAACAGGCACGTACTGAGAAAATCTTGCAGCAAAAAGACATGAGGCACAAGAGCAACAAAAAATAGAGATTCTCCAAAAATAAACAAGAACTATGAAGGACCTGTATTTAAAAGAAAACAATAGCAAACTATATGGTAAGAGGTAGAGGAATATGGGAATAAATAGGAGGACAGAGCGTGATCAAGTATTGGAATACTTACTACAGATCTCCGTTACCTTGTGATGGGTTTCGCCTGGACAAGCCCATCATAAATTGGAAATATCATAAGATGAAAATGTATTTAATACACCTAACCTACCAAACACCATAGCTTAGTCTAGCCCACCTTACGCTTGTTCTGAACACTTACCTTTGTCTACAGGTGGGCAAAATCCTCTAACACACAGCCTATTTTATAATAGAGTGTTGACTACCTCATGTAATTTGTGGAATACAGTACTGAAAGTGAAAAACAGTGGGTGTCTGGGTGCAGAATGGCTGTGAGTGCATCAGTGGTTGACCCTCACCATCGCCTGGCTGACTGGGAGCCGCGGCTGTCCCCTGCCCAGCATCACAAGAGAGGATCCTACCCTATACACGTCACCAGCCCAAGAAAAGATCCAAATTCAAGACCCAAAGTATGATTTCTGATGAATGTGTACCACTTTCATACCATTGTAAAGTCAAAAAATCATTAAGTCAAACCACAGTAAGTCAGAATTGTCTGTACAGCCAACAGGTTAATTCAGCTTTATATTCATTTGTATATTTGACGTCACTTAAAAGAAAAAAGCACCAATGGGATTTCTGCTTTTTAGTTGGGCTTGTGTGTTGGGAACCTGACAAAACAACTCTCAAGTTGAGTCTAAAGCATAAATGTATGAAAATAGGGAAGCATTATGGCAGCGTGTAAAGAGCCAGACAACCAGAGATAAATTCACACTCAGCAGCTTGCTAGCTGTGTGTCCTTAGGCAAGTACTGAACCTAGTTCTTACTGTCGCCATCCCTAGAATGAAGAGAAAAGGAGTGTCAACCCCTAGGACTGATGTAAGGCTCAAATGAGATACTGCTTATAAAGCTGACTTACAACAACATCTAGCACAGCTCCAGTTTTTGTTCCATTATCTACTGTCTTAAATATATTAAAAGTGTGCTTTCAAGTCAGCATCCAGAGAAAGGATGATTTAAAGAGGAATAGGGAACATGGCTTAATCAATTGCAAAAAACATTTTGAAATCTCTCCCTCATACCATCTAGCACATTAAATGTGAGATAGACTAAATAAGTTACTCATAATAAAAGACCAAACCACTGAAGAACCGGAAGAAAATACAGGTTAACATTTACCTACACAAAAAGATGAAAAGCTTTTAAAGTTTAAATGGAGTACCTACCATAAAGAAAATTACAAGTGGATGACAAAACAGAAAATAAAGTCACATTTATGACAAAGTGTTAATGTCCTTAACCTATAAAAAGCACTAATAAGAAGAGGGAAAATATAATAGAAACGGACTAGAAATTCAGTATCACATAATTATATGTGATAACATTAAAAAAGGCTTAAAAGTAAAATTCAAAGAAATAGTGAAATAGACACATATATACATTAGTGAATGAGGGTGAGAATATAAATTAGAGTACTACACTTTTAGGAATTTATTTATAGGGGCACCCTGGTGGTTCAGTGGGTTAAACATCCAACTCTTGATTTCAGCTCCGGTCTCAGGTCATGCATGATCTGATGGTTTGTGAGATTGAGCCTCAGCTCTGCGCTGAGACATTTTCTTTGTGACTTATACTCATTTTCCCTTATTTGTTTTTTTAAAATTTTTTAATGTTTACTTATTTTTGAGAGAGAGAGAGAGAGCAAGAAAGAGAGAGAGGGAAGGAGGGAGAGCATGAGACGGGGTGGGCAGAGAGAGAGGGAGACAGAATCCGAAGCAGGCTCCAGGCTCTGAGCTGTCAGCACAGAGCCCAACATGGGGCTCTAACTCACCAACTGTTGAGATCATGACCTGAGCTTAAGTTAGATGCTTAACCAACTGAGCCACCCAAGTGCCCCTCATTTAACAAAAAAAAGATATTTATAGAGGAAAAAAAAGATCTACAAAGATACATGTTCAAGAATGTTCACTCTAGCTTCCTTCATAAAACTGAAAACTCTGAAACACATCTAAATGACCACAAAAGGGAGTTGGTTAAATACCTCATGATTTATCCATATGTTGGGATATAAAGAAGCCCTTTGAAATCATGTTTTAGAATATTTAATGATGTGGGAAAATGTTCATATTTTGTTTGATAAATAAATGAAGGTGTAAACACAATAAAGACAGCTACTTTCATAATCCCACTGCTGTTCTTTTCCTCCTTTTCAATGGCACAGTTCCTGTGACAGTCAAATTGAGGAGAGAGCTCAGGGAGGCAGGACAAGGAATGATAGAAGTGGGTGCTGTCCCCCCTGGAGGCACAGAGGAGGGACACGCAACTTGCATCAGAAAGTCAGAGACAGCTACCTGAAGAGGTGTCAAGGTAGTCGAGGTAGGAAAGGAGAGGACCTGTCAGCCTGGCACACGGGGACATGGGTCAAACCCAGGTATAGAGGAGCATATGCTCAGAACCTTGGGAGCCCCAGGGGGCATGGAGGGAATGACTGGACCTGCCCAGCCCACAAGGTGCACTTTGTTCCAAAGACCAGGAGGAGCCATCACAGGGGAATGACATGATGAATCTGACATGCTTAAAAAGATCCCTCAAGCAGTGGGGTGAGATGGTTTGCAGGGGGTAACCAGGGAACAGGGGACTAACTAATCCAGTGAGGGCAGTATGAATGCAGGCTGAGGCAGGAGAATGAAAACAAAATGGATGTGAGAGAAATGAAATCATAAATGGTTTAGCATCATCTGGGTAAATGCCTGCAACACGGTCTATAATCATTCATGCGTTTCAACTACTAATGTGTCATTTACTTCTTATCGTCAAAGACCATACTGAAGGTGCTTGCTACTAAAGCAGCTCAGTCCTCGTTGTGTGAGGCTGTGACTAATGTCCAGAGGGGAGGCGACTCACTTGAAGCTGGCCCAGTGGTAGGTCCTCATCTCTAAAAAGCGGCAAACGACCATGCCCAACCAGATGCCACCGCCGTTGCACAGCAGGATGTCCAGGATGACTTGGTCCCACCAGCACTCAGCGAAATTGGGCAGAAGGTGCATGAAGAAGAGCTGAGACACACGAGACCATGGTTTTAAAAACAAAACTGCAGAAAGATATACTTCCTTTTAATACATTCTTTTAGGAGAAGTCGTTGACGTTACAGGTTTTCCCAATGTATGAAACACATAAATCAAAACAAGGCCTGTAATCGGGTTTGTTTTTTATGCTGTGGGTAAGTTTACACATTTTATGAATCCAAACAGCTCTTTTCTTGACATACGGCTTTAAAGACAAGGTAACCCCTCCTGAAAAATATTGCTGATGAATTACCTTGGCTAACGACAGCGAGACAAGGATCTAAGAAAGGAAAGGGAGAAAAGTCTTCATACCTGCCAACAGATCACTGGCATAGTCCTCAAAATTAGCAGCTTGAGAGTTCAAGCTGTGTGTTTTAGAACTATCCCATAGATATCTAGGTAAAACAGCAAGGAAGCTGTAAAAGGAGAAAGGTTAGGTTTTGATGACATGAAGTGGGAAACGGATAGCTTAACAGGAAACCCTATGACAACTGGTTCACAATCGTCATCTTATTAAGTGCTTATGATGTGCAAGGGGTGAGGCAAAATAAAGTCACGGTTCTCGATCCCAAGGGCAGGACGGAGTCAGATGTTTATGCAGAACCACAAAATAAGGTAGGCTGTGGCAAATGTTACCATGGCGACATAAATGGAGCACAGTGAGGACAAAAGAGAGATTCATTCTGACAGACGGCAACTGGGGCAAGACCTATTGGGACAGAGGTCGTTAAGGACAGGGATGACTGGTTTCAAGACGGAGATGAAGACTGAGGGCATTCCAGAAACAGCAGGATCAAGGGTGGAATAAAAATCTCATGGAAATCCTTTCGTCCAAAACAAACAGCCTATCAGCTGTGTCCAGAGCAGCACATGTTGCTGTGTGAAGGCCCATTTCTAGAAGGTCTGAAATGACAAAGATGGTACCTGGAAATCCTTTGGAAGGAGGCAACCCCATAATCACAAACCTCTGAAGTAACACAATAAATACTACAAAATAAAACTGTTCACAAAAGCATTTTGTAGACTGTAAGACAAGGCACATATATGGAGTTGGCCTTCTTAATGTGCCTGCTGCCAAGAAGACCCAGCACAGCTACTGCATGTGAAGGCTTGCAGTTGCGTTCCTCCCTCAGGTGAGCCAGGCGCGACCCGACCCCTGAAGTGTATTCTCTGGTCCCCAGCCGTGAGATGCGGCATTAACTGTGGTGTGCACAAGGGGAAGAGAGAAACTTCAACAGAAGTTGATAACACATATTTGCTGAAACAAGACTATACAGGGAGGTGGGGTGTGGAGGACATGAAGAGCTTTCCTGGAAAGGACCAGATTCTGGGGGTGAGATGGGCCGTCCAGATGAATGCCTGGAACTCACAGAGGGGAACGTGGTAGGGCAGCAAGAACACGGGCTGCACATCTTAGCAGGAGCACATCTGGAACCCAATCCTGGCTCACCTAACGAAGCAAGGTGCCGGGCTCCGGTTCCCTCATCTGTCCAGAACTGAGAAGGAGGAACTGGAGAGGGCTGGACTCATTCACTCATGAGCAATTTGGGGAGAACCTACCACTTGTGGGGCAGAGTATCTGGGACTATGCAGATATGGGCCCTGCCCTCTTGAGGCTGAACACTTAGCAGAAAAGAGACACTATAAGTACCTATAATAAGATGGGCATTTCAAAGGAGAAGGCCCGGGTACTCTCTTTCCAGGTGTACAAACATGGAGCACAGCGGGAGCAGGGAGAAAAGGGACTAGCCTGCCGGTGGGCTCTGGGATAGAAAAGACACGGACTCTTTGACAAGAAGAAAGCAAAGATGGCTGGAGCAAGATGGCAGGGTGGAGAGGGTCGCAAGCAGGTGGGCTGGGGCCAGTAAACATCACGCCTCAAAGGCTGGTCCAGAAGTTTGGATTTTGTCTTAAAAGCAACGGACAAAACTATAGTTTTAAGCTGGGGAAGGATGCAACTGGATCGAGGTGTGAAAAAGATCACTTTGGCAAAAGACAGTGAAGGGAGGAAGCGAGTAGTTCACACAAGAGAGGACAGGAGGTTAGATGCAAGCAGAGCAGGGTTGTGAAAGACTTAGACGGAGCAGAGGTGCTTGCAAGAGTCTAGAGGACACAGAGGAACAGAGAAGGAAGGCCCAGAGGCCATCTGTAGTATGAGGGGAGAGAAGCAGGCAGGCTAAGAAAAGCCCAGGGCCTTGCACAGGGTCACACGGCAGTACGGTCAGGAAGATGCCTGGAACTCGGAGGAACGTGGCATGAGAGCAGGAACGTGGGCTGTGCACCTGGAGTCCAGCACATGTGGAATCCTACTGGCTCACCTCAGGAGGCAAGACTCTAGGCTCTGGTCCCTTCATCTGTCCACCAGGAATATGTTTATGGTGAGGATTTAGGAGACAATACATGTACAGTGTTGGGTACCGCTGTGGCTTGAATCGTGTCCCCTCAAAATCCTCCTGCCGAACCCCTAACATCCAGTTCCTCATGACAAGAACTTATTTGGAAAGACAGTTGTTGCAGATGTAATTAGTAAAGATGAGGTCATCCTGGAATAGGGTGGGCCTCTAATCCAGTGTGACTGGTGTCCTTATAAAAAGAACACCACATGAATGCACACGAGGAGAACCCGGCTCGAAGACGAAGGCAGAAATTGGGGTGATGCATCTACAAGCCAAGAAACACCAATGATGGCCAGCAACCCATAAGAAGCTAAGAGACGCCTACGCCAGATTCTCCCTCGCAGCCCTCAAAGGGCACCAATCAACATCTTGAACTCAGACTTCTGGCCTCCTGGGCTGTGAGAGGCACATTAACGGAAGCTAGATCTGGCTGGCGTGGTTCCCTAAGTTGGGGTCAAGACAATAGTTGGCATCAAGAAATATACTGCACACATGGCCAAATTTTGTTCCCTGGGACTGAGGAAGAATGATATCATAACTGAACAATAAATAAGTTCCCCCAAAATCATTTTTCCTAATAGTTTTAAAAGACTATATCTCTTTCATTCATGAAATGAGACAAACTTGACTCCTGAGACATCAGAGCTATATCAGGAATCCATTTTTCACCTACAAAATATCCTGGGTGCCCTTGTAATTCATAAACACAATTCTATTTGTCCCAAACCAGAAACTAGCTAGTGGGTAACCCACCTATTTACCCCTAAGCAGATGTCCTCATTACTATGTACCTGTCTCAGTCTCACTGAGGATTTTATTATCATTTTTTTTGCTTCATTTCATTGGTTTCTCTTTAAGACTTGTGAGACAAGAGACACATTTTAAGTTAATAAGGAATCACACCCCACCCCCAACTGCCACAAAGGCATCAAATATTTGTAGGGGATGGTTTAAACATAGTTTGTATCACAGGGGCTGGAGAATGGATTAACTGACTGTTAATGGACAGACAACCTTCCTCCTACATGTAAATTATCTGATCGCTGCCCATGGCCCCTTCTTACCTCAGTTAGCTCCCAGGTAATACTGATTGTCCAGCAGAGGCCATAACTACGGATCAACAAGGCTTTCATAGCCCAGCCCCAGAAATGTCCAAATGCAAATATATCAAAATGGCTGATAATCCTCTCCCAGGTGATAACATGGCAGTTCACAGCATACTCCTATTCAAAGTAAACAGGGAAATAATTAATGGATATTCTCAAAATCAACTTACTTCTAGGATGCTGACAACAAATGAAAAGAACTGATACGACCTTGATATGACAACTGACACCTGTCCTGCCCGCCTGCCCCCGAAAGTTTTAATAATTGAAGATCCTTTAGGAAAAACAGACAAATATTAAAGTTGGTGACTCAGAATTGCTTTGCTCTGAATTGCAAAAGTTTGATTAAAATAGGAAGCAGGACGCCTGGGTGGCTCAGTTGGTTAAGCATCCCACTTCAGCTCAGGTCATGATCTCGCGGTTTGTGAGTTCGATCCAGCCCCACATCGGGCTCTGTGCTGACAGCTAGGAGCCTGGAGCCTGCTTCAGACTCTATGTCTCCCTCTCTCTCTCTGCCCCTCCCCCACCCGTGCTCTGTCTCTCTCTCTCTCTCTCTCTCTCTCTCAAAAATAAACATTAAAACAATTTTTTTTAAATGGGAAGCAAAATAATTTTACACAAGTTGAGCATGTCTTAAAGAAGTGGAATCACACAGCTCAGGTCACCTGACCACAGGACAACTATGTTAAAGCCAGCGATAAAAACATAAATAGAATCTCAATTAACAAAAAAATAAGTAGAATCCCTATAGGTTTGGAAATTTGAAAACACATCTAAATATCATGGTGTAAAAAAGGAATCACAACAGAAATGTAAACTATATTCAGTATTAATGGTAATGAAAACACTATGTGTCAGAACGATGGGATGAAGGTAAGTAGAATTTACAGAAGATCCAAAGCCTGAAAAATTTGTTAGCAGAGAGGAAAAGCTGAAGCATCCAATTTCAGAAATTAGAAGGAAACGGAATCAACCTCCCATCCCAAAGTTAACATTTTCAGATGCTACATAATTTAAGTATTTAAAAATTACAAAGCTTTGGAGACTTTTGGTTTTGTTTCTACTATCTTTTTGTTTTTATTAGGACATATGAGTTTGCCTTTTTTAAAATTTATTTATTTACTTTTGAGAGAGGCAGAGCCTGAGTGGGGGAAGGGCAGAGAGAGAGGGAGACATGGAATCCAAAACAGGCTCCAGGCTCTGAGCTGTCAGCACAGACCCCAACATGGGGCTCAAACTCCCTAACAGTGAGATCATGACCTGAGCTGAAGCTGGGCACCTAACCGACTGAGCCACCCAGGTGCCCCTAACTGGCACATTTTAAAGATATTTTAAGTCAACACCCTTCTGTTTCTGTATATATTAGTAAAGTAGTTATCATATGACAATATAAGATTTCTCAGGAATTTCTACATTTGAATTCTTCCTTCCCAAAAGTAATCTGATAGGATGAAATAAGATTCAGAAAATAGCCACCTATTAGCAGCCAGCTGAAGAAATTCCTGGAACAAGGTACTAATATTTTCAAATTCTAGAAATGATGCCTCCTAAGGGAGCTAAAGAGCAATTTGATTCTCCTCTATCTCTTCCAAAACCCACCACATCAGATTTCTCAAGCCTTTCTCAGATCTATTCAGTGCATTTCAATTTGCAAAGCTGATTTTTAAAAAACTGAATTTTGGGGCACCTGGGTGGCTCAGTCGGTTAAGTGTCTGACTCTTGGTTTCAGCTCAGGTCATGATCTCACGGTTTCAGGAGTTTGAGCCCCAACTTGGGCTCTCTGCTGTCAGTGCAGAGCCTGCTTCGAATCCTCTCTCTGCCCCTCTCCCCCCAAGATAAATAAGTAAACATTTTAAAACATTGCATTTTTCCAGAAACAATTGTGATGTGATATTACAACGTATAAGTGGGAAATCTGGAGAAAACAGGGAAAGATTCAATAGGGAGAAGTCAAAACAAGACTTAAAAAACAACAACACCAACCAACGGCAGTAAGATGAAAATTCTCATCCTGATTCTGGAACATGTGCCTGTCACAGGAATCACAGACTGTGGACAGAAATACCCTGGAGCCGGAGCAGGTCCCAGTTGGGTTAAGGAGAGCTGCACAGCCCCGTCAGCCCCAAATTCCTCCACCACCCCCTCCTCTTATTTACCCTGGACACACTGCATAGGGTGAGGTAAGAGAGGGCCAAGTTCTGTTTCCAGAAGGCTACTCTTCAAGAGATCATGGGTTAAAGATGACTTTGGAGGCCTTTTTACTCTCCCTGAGGATATTTTTGGGCTTCAACAGATGGAAAGTCACTTTGAAAATCATAAAGAGCCAAATGTAACTATTAGCATTATAGTTATTGGTTTTTTTCTTAAGATTTTTTTATTTGTAAGTAATCTCTACACCCAATGTGGGGCTTGAACTCACAACCCCAAGACCAAGAGTCCCACGCTCCACCGAGTGAGCCAGCCAGGCGCCCCTAGCATTGTAATTATTAATGAGCAGATTGGCCAATGATCACATCAGGAAGATCTTGAGGTCCTGGTTGTGGGAGGGATGCAGGACATGATGCTTAAGGGCTGCCAGGGAGCCAGATGCAGCACAACCCTGGGAAGCAGGGGGAAGAGGCATTAAATGAGGACATCCCGGAGCCAGGGAGTCCAGAAAGGGGAGGTGTGTGCACACGAGTAAATGGTAGGTAAAGACAGACTGGGCCCACCTCCCAAATGCTCGCAGGGCTGATCTTGGTGCTCCATCCTCTCCCCCGATTGCCTAACGCTTCACCAAATACCAAGTCTTATCCATTTTGCAGGTCAGTTTACTTTGTGATACAACCAATCTTGCTCAAAAACCCAAGAAAATTCTCAGGGGAAAATATCGTACCTAGAATACGTTCCTCCCAATCTCTGTTTCATGAGGCTCCAGTGAGTGCCAAAGCACTGTCATTATTATAACTACATACTTAAGGCATAGAGCAAAGGAAAAGTATAGGTTCTGAAGTCAGAGAGATCTTACCAGCTTCTGCTTTGAATGAGATATTTATCCTGTTTAAGTTTCCATTTCCTCCTTGATAAAATGGGGATATTAATGCCTAGGATGCATGTGGGAGGCTTACCTAGATTATATGTTAAATGTCTGGCAGAATAGACAGCCCATAGTTGGTAGCTGCCACCACCCTCTCCATCAGCAGAAGCTTGAAGTCACCCATGCCATTCTCTTCCATAAACTAAGAAACCCCCCAAACATACTTTTCTTCCTGAGACTTTTAAATAATTTTTGGCATTCTTACTTCTGCCTTTAGCATGTCCTTTATAAGAATTAAAGAGAAAATCTTAATACACCATTTAAGAAGGGTCTGACCTATCTTAGCTCCAATAGAATGATCACTTCTTGGACCGTTTATTAAGTCCATTTGTCTTGTTTCTTAAACAAGGACCCGCCTATAGCCCAAATGCCTGCTCTCCTTTTCTGAGCATCACTAGGTTTTTCCTTCAGTCTACAAAATGTTATGTATTATTTAAAAATAAATTAATAAGAATTTTCAAAAAAGGAATGGCCTTGGAGTATAAAATGGTCTCTTCACTAAAAGCCAAAATACAGAGTAGCTTTTGCCAAGAATAAAATTATTTTTGTGGGTTTAAAAAAAATAATTACCGAAATGGCCTAGATCATTACAATTGGCCCCTTCATGGTGAGCAGGTGGGAAGTTCATGGCGTCAGGGCCAGAGTGGGGAGCAGAATTGCTGAGGGTGACACTGATAAGAGCAGCCACCACCACCATCACTGAGGACCTGGTGTGTGCAAGGCACCATGCTGGGCCTCATAGATAGTGCTACTTTGTTGAGTTCACAATAAAATCCCCAAATAAGTACTATTATTTCACTTTACAAAGAAATGATCAGGCTAGCAAGTACATTGCCCAAAATCCTACAGCTAACAAGTGACAGGGGCAGAATTCACACCCAAGGCTGTCTGACGATAACAGTCACACTCTTCCTACCATCCCCCTTTGCTCCAAGAGAAGATACCATTTCCCTAGACCATTATCACTCGTGGAAACCACACGCCTCACCTTCCCAGAGGCCTGGCTTTTGGATATCTACACAGGAGATATGGAGAAGGAACAACTTAGAACGTGAAGTTAACTATCTCCTATACCCAACAGTCTACCAATTTCTCTAAGAGAGGACTGACAAGTACCTACCATGACATCTGCTTCCCTCGTGGCATACCGGAGATTTGGATCTAGCCAGTACATTAGGGATTTAACCTGATCAAAGTTCAGGAAGAGGAGGAATACCAGGAACAGGAAGTAGAGCACACTGAGTCCTAAGGGAAACAAAAATATTCTTATGTTTAGGAAAGATCTGGGGGTCAGATGCACGACACACATTAGACTCAAGTCACTTATGGCCAAAGCCGACAGTGAAATTGTGATGTAGCGTCTGGAGATCCTCACTACAATCCAGTATTTCCTTTGATGAGTGAGTCTGATACACAGTCTTAATTCAGGCTGAGAGGCTCGGTAATATTCTCAGAAAATGATGCTCAGGTTGAGTCTTGAAGGACCAAGGACCGGCAATATTCAGGCAGAGAAAAGGAATCCAGGCAGACCCACAGAAGGAGAACCATTCAGGGGCCAGCCTGTGGCTGGGGTGCTGGCAAACACGAGAGAGCAAGGCGGCACTGAAGTGAGGGGGCTTGGCGGCCGCAGCAAGGATTTCAGATTCTACCTTCGGTGAAACTAGGAACACAACACAGGTTTTACATGGGGGCAAGAAGTTGATCTGGGTAACGTTTTACAAGGTGGCCTCTGGCTGCTGTGTGCAGAGTGCGTGGAGGTGGGCAAGGCTGGGTGTGGACAGCCCAGCCAAGGGGCAACATCAGTAGAGACAAGTGGGACGTGCCAAGAGGTGGCCCGTGGCCACACATCCACAGTTTAGACCTCATGTGGGCCCTTCCGGGGTTCCCGTCACATCATATCATAACTGGTACCCTAATAACCGCCCCATATTACAATAACCTACTTTTAAAACAGCAAGAGCCTTTTAGAAAGATCTGAAAAACCCCACCACCAGTGGCTTTATCACTTCTTTCTCCTGAACCTGTTGGAACTGAAACATTTGTGTAGGACACCCAGACACGGTGATACAAACGACCTTGGATCATGTGAACTTGGCTCAGCGCTAATCTCCAATGAGCTGTTCCAGAGGAGACAGTGTCCAGGGCTGGAATGAAGTACCCTGGAACATCTACTCACCGGGTCCTCCTACAGGGCCTCTCTCAACCCTCAGGGAGTTCAGGGGACTTGAGCAGAGCGTGGCTGACCTGGTTGCACATCCCAGGGCCCCAGGGGCACACCCGTTAGGCATGTTAGTATGAGGACCTCCTCAGGTTTATCACCAGCTGTTTTTAAAATTGTTCACCTCAAATGCCCCCCACTATACCCTTTTGTAATAATCCTTTCAAAACAATTATTCTAAGACAGAAAAAAACCATCTGGGTAGAGCAGGGCTTCTTAAACTGGAATTCATGGTTGAGCTTCAAGGTCCATGAAGCCCCAGATGTAATGTGTGTGTGTGTGTGTGTGTGTGTGTGTGTGTGTGTGTGTGCGCCCGCACACGCTAGGAAAGGGTCTATAGTCCTCATCAGATTATCAAAGGGCTCCATGATCCCAAAAAGATCTCAGGTAAGAATTATACTGCTAATTACCTATAATGGATCATTTGAAGTAGAAAAAATTCAAATGTAACCAGCCAGCTGAAAACTTGTAATTTCAAACAGCAATATTAAGCTCATAAGATGTAAATATGATGCAACCAGAATAATCTATTTAAAAATGTAAATGGGGGCACCTGGGTGGCTCAGTCGGTTAAGTGTCTAACTTGGACTCAGGCCATGATCTCACAGTTCGTGGGTTCGAGCCCCGCATCGGGCTCTGTGCTGACAGCTTAGAGCCTGGAGCCTGTTTTGGATTCTGTCTCCCTCTCTCTCTGCCCCTCCCCTGCTTGCACTGTCTGTCTGTCTGTCTCTCTCTCTCTCTCAAAAATAAATAAACATTTTTTAATGTAAATGGTCACTTTTCTGCAAAAAATCCTCCTAGAACTTCCCACTGCCCTTCCTATCTGCACTGTTTACTGGCCCACGAGCCCTAAAGGATTCCATCCATGCCCAGCTCTGGCCTCTTACTGCAGCCCTAGGGTCTGCTCTGCTCCGGCCACAGTGCCCTGGAACACACCATACTTTTTCTGGCTGGGGACCATTTCAGTAGCCTTTCCCTTGGCTGGGCTTCCCCTGACCTCAATCCTTGCATGCTAGATCCTTCTTGGCATTCAGGTTTCCACTAAGCATCCTTCCTTCAAGGCCTCCTTGCACATTCAAGTGAAACCAGCCACTGAGTCATCGTCACCTCACATGGTTTTAATTAACTTCCTAACACTTAGTGGCATCTGATATTTTTTGGTTGTTGATTTGTTTAATAGTTTGCGACAGCTGTCCTCCTTCCTTGTGACAGGAAGGGCCGCTCCTGAGGGGAGTCCCCTGTCTGTGTGGCCCTCCCCTTCAGCCTCAGGACCACAGCATCCCTGCCACACAGAATAAACACCTACTGTGGTTATGAATAACGCCCCGCTCCACACACAGACTTACTTATGATGTCTGAAAGTTCAAAGAAAAATAGGTGACCTTGAGCAAAATATCCATTTTTAGGGTCCTTTTTGTAACACTACATTTTCTGAACCTAAAATAATTTATTTGATGTCTTATTTAGGCAGGACGAAGCCAATAGCCAACATTTGAAAGACGTGTTTTAAGTCCATTTAGGGGATCTATTTGTGGACTAGAAATCAAGTAAAAATAAGACACCCAGTATTTACAGACGTTTATCACTAATCCTCATTTCAAATCAGGACTCTCTGTCTAGAAACTTCTCCCTCTCTAGGATCTTTCCCATTTTCAGTACCTCCTGGCTGCTGACAGGACAAATGGACTCACAGCACACACCGGAGCTTGTACCAGCCAAGAGCAACGTAAAGGTGCATAAAGAAAAACGAGCCGCATCCCCTTACGTCAGACCTGTGCACAGTAAGACACGACAGCATGCGCGGGGGAGCGAGGTGATCTGAGACAGTTCACACGTATGAGAATCTGAAATTACCACCGGCACGTCTGCTTTACGGCAAGGAATTTTCATAAAAATTTATATTAAGAACACCAAAAAGTAAAAGGTCATAAAGTTCTACTGTACAGCAGTAAGTAAAACTGCTATAATGATACACAGAAAAAGGATTTTAAGTAGGATATACCTCTAAATCTACCAGTGGGTAACTCACCGAAAACCATTCGCCATAAGGCTGGATGAGGTCGAGTAAATGGACCTGTAGATGGAAAAACATTGGGTTAGAGTGAACTGGTTTTAAACAAAAACTAAAAGCAAAGTGGTCTCTACAGAGATTTTAAAAAAAAAAGGCTCTCTACTGTTAATTTTTTTTTTTCCACATAAATACTTTTAGGTTGAAGTCTAGGTTGAAATGTTTTTATTCGCATTGTAGCAACTGTCACTACAACTGCTAACAGGTACCAGTCTCCACAACAGAGGTTTCTGTTTTTAAAGCTTTGTCTTTAGAACTCAGACCATAATTTCCCACGGAAACAACATTACTACAGTGAGCAGGTTACCAGGATGCCCTGTAAGGGTTTGGAAAATACTACAGTTTCACAAGCGAAATCTCCTGCGTGCCCGTGTGTGTAGCCTGACAACAGGGCAGGGGATAGGTTCTGAAAATTAAACAGGAGAAACACTGCTTTGAAAACAAGTGAGGTGGGGTTTGAAATGGAAAACAAATCCTTGGAGCACTGGAACACACTAGTGCAGTGGCTTCTGATCATGAGCCATGGTAACAAAATACTTTGGACACGGCAACCCAGTTCAGACACACAGATGCAACTTTGGCACCACGAAAACAAGTTTTACAGGATGAAACTTACTCTTACTACAAGTGGCACACCAATACTTTCTCTTCTACTTTATTCCTTCAATTAAAAAGAAAAGAAAAGAAAAGAAAAGAAAAGAAAAGAAAAGAAAAGAAAAGAAACGAAAAGGAGAAGCAAGCAAGTTGGGCCTTGATCCACTAAACTGAGTTACCATCCACTGAAAGGTTACATAGTTTGCAAATGCTGAAAACACTGCTCTCATGGACACCTGACCTACTTGGGGCTGCCCACCCCGTTGGAACGGCCTTCCTACAGACTCTGGGCGCACTTCCAATGTTATGAATCCCACATCTCCCAGGGAGATGCCAGAACTCGCTGCCCTGCCCTCTTCATAACTGGGGCTTTGTTTTTCAGTTGCCCCTGAGCCAGACTTGATCTCAGGAGCTGGTGATACAGATGTTAAGTATGCTGAGCTCTCTCCCCAACCTGTCCCTCTGCCGGGGCTGGCATGGGCAGCAGTGGAGAGGTGACACTCATGATGGTGGCAAATCACTGCAGAGTGCACACCGGGTTTCCTGATGAGACCAGCTCTGGGTGATGTGCCAGTTTCTAGGAGCTTAGCCTGGGACCCAGCCTCCTAGCCCTCCCAGGAATCCTCCAGCCAACATCCTAGAAGTCTTTTTAATCAGCAGTCAGCTTCTGTTGCTGGCAACCTGGAATCCTGTCTGAAGGAAACATGACATTGTAATTTTTATTCTGGAACTCATCCTGAATTATCCACCTCATTTTTAAAAGATGGCTTTATTTAAAAAGAAATAAATAAATAAATAAATAAATAAAAGATGGCTTTGAAACATATCGTAACTGCTTTCTTTTGATGGATCAAGTTCATATTAGGAAAAGCAGTGAGTTACAAGGATCCCCTACCATCCAAATCTAGTCAGTTCTGGAGCTTACACAGTGGCAGGTCAGAAGGTGAGTTAGGTTCGTGTGGGACCCTTCTTCATCCAGAAATATGATGTCTGAGTTTCAGATGGCAAGTAGTGAGGGCTCAGAGTGAGGGATGTAAATAAGATGTCTCAAAATCTGATCCATTTCTGAGTTCTTATAGCAAAGGCTCAGACAGCAAGGAACACCTGCATTCTTTTTTAATTGGCCACTTTCTTCTCAGAAAGGCACAGTGAGGCACAGAAACCAGGATCCCTTTCCAGGTAACTTAACATGGCTACCCTTCTTCAAGTCACTGGAAAACTGATGGCTAAAATGGTCATCATTTAAGTAATTTTCTCTTCCAAATTCTCTTCTTCACTGCTGTTAGGTGACAGCTCAACTTGTCACCATGAATGACTTTTGTATTATGGTGGCTGTCTGCTTTGCAAGTATTACTTCATCCAAACCACTGAATTAACCTTTTAGACATAACATGGGATCCCAGCTTTCTCTAGTTTCCTCTTGCAAGGTGAAAGTCAAAAATGGTATGATTATTTGGCTTGCAAACAGAATTCCATGCCCAATCAACACTCAAAATCATAAAAGAAGGGTTACTCTCAAGAGCATTCATAATAGTACTTTGCTGAGCACATAATGGGAAGCAGTTTGGAGGGTAAGAGACCCCCCACCCCACCCCGCCATTGTCTCTCAGTTGTCCCCTCAGTTGACAACTGGCTGATGACAGCGTACGGTCACTCCCACTTTACAGATGAGGACACTGAGGCATAGGCACTTTCCCAAGGTCACACCGCTCACAGGACTCCACTTTTGGCCTGAGAGCTCTTCTGTGCTTTCTGATCAGCTCTGTCAGGCTGGGCCAGCTGAAGAGGACAGAGTGGGGGTGGTGAGTGGGGGGCATTGAAGGTTTGAAGCAGGACTGTCTCAAGGCCAAGAGAGTGAGGGGAGAGAAGCAAGCTAGTGAGTGGTGTTTGGAGGTGCTGCTACGTGGAACTGATAAGCAAGGTCAGGAAACACAAGGTCAGGAAGGACAAGGGACAGGATGGGGAACTGACGTAAGTTCCCTCATAAGTCCATCCAAGGTCATCTTCAGCCCATGATGACTTGAAGAGTAGTCTTCTGAAAACAGAACTTGGCCCTTCTTACCTCACCCTATGCAGTGTGTCCAGGGTAAATAAGAGGAGGGGGTCATGGAGGAATTTGGGGCTGACGGGGCTGTGCAGCTCTCCTTAACCCAACTGGGACCTGCTCCAGCTCCAGGGTATTTCTCTCCACCAGTCTGTGATTCCTGTGACAGGCACATGTTGTTCCAGAATCAGGATGAGAATTTTCATCTTACTGCAGTTGGTTGGTGTTGTTTTTTTTTGTTTTTTTGTTTTTTAAGTCTTGTCTTGACTCCTCCCTATTGAATCTTTCTCCGTTTTCTCCAGATTTCCCACTTACACATTGTAATATCACATCACAATATTTCCGGAAAAAAATGCTAATTTTTAAATTTTTTTTTTTTTTTCAACATTTTTTATTTTATTTTTGGGACAGAGAGAGACAGAGCATGAACGGGGGAGGGGCAGAGAGAGAGGGAGACACAGAATCGGAAACAGGCTCCAGGCTCCGAGCCATCAGCCCAGAGCCTGACGCGGGGCTCGAACTCACGGACCGCGAGATCGTGACCTGGCTGAAGTCGGACGCTTAACCGACTGCGCCACCCAGGCGCCCCAAAAATGCTAATTTTTAAAATGCCCTTTCAGTTTTGCAAATCGAAATGCACTGAGGGGATCTGAGAAAGGCTTAAGAAATCTGGTGTGGTAGATTTCAGAAAAGATGTTGCTCTGCCCTGAACCAAGTAGATGGGGAGTAGTGGTATCTTTTGCCTCCAAAAGGTGAGATGTGACCCTGGAAAGTAAGGTGACACCTTCAGCAGCTAACTGCAAAACCAAATCCAGGCTTTATTTCAATGATCAAATCTGCCCATTTCTTTCTGAGAAGACACTCTCAATATTTTGATGTCATATTTTAAGAAGTACACTAGGAGCATTACCAAGATTACCAACTCTATCATCAAGGATGTTAATATTGCTGAAAACATTATTTTGCTTTTTTAAAAATGGAGAATGAGGCTGGTGTCTTTCTATATTTTATTATAAACCCTGACACTTATGCTCACCAGATTACTCACATTTGGCTAATCCAGTCAGGTCACCTTTAAAGCCATGCTTCTCACAGTGTTCATCTGCCCAGACATGTTAACACTGCCTACAGCCTTCCCGCAACATTCACTTTATCTCCATCTTCTTTCCCGACAGACTGTTTTCTCAGTGGGCATGTACAGGCAGGGTCCCCCGTGTTCCTCTGCATGGTCAAGAAGTTAGGGGCGCTCCATATCCTGGTGTGTGTATCTATCTATACTTCATTTCGGATTTGACAAAAGCTGCCTGCAAGAGTTACTCTTCTTGATTATGTGGGAGAAACGGGGAAGGCTTGGCCAGGTCGCGAGGGAAAAAGAAGTGCTGTTTTGTTTTGGACTGTGTTCTTACGGGGTGCATTTAAACATGGCATGGTTTCTTCTCTTTTATCAGTCCCTCCATCTAGAACATGTGAATTTTCAATCAGATATTAGGAGTTTGATTTCAAAAGAAACAGAAATCAAATGTCTTTGTCATGAGAAGAGCTAACATTGAAAAGATCTGACCTCAGAAATTAGAAAATTAGAGGGCTGCCTGGGTGGCTCAGTAGGTTGAGCATCCGAATTCAGCTCAGGTCATGATCTCACGGTTCGTGAGGTCAGGCCCCACATCGGGTTCCGTGCTGACAGCTCAGAGCCTGGAGCCTGCTTCCGATTCTGTGTCTCCCTCTCTCTCTGCCCTTCAGACACGTGCTCTGTCTCTCTCTGCCTCTCAAAAATAAAGAAAACTAATAAAAAAATTTAAAAAAAAAGAAATTAGAAATCAGAAAATCACACACACGAAAAAAAAAAGAAAAGAAAAGAAGATCACAGTTTGACTTGCCAGCAGCCTGTTAGTCCCAGGGAAAAACTAGGTTTAAGGGACCGAACCTCAGGGAAGAATAATTCCTTTAATCAAATTCAGGAGCTGCCTCTCCAAAATCTGTACATCTGTGTCCTTGGGCCTCTTCAACCACATCTTCTCTTCATTACCACTGTTTTTCAGCTTTAATGAGGTATAACTGACAAGGAGTATTACTTGAAAAGTTTAAATCCCTCTAAGAAAAACCTAGAAAAGGTGAATAAAATTATCTTTAAGCAAATTTCAAACCTAAGCATTTTTTAAAGCAGAAGTCGTGGAGCAGGGAACAGAATGGTGGGAGGAGGGGGGGAGAAGACTAGGCTTTTGTTTTAAAGTTAGGGGACAGGGAGCCTTCTGGATCCCCTTCAAACCTCAAGGAGATGTGGTTAACACCATCTGAGCTCAGAGAAGTCGAATGAGGCCAAAGGACAGACAAAAGGATAAACTCAGGAAAATCAAGACATACTAGTATTTCACTCTTCTCAAAATACCTTAAAGAAGTGCTGAATGGCATTCCTCTTGCAGACAAGGAATGGGGAAGACAGGGCTGATTCTGTGAGCTTTCTTCCCAGCAGACTCATGACTTAATCCCACATTTACCTACTGAGAGGCCCCTGTGGGCCAGGAGCTGTGGGTGAGGATAAGGCTTGCGCACTTTGGGTAGGGTGGCGGTGGGGGTGCAAGGGGGAGAAACAGTTCAAGGAAGCCCTCAGACACTGGAAAAGTACCCCTGAAGGTCACCTGTTGAAAGAAACCTCACAGCCAAACAGGTTTCTAGATTTCACTGCACTGACAGAGTGATACAGTTATAATCACGCTCTAATGATACAGGGGTGGAGTTAAAAGCTCACTTCTACCTGAGTGTCAGTTGCTATAATGAGATGAAAGCAGCATTTAAGAAACTTTTTTTTTTTTTGAAGGGAACTGAAAGAGAACAAGAGAGAAGATGGCAGGAAAGCAGCAGCATGGAGTCAATATCAGATCCTCCTTCCCTGGCCTCGCCTCAGGGTCTTTCCCTCCACATCTGTTCCCAGGCCTGAAGGAAGGAACTCGAGAACCCACCCCAGCCACTCACCCTGTTTGACGCCAAGTGAAATTCTGTTTTGAGTGTCCACGCCTCTCCCAGATAACTCAGTGGTAAAGTCTAAGCCAGTGGAAGTAATCCTGTTTCCCTTTTATTCTTTTGGTCACTGAAGATCTATCACTGCCTACTCCTTTGGACAATACGAATTCCTGTCCTGAGGTCTGCTTGGGGAAGAGGCACAGGGCTCAATTCTAGTCAAAGAGAAGTGAGGACTAGTGTGCTGGAGAGTTTCTAGAAAAGGTTTCTTTACTCTTAAAAAGATCTACAGGTGGGCGCCTGGGTGGCTCAGCCAGTTAAGCGTCCGACTTCAGCTCAGGTCATGATCTCACACCCTGTCAGTTCGAGCCCTGTGTCGGGCTCTGTGCTGACAGCAGAGCCTGGAGCCTGCTTCAGATTCTGTGTCTCCCTCTCTCTCTGACCCTCCCCTGTTCATGCTCTCTCTCTGTCTCAAAAATAAATAAACATTAAAAAAAAATTAAAAAAAAAAAAAAGATCTACAAAAGAGGTGCCCTCCTCTTCCTTTGGATGTTGACCGTGACCATATGTTCAGCACTTAACAGCTATCTCAGGATCATTAGCGCAGCAGAAAGCAACACCAACATGAAGACAGGGGAGCAGAAGAAGGCAGAGAGCCTGGGTCTTCACATGCCACCGAGCAGCTGAATTAGTCAACCCTGGAACCACTCTATCTCACAACTTCCAGTAAACATTCTCTTTATTCTTCAAGCTATTTTGAAATGGGCTTCCTATTACTTGGTGGCCCAAAGCATCCTGTTATAGAACCCTATGGAGAAAGTCAAGGGCTTTCTTTCTTATAGAGACTCTACAAAAAGAATCACGGGGCCCCCTTCCTGAAAGAGCTGCCTGATGCTACCACACAGGTAGTACAGATGGACTCACACAAATGAGACATATGGATAGCATCAAACTCAGGCCTGCAGTCAAACACGCAGGGCAGCCTCTGCTAGGTCAAGGATAAATGCATCTGAAGTTGCCAAAACAGAGTCATTCTGGGAATGCCATCCACTGCAGGCACTGCCCCAAAACTGCCTTTCAAGGAGAAGGCTAACGTTGGGCGCTGTTTCTCCCATTCATTTTCATTACTTAATCTAACAATTCGTGCCAAGGGGGAGGAGAACGGAAAATAAGGTGACTGGACTGGAGCAAGAGGGGGCGTGCGCACTCCGCTCAGGAAGCGGTCACCCGGCATCGAGGCTCCCAGGAAGGCCTGAGGTCTAAGTGACCACATAGCCCAGACCACCCTTTCCCAGTGGCCTTGTAGTTCCCCCACCATCAACACCAGCACCCCCTAAAGCCAGCCCGCACTTGTTGTTGTTGTTCAACAACAACATTCTTCAATGTGGAAAACTTCTAGTTTCACTAACCTTTGGAAAGTGTGGATAAGTGGATCTTTAGAAAACAAGGCAGACACGTGTTTGCTATGCACACAGGGCTTCAAGAGAATCCCTCTAAAAACATGCTACACTAGCGTCCTAATCCTTCTTACATAGAAGATTAAACTGCCCTTGCCCCTTTCTGTATCCATCTAAAACCTTCTCTTTTGGCATGCTCTGCCTACATGTTCTGCAGGCACACACAGACATGGAAGGGGAAGGACAAGGCAGGAAGTGATGAGAAAAAGAAAAAGAAGGAAGGTTCCGATTGATCTGCTAACTCCGTCTGGTCACAGATGACATCTGGGCAACACAGGAACGTGGACACCACCACCAACCAACTTCCGCAGGATCTAAAGCCACTGCGTACAGACCAACTAAGACCCTAAGACCGACTAAGTACAGACCAATTAATACCTTAAGACCCTTTTACCTGGGCAAAAGAAAAGCTAGACACTAACAGAGAGGAACAGAAGAAAAAGAAGACAAAACCACATAGGAAGACAGAGATAAAAACACATGCCAGTGGATCTAATAGGGAGAAATGACAAGGACAACAGAGACTAAAGGAAAACACAGGAGCCAAGGCCCTACCAGCAAGCTGACATCAAATGGCTGGGTGACCTTTCATGGATGAACACGTTTCAGCTTTCACAGCTGTAAACTGAGCAGGCTGAATGAGATGAGCCTTATGGGTCCTCCCCACAAAGTCCACAAGCCAGGATAAGAAAAGCATAAAACAAACTTCACTTTTATCTTCCCAGAAGGAAAACAATAGCACAGTCCCACAATGAGACTGAGTAGGTGGGCTCTGAAGATTAGAGGACTTCATTAGGAACAGAAGAAAAAAAGAGCAGAAATCATATAAAATGTTCCTTGCAATAGACTTAATCCCCCAGTCCTCAGGGCCTTTGGTACCTGAAGAAAACCATCTGCTAATGAAGCCCCAAATTCAGCTCTTGCTGAAGCCTCATTGAAGGGATGGCTATAAAATCATGGTTATTGAGAGACTAATCTTTGAGAATCCTCAGACTTCTAAAATGACACTGGACTCAGAAAAAGTAAGTGTAAAAGAAAAAAAAAACAAAAAAAAAAAAACAAAGGCAGAAAAGAAACCGTCAAAGCCATGAAGAAGTTACTGTTGAGAACTAAGCAACAATTAGCACCCAGCCAAGAAAAGCTGAAGACTTGAAGAACAGACCTGACACCTTTGTTCAGTTCTCTGAGCACCTATCATGCCTTGACGGATATTTAAAAAGTAGGACAGGGAAAGACTAGATAAGAAAGAAATAAGAACAAAGGGTACACAGCAATAATGGTCATGGCACTAATGACGTAGAAGTAAGCAGTGGGCCCTCACGGAACAGGAGAGGTAGAATGGCTAAGGGGAGGAATGGCAGTCACCCCACCTGAACTGTCACCTATATACCCTCCTTTGGGGCTCACCATCTCCCTGCTTTGGGCTGTGTTCTCATGTCACCTTTGCACGAAAAGGCCAGGTTTCAGAGCTCAAGGAGACCAACCACAGACTTAGGTGGTTCATGTATGTAAAATGCTTCATGTTGCAAGTGATCACTTAGCTATCCTACAACATAGGACCCCTGAAAGAGGGGATGGGTTGCATAATGTCCAAGCTCACCTCTAAACCAAAAATTCTGAGGTTTTGTGTGTTTGAAGAGGAAGGGAAAAGAAAGTTGGCAAATAGCCAAAACGCTGTTTGACAACGGGGACTTTTCCCAGCCAATGTCATGGACATCTTATTGTCGTACTCCAATAATTGTGCACTACCAGAACTCTCAATCATCATGGAAAGGCCAAACTATGTCTGTCATATCTGCATAGGGTGTGCAGGTGTTACAGACTCTCGGCAAAATGCATTATGTTATAATCCTAACCCCTAAAGTGAAGATTTCTGTTGGACTCTTGTACTCTTGGGACTCTTGGACCCTACAGGACCAGACCATAGAGCTACTTGTCTGTGAACATTTGCTATTTTTTAAGATACAGGAAGAAGGACCTCAAAGGTAATTGGGAGATTATCTGGGCTGTCACTTCCACCACAGGCCTCAGAGTGCATGGGCCACTGGGTGGGGGGGCCAGGGGCGGGGGGAAGGGAAGCTCCACCTTGGTTTCTAAAGGCAAGATAAACACCCAGCAGACCCATGGGGGCAGGCTAGACCCCTTGCTGGGCAGAGGTATGGAAGCAGACTATTATTACCCCAGTAGGTCTGGAAGGCAGAGCACTGATCCAAAAAGGATTGATTCTTCTTCTTTTTTTTTTTTTTAAGAAAACTCTACTCCCAACATGGGACTAGAACTCACAACACCAAGATCAAGAGTCACACGCTCCACCAACCTGAACCAGTCAGGTGCTCCCAGGATTGATGATTCTTGAGCTTTAAAATCTCACAGAGTTTGCCTTCCTGATTTTGAACTTGCTTGGGACTTGTCACCCCTCATTCCTTCCTATTTCTCCCTTTTGGAAGAAAAGAGCTTGTCCCACTGCTATATTTTGTAAGCATGTGCTTGGTTTCACAGGTTTACAGTTGGAGGGGAATTCTGCCACAAGATGAATCTTGTGTTGTTTAAGCCATCCAGTCTAGGGCATTCTGTTATAGCAGCCTGCACTGACTGAGACAGCAGGCTTTCATATCTTGAAAGGTTTCCACTAAAAATAAAATTTAATCTAGAAGCGTGAGTGGTTGGAGAGTTAAACTCAGCTGTCAAATAACTTAGTTATCTAAAACAACTCATTCTCTTAAGACTTCAGTCATGGTTTTACTGGTTGGATTATGTTATCAGCAAAAACCACGTAGTGTTACATAAGATTAAGCAAACATACAGAACGAAACACCATTGCCACGATCTTGAAAAGACTGAAGGCCTTGCCATGTGTGATACTGTGATTTATAAGAAATACATATTTGGTCTTTGTGTCCTTTTCTGGCACAGATCTCCTAAAACCCTTGGTATCTTCTAAGTGATGAGGGTAATGAATGTTTTTTGCTGTGTTAATGAGAACTCAAAAGCACCTAAAGATGGGGCTGGTTGCCAGTAGAGCCAACCATGTGATTAGAGGGTTGGAACTTTCAGTTCCATCCCCAGACCTCCAGGGAAGGGTGAGAGGCTAGAGATTGAGTTGGATCCCCAATGGCCAATGATTGGATCAATTATGCCTATGTAAATTAGGCCTCCATAAAAATCCAAAAGGATGGGGTCTGGGGAGCTTCTGGGTTGGTGAACACTTTTCTGATCCCAGAAAAGTGGCACACGGAGAGAGGGCATGGAAGCTCCTTGCCCCTTCCCCCATGTCTTATCCTATGCATCTCTTTATTTGGCTGTTGATAAATATCCTTTGTAACAAACTGGTACTGTAATCTAGCGAGTAAACTTATTTCTTGAATCCTGTGAGCCACTCTAGCAAATTAATTGAACCCAAGGAGGGGTCATGGGAACCTCTGATTTATAACCATTCGGTCAGAAGCACAGGTGACACTCTGGACTTGCAATTGGCATCTGACATGGGGACAGTCTTAAGCTTGAGCCCTTAACCTGTGGGATCTGATGCTAACTCTGGGTAGACAGTGTCAGAACTGAGTTGAACTGTAGGGCAACCAGCTGGTGTCTGAAAATTGCTTACTGACAGGGGAACACCTCCCCCCGCCCCAGGCCTGCTACTATCCCCCAACACACATATTTTGGAATTGGCATTAGAACGTAATTACCATGGTACATTTCCAAGCAGCAATGAGTAACATTCACAATGAGCTTCTTATATTATACATTACATCTACTGAAGAGACAGGAGGATAGAGAAGAAACACACCCTAAAGTATGATGTTTGAGTACGGCTCATGGAGCATAATTCATAGGTAAGACTGAACAATTTCAAAATATCTAAAGTGTAAAAGAAATAGGCTACAAAAAGGAAGCATTTATAAATGGTTACAGAAAATAAGTAAGCATATTCCAGGGAGAAGGTACAAAAGAGAAGTAAGAAAAAGTAAAGCAAGGGACAATTCAGAGGAAAGGGATGAATCCTGAGTATGGCAGATTTTTTTTTTTTTTTAACAGACTTTGCCTCACTCTATAATCATGATGGGAGATAAAATTCACTGTAATAATGGTCTTTTTTTTTAATCCGGTGATGAAAATTCATATCCCAAATGCATGATCAGCAAAGTTTACTGTGATAAAAAGATCATCTGGAACAACACGTTATTTAAGTAATACTCATCACAGCACTGACCCTGTCATTAGCAAAAAGGACTAAATAATAATTGTGTATTTTTATGACTCAGCTGATACAGCAAAAATTGCAACAGGAACAACAGCGGACACTTATTAAGAGCTTACGATTGGTCAGTCACTACTCAGAGAATATAACATGTATTAGTTTATTTAACCCTTTCAACAGTACCTACCTGTTATTTCCAACGTACAAAAGAGAAACTCAAGCACGGTGAAAATGCTAGGGGACTTCCCCAGGACCACTTCTAGCAACTGGCAGAAGGGGCAGTTTGCCTCCAGGGCCTGTGCCCTAACCACCACAGATTAAGTTTTTACTCCACTTTCTAGTTTCACCTTTTAGGTGGCATGCATCTCAAAAACACCAAAAGGATACCATGCACAGGAGAAATACGTCACTTACCATTGGGAAAAGCTAACACACTGATGATAAGAAAGAAGAAAACAACAGAAAGGATACCCCTCCAGATGTTGTCTTCTGGGACAGAGTCATCCCTGAAAGCAGAAAAGAAAACACTGAGTATTCATTTTCAGATCTAAACAGACGACATGATTGGGATTGTTAACTTCATTTTGCTGAGCAAAGTCATTACAAATACTACTTATCATTCACTATCAATTCCTAAAATAATACCATCTTATAATAAAGTCCAGTTCTTACAAAAAATGCCATTGGCAACCTTGCACACCAACATACATTCTCTTCAGACAAACATTTGAGAATCACTGTTCTTTTTTTTTTTTTTTTTAATGCCCAGGATGTCAAAAGGTAAATGCTTTTTGATTTCAAGAATCACTAAAGATGACCTTTATGATATAGACTGTGCAAAGAAATCTTTTAGAAGTCAGAAAGAAAGCATAATATTATAAAGAAGAAGAACATAATGCAATGAGATTATGTATCAATTCTTAAAAACAGGCAGTTGACTACCTAAGGGATGAACAAAAAGGGCGAAAATGTTGGGCAATAAGAAAACACCAGAAAATAATACTTATTAAAAGAAAAATCATTAAAAACAGAATATAAGACTTAAAGTCAGACCAGAAGCAAAAGAACTATGAAGAAAGGGAATGAGTTTCTTCCCTCTGCGCTTGGTCATTTCTAATCTATTGCTGTGTTTATCTCTTCCATAACCCTAGTAACTGAAATGATTCCACTTGTTGGTTGATATGTTGTCTGTCTTCAATATAGAAAGTAAACTCCTGAAAGCAGGGGATTATTCTCTCATTGTATCCTCAAAAGCTGGCACATGGTAAACCTTTAATAGATATTTGTGGACTGATTATTTATTAGGAAGAAAATCTATTGAATAAAACCAAGTAAAATTCCCTTTGGGAAATCTGATAGCAGAAAAAAATTAAGGTTCTCACTGTTTACATTTAAAAAAAAAAGGAGGGGCGCCTGGGTGGCTCAGTCGGTTAAGCGTCCGACTTCAGCTCAGGTCACGATCTCGCGGTCCGTGAGTTCAAGCCCCGCGTCGGGCTCTGGGTTGATGGCTCAGAACCTGGAGCCTGCTTCCGGTTCTGTGTCTCCCTCTCTCTGGCCCTCCCCCGTTCATGCTCTGTCTCTCTCTGTCTCAAAAATAAATAAACGTTAAAAAAAAAAAAATTAAAAAAAAAAAAAGGAGAGTCTAGTAACATACTTGGGGTTCAAGAGAAACCAACAAAAGAGGGAAAACAGAAGTATAAGACAGCAAGATTTTGTGAATTGTTGATCATTACTAAGAAGCTGGAGAGAGGAAAGTCCAGGGTTTCAGTTTAAAAGGATGCAGGATGAGTAGACAGAAAATAAGAAAACAGAACAGAAGGAGATACTTAGACATAATAAGACTATGAGCAATAAATTTAAAACTGATTTTTGAAGTTTTATCAGTGGAAGGACTACAGTGAAAGAGCTTTCAAAAGACAAAGATTAAACATTACTGAAAAAAGAAGACAAAAACTTTATAAGAAAATCAAGTTAACATACAAAAAAAAAAAAAAATGTAGAGCATCCGGATACATGAGAGGTATGGAATAAAACAATAATGAATTACTATGAACTTCTGTTCAGGCACCCAATTAAGTGATTTCCAGATTCATGAGAGGACTGAACATAAGGCTCTGAGGTAAGAGATCATACAGATTCCATTTCTTAAACCATCATCTGGCCAAACAGCACTCATCTTAATGTTGGACAAACAATGCTTCACTGTTAACTTCACAAATCTGCTTATAAAACCAAACTACACAATCAGACAGATTTTCTCTTGCAGCAAGGCACAATCTTATTTTAAGGTACACCCTAACAATTTAACATCTGCCCAGAAGTTATGAGTATGGCCTTAAAAAATGCTAGCCCGATTATTACTAGGGTATTTTCAATACCTTTTGGCCTGGGCAGGGAAGCCCCATATCCAATTTCCAGGAACACCAGCTTCTGCCGAAGAATGAATACATACAGGGATTGGGGGGGACACAATGTTTTCATTCAGACCAACATCACACTACTGATATTGGCAACAATAACGACCATAATAACAGCTCCTGTTTATCAAGTATTTACTGTGTGCCAGGCACTGAACAGGCAGTTTCTAAACATTATTGCTAAGTGTCACCCCCCCCCCCCCCCCCCCGTCTGCAAAATGGAGTACTATCAACCATATTTTACAAATGACGTAACAAAGGCTCAGACAGGTTATGTAATTTTAATTTGCCCAAGGCTACACAGATAAGAAGATACAGAGTTTGCATTTGAAACCAGGTCTTTTAGACGCTGAAGACGATGCCAAATTGCCTCCTAAAAAAAATTATCTGTCATCCTAAATCAATCTGATTCATGTTAGATGTACCGGGATGGTAGAAGAGAGTTTGACAGCACATACGTTTGTAAGTTCCAGATAAAATAAAAGCAAGGCTGAAATAAATAACTGTTGCTTGGGAAAAGGCGAATTGTAACTCATACTTTATACCAAAATATACTCTGGACATTCATAGAATAAAAAAACTAAAAACAAACAAGAATGGAAAAAAGTTCTGGAAGAAACAATGGGCAAATTAAAAAAAAACAAAACCAAAACACAACCATCTCAGAGCAGGGAAGACCTTTCTGAAATATGACACAACCCAGAAATCATAAAGGAAAAAAAAACTGGTCAATCTGCACGACAAAGAATCAACAAAGGAAAAATTAGATAAACTTAGGACTTCTATCAAGGCAAAGAGTTAACTTCCCTAATACACAAAGCACTCCTCCCCAAATCAATTAACAGAAAGAACAACAAATGGACAAAGAAAAACAAATAAAAAATGGGCAAAGGATATGAAGAGACAGTTCAGAATGAGAAATCCAGTGGCTCTCAGGCAAGTGAAAAGATGCTGAGTCTCACTCATGGTTAAGAGCTGGACAAACTAAAACAACCCTGAGAGACCGTTCTCTATGAACCTATGGACAAAGGTAAAACTTAAATGACTGAGCTGGAGAGGATAAACAGGAAGTCTCTCTCACATTGCCAGTAGTAGTATAGATTGAAACCACTGTAAAGTAGGGCAATTTGGCAACATATTAACTTTATAAATGCATATACCCTGTGACTCAGCAACTCCATGAATGAGAATTTATCCCACAGCTATACCTTCATTTATGCAAAAATGACATATGTACAAGGTTGTTCACTGTGGCATTATTTGCATTAGCAAAAGAATGGAAACAATCTAAATAAGTGTCCACTGAAAGGGAACTGATAAAATCAATTATGGTCCCATCTCATAATGAAATACTGGGCAACCAAAAAAAGACTGAAGAAGCTTCCTGTAAGTTAACTACTACAGAGTAAGAGACATCATGAGATAAATAAAGCAAGTTGTAGAACAGTGAGTTTAGGAAGCAAATATTCTCTGTTCAAAAAAGGGGGCACGTGTATGTGCATGTAACTTGCAACTTGTACAGATAGCTGCAGGTCTCAGAAATCTACCCAAGAAATGGCAACACTGTTTCCTCCAAGAAGAAAAAAGGAGGGAGGGAGACTTTTCTCCACATACTCTTTGGTTAATGGATTTCAAGCAATGTGTATCCATTATTCTTTACCAAAAAAAAAGTAATTAAAATTTTACCTAAACAAATGGCTACAGCAAACCAGAAAATCAGTCTCTACTTGAAATTACTTGCTAGTCAGAATGCTTGAAAATATACATCAACATGAAATTCATAAAAACTTAAGATCAGTAATAACTAAGGATATAAAACCAGGGTGCCCACCTGGCTCAGTAGGTTAAGAGTCTGACTCGGTTTCAGCTCAGGTCATGATCTCATGGTTGGTGAGTTCAAGCCCTGCATCAGGCTCTGCACTGACAGTACAGAGCCTGCTTGGGATTCTCTTTCTCTGCTCCTCCTGTGCGCGCTCTCTCTCTCTCTCTCTCTCTCTCTCTCTCTCTGTCTCTCTCAAAGTAAATAAATAAACACTTATAAAATGAAACTGCAATTTTGTAAATTTTGAGCAGCTATATTAGAAAGGATCAAAGGGATGGCTTAGTTGTTTCAGGAGGAAAAAAAAGGCTGATTAAATCTGAAAAAAAGTAGCAGTGGGGTCTGAAAGTTGGCAGCCTTATATCTAATGAGGGGGGAAAAAGCATAGCAAAGATAGACAGCAGGGTTGTTAGATAAACTGAAAATGTACAGTACAGGAAGATCAGACTTCTGTGACCAATGATTGGAGCGTAAGCAGGTGATCTTCATTAGGAATGTGAGCCCCATCTGAGCTCAGCCTCACAAGCAGCTTCTGGAGAGTGGAGAGGGTGTTCCCACCACACCTAGAACAGCCCCTTACAAGAGGTGGGTGCACAGAAAGAACTGAATGCATGAATGAAGGGGTTGCCCAGCACCCCCAACCTGTGCCCCGTCAACTCTCCCTGCCCTGACAACCTTGACCACAGCCCTGACTTCTTCCCAAGGTCTACTGCAGCCATCAACGACAAATGTCTCAATCTCTGGTGCTCTGAACTTTCCAAAGAACTTCCTCAGCTGGCATTTTCTTTTAACTGCTTCACAGTTTTGTGGGGAAGTATTATCTTTACTCGAAGGATGAAGAAGATAAAGCTCTTTCTTTATCTTGCCCACAGTTACACACAAATAGGAGGCAAAGTGGAAGTAGGAGCCAGGGCTTCTGGAATGCTGGCTCTAGTTCAAGATTGCTACATTTACCAAAATGATACAAACACACAAGCTGGGGAGGGGGGACAAAGTCCTTTTCTCTCTACCAAATTTAGGAGGTGCTCCAGAAGTGGGGGGGGGGGTAGCCCCAACCACATACAGTAAAACTACTGAATGGGCAGATTATAATAAAATTGTAATTTAAGCGCCAGTGGGCACAGGTCCCATCTCATTCCTCTGAGGTACCTCCCATGCCCAGCACAATGCTTTAGCACACGGAAGGCATTCTCAATATGGTGGGTGCCAGAATGAAAGAGACGCTATGGCTGAGTGGGCCCAGCGACTCAAGTCACCAAGGAGTGAAGCACAGCCTGAGGCCATAGAGTCCACTAACAGTGACTTTACTATCCCAGTGCTGAATGGCCAAATATTCAAACACCTCAACTCCTTCTGCAAAATGCTGTTTCTACCCAGAGAGGAGAGAATGTCCTAAAAGCAGGAAAGGTTTAAGACAGCCCTGAACTTAAAAAAAGTTTGCACTCAGAAAAGTTTTGGACTCAGATTGTGTCAGTTTAACGTCTGACCATAGGCAGTGGGCAAGGAAGACTTCAGGAAAGCGAAACAAACTCCACGTACTCACAGACCATCTAGACAAGGCTTCCTCCCTGGGGCCGGGCAGACAGGAACCCTTTATCATGACTCCTAAGGCTGCTAAGTGGGTTGTCCTCCCTCCCCACATCTTCTCCTTCCCTTCCTTCTAATAGGAGTCCTTGAAATTGAGACACACAGGTAGGGTCATGTTTATAAGGTTGGTCACTGTTAAGGATCCTCTCTCCCGATGGAGAACTTAGTCCTCGGTTACATGGTGGATCGAGGTTAACTAGGTTTGGTATTACCTTTAAAGACTATATTCATTTCATTTTACAGTAAGTTACAGTCCTTGTCAAGAATTATAACTTAGATAACAACTAAAGGAGAAGAGTGATTTTTAAGTTCTTATTGGATAAATGACTTCTTGCATTTTTATTCATTTAGCATTTTCCGGGTGTGTATCTTGGGGTGATTAAGATATTTGGGCTCAAGATGGGGCGCCTGGGTGGCGCAGTCGGTTAAGCGTCCGACTTCAGCCAGGTCACGATCTCGCGGTCCGTGAGTTCGAGCCCCGCGTCAGGCTCTGGGCTGATGGCTCGGAGCCTGGAGCCTGTTTCCGATTCTGTGTCTCCCTCTCTCTCTGCCCCCCCCCCCCCCCCCGTTCATGCTCTGTCTCTCTCTGTCCCAAAAATAAAATAAAAAACGTTGGAAAAAAAAAAAAAGATATTTGGGCTCAAGAAACTGATGCAGTTAACAACTATTACAACACCAATAAGAGACACACAATAATAAAAGGTATTTGGAAGTATATAAACATGTCTTCCCTGTGCTTCCTGAAACAATCAAGAAAGGTGCTCAGGAAGGAGCTCAGGACGCCATGGGCTCGTGGGCAGACAGGAGGTGCCGGGAGGCGCTCTCCCCTGGGAAAGAGCTGCCAGCCTGGCACTGGCTGTGGGGCCGGTGAGCCATCCGGGCCTGCCGTGTGCCCTGTGTGCAGGTGTTGTAGGGGAGGCAAGGCTGGAGAGGCAGGGATACTTCGTGATGGAAGGCCTGAGTCCAGCCAGCATTTCCTACAGGTGATGGGGACGTAGTGACAGACAGTAAGCAGGGGACAGATGGGGTCTCCCCTCTGTCTTAGAAGGTCATGAAGGCAGCAGTGTGGAGGCTGAGTGGGAGGGAGATGAAGTAAAGGTCTGGGAGCATACTGTCCCGAAGGATAAGAGGATTGCCGAGCCACGGCCTGGGCCTGGGAGGGAACACAGCTCTGAAAGGCGTGAAGGCCCTGTGAGACCTGGTGAAGATAAACTAGGTGTACTCCAGGTGAGCGGAGACCTGGACTACTGAATTGTTGAACTGAATTAAACAGGATGCCAGGGCCAAAGGCTCAGGAAGCAGTCCTGGCTGACTGGACAATGTCTGGTTTCTGAATTCAGGGAGGCTGAAAACCCGCTAACTTCACTAGAGAAATCTGAGGCTACAGGGATTATATCACAAGACTAACTGTATTATACTTGGTAACAGAATTACAGCTCAAATGCTAAACACCACGTAGCAATCCCTAGGCATGGAATCTCTCTGAGGTAAGGCAGCATCAAAACCAAATGAACATCTGAAGTCACCCAGGAACCTATTTCCTACAGAAGACCCCAAAGAAATATAGGATACATTTTCCCCTCCAAGGACCTTGTAATCTTATTGGGGACCTAAAACACTAGACATAAATATAAGAAAGGATATAGAAGATGCTTACTTAAATCCATCACAAAATAAAATCCAAATAGGAAGTGGAAAAGAGAAATATTAAGATCACTGTTAAGTGAACCTCTTCAGAGGACACCACCCAACAGTGGTTGGTGACCCCAGGGTTGGTTGAACCCCAGCACACAGCCCTGTGGACCATCACTTCATAGACCTGGTGTCAGGGAATAAGAACATCCAGGCCTTCCGTTAATGGGAGAGAAAGAACATGATGTACATAAAGGAAACAGAACTAAGACAACTGAGTCAGCAGTATCAGGAGATGTTTTCTAATGGGATTTATATGGTCTAAAAGGGAAAGAACAGGGAAGGCTGGCAGATATCCATGAGGGAAGCTGACAAAGAAGGCAGAACTATAGTTCTTCCAAATCCACCGAAGGGAAATAAGGTAAAAACCATTATTAACAAGCAAATAAGAATAAATAAATCAAACGTCTGTCCACTTCCCTGCCCTCACCTGCGTCCTCAGCCTCCTATCAAGGAGAAAGCTAGCGCAGACGGACAACAAAGCGCTTAGGTACAGCAAGCTGTAGGAGGGCAATCTCCTCTGCGTAAGGGACGACCGGCATGGTTGTCGGACGAGCGCTCCTGGACAGGTGGATGCCACTGTTTCATTGCCAAGTGCCTCTTAAGGAGGGGGTGGGCTGCTATGAACGTGTTAGTGGACTTGGGCGTTTTCAAATCTAACATTTGAGTTTTTGAACCTAAAGCCATTCACTATTTCCAAGTTCGCCAATCTCTGAAAGCAGAGTAAATATGAGGCACCTTAGCAATTATACTCTGAGCTCAAGTCAAAGGTTCTCCTGACCCCACTGTGGCTGAACAAACTTCCAAAATATGTGCCAAAGCGTTTATCTTATAAAAATACTTATCCTAAAATGTGGCAAAATGAGGTTAGGGAGAATGATTCAATGGTACCAGGCTTCATTTTTAATGACAGTGAAAGAGACAGGAGATTTAAACGCTACGATTTAAGAGTGAGTTGACCTAGTTGTTATTTAACAAAAGAACTACTTGACAAATCCAACCCTGTCTCCGACTTCTGTGCATGGTATCTAATTCTTCACGACCCTAAATTCTTGCTGTGTCTCTACAGCATGTGACGTGATCCAGTACTGTTTCTCGCCAACTGCTGCTATGGCACCCTGAAAGTATTCTAGATCACTAGTCTTTGAAAAACAAACGTTAAGGCATATTTTGAAAGTTTTACTGAAAGAATTGCAGTGAACAGTCATCCAACTAAAATCCTGTTGTAAAATAAGTACAAGGTACTGGAGACAATCATTACAAAAGAGCACAGAATGAATAATTTTCATTTAAGTCATTACTTTCAATCTTTATGGAGAAAGAGCGATCACTGTAAGGTCCCACTTTAAAGGATCACAAATCATACAAAAAATGAATAAGAGATAATAAGTACCAACTACATTAATGGTGCTTATGATTTTATATAAGGTGAAACTGGTTATTAATGAGTTCTTCAATATACAACTTCTCTTTATGAAATTATTCAAAGAAATAAAATGATGAGGATTTTTAGAAAAGACCATAGCCTGAGGTTTAGATTATGCCTTTTCCATTACTTTTGACAAGCTGTCGAAATTCATATTCTCTGCTGCAATTTATCAACTGCTTTGGCAGAATATGCTGTAAAGGGGAAGTTACAGAAGACTGCGACTTTCTGTATTAGAAAAAAGGAAGAGAGATCTATTCTCAGGGGGCCTAGAGTAACATTAAAGATAAAAGGTAGAAACAAACTGCTCATTCTTGCTTCTCATTTAGAATAAAATACCGTAACTACTTTTCTTATTTCCAAAGAAACTCCCGCACTAATTACATCATTGCCAATCCACACAGGAGATGAGTTAAACCAAAGCTAATACTAAACAGGCATGTATGTTATCCAAGCAAAGCAACGTCCACTATTCCAATGCCTTCATCCCTTTTGTCAATAATAGAGCATACTTCATCCTCATTCAATGAGAAATATAATCTAGAAGGCATTAGCATACAATGAAATGACGTAATAGTAATAGATAATGTTTACTAAGCACTTACTATTTGTCATGAACTGAGCTAAACACAGATTACCTAAAAAAATGAATTAAACCCTCATGCTAGACAATCCTATGGAGTACTATTAGATATTTTCATTTTACATATAAATAAGTAAACTATGGCTTAGCAAAACTAAGTGGCCACATTACTATTAAGTGGTAAATCAGATGACATGACGAATGAAGTATTTGAAGGGAACCATAATTAGGGACAAGAATGAGTATTCTCCAAGGCTAGAAATAAGTTCTTGGTTGGATACTATGGAAATATCTGGTTTTAACACACTGCATAGCTCGGGGCGCCTGGGTGGCTCAGTCGGTTAGGCGTCCGACTTCAGCTCAGGTCACGATCTCACGTTCCGTGAGTTCGAGCCCTGCATGGGGCTCTGGGCTGATGGCTCGGAGCCTGGAGCCTGATTCCGATTCTGTGTCTGCCTCTCTCTCTGCCCTTCCCCCGTTCATGCTCTGTCTCTCTCTGTCTCAAAAATAAACGTTAAAAAAAAAAAAAATTAAAAAAAAAAACACACTGCATAGCATTAGCAGACGACTTTACAATAATAGTAACTGTATCCCTCAATCATTAAGAGTAATCATTAAGGGGCGCCTGGGTGGCGCAGTCGGTTAAGCGTCCGACTTCAGCCAGGTCACGATCTCACGGTCCGTGAGTTCGAGCCCCGCGTCAGGCTCCGGGCTGACGGCTCGGAGCCTGGAGCCTGTTTCCGATTCTGTGTCTCCCTCTCTTTCTGCCCCTCCCCCGTTCATGCTCTGTCTCTCTGTGTCCCAAAAATAAATAAAAAAAAACGTTGAAAAAAAAAAAAAATTTAAAAAAAGAGTAATCATTAAGAGTAATTATTGTTACGTATTCCTTATTGCTTTAGGTAGATTTATGCAAATAGATAAACACAAAATAGGAATGAAGAGTCAACTGGATTCTGGAGGTAAGAAACAAGTGTGATGTGGAAGAATATTATTAGTTTTATGAAAATGTGAAAAATGTCAGTGATTCTTAACGGAGGCACCACTGGCACTTAACATGTGTGGATGTGTGTTTATCTTGTATGTGTACATGCACACACATGTATTTATATAGGGGACAATTCATTCTTTGCTGCACAGTGCTGTCCCATGCGTCATAACACATCTAGCATCCTTAATCCCCACCCACAAAACACCAGAAGTTCCAATGCTTGTGACCACTCAATATACCTCTGCACATTATCTGCTGACTTGGACTGAGAACCATTGATTGTCAGACAAAAATACTAAGAGAAGTAATTGACATTAATTGCACATCATGTAGGAGATACTCTTAAGTGCATTCACACATTCACTTAATACTCCTAAACCTGTATGAGGTAAGTACATATTTTTATCCCCATTTTACAAATGTGGATCAGAGAAAGGTTAAGTAACTCAACTAAGGACACACAGACACTTCTGAAGCCAACAATCTGGCTCAAAAACTACACTTCCCTGGGTTGATCTTTTAAAACATAGCAGCGTGATAGGCATGCCTTTCCTTTCTTTAAAGAGGTTCATTCAGAAAATACAAGTCCTTGTAAGTAGGACCCACGGTGCGCATGCCATTATGAACAAGGGATAGAATGGTTCCCTTGCTTGGGGGTGAGGGGCCATATGTTCAGTTGAGGGACAGTTATATGATGTAGGTATCAAGAGTTGGGCTGGGTAGTTTCTATGCACAAGTATATATTAGAAGAGCTTTGACCGTATGGGTGTGTGTGTGTGTGTGTGTGTGTGTTTAGGGAGAAAGGAGAGTTGTGCTATATTGAGGTTTATGTGTTTTACGTATCACTTCCACAGTATTTACTATGCACCAGACACTGCTACAATTGCTTGACGATATCTCATTTCAGCATATGTGTTAGATGATGAACCAGGCAGAGTGTGCACTGTGTGATACGCAGTGGGCTGGTGTTTGTATAGCAATGTGCACAAGAGGTGACAGGTACTGGCTGCGCTGGAAGGGGAAAGGTCAGCTTTGATAGGTGTCTACATCATTTGTGTTGTGGTATATAGACAGTCCTGTTTCAGGCTGGGGGAAGGGTTATGCTAGATGGTCTGTGTGCCACACTTACAGGAGATGCTGCATGGGAAAGGCTGTGTAGTGCAACTCACATGTGCATTTTGTGCATGGCCCGTAGTGCTGAAAACTGGAGGCGATCCAAGGGAAGGGATCCAGATTGTGCCCTGGGCCCGTGTATGGTACGTGGAGACGCTGTGGACCGGTGTGCTTTCAGCCATGTAGCGGTATGTGCTGAAAGTGGTGCATAGGAGATGATTCATGCGGTGTGCTGGGTAGGGACGGGGGCTGGAGAGGAAGGGGCCGTGTCGTGATGTGTGCGGGGAGGATACTCGGTGCGATAGGAGAGATGGGGATCGCTCTAGGTGACTCGCGAGTACGCCTGATATGGCCCAAAGCGCTGTACAGGAGGAGGTGGTATAGGGTGGGGGGTGAGGGTGGGGGTTGGAGGGTAGGGCCAACGCCAGTCCAGAGGAGCTGTAGGGCAGAACTAGCTGCGTGTGCAGTGAGACACCGGGCCGGTTGGAGGAACTGACGGGTGGAGGGTCTGCGAGGGTGTACGTGGAACAGCCAGCCGGATTCCTCACGCAGAGCTACACTGGCTCATGCTCCTCACCACCGCCTCCCGCCGGCCCCTTCCCTTCGCCCAAGGGCGCTCCCTCCGCGCGGTTCGGCCCGCCTCACCGGGTGAAGGCGAAGTACATGAGGCTGACGATGGTGAAGCTGAGCAGGGTGATGGTGTGAGGCCGGTAGAAGAATTCGATGGTGATGTCCTCCACTTGCTGCTCGTTGATCATCCGGAAATGCATCTTGTAGTTCACATCATCTTTGCTCAGGGTCCGGCTCCCCACGCAGGACGCCATGGCCCGCCTCCCCGTCCTGCGGCGGCGGCGACGGCCCCGGCCCGTGAAGGCTGGGACCCGGGAGGTGACGAGCCGCAGCGAGCGGGGAGCCGGACGGCGGGGCCGAGTCTGGCGCGGAGCACAAGCTGGGAGCCGAGGGAAGGACAGGCGCGGGAGGGCGGGGTCGAGGCGCCGCCAACGCGGACTCGGGCGGGGGGCGGCGCCGGCCGTGCCCGCGCTGGCGTTCCAGCAGAAGCATCTCTACGGACTCGTGGTATTTCAGATGCACAGTGGCCAAGGCCTAAGGGAAGTGGCGTGCGAGAGAAGAGAAGCTGTGGCCCCTGACCGGCTCTTTTCCCACCGCCTGCCGCCGGCTCCCCCCCGCGCAGCCTCGCAGATAGTCTCGCCCACTCCGGCCGCAGTCCACGTGGGCGAGGGTGCGCGGCGGCGGTGGCCGGCAGGGGTGGCGGGGCTGGCTTGCCGGCTGGCGTGGGGTACTGCGGGACGGTCCGCCGGGCCAGCCTGGAGGCCACCCCAAAATAAACCGCGAGCTTGGGCCTCGCCACAGGTAAAGCGGGAGCCGCCGGAGCGCGAGGGGCGCTCTCCTGGTGGGGTTCGGGTCCGGATCTGCCCACGTCCAGGCCTCACCCGGGGCCTCAGGGCTCTCGGGTCTCCGCGACCCTATCGGGGGCAATTAGTCTTGTTTTGTTTTGTTTTTTTCCCTGGTCGACGAGGCGAAATCTCAACCATGCTTGTCTATTAGCGTGTTTTGCGGAAGGAAGCCTAGCTTGTCAGCTGGCTTCCTGCGGAAGTTCGCTATGGAGGCTTGTTAGGAGAGGCCCCTTATAACGAAGCCTTTCTCCCATTCACCCCTTTTTCACCTCCTGATTTCGCTAATTAGCCTTACAGAGGTAGAAATCTTGAACGCTGGAAAAACAGTACTTCAGTCCCAATTACTATTCCTAGCGACGAACTAGAGCAAGTAGTGTGTGATATTTTAATGGACTTTACAGAATTCTTTAAGGCTTTTTTCTTTGATCTTCCTGAAGTTGTGTTATATTTACTGTTACCAGTACGCTGGATTTTATGCACGTCTGCAAGCGGCTTACCCTCTTTTGAATACCGAGCTAGACAAATGAGTTAGCCGTAGTTGGAACTGATTCACTTCCATCCAACACACATTGGAGCAGTGCAAGGCTCTGGGCTAATGGGAGGGTGGGTCGAGAGAGGGGACCCATCCCAGCTCCCATGACCGAATAATTCATCAATTGTTAAAAGGTATCTACAGCAATGAAATGTTGAGGAAGAGAGGTTAGTGCACTTGTTAATACAAATGGGATAAACATTAGTTGTACGCAAAAGGTCTTTTAATGAATATGGGTGGAATTCAAAAGCTCATCTGCGCGATATGTGAGGCTGAGAAGTCTTTACAGTGAATGTGGGATTTAAGGAGTTTGCTTTGAAATCAAAGTAGTATGAAATGCTTCGACAAACTTAGAAGTCAAAAAACATTTTAGAGCTGCTAGGGACTTTAAGAATCATCTTACTGTACCTATAACCTTTAAAAAAATGTTATTTAAAGAATAGTTATTGAACCCCCTTCATGGGCCAATTTGCCCAGCACCACAAGAAATAGTCTTGTCAACTAGCACAACTGAGGCCTTCTGGCTTCCAGTTTAGTTCCCTTATGACTTTGTGCAGAGAATCAATGTTGTAGGTTTTAGTGGAAACTTGACAGATTCGCAGAATCATTTCCTACCAGAATTTAACAAAAAGCACCAATCCCGCAAGGTTGTTGTGCATACTTATTTCCTTTCTAAAATCATTTCAGAATGACAGACTTTGACATTTGTAAATCTCTTTCAGGAAATTTCCCTAAACTACAAATCTCCAGAAGGAGGCTAGACCTTCAATATCTGCTCTAATTCAGATCATAAAACAAGCTGAATTCCAATATGTAGAAAAACAAGAAATTGTATGCTGCAATTAATTCAGAATTCATTTCTGTTTGGATGTGTAATCAATAATAGTGATAATGGCTAACATTTGTTGAGCATTTTCCACATGCTGGACTCCAGGCTGTGTTTTATGTGGATTATCTTATTTAACATAAAATTATATGCAGCAAGTCTACTCTTCTGATGAAGCTGGATGTAGACAAGATTTCTTCATAATTTCCTTATAAAAATCTTTTTTAAAAACCACTGCTTTTTCAGTGAAAATATTCATGTATTCATTGCTGGTTGCGTATGTATTTCTGTCACTTCATTTTGCTTGCTAGTTTTGACCTTTTGTTTTTCAAAGCTTTTCTTTTTCTTTTTCCACAGCCAAAAACAAAATTTGACAAAACTGGTTTTGTTCAATTCCCTTTTGAGGAACAGCTTTATCTTAACAGTGTTCAGCCCTGAGAATAAAGCAAGAAACAATCTTCTAGATAACAGTGATAATATTTTGATAATTCATTTAGGACAAGGTAGATTTTTTTTATTGTTTTTTATTTTGTGACTAATGTACATACATAAAATGCATTTGAATGAGTCAGTGTTTTGATTAACAATCTGCTTCTTAAATGTCTTTCAAACTAAATTTCAAGAACACTTAATATCACCTTATTTCCTCTAAATATTAAACAGATTATTGGGCTCAGCTGTAATTTAAACATTTACAGATTTTTGTTTTAAGTGTTTTTATTATACCAATGATTTTTTTTTTAATTGTAAAGCAATCTTTATTTTTCCAGTTCAGAAGTTCCTGTTTTTTGGTTTATACCTGGGACTGCTTTGCTTATGGCTTTTCTTGTGCTTAGGAAACATCTGACTAATCATCTAGATTTATTAAACATCTTTCAGTTAGAAAAAGGATTCTCCAGTTTATCATTTTGTTGTTTGAATACTGTTTTAAACATTTAAGTAAAGTAAGTTTCTCTCTTTTGACTGTTATATATTTCCTTTGTAGCCTACTTTAAGAAAGATGGCTTTGTCAGCCCAACAGATACCCAGATGGTTCAATTCAGTTAAGTTGAGTAGCTTCATTACAGCTACACAACTCGGAAAACAGTTTCAGAGACGAGGAACAACATTGTCGCATGGCTTTTCTGCTCAGCCACAGATGTCCTCTGACAATTGCTTTCTCCCGTGGGGATTTAAGACTTATAGGACTTCCTCCTTGTGGAATAGTTCCCAGTCTACGAACTCAAGTAGGCAAGAGATTAGTTCTGCCCAGAGTGCTCTGCTTCCTTCCGTCAATGAGCAGACACAGAAGACACAAAAGATACCCAGCTTTGATTCTGAGCTGTCTCTAGAAGGTAATTCTGAACTTCCAGAAAAGTTCCCTTTGCCCCACTTTGTTAGTTTGAACAAGTTAACTGTTTATAGTCTGTTAGCCCATTTCAAGTTATAACTTTGTACCACACAAGGAAAAGAACAATGCTGGTTCTGTTCATTTATTTCTATTATATCTTTATTTGACTAAAAAAACAAGTTCATAAATTTGTGTATATATACACATATATATGTATATATATCATTATAGCTAGCTATATGTATAACAGTTGCTTTCTAAAAACTTTATTATTTAGAATCTTTATAAAAAATTTTTCAGGTGGTAATTAGGTTTATTAGGGAATAATTTATCCTAATTTTATATGCCTGATTAGGATATAGTTTTATCCAAGTAAAATTCAGTGCTTTTGAATATACAGTTTTACGAATTTTGACATACACATTTAGTTATATAATAGCTCCCATAATCAACAAACCAAAAAGAGCACAAATGGGACACCCCTGAAAGCACTGTTGTGTCATTTTTTAGTCAGTCCTCTCCCTTCTATGTTTTCTATTTTAGGAATATTTCTGTAAAAGGAATATTTCACCACAATGAGGTAATATTAGGTTAAGTAGAATATGAAAGAAAGATAGCTGGGTTGAGGAGGGCAGGGAGGAAAGACTGGCTATAAGAAATAAAGGGTAGTGTTATGAAGCAAAAAATAGAACAAAAAAATCATAGTCTTGATTCTTTAGCTTAAGGTTGGTGACAGTTCCCAGTGCCTTCCATACCTTGTTTGGTTTAAAGAAAATATCAGAATCAAGACTATACCAGAGAGGGTCATGTCCTTAGGGAAGGACTACAGGTGATAGGAACAGAGTCACAGAAGTCCTTTAAATTTTTTTTTAATGTTTATTTATTTTTGAGAGACAGAGCATGAGCAGGGGAAAGGCAGAGAGAGGAGACACAGAATCCGAAGCAGGCTCCAGGCTCTGAGCTGTCTCGGCACAGAGCCCGACACAGGACTCGAATTCACGAGCCGTGAGGTCATGACCTAAGCTGAAGTCAGACACTTAACCAACATACTTGAGAATAACTTGGAGGAAAGGGGATTGCATCAAAAGACATTTCAGGGGGCACCTGGGTGGCTCAATTGGTTAGGCATCTGACTCTTGATTTCGGCTCAGGTTATGATCTCATGGTTCATGAGATCGAGCCCAGTGTTGGGTTCTGCACTGACAGTGTAGAGTCTGCTTGGGATTCGTGCGCTCGCTCTCTCTCTCTCTCTCTCTCTCTCTTTCTCTCTCTTTCTCTCTCTTTCTCTCTCTCTCTTTCTCTCCCTCTCTTGCTCTCTCTCAAAATAAATAAATAAACATTAAAAAAAAAGATATTTCAGGAGATAATGATTTTAACTCCTACAAATCAGGCTGGTAGAATATGTTGTATTTTGGTCCAGTTTAACAAGCTATGGTAGAATCTATCTCAAAATGTACTTGAAGGTCAGTTGATCTTTAGCATTCTTACCTGTTGATTAAAAGTAAAGCAAAGGAAAGAAATTTTGTATAGGACCTCTTTATGAATAGAAACTTACCAACAGATTTCTTATCTTGGAGGAACAGCAGTTGATTTCTCTATAAATAGTCTTAACCTTACCTCTCTGAAGGTGGAAAATATTTGAACTCAGATCTTTAATTCTGAAATGGTTCCAAGATTTAAAAAGAAGGGGTTTAGCTTTAGCTGTACAGACTGGATAGCTAACTGCTTCTTTCTTTCTACATGGCTGGCTTCAAAGCACTGGACGATTTGCCTCCATTGTCTCCGTTGCAGCCAGTTTCCGAGGAGGAGGCCATTCAGATTATTGCAGACCCTCCATTGCCCCCAGATACATTCACACTTCGAGACTATGTGGATCATTCTGAGACTCTGCAGAAATTAGTGCTTCTAGGTAAGTCTGAATAACCTACAAGTACTTCTTGGTGTAGTCTTCATTTGTGTTATTTTGCCTTACTTTGTTCAAATCAGCATTCTTAATCTTTATCAAGATGAACAAAAGCCAAATAGTGTGAAAAGCCCTCTAGTGAAAACCCATATTCTCTGCTTCATCCTTCCTGACCTTCATGCCTTTCCCCAGAGGTATCCACTCAAGTTTTACGGCTTTGTTTGCAGTTAACCTTTGTTTATATAATTGTTTATACTGTTATTTCTTGGTTCATCAGCTTTAGACATTAGTTGATCTCTTGTATGTACACACATACCTTTCCCCTACTCAATTTGCCCAGTATGTTTATGGTAACAAATTTTAGATGAATCATCAGTCATCAATTAACATTATGACTATCAATATTGCTTGCTGTCCTGGGATTGTTTTCCTTCCTGTACAACTTTTCATTTTTCCATAGTTAATGATAATTCTTGTTTTTCCTTTGATTCCTTTTCTTTATTTCTAGAGCCAGATTTTCCCACACCTTCCAATAGCCTCTCAGGACAGTTTTTCCTACAGTAAACCCTATCAGGTGAGGAATTACTTCCATTCCCCCCCTCCACAGCCTTCCTCCTGAAGCCCACTGCCCCCCTAATTTCGATGGTTTCTCTCTAGGCCTACTCCAGAGTATTTCAGCTTGTTGGTTGGGAGGACATACTTGGGCCTGGAGAGTTGAAGGCAGCCAAGGGACCCCACCACAGGCTTTTTTACTTGGTCCTCTCATTTTCAGTCCAGCATCTTATTTCAGCCTTCTGCTTTTCTCATTATCTCTGGGTCTGGCACTTCTCAGGCTTCGTTTTCCCATATGACAAACCTTTCTCCTAGGGGATTGAGAGGAGCAGGGTAGGTGAGGGATTCTCTGTCAAATCCATGTGCTACTCTCATTCTCCAGTCGCTGCCATAGTTTAGATCCTTATTTTTCACTGGAAAATGAGGAGTTTTCTAACTTGATATTCGTCTTATCAGCACCATTACCCCGATGATCCCTAATATCAGTTCTCTTTCTAAAATGCAGATCTGACTACATCAGTGAGCTACTTGAAGTCCTTCAAAGCCTTCCCAAGATATCAGAGCTCTGTCTGGTCTGGCCCCTGCTTACCTTTGCAGCTTCACTGCTTGCCCCTTCCATCCTTTTGGTTGGCCAGCTCTGACGACTGGAAAACTTAATTCAAGTTCAAGTAACTTCTAAAATATCTTCAGTGACCCTCCGCTAGCTGGGCGTTCCTATCACCCGCAGCTTACTGCCTTTCTTGTGCTAATAACAGTATTACAATTGCTTACTTACCTGTTCCTATGCAAGTTACCCAAATATACAGGGAATGGCCTTTGTTCTCACGAAGCTTCAAGTCTTTAGAAGCATCTAAATATACATCTATAAGAATAACCAGCCTACAAGGATGAAAGGTAAAGTGGTAAGTGCCACAGAAGACATATGAATAAAGTGTTTCGTGGGGTCAAAGGGGAGAGAAAGATGACATCTACTGCAAACAGAAGAGTCAGCCCCCTTCCTTTTGGAACAGCTTCCTCCAACCTTATGAGAAGTACTATGGGTAACACAAGATAAACAGAAGACGTGGCCCTGCCTTTAAATAATTTACAGCATACTTAACAGTTTTAGAATATGTTTCAGCTGTTCATCTGTATGTTGATTTGTGGACAGCACATCTTGGAAGTAATTTAAATGACAGAACAGAGGAGCCATGATTACATGGTCAAACAGTATTTTTAAGGACCCTAGTGTCCTGGTGCCTCTCTGCTTCTCAGATCTATTTTCTGCCTTTTTCTGTCCATTCTGTCTGTATCCTAGGAGGCTAACCTCTGTGCACTAGAGCTCCTTTGCCAGCTGGCTTCTGGGCAGCTTCAGCCGGTGGGAGGCACTTGCAGGAGGAGAGGGAGGGCAGGTGGGAGTACTGTCTTCCCTGTTCCCTCCCAGCTTTGGGTCCTATAACTGCCTCGCTCCATGACAACAGCTCCAACTGAGCAGCCCTTTCTCAACAGCTTGCAGCTCCCTGTGGGTTTGGGTAATACTTTTTGTTGCCTGTCTCGGTAGCACTAGGGGTGCCCTTGTCAGTTCCCTCAACTCTGTGACACCACACTGTACAGTCTCTTCATTAAAGTTCTTTTTGTTTGCACTTTCTAGGGCAATCCTGCCAGACCTTGATGGATACACTAAATATGTATAACCATAACTGAATACAGTGGTAATATTTTTAGTTACTGAACAGATAAAACCAACTTAGACTCTGGTCACTTAGATGTTAGCATCGTGTATTATTCATTTTTTATATCCCCAGAGCCTAACAGGAGTGCCTGGTCCATAGTACGCATTCAGTGATTATTTTTTCAAGTTAATGAAATCTTGAGTAAGCCCAAGTGATTTGTGCTGACAGCAGCGTGCTCTCCTATTGCTGTTAAAAAGCATGAGATTCTGCTCTCCTATTGCTGTTAAAAAGCAGCTTTTCAGGATTTCTGTTTCAGCACAGTCATGGTGTGACGGCTCACGCTGAGCAAGGCACTTCAGCACATGTCAGCTGTAATATTAAATTAAATTTGAAGTCTGAACCTTTTATGTTATTTTTAAAGCACCTCTTCCCACATTTATCACAGATTTTTAGAACTAGTTTCTGTCTTATCTTTTCATCTAACAATTTTAATTTATTTTTCTACTAATGTTATTTTTAAATTATAAAATAATTACATCTAGTTGTTAATAATGCAAGTATCATAAGAGAAAGAACTCTCACCTTCTCTGCATATCCATTTCCACTTTCCAAAGGTAACCCTATCACCAATTTGTTAATAGCTTTCCCCACTTTTTTCTCTGCAATTTATTACAGAAAACCATACAAGGGTTTTATATTTTTATGTAGTCAAGCTTAATATTTTTAAAACTCTGTGTTCTTCTAGTAGCTGTAGAGTTAGTACACATTTAGATTCTTAATCTTTCTGAAATTTTATATCAGATGTACAAGGAACTTTTTAAATTTAAGTATAATTGACATACGTTATGTAGTTCAGATATACAACATAATGATTCAACAGTTCTGTACATTATATCATGTTCACCATGATAAGTGTAGTTATGAAAACAATTACTTTTCAAATGTATAGCTAGTGATCCCATTATATTTTAATGAATTGTCCATCTTTTCATCATTAATTTGAAATGTCCTTATTTATGCTAATTTTTTATTTATTTAGCTCATCCTGGATCTGTTTCTGGTTTTCGTTCTGTGTGTGTGTTTGTGTAATCTGTTTTTCTGTTCATGATCATCTTATATCAATGCCTGTTTAATATCAATAAATATGGGTTTACAAATATGTTTGGATGTAATAATTTATTTTTCTGGTTGTGTATACCATTAAAGAAAGAATGTTTTTATTTCTTTGCTTTTATATTTAAGATTATACAGTTGCTTCTGGAAATCATTTTTAGAGTATTTTTAACCTGAAGAAATATTTTTAAGAATATAAAATTTAAGTCTAACCTTGAAATTTTACATTATCTTCAAAGGTTTATTCTAAAGGTAAGAAATAGGCCTTTCCTATTCATGTTTTTTTTTTTTTAACCAGATAAAAGGAAAAAAATGAGAGAATAAAACCCTCAGTTTTAATGAAAATTTTGAATTACAGGTTACTTTGATTCCCTGCCTAATTAATGTTGACATCTAATTATATCCATAACCAGAGAATACTTTAAAATAACAACTTGCTTTCTCCTTCCTTTCTCCTGTCCCTTGTCTCATTTTCTTAGACTACCTAAGATTATAAGGATATGTGAGGGTTACAGGTTGTATACTTCCTGCTGTGTTGCATATTTGAGGGCTGTATACGCTCACCTGTTCTCACACAGATATTTCTTGAGCTCCTTCAAGGTACTGGTCTTTATGCTGAAGACCTGGAGATTACAATGAGTAAGACATCAGGTTATTTTTATTTCCCCTCTGGAGGGGATCATAAGTATATATATATTTTTAAGTTTATTTATTTATTTTGAGAGAGAGAGAGAGGAAGAGACAGGATCCTAAATAGGCGCCATGCTGCCAGTGTAAAACCTGATGCAGGGTGTGAACTCATGAATCTAGAGATCATGACCGAGGCCAAAATCAAGAGTTGGACACTAGGGACACCTGGGTGGCTCAGTAGGTTAGGTGTCTGACTTTGACTTAGGTCAACATCTCATGGCTCGTGGGCTCAAGCCCCGCATCAGGCTCTGTGCTGACAGCTCAGAGCCTAGAATCTGCCTCAAATTCTGTGTCTCCCTCTCTCTCTGTCCCTCCCCTGCTTGTTCTCTGTCTGTGTCTCTCAAAAATAAATGAATGTTAAAAAAAAATTAAAGATTTGGACACTTAATCAGCTGAGCCACCCAAATGCCCCATCATAAGTATATTTTTAAAATAATGCTTATAACTAAGAAAATGACAAACTTTGAAGAAAGTAACAATCATTTATAGGGTTTGTTACACTGCAGAATTACCAGTTAAGCAGTTACTGTGGAGATCACCAGGGATTGATAAGCATCCTTCAAACAATATTCAAGAAAGCATAGATAAAGGTGATGATCCTAGCTAGGTCAGTATGACTTGGTAAATTTGTTTTGGGTAGAAATTTAGCCCCAAATGCACTGTTTTCCTCTATAGATGACTTTGAAATAAGTACTATATTTCATTTTAATTTATTTTTATTTCTGCAACCAGATTAGTTTAAATATATTTAGAAATTGCTATTGGCCTATCTCAGTTCTCCTTTGGACAGGTTGTTGGTCTTCATCAGTAATTTTTTGTGTTTTTGTGTATGAAGTTTAATGACCTACCTAAACTGTTTTCCTCAAACAGTATTTGCAATTTATTATAGGAGTAGATCTCTCAAAGATAGAAAAACATCCAGATGCAGCCAACCTCCTTCTGAGACTGGATTTTGAAAAAGACATTAAGCAAATACTCGTGTTTCTTAAAGATTTGGGTATAGAGGATAACCAACTGGGAACATACCTGACTAAAAACTATGCTATTTTCTCTGAAGACCTTGAAAATCTTAAGACCAGGTAGGGCTGTTACAATGATTTTCACATAACCCAAGAAGTGGTTATGGTTATGAAGGAAATGTATATGTAAGTTATTTTTAAGTCTCAGCTGCATAAGGATTGACTGATAATGAACATGAATGTTATTTTGTTGTTGTTATAGATTTTCTTTGATCAGGATTAAGTATCTAAGACAGTTTACTATTCAACTTCATACTTTTATGTGTTCAGCTTATTGCTGAGTCAATACTTAACTGTATCTCTTTGGAGACTAGAATAAAAAAAAAATTTAATCCATTAGCAGATGGCTGAATTATCTGAGAGTGCACTTAAATTATGAAAGCCTGAACTTTTTTGTGTGTTTTTTTTTTTATTTTCTGGCCAATTTTTGATGGTAGACATTTGGCATCCTCTTGGCACATTATTGTATAATTCGCTTAATCATTTCCGTAAATTGGCTATTTTGGTTGTTCTTTTTTTTCTTCTTTAAAAAGCATTTCTATAAACATCTTTGTACTTCATTCAACATTCAAAGAAAAATCTGTGAGAATCAATACAGTGAAATGAGACAGTATTGATCTGTGAGATAAGAATCCTGCTAGGGGCGCCCGGGTGGCGCAGTCGGTTAAGCGTCCGACTTCAGCCAGGTCACGATCTCGCGGTCCGTGAGTTCGAGCCCCGCGTCAGGCTCTGGGCTGATGGCTCGGAGCCTGGAGCCTGTTTCCGATTCTGTGTCTCCCTCTCTCTCTGCCCCTCCCCCGTTCATGCTCTGTCTCTCTCTGTCCCAAAAATAAAAAAAAAATAAAAATAAAAAACGTTGAAGAATCCTGCTAGGCATTGGGAACACCACAGAGGGCAAGACAGAGCCCCTGTCCCTAAATTCATGTTTTGAATTTATCATCATCCCCACTTCTCACCCAAGAGTCAGTTCTTCCCTGTATTCCCAGATAAAGCACTGCTCACCTTGTTGCCCAAATTAGAAATATTGGTATTGACTTTGACTTTTCTTCTTTTAGTATCCACATCTAATAAATCACCTATGAATTCCATTTTTATCTCTCTCAAATCAGTCAACACATTTCTCTTAATCTTCACTGTGAAATCACCTATGAATTCCATTTTTATCTCTCTCAAATCAGTCAACACATTTCTCTTAATCTTCACTGTGAAGGTTACCTCAGGCCCCCATCATTTCACATGAAGATTACTGCAGTAGTCTCCTAACTGGTCCGCCTCTAGTCTTCACCTCCAGATTATTCTTACACTGATGCATTTCAGAGAACTGTGCAGTTCCTTGAAGCTTCAGAGTCCAATGTCTTGTCTCTGGAATAGGAAAAATCTAAACAAAAAACTGGATTCCTTACATTGAACAATTTGAGCTGTTAGATATGTAAGGCACTTAGCTAGACTTGAACCACAAAAGATAGACATGCACACTCTCTCTTCATGGGACTTACAGTCTGGTATAATATAAATAGGCTATTATAATACAGGGAAGAGAACGAAGGAAACACAGTCTGATGTATCCAGCTCTGCTTCTGATTCTGGAATACTGATCTCTCCCCATTCCAACACCAGTTTGCCCTATTGTTCAAGATGTATTCAAAAGAAGTGTGTATACTAGGAGGTGGGGATTGGGAGCCATTTCAGATGCTGCCTACTGCACTGATATTATTTTTTTTAATTGAAGTATAGTTGATGTGCAATGCTATGTTAGTTCCAGGTGTACAACAGAGTAACTCAACAAGTCTGTATAAGGCTGTCTGTTATGCTATGCTCCCCACAAGTGTAGCTACCATCCATCACCATACGACACTATTTCAGTACCATTAACTATTGCACCATATTACTAACAACCCCATTTTACAGAGGAGGCACAGAGAGGTTTAATGATTTGCCCAAGATTACGCAGGTAGTATAAGTGGCAGAGCTGGGATTCAGGCCCACTTAGTCTAACTGCAGAGTCCTGGCTACTGTACCATGTTGTCTCCCCACTCCTAATTCTGTGAAGGAAACCGAAGTTTAAAAGAAGCGGACGTTACTTGCTGTAGATCATGCATGCTCCTAACAACTAAGGGATATTCTCCCGTAGACAGCATGGTCTAATGATCCCTAAACCTAGCTGACTCAAAACTCTGGAGCATTTGTTTTAATTACTTGGAATTTTTTAATAGGTAGTTTATCCACATATGACAACAAATAAGCTTCTGCTGTAAGAGTCGAGAGTAAGATAATCTTTATTTAATTGAACTTACTAGCTTTTGTCTCTGATATGTACAGCAGTCTTATTTTCTAGGATTTCTGTAATAGCATTGGTTTCATATACTTTTTGTCTTTTGAATGCACAAAATTTCAAATGTATAAAAAATTTATTTGATTCTTCATAAGAATTTTCAAGTGAATAATCTGCATTTAAATCATTTAAAAAAATTTTTTGGCTGGGCCTTATATCTTAATTTTTTATTAGAAAAATTATCACCATGTAGACAAAGGTTTTGATAATGTTTTAGTCAGATACTGATTTTTGCTATGACCAAAAAAAAATGGCGGGGGGCATGGAAGTAACCCTACTTTCCACCCACTTATTTCCTATCCCTCATCAACCTTCTGAGACCTATCTGTGGAGGCAGCTCCTATTACCAATTTTGTGTTCAATGTGCTAAGAATGTTTTATCATATGCAAGCATATGTGTAGATCTGTGTGTACAAATATACATGATTCCCCATACATACAATTGACAGCATTTTTATGCATACTATTCTGCACCCCACTTTCTTACCTTAACTATATGTTAGAGATAATTTTGTATTGGCACTTCCTATTCTTTTTAATGCTAGTATAGTTCATACTGAGGATCATCTAGTCCCTTATGATAAACATGGCGGTTGTTTCCAATCTCTACTAGTAATCACAAGGCTGCAGTGACTCTCGTTATCATATGTATCATTTCACACATAGTGGTATATATCTGTACGACAGATTTCTAGAAGGGAATTGCTAGGTCAAAGGGTATGTGCATTTATAATTTTAATAGGTATTGACAGGTGGTCCTTTGTCAAGTTGTTTTCCAGTTTATACTCCCACCAACATCTTACAGAAGTGCCAGTTTCTCTAGTACCCTCACTAATACTGTGACATCTAACTTTATGGTTTCAGTTCATTTTGTACATAAAAACTGCCTCAGTGTTGTTCCAGAAATGTTTGGAGTATCTTTTCATATGCTAAATTTCCATTTACATTTCCTTTTTCATAAATCACATACATCCTTTGCCATTTTAAAATTAGGACTTGTTCTGTCTTTTATAAGCATTCTTCTATATTTTAATAAAATTAGTTGTTTCTCTATGACACATTGTAAATATTTGTCATTTGACTTTGTCGATGGTGGTTTTGTTGTTGTTGTTTTTTGCCTTGCATTTAAAATATTTATACACTTAAATTTTTTGGTCTTTTTTCTGATGAACTCTAAGGAGTCCTTTAAAGGAGTAGTAGTCACTTTAAAATATAAGCTCTGGTGGCATACGGTATAGAATATACCATGCCATATGGTGGCATTCAATGTAGGCATGCCCAAGTTCAAATCTCAGCTTGGTCATTAATTAGTTTGTGGTCTAAAGAAGGTATGTATTTAACTTCTCTGAATCTGTGTTTCTTCAAATGCAATGTGGAAAACTTACCTGGTTCACATGTTTTTTGTTTTTTGTTTTTTCTGGTGAGAATTAAACATGCCCTCCTATATTTTAGGCATTTAATAAAACTGCTTCTTACTGTGCTTATAAGTGTTTAAAATCAATAATGTTATTTCATAGTCATATTTTCTATATTTTACTACCTTACTTTTGTTCCCAGAAACTGAACAGGAATTTCTCAGTTGTTAACAAAATGCACAATGGAAACTATGGTAAAAATTATTTATGAAAATAAATACTCAGGAAATTGACTAACTGAAACAACTCCCGATTTTAGCCATGCTTGAGGGTCTTTACAAAAAGAATTTGGAATCTCTTAGTTTCTTAATTTATGGATTTTCTGTTCTTAAACAGAAACTATTTGATTTTCTTCTATCAAGTAATAAAATAAGTCAGATTAACTGAAAAGAGAATCAGTCTGTTAGATTTCAGAATTATTTGGTTTCTAAGTATAAATGGGAACCATTCTAGAGTTGGATGGATGCTTGTTTTGCTTTAACCATATTTGGGCCATTACTATAGAATGTTTTTACTTATTCCTTTTCTGGTTTGTTACTTTGGGAAGTAGCATGACATTAGTAAATGTTGATCATGTGTACGTGTGTTTTTTGTTTGTTTCTCTAGAGTGGCTTATCTACAGTCAAAAAATTTCAGCAAGGCACATATTGCACAGATGGTCAGAAATGCACCATTTTTGCTGAGTTTTTCAGTGGAAAGATTGGATAACAGATTGGGATTTTTTCAGAAAGAACTTGAACTTAGCGTGAAGAAGGTAAGGGAAGAATTTGTATACTTCCGTGTCAGCTTCATTTAGTAACTTAAATCTCTCATGTTTCTAACAGATACCTAGCCCATATGAATTCTATAAATGCCTGGTATTTTTGTACCACAATGAATTACCCTGCTATGTTAAATATATAGCCATATCATTTTATAATATTCCATCATGGTGGTGCCTTAAGTTTGGTTTCAGTGTTTGTTTTCTCCTCAAACAGTATTAAGTTTATGTGTTTTCAGGCTTCCTAGCATTTTTCTTAATGGGTCATATTTTAAAATTAGTTTTGTGTTCCTTCCTAGTTCCTAGTAATGCCTTGTTTTTCCAAACTAGTTAAATATGCATACATAGTAATAACAGATTGTTTTACAACTATAGACTAGAGATCTGATAGTTCGTCTCCCAAGGCTACTAACTGGAAGTCTGGAACCTGTGAAAGAAAACATGAAGGTAGGATGACTTTAAGCTTTTCAGAAATCAGCTTTGTTGCTTAAGAAGAGGATAGATTTTGTACTGTCATTTTAAAAGAAAACTAGATTGTGAAAGAAGTTATTTCTAAAAAGATGGATATAGGAAATGATACAATAAGTATCTAGCAAGCAGTTTTAGTTAATAACATGTTCACATGTTTACCAGGTGTTATGGGAGTGAATCCCCTTGTAGACATTGAAACGTAACCCTGGAGTAATGAATTAGGTACCTGGGTAATGCCTGGAAACTGCATCTGTTGCCCAGTGTGAGACTTGAGGGCATCTCTTGCCCAGGTTTATGTCATCTCGGTGGGGGATGAGTTTTGGAGGCTGGATCCAAAAGACTTCTGTGAAGAAACTAGTAGCCAGCACATTGCTCTCCTTAGAACTGTGCCAATTGCCAGTTCTATCACAGAACATACCAGACACTCTTTACTGTCCTTCCTTCAAGAGGATAGTATAAAGCCAAAGGCAGCTGACAAGTAAGCAAAGCTATAGTAGTATTTGAAATTATGATATAAGGCCTATTTTTCTGAGGTGCTAAAAGTGTTTCATGTCCAGTTGTTGAGGAAACTTTTATTGAGCACCTGCCTTTGCACTGTGCTAGGGAGATAGTCCCTGCTCACATGGAGCTTATAGTCTAGTGGGGGCATAGCAAACAGAGTAATAAGAGCAGTCAATTGGTGGGGGAGCATAGGATACTATAAGTGCGTACAATAAGCTACATTTGGGTATTTAGTTTGATCATCTCTGTCTGGAATTTTGAGATGTAGGTTTTCCAGATAACATGTATATGAGTGTGTTTGGGAGCAGAGGCTCAAAAAACACTTTGAAAATTTTAACTGTTGGTCTGTGATATAGGGCCCATCCAGATAGCCTGACCAGGCCTTCCACATCCAACCAGTATTCTATTTCATAGCTATGACAGTTTTACCATAGTTATGATCTTCATGATGATCACCATGGCATGAGCAGTTCGTCCTCAGGAGAGGGGCTTGAAATTCAGGTGACCCCAGAAGCAGGAAGTTATGAACCCTTGGCATTGGCATAGCCGTCTCCAGATTCTAAGGTCCTCATTTCAAATTTTGAAGGAATCCGGGTATCCTCTGGCCTATTACCAAAACAACTATTTCCATTCATGATTCATAGCAACTCTACTTTCTTTTAGGTTTGTCGTCTTGAACTAGGTTTTAAACATAATGAAATTCAACATATGATCACCCAAGTCCCAAAGATGTTAACTGCAAATAAAAGGAAACTTACAGAGATTTTCGACTATGTGCACAATGTGATGAGCATTCCCCACCACCTCATTGTCAGGTTCCCACAGGTAACAAGCGCACAACTCGAAGAGCTGTCCTTGCCCTTCATCCAGAACTGCTGTCTGTGTGCATAGTGCTGTTCCACTGCAAAAATGACTTGCTGTTTGGAAAGGAATCAGACCAAATATAGTCTGCTTCTGAGACTGACCATTGTAGTAAGATCATATTTCTTTTGCCCATCTTTTTTTTAAATTTTTTTTTTTTTCAACGTTTTTTTTTTTTATTTTATTTTTGGGACAGAGAGACAGAGCATGAACGGGGGAGGGGCAGAGAGAGAGGGAGACACAGAATCGGAAACAGGCTCCAGGCTCCGAGCCATCAGCCAAGAGCCTGACGCGGGGCTCGAACTCACGGACTGCGAGATCGTGACCTGGCTGAAGTCGGACGCTTAACCGACTGCGCCACCAAGGCGCCCCATCTTTTGCCCATCTTTTTAATCAAGAACACATCTAGCAAACAAAGTTGAGGGATCATTTGTGAAAAGTTAGCAATGTCTGGGACACCTGGGTGGCTCAGTTGGTTAAGTGGCCAACTCCTGATTTCAGCTCAGGTCATGATCTCATGGTTCATGGGTTTGAGCCTCTCATCAGGCTCCGCACTCATAGTGTGCAGCTTGCTTCGGATTCTGTGTCTCCCTCTCTCTGCCCTTCCCCCCCCAAAAAATAAATGAATGTTAAAAGCAAAAATATTTACAACTTCTGGAGCACACATGGACATCTCCAGAGGAGACACAAATGATGAATCTATTTCCCTATAGTTTTTATATATTGGTCATTCTGCCTGTTGGAATCTAAGGTATTCCCTATTGTGTTTTTCTCCATTTAAATCTGAAATAGATTACTTCCCTTAAAGGTCCTTTCAATTCTATGTATACTTTTATTTCACAATCTATCTAAATCCACTAGCTAAGCCATATTATAATGATCACCTCCCAAAGCATAAAACAGTTCTAGTTTGCCATTGTGCCAAAGCCGTATTTCTATTTTCTAATCTAATCAGACTTCCTGGTCTTTAGTAAGTGACATTATCTGCTTGTTCACAAGAATGTTAACTTTTTGAAAGTAGAGATCCTGTCTGATTTATATACTACTGGATTCCCAGTGCCTGGAACTACACCAGGACGTTTAGTAGGCACTAGATACATATTTGCTGAACAAATGAATGATTGAATTTCATTAAAGTGATCCCCGTACCCTATTTGCTATATATGTTCTTGATACAAAGATAGGCAAAAGAAACATGACTTTAATACAGTTCAGAATTAGATTGCATTTGGTACAATTCCTTCACAAATAGCAATGTTTATTTACCTATCATATTTCACTATGAATGGGCCTTTAATAGAGAATTTTTCTGTTTCATCAAATGCGTATCTATTCATTATTAAAAGTGTCAGAAGCCTGCAGTGGTGTTACAAATTTGGCTCATTGGAACAATTATAAGGTAAGTGATCTTCAACTAAAAAGCAATGACAATTAGTTTTCCCCTGAGTGGTTAAATAATTCAGTGATAGAGCATGAGAAAATAATCTGATTTGGGGATACAAAAATCAATCAGACACGGTCTGTAGTCTTGTGGAATTTGTAATCTAGTGTGGAAGACAAGCTTCTAAAATGTAATTAATTTACATAATGTTAGAGTCTTAACCAGATACCTTGTAGAGCTATTAATTTAATTTAGAAGAGGTAAGAAAATCATAGAAATAATGATAGCTACTAAGTGCTCACTGTGTGCCAGCTCTGTCTTTACTGTTTTACTTGTATTGATTCATTTAGCCCTCACAGCAACCATATGAGATGGGTACTGTTATCCCCATTTTACAAGTGGAGAAAGTAAGCATAAAAGAATTGTCCAAAGGCTACCTAGGTAACAAGGGACAGAGCCAAGATTGCAACTCTGGCAGTCGAGTTTAAAAACCCATCCTCTTAACTAGGATATGCTATCACTCTAAGAACTGACACTGTCAGTAGAATGAGTGGGGTCTCAAAGATGGACAGAAGCTTTCTGAGGAAACTATAAACTTGACCAGATGCATCAGAATCACTTATTTAAAAACAGACTTTTAGGCATGCTGACCCCTAACTTCTGGGAAGCCCAGTTATGAAACTGTGACTTCCTTCTTGGGATTCTCAGAGTCCTAGGGGTCTGACTAATATTGTTTAAAAATAATAATAATAATGGAAAAATACATTAACTGACAGGGCTGTGAGGGAACTGATACAGACCTTAAAGTTTTGGCTGGTGCTTTAAAACCAGTGGTGTGAAGCAAATTTTCTCTGGCAAAAAACAGTTCTGGTTGGTCTATTTCTGATTCCCTTTTAAAGTTGCTGCCACTTATGCTACTTCTTAGGAGTTTTAACCCAAGATGGGTAAGACATGCTTTCCCAAGTTGCTCTCCTAGAAGCCAGGTTCATTTTATTCTGATGCTAATCAGAGAGAGGGAGCAAGCAGGAATTTTACAAGAATAATAAGGAAGCTTCACAGATTGTGAAATCTTACAAATTTTTTGGTACCATTGACCTTGATTTCTAACCTCGGTTCTCAAACTTGGCAGTCATCAGACTCACCTGGAGAACCTGTGAACCCCATTCAAAGTTTCTGATTAAGTACTTTTAGGGCAAGGCCTGAGGATTTGCTGTTTTAACAACATGTCCTCTATCTGGATTAGTCAATGTTCTTTGCCTACAATATAGCCCTTAATTACTTTATAGTTGTTCTGTTTATTAGTTTTGAGTCCCTTTTTAATCATAATTTCTTAGCAGAAGCTGTATGGTTTAAACCCTGTGGCATTTATCATAGTTATTGAGTATGTAGTCAGTACTTTATAGTTGTTAGCCTAATTAAAGTTTTTAGTGAAGGTGTGTCTGGGTGGCTCAGTCGGTTAAGCATCCGACTTAGGCTCAGGTCATGATCTCACGGTTTGTGGGTTCGAGCCCCATGTCGGGCTCTGTGCTGACAGCTCAGAGCCTGGAGCCTGCTTCTGATTCTGTGTCTCCTCTCTCTGCCTCTCCCCTGTTCACGCTCTCTTAAAATAAAATAAACATTAAAAAATTTTTAATTTTTAGTGACATAGACATTTTTAATAGTTCATCTTTCAGTGCACAATGTTTTTTTTTAACACTTTTTTTTTCTTTTCTAGGTATTTAATACAAGGTTGTTTAAAATCAAGGAAAGACATTTGTTTCTTACGTATTTAGGAAGAGCACAGTATGATCCAACAAAACTTAACTACATTTCTTTGGACAAATTAGTGTCTGTGCCTGATGAAATATTTTGTGAAGAGATTGCCAAAGCCTCAGTACAGGACTTTGAAAAATTCTTAAAAACTCTCTAGTGTGTGATGAATATTAAGATGTAATAATGTAAAATGAACGTGTATATGAATGGATGATATATATTTAGTTTTAAATAAATGCCCAGCCCTCAGTCGATACTGGTGCAATTTCTTGATATTGTGAATTTGGGTACACTTACAGTACATCTTTCTTACAAGTTCCTAGTGACATAATTTTTCTTTAACTCAACCATTTCCTTTCTTCTCTGGGAGGACAGAACTTAAAATACAGCAAGCTTCGAGAGAGAGAGTCACTTTACTGTAGGCTGGCACATTGTCATTCTGGTGAAGATGAGAACAGAGGTTTTCCTCTGGTGTTTACGGGTCTTTTAAAGTGATTTTGTCACAAGACATCTTTATTTGCTTTGAAATATAATGAGTTTCTGGAGCATGCTATATTATTATTCACCTAATACCTATTATTCATTTAGATAATGCTACAAGACACATTCTATTTTGGATTGTCTGCACTGTTATCTTCCTGAGCATAGATATTCAAAGTTGCCCACAATTGGCTACTGAGAATCAGGAAAGGAAAAAGCGGAAAGTAGTTTGAAGGGAAGTGGAAGGCAATGAGACATAGTAAAAGGCTATAACAAACCTTTGACTTCTTGCCAGTATGCAAAGATTTACAGCATGAGCGGATACTTTTTTCCCCCATTTGTCATTTAGACATGTAATCCTGGGCCAATAATTTAACCTCTGGGTCTAGTTCTTATTTGTAAAAAACAAGGTGTTGTGACTTTAGCTATCTGCTTTGGGATCACAGGCTAGGTAACACTGGTGGTTCCCAGTGAACCACCCTGGTATTTGCACTCCTTGTCCCCTTCCACACTGACCCTGGGCCAATGAGATTTGGTCCCTGAGGCATCCTCAAGCAGAAGCTAGACAAGTATTTGCACATTGGGGCTTGTCCTCTTGGAACCCTGAGCCACTATGGAAAGAGGTTGGGTGACCCTATTAGAGAAAGGAGGTGGAGAGAAACGTGCCTGGCCAAACCTCAGCTGTTCCAGCCATGCCAACAGAGCACCACACGTTTGAGGGATGAAGCTATCTCTGATATTTCACCTCAGCAGATACCACATGGAGCAGAACTACCCAGCTGAATTCAAAATTTGAAGAAATAATAAAGTGTTTGAAACCACTAACTTTGGGGGTAGTTTGTTGTGCTCCAGGGTTCTGTGATGTGCTGTATGTATGTCCAGCAACCTCATGAGCAACTAGATCTGTAATTGATCAGGGCTAAGTATAGTAGCCTTCCTGTTAGGTATTTTATTCATTTGCCCAACAGATTTTTGAGTTCATAAAATACAGTGGTGAGTGTGGCATAGATATGTGCCTTCATGGAATTCTCTAATGAATGAGATCAATACAAAGAAAACAAGGTTCAGCTAAACGACAACTGGTCTGTGGCTCAGAACCTCATTTTGCCCTTATTAAAAAACCACTCATATCAGTCAGAATAGGCTCTCATGAATAGTCCTAAAGCCTTAAATGGTTTAAAACCACAGAAATTTTTATCTCCTACGTGTCCAACTTGGGACCAAAAGAGCTGTGCTCCATATCATCTTTAGCAATAGAAGTTGATGGAACCTCCACTGTGTCTTAACTATAGCCCAATCCATGAAAGGGGAAAGGAATGTGAATTGTTCTTAAAAACTTCTCACATTTTTCTTGGCCAAAGTGTCACATGGCCGTGCCTACCTTTAAGGGAGGAGAGAAGTGCAATCCTACCCATGTTCCTGGAGGAAATAAAACATATTTTTTGAATCGATACTAATGACTGCCAGCAAACATCCAGGATCTCTAGGCTCAATACCTTTAGGAGCTGGATTTTGCAACAGTCTTGGATATCTGACCTCTTGACAAGGTCTTCCTTCTCTTACTGCCTTCACCCTATAACCAGCAAGCTGAAACTTCGGGGTAATGAGGAAGGAAAAAGAGTTTAGTAGAGCACTTGTAAAGTAATGTGCCAGTGTAAAATGTGTTGCATTTCTTCACATCTTTCAGACTTCACTTTGGCGAGTGTAGTCCGGGAGCAGCCCTCGTCAGTTTTTAGTGCTGCATAAGGACTGAGTAGTGTTGAGAATCTGGTGGCACAAAAGAAAAAAGGGGAAGGCAGTAAAATTTTAGGACTGGAATGTGACCAAGACCATTAAATCTAACCTTTTGAATTTACAATGAGATGGCGTTCTATATGGTTCCAGTTCTCAGCTTAAGCCTGAAGAAAACAAAAGTAGATATTTGTGGGTACTTGCTATGGATTGAATTGTCTCCCCAGAATTCATATGTTGAAACCCTAACTCCCAAGGTGATGGCATTTGGAGATAGAGCTTTTGGAAGATAATTAAGTTTAGATGAAGTAATATGGGTGGGGCCTTCATAATGGGATTTAGTGCCCTTATAATGCACAAAAGAGCTTGCTTTCTCTCTGCCATGTGAGGACACAGTGAGACTGCAGTCCTGCACGACCCACAGGAAGACCATTCAACTGAAACTGTGCTGCCACCTTGATCTTGGGCTTCTAGCCTTCATAACTGTGAGAAATACTTTTGTTTTTTAAGCTATCCAGTCTCTGGTGTTTTGTTAGAGCAGTTCGAGCTGACCATGACAGTAATGCTGCTAGAGGTTCACTAGTAACTGAATAAGTCAGCCACACTAATTCTAATTGCTTTCTGTCCCAAGATTTTAATGCCTTAGACTTAACATGTTGGGGCTGAGATCTTACGAGTATATTTCTATCTTAAAATTGTACACAAACTCTGCTAGATCTCTTAGTTTTAGCATCAATTTTTTTGTTGTTGTTCTTATCTAACCTTCCCTTCCACTAAAATGGCTTGGTGTAGATCTTAAACTGGAGAAACGGAAGTCCAGAGAAGGTTAGGGTGCCTGGATTAGTAGTGTAGTTAAGTACATGGTCCTAGAGTTAAAGGAGTCCCAAAGTTTTACCTAGATACTCTGATACCAGAAGATGATCTGGATTCTTTCTAGCTCTGTGGTCTTGGACAATTTATCCAACTTTTCTGAACCTCAGTTTCCTCTCTACAATGGGGAAAATGACAGTACCTGCCTTAGATTTACAACTAAATGAAAGAAAATGAGAATGTGCAGGTAAAAGGCTTAGCGCATTACTATGTACAAAGGGCTCAATTAATACTCCGTAAATTCTCACAGCTTGTCCATTATAGAATCCAGGCTAAAGCCCCAGTGTCCTTATTCCTTGCCTAATGTTCTTCCCACCTGGTCACATGAAATGTTTAATGGAACAGGGTGCGCAAAACGCCCGGCTTACTACAGCGGCCTGATCCAAGGGGAAGAGCGCCGCTAGCAGGCACTCGAAGTCGGCACCAAAACTGGGCCTGCGCGGGCGTCCTTCCTCGCCTGGTGACGCTACAGGAGGCGCCTGCGCATTGGGCCCAGTGCGTCCTTCAGGACTTACCCAGCAGGCAACGCTCCAGTATCGGGTCAAAATGGCGAGCCGGCCTGCGGGTAAGTTATTGGCGACCACCCTGCCAGGCATCGCCACACTCAACCTTTTATTCTTGCAGCAATTTGCTCCGCTTCCTCTGCTCTAAGGGGCCAGGTGGGCGGCGATGAGAAGGTGGCGGCTCCGCTCTAGCCTAAAGGACGCCTTTTCCCTCATCCCCTTGCTGTCCCCGGGCTCACCTGGAGGGTCGGGAGGTGGATCTGCTCCTGGTGAAGGTGCCCGCGGTGGCTCCACAGCCCTGCCATGCCAGCTGCCCGTGCTCGGCAGTCCTTCCGCTCGACCTTAAAAAAGTTCAAGGGCACAAGGAGATAATTAGTGCAGGATTTTCAACCAGAATGAACCGAGTGCTTGCCGTGAGTCAAGCCCTATCATGTGTGATAAATTCTCCTGCCAGTGAGACGTGAGAGATTAGTACTAGTTTCCCTTTTCTGCAGATCAGGTAACCAAGGCAGAGTGGCCGGAGGAAATAGGTCTGCAAACTCGGTTCCCAACCTCACGCTTCTCAAACGGAAATTAGGGGCAGCTGAGCTAAGTAAGGTTACAGCCAAACTTCAGATTAACCTTGGTTTATTTGGGACGGCAGCTCGATCTGTAGGTTTGGATAAATTTGTATTTACTGTAGGCACTGGCGCAAACATACCTAATGGAATAGAATACAGAAATTACCGGAGTATTTAAAACAGATCGTGAGGACCAAGTAGGATTTTCCCTCCCCAGCACCATTTTTTGCCAGTCTCTGCCCTCTGGAGGTATACATTGGAGTAGCTTTTAAAAACTATTGATCCCTTTCTCCTCGCCCCCAGCAATGGTGAAGCTGTTAGGAAACATCAGGTTGCCCAAAAAATCCATTAATTTAAATGACACTGAACTTTTTGGTGGCGGGGAGACATTTAAGAACTCATTGTTTCATAGTTTGACAAACGTAGAAAGCATTCCACTCTATCCTGTGTTTGAGAACTAGATAGACCTACAGGTGTGTTGTAAATAAACGGAGCTAATATGAGTAAAGCAGATAGGATAGTGCCTAGCATGCAAGTGTTCAATGGATATTAATCATTACCACCATCAATGGTAAATATGTTTACAGATAATTGGTCCTCTACAAGTATGTTTGTAGATTGTTGACTCTTTGGCACTTGTTTTTCTAGAAGCAATTTTATACATGGTGCTTAATTTTCAAGGAGACTTAACCAAAGTTGTGTAATCTGTGATATACTAAGGAGTAAGGATAAGGAGGGATTGAAATAAAAGGGAAGTTTGCTTTCGTCCCTTAGTGAGGGGCTAGCCGCAGACAAAACTTTAAAAGAAAATTTAGGGGCGCCTGGGTGGCACAGTCGGCTAAGCGTCCGACTTCAGCTCAGGTCACGATCTCGCGGTCCGTGAGTTCGAGCCCCGCGTCAGGCTCTGGGCTGATGGCTCAGAGCCTGGAGCCTGCTTCCGATTCTGTGTCTCCTTCTCTCTCTGCCCCTCCCCCCTTCATGCTCTGTCTCTCTCTGTCTCAAAAAAAAAAATAAACGTCAAAAAAAAAAATTAAAAAAAAAGAAAATTTAAACATGCTCTTCCTCCCCTTCTTACCACCTCTCTCCTACGAATACGTCAGGCACTATCATGTTGCCCTTAGCCCCTACTGGGTTATCCCATCAGGCTCAGTCCTGCTAGGCTTTAACACTATTTCTTCTCATCCATTTCCTTGTTGGAAAATTAGCTACTTGGGAGGAGGAAAGTGGGCTGCTTCTACCATAATCTATATTAAATGACTGGCTAATGGTATCAAAATCCTCCCAGAAATATATATATATATATATATGTATATACATATATATATATATATATATATACATATATATACATATATATATATATACATATATATATATGTATATATATATATATATTCGGGAGATATAGATATAGATATATAGATATACAGAGAGAGAGGGTAGCCAAGTGAAGTAAAGGTAATGTCGAATAAAGATTTTGGAGGAAGAGGGTCATTGAGACCTGCCAGCCTATCCTGAAGTCTTACTTCTTCTCATATAACTCCAACTCCTTTGAAAAGTTTACACTTCCTTCCTGTAATTTCTGAAACTACAAAAGGTGGAGGAGTTCCAAGTACCATTCCCACATCCTACCCCTTCAGTTCTGATGTAACAGGTACATAAAAGGATGGGACACTTGACATGGAGAGGCTAGAGTGGTAATAAGTACCTCTATATAGATCTTTTGTACATCAGATACTTGAGTTTACCCTTTTTCCCATGACTTGCTGCCCACCTTTTTTTTAACCTGTGATCACTTTTGCTCATAGATACAATAAGCAGTTTTTATCTATATAGGATATGCGATTTTAAAAGGAAATTGCTCCCAATGTTTGCATTCTCTAACAAGGTAATAAAAGTACTGGTTGCTTGCCTGTCTACATGTTCATATAGTATAATAAGTGAATCATAGCAACTAACAGTGTGACAATATCAGTTGCAGCATCAAGTCGGTGGCTGGAGGGTATTCGAAAATGGTATTACAATGCTGCAGGGTTCAATAAACTGGGTGAGTATCTGAGTTTTCTTCTTCGGTTTTCTTGTTTTGCTTTATCTGAGAGTAGTGCTTTTGCAAGAGTTAAGATTCCCAAAAACAGTTTAACTGTACCTGTGTACATTAGAGAATTTTAAAATTAGGCCACATTTTATTGTTAAGTCATTTCCTTTTTATTATTTTGAGAAGAGAGTAATAGAATCATCTCAGATGTTTGAGATGGAAATAAATTATGTTCTTGAAATATGGTAACAGTACATTTTCCTTATACACTCCCTCTCCCAACTCCTCCACTTAGCATTTGAAAATTTAAGTTATAGGAACTTCGAAAGTAAGCAATTTTTCAAATGTTAAAATTGTCTGGCATTTTTACAATCATCTGATACCTGAACTTTTTAAAAATTGTATAATTTGCCATGAACTTCATCTTTTTATTAATTGAAGCTTGATGGAAGTGTCATTAAATGTTACTGGTTCTTTAGTACACTGTCATCTTAAGATTCTTTAATACCTTGATCTCAGATGTAAAGTATAAGAAAATAGACATGTGGTTTATTGATGTGAGTTTAAAAATAAAGTAGATATTTTAAATATTTTTAAAACTGTTTCAGAGAAAATGAGTTTTGTGGCAGTGTATTTTAAAAGGCTCTTATTTTGTTTCTATAGTACTGTTTAAGAAGTAACCCATTATTATGTATGAAATACATACATATTTCACCTGAGTCTTAAGTTATAAATCATAAACATATTTACCCGTGTTTTTTTTTTTAATGTCTGATTTTTGAGATGTGTGTTCAATCTGACTCTCTTGTTTTTTATCATAGGACTAATGCGAGATGATACAATATATGAGAATGATGATGTGAAAGAGGCCATAAGAAGGCTTCCTGAGAACCTTTACAATGACAGGATGTTTCGCATTAAGAGAGCACTGGACCTGACCATGAGGCACCAGATCTTGCCTAAAGAGCAGTGGACAAAATATGAGGAGGTAGCACAGCTTTTACATATCTGACAATGGTGGCCTCCAAGGATTGACCATTAGAAACAGAGAAACACATTCATTTGTACAGTTAGGGTTCTTATGGTTATGTCAAAGAAATATCCTCATGGCAGTCCAGTGAGGTTAGTAGGGCAAATGTTAGCTCCATTTTAGAGGTAAACACTTTGAGACTTAGAGGTGACGTGACTGTTCCAAAATCACTAAGCAAGTCTCTAATGTAGAGATCCAGAGCTGGAATCCAGATCGTGTCTCTTCCAGCCCATTGTTCTCCCTCGACACTCTGCTTTCTGCTCAGATGAAAAAATTGGTGATATGCATGTGATCAGCCCATGGAGTGGCCCTCTAGCTCCCAGGAAGGACTCCGAAGTAAACCCTCCTCTTGAACTGCATTGAAACTAGGCAAAGGCTTGTACTCTCATCTCTTCTTCTCTGGCAGACTTTCCTCTCATAACCTATCAAAGCAACTTATTACAGTATCTTTGTGGGCTTTTACATGTTAGAAAAGCAGACAGTTTTTAGCCTGCTTCAATATATATATTTTTTAAGTTAGAAATAAAAATTAATTTTGATGGATTTCTTTTGTCGAAGACCTGTTGAGTGTTAGGGATATATCAGTGTGTGATATTGGCATATAATATTTTTCTTTTATTCATTCTTTAGGATAAATTCTACCTTGAACCATATCTGAAAGAAGTTATTCGGGAAAGAAAAGAAAGAGAAGAATGGGCAAAGAAATAATCATGGAGTTGAAATCTGTGATTGCAGCTGCCCTCAGATATTTTTAAGAGATTGGGTAAACCCAAAATATACAATTTGGAACTATTTGAGCTGCAAATGTATTAACTTTAAATAAATGTCTATTGTAATTATTGTTGGGATGTTTGAATTCTAAACCCTATTCTGAGCAACTACTGAATTTACTTCCCTGTTACAATTCTAAGATACTTTTTAGTTAGCATTTTACTCCTTCCTGGAGCTTAAAAAAGCTACTTTAATCAGTTTTCCTCACTGAGTGGATAACTTCTTAATGTACTGAAGGATATAACATTCTTCCAAGTAGAATAGTCACCTTTATATTGCCTTTGTAGATTAGCAGTATACTTAGAAGACCCCTCAGGGCCCAACTCACAGCGATGGTATAGAGCAATGTGCCTAGATCCTCCTTTGATCATGGATTTGGTCATGGCAAAGCAGTTTTCCTTTAACATACTTAATATTTTGTAAGATTTATGATTTGATTTTGCAATCCATTTGAGTTCTGTTATTGGTACAGTATCACAGATCACAGAGAAATGGTTGAGGATGTTGATAGATGCTAGTATTGGGGCGTGGTTTAGTGAAGGACTATATGAGATGAGTAAAGATTTTTGTGTCAAGGTGCTTCCCTATCAGGCCCAATGAGGCAACTAAGACAAATTCTCACAACCAAGGACCATTGTTTTCAGTGATTCAGTTTCGTTCCTCTCACACCTTTGCAAATTAATTTGAATCTCATACATTGCTGATGGGTGTTCTATGGATATAACCCATTTGGATAACATTTTGGCAATATGTATCAAGAACCGCAAACTCTTTCTAAATAATTCCAGTAGTGGCCACCATTATATTGAGTGATTGTGATTATTTTACATTAGACACTGTGCACTTTGTGATCATTAATCTTACCGCAATGCAGTGAGATAGGATTATTACTCCTTTACAAATTGAGAAAGGCTTACAGAGATCAAGCAACTTGTCCAAGGTCATGCATCCACAGAAATAGTGTAGGACTCCAAAACCGTGATGGAATGATACTTTACGAAAAGGATGTTTTTGCAGCACTGCTTATCAGAGTGAAAAACTGAGCAATGAAAGTTTTCAATAATAGGATATGACTAAGCTGTGCTAAGTGGAAAAAGTATATTAAGAGAGTTTTAAAATTTAGAAACTTCCAGGGGCGCCTGGGTGGCGCAGTCGGTTAAGCGTCCGACTTCAGCCAGGTCACGATCTCGCGGTCCGTGAGTTCGAGCCCCGCGTCAGGCTCTGGGCCGATGGCTCGGAGCCTGGAGCCTGTTTCCGATTCTGTGTCTCCCTCTTTCTCTGCCCCTCCCCCGTTCATGCTCTGTCTCTCTCTGTCCCAAAAATAAATAAAAAACGTTGAAAAAAAAATTTAAAAAAAAAATAAAATAAAATAAAATAAAATAAAATAAAATTTAGAAACTTCTGGGTACCTGGGTGGCTCAGTCGGTTAAGGGTCTGACGTCAGCTCAGGTCATGATCTCACAGTTCCTGGGTTCAAGCCCCGTGTCGGGCTCTATGCTGACAGCCTAGAGCCTGCTCAGATTCTGTGTCTCCCTGTCTGTGCCCCTCCCACACTCGTGTTCTCTCTCTCCAAAATAAACATTAAAAAAAAAAAAGTAAAAACTTGGAAACTTCTTATGATATTAAATGAAGAAAGATGTAACCAGGTGAAACAAAATCCCTGACCCTTGGTTAAGGAAAGACTGGGGGAAACACTGAGATGGCAACAGTGGTTATCTTTTACTGAATAAAGGTAGTATTTATATTTTTCCTTTTCTCTAATAGTCAATTTTTTATAACTGAACAGTCACTTTTACAGTAGAAAAGGAAATCGCAGATATTTGTGTTCTTGGCACAAAAGCTGTAGGTCATAGGATCTCTTGACTTGCTTGAGCCCCCTGCCCCAGGGGCTCTTATGGGTGAAATGGTAGCTAACAATAAGACTGAACAATTTTTCTAAAACATGTTCAGGCTGTATAGGGAAGACTGGACTGGAACAGCAGGCAGGTTGTGCCCTTGTATTCCTTTGTCACCGGTGAATTCCTAGTACAAGCGAGGATTGAAAACCACCCAGGCAAGATCAAGATTCCCTGGGGGCTTTTAAAGATCAGGCCACACTTGGAGGAGGTTTCAACATAGTCCTGGTTCACAGAAAAAGACTAAGAAAACAGACTGTCCTGAACCCCTGTTTTTAAAACCATTTGGATTTTCCTTGACTAGGACTCTCCAGAGGCTCCTTTAAGTTAAAGATCACTTTTGCAGGAGTCTATATATAATTATTCAACTAGGCAGCCAATGTGTACCTTTGCAAGGAGAACAGAGCTGAAGCACCTCAAACTGGACCCCTACAATGGTATGTGGGGAGAAGGATGGAGTGGAGGGAAGCTGAGGTACTAAGCTTAGGAACTATGTTTGTAAATGCTGTTGATATTTAAAGCAAGCCTAAAGGCTCCCCTGAAAGATGGGGGCAAACAATTGACCAAGGTTAAGGTGTTAACAAACAGCTGGGTCATCCACCTGCTCAAGGTAGAAAATGAGGCATGACAGTAGGGTGATCTGTGACTTTGTGAGAGGTCTTTCTATAGCCAAACTGTAAGGCTTTTCTATGTCAATTACCTGATTCTTCTAAATAGAAAAGGTATGCAAAAGTTCTTAGAAAACCATGAACGCTATATCAAAGTTTTTACTGTTAATTATAATTATTAGTATTGTTCTGCTTGTTATGAGGAATAAGACAGAAGTAGAAGGAGTATTTGGCCATTGAAAGAATAGTTGAAGGGGTGAGAATTCTGTTAATTGGTCAATGAAATCCTTTCATTTGAAGAGAGGGCCTTTTTGTTACCAAAAGCTGTAGTGTTTGAAAAATCAGCATGGGCGTATCTGAAATACAGAGGCTTATCATCCTATAGACAGAATAGAGTGATTCAGAGATGATTGTGGGTTAGACTGCCCAGAGGTGAGTCCATGACTCATTGTGTAACTTCAGGAATATGATTTAACCTCCCTGTGCCTCAGTTTCCTCAACTCTACAATGAGGCTAATGATGGAACCTACTTTACAAGGATATTGTGAAAATTACCTGACTTGCTTACATGTCAAGCACTTAGACTAGTTCCTGGCACATGGCTAGCACTAGGAGGCTTAGCTTCTGTGCTCCTTTAGGTGAAGAGAAAGAATAAATATTCTGGGGAGATGCACTCAGCCATCAAGTCTGGTTAGCTGACTTGAGGTCCAGGTCCTGGGCACGTCTCCTAAATCTCCCCTGTGGCACTCTCATTTCTGGTCCATCTGCCTCCTTTGGCTGTCTGACCTTGAATGAAGGTACCCATTAGCCGAGATGCGGACAGATGGAATTGGTCCTGTATGACAGCTTCACTGGGATGCAGCCCAGCTAAAACTTTGCTGTCTCCTTGTTTTGCCTTTTGAGTTGAGTTTGTTTTTTTTTAAACTTTCAAAATTTCACATCCTGCTAGTTTATGTTGTACAGCGTAAAATGTTTGGTATCTTTTATCGTTCAAAGTTTGAGGTTGATTTAAGTTTTGAATGTATAATTTCCTAGACCTTGAAGAAAGATTCCTTACTCTGAAGTGGTTTACTTTATCTTTCTGTTCTTTGCAATTCCATCCAACACCTGGCTTATGTTCACTGTTGTAGTACATCAGTCAACCTTCATGTTGCTGAGGTGTAGGAAGCAGAGTAAGGAATGGTGGGGCCTCAGGTCCCCAAATACTGACTCTGATTAGAATCCCAAACTGCACAGCAATGTTTGGTAACGTTCCCAAATGGCGTTCTCATGGCCTGAACATCTATGTGATGCTCTATGAATGGTACCAACATGTTTTTTTTTTCTTGTTGTATTTTTTTTTATGTTTATTTATTTATTTTGGGAGAGAGAAGGGGGCACACGCACAGGGAAGAGGAGAGGCAGAGAGAGAAGGAGAGAGAATCCCAAGCAGGCTCTGCACTGTCAGGGCAGAACCTGAGATGGGGCTCCATCTCAAGAGCCATGAGATCATGACCTAGGCCGAAATCAAGAGTCCCACACTTAACCAACTGAGCCACCCAGGCGTTCCAGAACCAACATGTTAGTGAAGGAATGTTCACAGGAAGCACCATTGCTATTTTAAAACTCTAGAATCTTAATAAAGTCCCAAGTGTAGATTTTAATAATGATTTCTTATTTACTTTAGGGGCTCCCTTTTAACGCATTAATTCTGCACTAATTCTGACTTTCTAAAAGATTCATTAATAAAAATAAAAACTGGAATTTTTAAGTTAGGTGAACATAAAAACTGTACTAAGCAAAGCCGTGACAACCTGATGGATGAAGGGAATTGAGTTTACACTGAACGAGTGACATGAATTTTAGGAACTACCGGTATCAGAGATGAACACAGTTGAAGGGTGAATGAAACACAGAACTCCAGAAAATACAGGGAAAGGGTCCCTTGTTGGAATAGGTACTAAATTCTGCCACTAGGTGGCGATACACTACAACTTTACAACTTCAAGGTCCACCACACCAGTGCAATTGAAGATTTATCCATTCTGTGCCCCAACTCCCTCCCCTTCATTTTTCAGGATGACAACACCTTAGAGGTTTATGACCATCAGGAGAATTTACAACTAAGCTATATACTGATGTAATGAAATCTAATATATGCTGTGCAATGAATTATGAGATGTTATTTAGTTTCAGGATTTTATTACTTCAATCAGTTATGACCATATTTCCTTTTATATGATTGCTCACTCTTTAAACATACCAGATGACTGTATAAGGAACACCTAATAAAGTCTATAGATGTTAAAATATGAATGTTTTAATTTATTTGCCATAATTTGTTTAAATTCTGGTTATACTGTTCATATTAAAAGTCATAACATGTTAGAATCTGAGATCTCAGATTGGATGGTGCCTCCAAATTATATTTTGCTAAGAAATGTCATTGTATGTATTAGCAATTGAGCAGGGAAGAAGAATGGAATCGTTACAAGGCAGTTAATTTTTAGCATAGATTCCAGAAAGTCTGTTAATATTTGAGGGGCTTATGTATTATGACAAACTATTTAAATTGTTATTCTGGATTCTGACTATATCTCTCCTACAGTCAAAAGAATGTATTATTTGTTTTACTTTGTATTTTAATACATTTGACTATTTTTGCATAAATGCCAAAAATGTAATTTCAAAATAAATCCCTGTGAAACTTCTGGTAACACTATTCAATTGAGTCATTGCTCTGTTAATATTCTAGCTATTTTAAAGAAAATTTTATACATACATATGAAAATTATATTTACAAGCCACCCCCCACCAAGAAAGGTAATTTCTTTGGTTTACAGAAGAGTCAGTTTATAATTCCTTTCTTATGCATGCATTTAAAATGTGGTTTGCCACTAAACTGGAAACTCAGATCTGATGCCAACAATTTAGGCAAGTCATTAGCCTATGTAGATTGGGGTTTCCCAGCTATAAAATGAAGGGGCTTAACTGCAAAGGCTTTAAGACTCATTTCAGCACCAAAACAATCTGGGTCTGTGATTTAACTTATGCACGTTATAGTTAAGAAAAAGTACTCTTGATGGAGCATCAGCTTTGTACCAGGCATTGTTCATACTTGTCTCTTTGAATCCTCTCTGCAACCCTTTGACATAGATATTATTACATCTACTGTATAGATAAAGAAATTGGGCTTGAAAAGTCATTTTACTATTGTTCATTATATAGTTAAATTTTTTTTTAATGTTTATTCATTTTTGAGAGAGAGACAGAGCACGAGCAGGGGAAGGGCAGAGGGAGAAGGAGACACAGAATCTGAAGCAGGCTCCAGGCTCTGAGCTGTCAGCACAGAGCCTGACGTGGGGCTTGAACCCACGAACTGCGAGATCATGACCTGAGCCGAAGTCAGATGCCCAACTTACTGAGCCACCCAGGTGCCCCTAAATTTTTTTTTTTAGTGTGTGCTTTTTATGTGTTTTATACTAGGTGGGAGCTAGGGATAGGACAGGTTTCTCAAAATTAGTACTATTGACATTTGGGATTTAATAGTTCCTTGCTGTGTGGGCTTTCCTATACATTTTAGGACGTTTAGTAGCATCCCTGTTCCCCCATCCCCCCAGTTGTGGCTACCAAAAATGTCTCCAGAACTTGCCAAATATCCCCTGGGAGACAGAAGTGCCCCCAGTTGAAAACCATCAGTATAGGGATTCAAAGAGAGAAACCAAAATGGTGGAGACTGATATGTAAATAGATGTATAAATATGTAAATAGATACGTAAATGTGTAAATGATCAGCAAAAATATATGTATCAGGTATTATGGAAACATGGAAGAGGGGAAACTTACTCAACCAGGAGGGGAATCAGGAAAGACCCTCTGACAGCTTAGCTGGTTCCAGAAGAGTAAGCACAGCCAGGCAGGCCAAGAAGCTGGTGGAGACTTTCCAAGCAGAGGGAAATAAAAAGGACATGCTCAGAGACACTGAAGTGCAAGGTGTATGTCTAGGGAAGAACAGGCAGTTTTGCATTAATGAAGTGGCAAATGTCAGCTGGAAGAGGTGAGATGAAACTTGGAAGGTAATTCCCTATCGACATGCTTGGACTTTGTGAGCAGGAAAGTATTTGAAAAAATTCTGAGAAGTGAAAATTCCCAGAATTTTCAAGTTGGGTCAAGAGGGATGAATTTTAAAGTTTCTCAGTATTGAACTGCCAATTTGCTTTTTGAAACTTTGTAATGGTTTATACTTCTCTAAGCAATCCATTAGCACCCCTGCTTGCACTGAATGCTCCCCTTAAGAACAATCTTTGTGAACTTGGTTGGAGAGTTTCTTGTTTAAATTTGCATTTCTTGGATTGAGTAGTTAAACATTTTTCCATATGCTGTTATCAAGTTGTTTTTCCTCCTTAATCAATCTTGTTCATGTCCTTTGCCTATGCCTCTATTTTTATTTTTATAGCTTTTTCCTTATTTGTTTAGTTTTCTTCTTTGTTCCCCCCCCCACCCCCCAATTTGGGTCAGTTCTTATCTATTTGTGTGAGACCTTTATGTATCTATACAGTACTCCTTTTACTTAAGTTTGTTGAGATGATGTTTTCTTATTTCATTGTTTGAATTTTGTTTGGGTTATTTTTGATGCTGTTTCAACTTTGTTCATGGTGGTTTTTGTCAAATGGAAGTTTCCAATTTTTATGTAGTACAATCTATCAGTCTTCTCCTCTGTGGTTTTGCCTTTGAGGTCATACTTTGAGAAGTCCTCCCTTTACTCCAAGGTTATATAAATATCTAGTGAGGTTTTCATCCAGTGCTTTTAGCTGTTAGAAGTACAACCATAAATCTTTAATCTCTAAGGAATTTAGGTATATGGTATGAGCAGAGCATATTTTTGAGAGATACTAGGAGGTCCAACTGGCAAGACTGGATGATCAATTACGTGTGCAGAGGGTGAAGGTAGGAGGTAGAGAGGGAGGGGATCCACTGAAGGGAATGCTCTAGGGGGAATGCAGGCTGGTAATCAGCCCATTCTGTGAGCTTGTCATTCTGTAAGACTGTTTGCTGTGCTGGATATTCCAGATCCACTCTCTGTACTTCTCCATCTTGTTTTGCACTTGGGAGGCTGACCTATATGGACTGCATCAATAGACACCTTGCCCTCTGGCTTAAGGTTGGCCAATGGAAAGTCACCTGCAGGAGAGGGCAGATAAGGGACACTGGGGTTTACTTACCTGGCCCACGACCTGCTGGGCTAGGTTTGTCAGTCCCTCTCAGGATTCCGACAGCTCTCTGCCTCCCCACTCCTGTCCTTTGTTGGTTCCCCTTAACCCTGCCTGCCCTTTGTTAGTAGTCTCTTCACCGAATAGTCCTTGGTTGCAGGAATTTGACTGGGAACCGAGGACCCTGACTCAGAGCTGGGCTCCTCTCAAGAATGGTTGGGTTTTCCCGTGGGAGCACCAAGTGCCACCACTGGAACTGGGTTGTGGTCCGTCCTCGGAAAAGTTTACAAGCTTGCTTCTTTGAGGTTGGCCAACTCATGGCCCAGCGTCAGCCTCTAAGAGACCACACAAGTTCCTGTCGAAGGGAATGACCTTCCAAAGCCTGTCTCCTACTACTCCCACCTCTCTGCCTCTATGCCTGATGGATCTGCTTCCAATCAGAGACTTACTCTTCTACACAATTTAATTCAGGGAAATGCCAGTGCTAAAAAGATGCTGTATGACAGAAAACAGAAGGTTCACCCATCCTGACATACTGCTGCACTGTCTTTCTGGGCAAGCTCTTTCTTCTTGTTTAACTCCCTCTTCCCCAAACACACTGCAAAATTCTATCTCTAGTCTTTGTCTCCCCTGCTCCTTGTCTCCTGGGATGCCACTCACAAACCTCACCATCCCCTCTGCCCAAGTTCTAGCTTTACTTTCAGACAAAAATTAAATTCTACCTACTCAAAGTAGCCCTCCCAGATCCCAAAACACCTGACATTTCTATTTTCTTGGAATTTCTGAAGCACTGACTGCTTCAACCAATCATTTGTTATTTAAAATTTGGGGCGCCTGGGTGGCTCAATCTGTTAAGTGCCTGACTCTTGGTTTTGGCTCAGGTCCTGATCTCAGGGTTCATGGGTTTGGGCCCCACTTCGGGTTCTGCACTGATAGTGCGGAGTCTGCTTGAGATTCTCTCTCTCCCTCTCTCTCTCCCCCTCCCTTACTCATTCTCTCTCTCTCTCAAAATAATAAACGTGAAACAATATTTTAAAAATAAAATTAGCTAAAACCATTTACCTAGTGTTCACTATGTGCTATTAGCACTCTTGTTATTCCTTAAAAAACTCTTTTTTTAATGTTTGTTTCCTTTTGAGAGAGAGAAAGAGAGGGAGACAGAGAATCCGAGAAGTTGGCCGCTTCACCTACGGAGCCACCCAGGTGCCCCTCCTTAAAAAACTCTTTAAGCTTTTCATATGTACCCCGAGATGTTAGGTAACTGTACAAGATCACAAGTGAGCAAACTGAAGTTTAAATTCTGTCTGCCTTAAAATTGCCCTGCTGTCTCTTCCATATATGCCATCTCGTATTTATCATATTTACATTTACAAATTCAATTCCATTTCATACTCATCCTTTGCCTATATTTTTCTTTTTAAATTCTATCAGCTGAATGACAGAACTTTAATTTTAATTTTTTTTTTTTAACGTTTATTCATTTCTGAGACAGAGAGAGACAGAGCATGAACGGGGGAGGGTCAGAGAGAGAGGGAGACACAGAATCTGAAACAGGCTCCAGGTTCCGAGCTGTCAGCACAGAGCCCAACGCGGGGCTCGAACTCACGGACCGCGAGATCGTGACCTGAGCCGAAGTTGGCTGCTTAACCGGCTGAGCCACCCAGGCGCCCCTAGAACTTTAGTTTTAAAAGTAGTGTAATCACACCTTCTCTGGGGAGGTGACATTTGAACTACACCCTAAATATCAGAGAGGAACCACCCTGTGAAGCCACCCTGATTCTCAAGTTGAACTGCGCAGAGAATCACCAGGGAAGTTTAAAAGCAAAGTAACCCAAACCAAAACTACCCGATGCCTGGGAACCACCTTGGAGATTCTGATTGACCGGATTTGGATGCAGCCTGTAATGCAGGTGGTTTTAATAAGTAACTATGGCTGAGAAACACTGGTTTAGCAAAGAACATTCCCAGCAGCGAAAACGGCAAGTACAAAGGACCTGTGGTGATAGCTAGCTGGGGGCAGCTGAGGGGAAGCTGATGGAGGCCATTGTGCTGAATCTGAGCAGAGGAGGAGACAGTGCAAACCTGAAGTCAGAGAGGCAGGCACAGCCATCCGGTGGAGGACATTTTAGACCAGGGGAAAGAGTTCGAATTTTGTGTAAATGCAACTGGAGGCCCTGGGGGTTTTTAAGAAGAGCAGTGAACTATGATTTTAAAGCAAGTGGTATGTATAAAACAACCTCATTCTTTTTAAGGAAAGCAGAGCTCTCCAGGTTATGGGTGTCCAATAATTTATTCAACCACTTTCTCATTGATTGACATTTGGGTTGCTTCCAATGGAATGCTATTACAAATAGAGCCTCAGTGAATATCCTTCTGCACTTGTGCCTTTTTGCATTTTTATAGGATAGGGTCCAAAGGCTTAAAAAATTTAGACAGGGGACATGTTTGGTGAGGAGGGGAGAAAATCCTTTAAAACTCCCTGTCATGCAAGCAAGAGAGATCTTTTAAGCCCAAGTGTCTCAAAGGCGTGTTCCACACCAGTCAGGATATAGCCAGGTTTAGCAGACCATCAAGATTTTGCAACTAGCCGCTGGAGCGTCCTACAATAACACCGAAGTGTGAGAAACAAGGACACACCCAGCGTTACTGAAACGGACATTTCATTTCCCCTTAGGTTTTAATAATATCATAAATTGATTACATTTGCTCTGCTTTCAGTTCTATCCAAGTGATTTAGCTAACATATTGTATGTTTAGTATTTTATGTTCACATAAAAGTCAGCTTTTTAAAATCCTGTCATAAATCAGGACAGAATTTTCCTTTTTGGTAGATAAGTATACTAGTTTTTAGATTTCCCATTGTCTAAAGAAAAGGTGCCTAAGGTGAATGTTTCTCCATCCATTCAGAAAACAATTTTTTTTATTACTTAAGGTATTTCCATCTTTTGTGTACACGTCTGTGTACAAATAAGTTTTAATGTGTTCCTTTAACTAATATTTACTCCTTACATTGTGCTGGCTGCTGGGGTCCAAAGATGAACCACATTGAATCCTTGTCCTCATTGTGTCTGAAGTCTGGAGGGGACATAGCCTGGTACAGGAACAGTCACAACTTTGGGTGAGTAGGGCTTCTCTGGGGAAAGCAGGGGATGGGGAGGGGGCATGGAGGATAGAACCCACCCAACCCTGGGGGAGGTGCAGGTGGGTGACATTTGGTTGGTAATAAGCAATGGGATAGATTGTGGTTAAATTAAGCAGACATTTGTATTGGGAGAATATCATGGAATCAGTGGAAGTTGTTTTAATGTCCCATTGCTGCTGTAGCAAATCACCATAGACTTAGCATAAAACCACACAAATGTACTGTCTGACAGTTCTGGAGGTCAGAAGCCCATAATAAGTCTCATGAAACTAAAATCAAGGTGTCCTCAGGGCCGGTCCCTTCTGGAGGCTCCGGGGGAGAATCTGTCCTTTGCTCTTCCAGCTTCTAGAGGCTGCCAGCATTGCCTGGCTCATGGCCACATCACTTCGATTTACGATGCTATTAGCACATGGCTTTCTGCTCTCTTTGACCTCCCTGCTTCTCTCTCGTAAGAACCCTTGTGAGTACATTGGACCCACCTGGGTGATCCAGGATAATCTCTCCAACTCAAGATTCTTAACTAAGTCACATCTGCAAAGTCCCTTTTGCTAGATAAGGTAACGTACTCACAGGTGCCAAGGATTAAAGCAAGGACCTCTTTGGGGATAGAGGTCGTTATTCAGCCTACCACAGAAGGCAAGAGAGAAGCCTCCAGAAAGAGTGGATGGACTCAAGCACAGCCAAGTTCCTGTCCCAGGACAGACTGAAGCTCTGTACTGGCCACTGCAGCTGCTGGCCCCTGGGCTGTTGGCCTGCATAATTTCTCAGCTATCTCCACATCTGTGTTGCTCCCACAAGACAGTATCGTTAGGTGGAACATTCCAGGTGGTGGAGCCTGGCTCAGGCACCCCATGCTGATTGTGGGGAGAAGGCGTATTGCTCCTGAAGCTCTGGTAACCTGAGGCCTGGGTTTGCCTTCCAGGACTCATACTAGAGCGTTCCTTCCCACAGTCTGCCAGGAGCACGTCCAGATGCTAGTGGCTGTGGTGTGGACACACTAACACATCTATACCCCAGGAAGGAACCAATCACCAGGTGTGACTTCCTGAGGGAGATGCGTGGGCTGCTGGCCCAAAGAAGGCTATTAGAGTAACTCTGGTGAGTTCTTCTGTCCTTCTTCAGGTGGCTCATTTAAGGACACCTCGGCCCTTTATCAGGTTGTCATTTTCCCAAAGAAAAGGGGCTAATACTAATAAAGGGGATCTGAAAAGAAATCAGACATAATATGTTCTAAAAGCATACAGATAAAACACTAGAGTCCCTCGCTTTAATACATTCTTAGTGGGTGTGCAGTTGATAAGATCTTTCTCAAAAGAAATAGACGCCAAGAGCCTTTAAAAGAACATAACATGTAGAGGTGCTTGGGCGGTTCAGTTAAGGGTCCGACTCTTGATTTCAGCTCAGGTCATAATCTCACAACTCATGAGATCAAGCCCCACGTCAGGCTCTGTGCTGACAGGGCAGACCCTGCTTGGGATTCTCTCTCTCCCTCTTTCTCTGCACCTCCCCTGCTCATGCTCTGTCTCTCGCTCTCAAAAATAAGTAAACATTAATTTTTTTAATGCAGAGATTTATGTCCATGGATGTTTATTCCAGCATTGTTTATTGTGGCACACACTGATGATATTACTGTCAAGAAGGGGGAGCTGGGAGTTGGAATATTATTCACCCTTTAAAAGTGGTATTCTGAAAGGGTACTTAAGGCTATGGGGATATTAAGGATGTGTCTTGTTAACTAAAAAAAAAAGCAGTTTCAAAACAAAACGTGTGATGTTAATATTATAAAAGCCATATATATGCTTGGGTAAGAAAAAGAAAATAGTAATTTTCTGTAAGTTTTCAGAAGTTTAGGCCATGGGCCCTCTGAAATCCATCCAGAGTTCCAGATTTAGACACCCTGGACTAAAAAAGATATGTCTGGCTAATCAGTTTAGAGATGATTTTAGCCTTTTTATATGTACTTTTTCATGTTTTCCAGATTTTCAATGAAATGTTTCATAATTTGAATATTAAAAAATAACAGCATTGGAAAAATTAAACTGTGATGTTAGGAGAAAATAAAGAAGGAAAAATATATTTGCAGCACACATTTTCTTGGCCACGGTATACGTTAGAACCACCTGAGCGGGGCCTTTTCCACAATGTACTCCCACCCAGAGATCCTGATTCAGTATGCAGAAAAAAACAAAACAAAACAACAACAACCAAAAAACATCAGAATCATCTGGGTGCCCCTGGTTAAGGATTACTAATTCCAAACATGTATGTACTTCTCATATGGAAAAACAAACTCTAACCTCCCTGGATGCTAATGCCTTATCTCTCTTCATTTCTTCCTGATATATCTGCTCGTCCTTTACCCTCTTTCTTGTCACTTCTTTACCCCTCTTTCTCTTCTTAATAGCGTGCATCTGCCAGAAAGCACTCTTCTAACCTATACCTTGGAAATCTCCTGCCCTTTAATGAGTCTTGTGTCACTGTGATCACATATAAAGTGTTGTGGATTGAACTTGCTGGCAGAGTCCTCCAATATAGCAAGCCACTGCTGTTTTGCCACCATTTATTTATTTACTTTTATTGTAATGTTTATTTATTCTTGAGAGAGAGAGAGCATGAGTGGCAGAGGGGCAGAGAGAGAAGGAGACACAAAATCTGAGCTGTCAGCACAGAGCCCAGCACAGGGCTGGAACTCACAAGTCATGAGATCATGACCTGAGCCCGAGTTGGACGCTCAACCGACTGAGCCACCCAGGCACACCTGCCACCATTTAAATTATGTTAAATACCCAACTACCAGCCCATCCTTGGAAGTCTGGCAGTAGTTTGTGGACGGCAGAAAGAATAAGTCCTATACTGCCTTCCACAGCAAGGGTCAAATCATAATGTCCTTAATTGGAAAATTGCAAGGCTCACTTAACTCAGTGAGCAAAACTTTATATAAAAGCAACAGTCACATGCCCTTTTTTTTTTTTTTTTCAGGGATGAGCTTCCTACTGGAAACTGAATGAGAAGGCAAAGAATATGCTGAACCATTTGCTGGAATTTGTACCTGGGGATTAGAGAAAGTGCCCGATATCTTTACCTTCCTCAAATATTTACAGCACAAATGGGTGAGGCGAAAGAAGGAACAGATATTTTGGGGCAGTAGTTCATTTTTCTTTTTTCTCCCCAAATTGCTTTTCTTTCCAATTCACACTGAAATTTTGGTATAAGATGTTATAAGTTAACTAACTTGAGTATTGAGAACTAAAAACATAGCTTAGCTCACTAACCCACATTACAATCTTTTAACTGTTGAGACTGTTATCTGAAGATCAGGAAAAAGTAAGAAAACTGATTTGCTGATGAACAACTGTTTCAAATTATGACTTTGACTTTAAAAAGCAAAATATCAACATTAGACCTTAACACTCCAACTTGGAATTTGGTCTTGGGGCTTGACTGAATTTATAACCTCAATTCCACAACTTCGTCATTCCTGGGAGAAAAGGGTCTGGGGACTTTGGTTCAGAGATTTAAGATAAGGGTCTGAGAGTGTAGGGATGGGTGAAGGCAGCTGTTGGAACGTTTGAAGAGAATCTGTCACTGGACAAACAAGATTATTTTTTTAAATATAGGGGTTGTGCCAGTGTTAAACAAAAATAGAGGTCTAGCGCATTTAGGTTTCTCTCTGATAGGTTGGGAAATCTTTGAATTAATCTTGACCCAGAATTACCTTTACTCTAAAAACCTTCACTTTCTTTTAATTATGAAAATATTGGCCATGACTACAAACTGTGTCCGTCTCTGCTGTGAGTCAACAGAGGTAGATTAGTCTCGTCAGAATCTAGAGACGCTGTATGAGGTTTGGACACACTGGAGGCTTTGGGAAGAAGATACAAAGGTACAGAAATACAGACTATGATATCATGGAGGAATGGAAAAATCCGAGTAACTGAATTCAATGATTCAGTTCCTGAGTTCCAGGCCATGAACTTGGGTGTACATGGTGAACAAAACAGATAAGCTGTCTGCCTTAGTGACACAGTGACATTAAGTAAGCCATTTGGGAACAATGGGGTAATTGAATCTCTGAGCTTGGTCTGGGCTTGCATAGTTTGTGTGTGTGTGTGTGTGTGTGTGTGTGTGTGTGTAATTTTTTGTGGTGCCTGTGAAGCCTTATAGAAACTGAATATTTGTGTCCCTCCAAATTCATATGTTGAAACCCTAGTGTAATGGTATTTGGAGATGGAGCTTTAGGAAGGTAATTGTGTAATGAGGGTGGAGCCATCACGGTGGGTTTGGGACCTTGTAAGAAAATACAGGAGAGAGCTTGCTTCCTCTTCCTCTGCTCAGGATATGAGAAAACAACTGCCCATAAACCAGGAAGTCATCCCTCATCAAACACCATCCTGCCGGCCCCTTGATCTTGGACATCCCATCCTTTAGAACTGAGGGAAATACATGTTTGTTGTTTAAGGCACAGAGTCTGTGTTATGGTATTCTGTGATAGTCACCCAAAGTGACTAAGGTAACAGCTAAGAGATCTTTTGGTTGTATTATGATCATCAAGGTGTTTATTTTCTGGTCTACAAACTGAACCCAAGTTTCATGTCTTCAGTGGGTCACTGAATGACTAATACAATATAGTATAGTATAATATAATATGATATGATATGATATGATATGATATGATATAATATAATATAATAATACGTGTGTGTGTGTGTGTGTACATATAAAATGCCCAGCACTGGCCCTTCAATATCATCCACATTTGAGGCCAGTGTGCTAGCTTTGTTTTCTGTCCCGTCAGGGTGGGCACCCACCAACAACAATGCAGCGTGAAAGCACCTCTTAGTCCTCTTATAATAGGAAAAGATAGGATGAAATAGGCAGAGAGGGAAAAGTTAGGACCTGAGGTCCCTGGGGGCGGAAAAAAAACAAGTATTTTGGAACAATGCTGGGAGTGTCTGACCACAGCAAACCCCCTCAGGAATAAGATTCCTCATGAGAATGTAACAGACCCCACCTACTCCCCCTCAGGTTTCCCTCAGGAATTTCACAAAAGGCCTGACTAAAATTAGTAGTAGACCATAAAACCTTATGACCCACAAGGAACGGTGTGGCCACAGACCCTCGTACAATGGAAACGAACCAGTCAGGAATGGACAACCCAGCACCTAGAGTTATCCAGCCAATAAGGGTAGAACCTGAGAAGGAACCAGGGGAAAGGGCGGGGGGCGGGCAACCAGAACTTTATAAAACAAGGACCCTTGCCTATAGTCCTCAGACATTCACTTTCGAACGCCCCCTCTCTGCAAAGAGATCTTTCCTACTACTCTTAATTTCTAATCTTCTACTCTAATTAACTAATGCCTGCCGCTCATTTTGTGTCCACCTCTCCATTCTTTGAAGCAACAAGACCATGAATCCTAGGTATTGAGGTTAAAAAAATCCTGCAACACTCTCTGCTTGGTAGGTTGGCACGCTGGCACATAGGAGCCAGCTCAGCACAGTGAGATCTGTACTCTTAGCAGGACCTGGTCCAAGGAGTCACCAATGCAGCTGCCCTCTCCTTCTCTCTGCCCTTCCCAGCTGCCTTCATTTGCTGCCCTTTACCCATGGAAATAAATGCAGGAGAGAAGTGTTGTCTGCCCACTTGGCCATTGGTCACATACCCTTACTTAGGGGACAGGTCAGGTCTGTGTGGGGGTGGGGTGGGGTGGGGGTTAAGAGCAAGGGCTCTGAAGTCAGACTGCCTGGGTTCAAATCCCAGCTGTGGGACCTTAGGCCAGTTACTTAGTCTCTCTGTGCCTCTGTCTCCTCATCTGTAAAAAAACGGGATGATGATATTACTCATCTCATAAGATTGCTTGATTAAGTAGGTAAGCACGAAGAACAGTGCCTGGCACTTAGTAAGCACTCAGTACCTGTTGCCCATTAGGATTTCATAGGTTTGAACAAAACTCAACGTTCACCTTGGTGTTCTATTTCCTGCACTAGAACAGATTCAGGTTTAGACTCTGTTTTTAAGGGAGAGATGCTGACAGGGCAGGAATTTAAAAAGGGCTTATTTAACTGACCTGGAGGAAAGCTGCTCTGGGGACACATAACCTGGAGGGAAATGCCAGGGAAGCAGATCTGGGTCCTAGAAATCAGCATCGCTTCTTGCAGATTGACCATCTGGTCTGTCAATACCCAGGCCCCTGCTCCCTCCCATCTACCCTCAATGTCTTGCCCTTTTTGGGGTGTGATTGCCTATGAGTAGCTGAGGACAAGGAAAACGGGGGAAGAGGCACAGGCCTTGGCCTATCTGTGAATTCCACGTGTTCCCTCCATCTGAACATCCACCCTGCCTCCTCCTCCCCGACCCGGCAACTAGCACTGAACTATCAACAAAGGGTTGCTTGTATGTTGGGTCTTTGAGAGGGAAAAGTCCCAGATTCATACATTTGTAAAGAAAAAAAATTATCTGGCCCATATCTTTGCCTGCCCTTGTCAAAACAGCAGATCAGTGGCTTCCAAAGTTTCCCCGACCACAGAAAGCTGAACTCCCCAGCTCGAGCTTTCCGAGTAAGGTGAGACTGACCTCAGAGTTCTGTATTTATCAGTGAATTTTGCCAGACAAACCAGCTTAACGAAAAACATGGAATTGAGACCGTCTTTACGGGGCCAAAACCCGAACAGTAACAAGAACAGAAACTTGGCGTTTGGGTCTCCATTTGTTTCTGAAATGCTTCCCTTGTCCTCTCCCTTCCTTCCCCCAGGAGTGTTTAAACAGTGGAATAAAGATTTCATTCAAAGACAACTGATTGGCTCTCCCACAAATGGGGTAGAGGATGCGTCACCGCGCGTCAGCAGCCGCGTGGAGGGAGGAAGGAGCTACTGCTGGCACCTTTTGTGTCGGGAGATCAGCTTTCTCTTTTGGCTGGAAGTGTTCTGTTATTAGAGTCTGTTTAAAACTGGAACCCTTGGGGCCCTTTTTTGAAGAGCCCCATCAGCATGTTTCCAAATAGCGAAGATGTCACTTTCCCTACCTCAGCTCTGGCCTTAAAAAACCAGACCGTGGCCACTGGCTTGTTTTGCTCTTGCAGACAATGGAGTTTTCAGACATCTTGAAGTCTTAGAAATTTTACCTTAAAAATAATGAGAACCTTGATTTTAAAATATGTGTTAAAGATGTGAGGCAGATGTTAAAGTACAAAGCCCTACCCTTTGTAGGTGACAATTGGTGTTAAGGGGGACCCAAAGGATGGTAACTTAGTAAAATATTAAAGTGGCGACTTTGAAGGTGAAGGTTCGGGCTCGACCCAACAGACCTTTATTGCAATCGTATTGCTATGAGCTTGCCTAGCAAATGGTAAGTGAGTGGGGTCACGGTCAGAAAGGTAACAGGGAATCGTGGGGATGGGAGAGGGAGACAGGAAACAGGCATGACTTGAGTTGTAAATTTTAGCAGGTGGTGAGATGGCGAGGTTTTTAACTGAAAAAGGAGTCGATTTAGGGATAGAAGATGGTAATAATATTTTGGATGTGTTGAGTTTATGGGTCTGCATGACATCCTCCACCCAACCATAAACCCCAGGAAGACAGCAAGACCTACTGTGTGTTTGTATCTAGAACACTTACTACCAGTAACTGTCTGTAAACGAATCAATGAACCAATGAATCAATGGCAGCACGTGGAGATGTCCACCATACTGTTGGGAAAGTAGATCCGGTGTTCCAGAGGAGGCCAGGATCTAACGGTCCCAGGAAAACCTGCAGAGATTATAATTAAAGCCCTGGGAGTGGATACATTGGAGAGTATGAGTGAGAAGAGACGGTACCAAACACACATTTGTGTCATCCCCTAGGTGTCCCCCAGCCTTCCAGACCCCCAGGGCCCCTGTTGGCCTTTCACAAATGCCAGGCTGGTTGGAAGAGAAATCTGAGGATTTAGACATACATGAGAAATATATGGTCTCTCCTACAAAATGTCTCCATCAGGAGGTATGTTGCAATGGAAAAAGCAAGTCTTGGAGGAATTAGACCACACACATTTATCAGCAGGCGCAGCGAAAGACATTCACCCAACCTTTTCTTTCAGGTTTGGTGAAGTCCTAGCTCTCCAACAATACTTTGCATGTAATGTTCTCTTTTTAGAAAAATTTTTTTTTATTTAAGTATAGTTGACATACAATATGGCATTAGTTTCAGGTATACAACATCGTGATTGGAGCTACTGTCTGTCACCTGCAATGCTATTACAATTATCACTGACTATATTCTTTATGCTGTGCCTTTTACTCCCATGACTTATTCATTTCATAACTAGAAGCCTGTACTACCCATTGATCTTCACCCATTTTGTCTATTTCCCATCCTCGCCCCCCACTCTGGCAACCATCGGTTTGTTGTCTGTATTTATAGGTCTGATTCTGCAGCAGATGTGAGAACGGTGGTGGGATCATCTTTTCTTCTAGGCGATGGGATGAATCCTCCCTGAAGTAAGGACACATACGACCAAGTGGAGCTTGAAAGCCAAGGGCCATGTGGACTAACATCAAGGCCGAATAGTTTATGCTGCCTTGACATCTTTTAAAATCAGGAAGGCCACAAATGGCCTAGCCACAAATTCCACTCCCCACTCTACTCCTGCAGATAAGGTCCTCTGGCCAAACAAAACTTATCACAAGGACCAGGCACTATTCCTGCCTCCCAGTAGCAGTCTTCTGTTCCCTGCCAGTCCGTGGAATTATTCAAACAAGCCAAGCACATCCTGTCAAAAGAGCCAAGGGTGGGATGCCTGGATGGGTCAGTTGGTTAAGCATCTGACTTCAGCTCAGGTCATGCTCTCATGGCTCGTGAGTTTGAGCCCCATACTGGGCTCTGTGCTGACAGCTCAGAGCCTGGAGCCTGCTTCGGATTCTGTGTCCCTCTGTCGCTCTGCTCCTCTCTCTCTCTCTCTCTCTCTCTCTCTCTCTCTCTCTCTCTCTTTCAAGAATAAATAAACATTAAAAAAAAAAGAGCCATGGGCCACTTCCCCCTCTTGTTACTACAAAGCCTGCCTCCTACAGTCCCTGGTTGTCTACTCTGTTCCGGAATACAACCCCTGTGGGACATTCTGTGTCCTCCTTCCTCAGGCTATGAGTGTACATGACTTATAAAATGTTGTCCAGTGTCGAGTATCACACACTTGGTCATCTCCATAACCCTAGGACAGGGATGCCTCCTTCACTAATGGGGTGAATAGGAGGTGATTAAAATAATCCCCTCCAAAGGCATTAAGTGTTGGATTCACCAGATCTGATATCCTCTTCATGCAAAATGCCTCTACAATGTTTCTAGCCAATCCCCATATCTTCAGCACCACTCATTTCCACTGTAAGATATTTTTCTAACATTCTTAATGCTAGTTTACAGAACCAATTGTAACATTAAAACTCTTGTAGTAGCTGTTTCTAGAGTGTGGATGCCTAATGGGGTCTTCCAATGGTAACTGTATTTCTGATAGGATATTCCTAGGGTGTAGATTACATACATATCACTCTTTCTATGCTGCAGTATTCTAAATTACATTACAGACAATATGTGAATGATTGTTTCCTTTAATGTTGAAATCAAATGGCTTGAACATTTTTTTTCCTATAAGCTGGGTACCCAATATACCTTTTCTAGATCTGAGGGGCTCTCTGGGCTTATATCTGTCCTTCTGTCTCTGAATTTAGTTTCTTGTGAGTGTTCTCCTTTCCTCAAACTCTTGCTTCTTTAGAACACTCTTCTTTAGAACACTTTAGAATATTCCCCAAATTATGACTGGTTGGGAGTAGCAGACTTTACTGAAGGTTCAGGGCAAGGAGAATCCATTCCCCTGAACTGAATACCAGCAGGGTTGCTAGATTTAGCAAGTAGAAGACTCTCAATTAAATTTGAATTTCAAATAAACAATGAGGAATTTTTAGTATAAGTATGTCCCAACTAGTGCACAGTAATGTGTATTTTATCTGGCAACCCTAAATACTAAGCCCTAAACAGACATCTCTGTTCTTACACCAACCACCAAAAACTACCCTCCGACCTCCTTTTCCCCTTTGCCAAGCCAAGAGCATCACAGGTGTTAGAGATAAACACATGGTGTGGAGTGAAACCCAAAGGCGTGGGGGATGGTGTGCAATGGAGAGCGGAGAGATGATGAAGATTGGGAAGAAGTCACAGGCCTGGGCTTTGTGACTTCTGGAAAAGTGGTACTGATGGACACTGGGAGGAGAATGATGATTTCAAGCAATGAAAGAAGACCAAAAGAAGCTCTGTTGAGTTTGGAAGCAAAGGGAAGAAGAGGGCATACTCACTGAAGGGGATGGAAACAGATGAATTGTTTTTCATTGGGTATATTTATGTGTATTTGTGGGCTGAAGAGAAGGAGCCACTGAAGATGGAAAGATGAGGGGCACCTGGGTGGCTCAGTCAGTTGAGCTACCAACCTTGGCTCAGGTCTTGATCTCACCATTCGTGGGTTCGAGTGCCACGTCCCTCTCTGTGCTGACAACTCAGTGCCTGGAGCCTGCTTTGGATTCTGTGTCTCCCTCTCTCTCTGCCCCTCCCCTGCTCGTGCTCTGTCTCTCTCTGTCTTTCAAAACTAAACATCAAAAATTTTTCAAAAAAAAATGATAGAAAGATGAACTATGAACCAAAGATTTAAGAATAGGGGCCCTCTCCTTCTTTTGTGTGACGCCCTGTGTTGAAGCCCTAATCCCTACTACCCCAGAAAGTGACAGTGTGTGGAGACATGGGCTTTAAAGAGGCCAGTAAGGTAAAATGAGGTCATATGGGTGGGCCCTAATTCAACACGACTGGCGTCATGATAGGCAAAGGTTAGGACACAGGCCTGCACATACGGAAGACCATGTGAAGATGAGCAAGAAGACAGCCATCCACAAGACAAGGAGAGAGGCCCCAGAAGAAACCAACGCATCTGGCATCTAGCCTTCGGAAGTATGAAAAAACAAATTTCTATTGTTTAAGCCCCCAGTCAGTGGCGCTTTGTTAGGACAGCTCTAGCTAACAAATACAACGGGTATTTGTAATCATTGTGTGTACAAGCTTTTGGGTCAGGCAATGTGGGTTTGAATCCTGTCTGGGCTTCTTCCTGGCTGTGTGATCTTGGGTGATTTAATAAACCTGGAAGCCTCAGTTTACCCCTCTGCAAAACAGGAATAACAGTTTTCACTCATGCTGTTGTAAGGATTAAAGTGAAGCAAGGCATATAAGACCCTCAGCACAGTGTCTAGCAAAGAGTTAAGTGCTCCAGTGCCTTTATTCCTTCAACAAATACTTACTGAAAGACTATGTGCTAGGCATTTTTCTAGGTGCTGGGGACGTGTCAGTGAATTAGACAAAAAACCCTGCCCTCTGGTAGCTTTATTCTGGTGGGGGAAGACAGATAATAAGCAATTATATAAAATCTGTAATAAGATGAAATGGTAAAGTCTATAATATAAGTGCTAAGGAGAAAAGTAAAGCAAGGAAGGAATAAATGAAATGCTAGGGGGTATTGAAGTTTTAGATAAGGGGACCAGGGAAAACCTCACTGAGTAGGCAATTTTTGAGTTAAGACCTCAAGGAAGTGAAGGAACCGGAATTCTAGCAGAGTAAACAGCAAATGCAAAGGCCCTGTGGCAGGAATGAGTTTGGTTTACACAAGGTACAGCAAGGAAGCCAGTGAGTATGAAGAGAACAAGGGTAAAAGGAGCAGGAGACGAGGCCAGAGAGGTGACAGGGACAGATCATGTAGGGGCCTTAGTGATTGAATTGTATCCCCTAATCCCTGGGACCTGTGAATGTTCTCTTACATGACAAGTGATGACTATTACTTTATCTGCCAAAAATATGGTTAAGGATCTTGAGAGGTGGGGTGGAGCTTATCTAGGATTCTCCAGGTGGTTTCTAAATGCAATCACACGTGTCCTTATAAGATAGACACACAGAGGGGCGCCTGGGTGGCTCAGTCGGTTAAGCTTCTGACTTCGGCTCAGGTCATGATCTCGCAGTCCGTGAGTTCAAGCCCCGCGTCGGGCTCTGTGCTGACAGCTTGGAGCCTGGAGCCTGCTTCGGATTCTGTGTCTCCCTCTTTCTCTGCCCCTCCCCCACTCATGCCCTGTCTCATTCTCAAAAATGAATAAATGTTAAAAAAAAAAAATAGGATAGACACACAGAGAAGTAATGGGAAGACAGAGCAGAGAGATGTACCACAAGCCAAAGAGCGCCAACAGGCACCAGAAGCTGGAAGAAGCAAGGAATGCATTCTCTCCTAGAGCTTTGGAGGGAGAGCAGCCCTGTCAACACCCTCAGACTTCTGACCTCCAGAATGGCGAGAGAATACACTTCTGTTGTTTTCAGCCACTAAGATTGTGGTAATTTGTTACACAAGGCCTAAGAAAGGTCATACTGAAGCCTGGGAGGTCATCCTGAGAAATGTGACTTATCCTCTGAGTGATACAGGGACCATTGGAGGGTTTTGAGTCGTGGAACAACGTGATCTGAATTTTTTATTTTTTTTTTAAATCTGCCTGGGGACTATGTTAGGGTGTGGGACACAAGGGGCAGAAGCAGGGGCATCAGTTAGGAGACAATTGCTGGAGTCCAAGTGAGCAAAGATGGTGGCTAGGACCAGGTGGGCCAGCGAAGGTGGTGAGAAGGGTCAGATTCTGAATACGTTAAGGTAAAGCCAGCAGGATCTAAGAGCAGAGTTGCCGTTGCTGAGATGGGGCACCTGGCTGTAGGACCTGGTGTTGGAGGGCGAGAGGAAGGGCCAGTTAAGTGCTCAGTTTGGCACATGCTACCTCCGAGACGCCTATTAGACACACAAGCAAAGGCACTGACTAGGGGCTGGTGCGTGGGCACCGAGTCTGCCTGAGGGTTTAGGCTGGCACTGTAAATCTGGGCACTGACCGCACACAGGTTGTATTCAAAGCCAAGGCATGTTAGCTCTTAAAGTGGGAGCAAGCGTTCGTTCCATTTTGTGTTATTTTGTTGTAACTGACAGGACCGCCACACGGCAAAACCGTTCCTGAGCCGAATCAGCACAAACAGCTGCCTCTAGATGTCTGAACTCATCACGGTTGGCTGTTGATGTGTCCTTAATTGACTCTGAGCGCGTGGACCACAACCACCGGGATAACGGCGTCATTTGGCAAAGGTACTCACTTCAGACTTAGGAAAATGCAAAATATTTGAAAATCAGTAATTTTATAAAATCAGTCCAAGCTTCAGTTCTCTTGCAAAATACCCCCCATTCTCCACACCGTCCTCCCTGAACACAGTTTGAACAAACAGCTCTGTCAAGTGCTGTGTTCCCCCAGGAGGGCACATCTCAAACAGCACACCTGTAAGAAAAGGAAGTCTTTCACTGAGACCCAGGAAATGGGTAAATGTGCAAATCCCGTGGTTTTTTTAAATGCTAAATTTATGAATTTCTTTAGGTTGAATTGAAAGAGCTGCAAGAATGAGTTAATTCATTTTTCTGACAAAGATTTGCAAGGGGTAGCAAAGACTTTAGCCTCATAATTGTGCTTTCTAAAACATTTTATATTCACACCCGGTTTCAATGACGGTTGTGTGTATTACCATTAACCACTTCCATTCGATTTCCTCTTGAAAGGGAGGATGAAAATAGCACTGGCCTAGGGGGAAAATAATTTTAAAATCACAGAAAGTAAACTAGATTACTTAGAAAAAAAAAGATTTTTCTAAATTTTCTACTTTGATTTACTTCACTGATTACAGGACTTTACCGGATCCAAATACCCATTTGCTTAAATGTAGCTGGGGTCTCAGAAGAGGCAACAAGGAGGAGGAGGGAAGAAATCGCCGTTGGCGTGAGAACAAGATTCAAATCCCCATCTGACCTTCAGTAGCTATGACTTGGGACAGGTCACCTGAGCTCTCTGACACTGAGTCTCCTCCCCTCTTAAGTGGGGTCATAGCAACTACCTCGCAAAGCTGTGCAGAGGAACCACAGCACATACCTGCTCCCACAGAGACCTGTCACGGGGGGGCGGAGGGGCACCCTGCAGCTGCTTTTCTGCACACACGTCTAATTTGCATCATAAATCAAGTAACAAGCTCATGTTTTGTCCTAGGCCCACCATGCCCAGATGCTGGAGGTTGAAGAATGACACAATCCTGGGGGCGCCTGGGTGGCTCAGTCGGTTAAGCGTCTGACTTTGGCTCAGGTCATGATCTCACTGATCCCGAGTTTGAGCCCTGTGTCGGGCTCTGTGCTGACAGCTCAGAGCCTGGAGCCTGTTTCAGATTCTGTGTCTCCCTCTGTCTCTCTCAACCAGCCCCCCCCCCGCCCCCCGCTTGCACTCTGTCTTCTCTCTCTCTCAAAAATAAATAAATATTAAAAAAAAAAAAAAAAAAGAATGACACAATCCTGGCTCCTGAGGGTCTCACGGTCCCTTAGGGAATTTAGTTATTCATTCAGCAGACAGTCCTGAAGGGCTTATTATGTTCCAGGCTCAGCTCTAAGAGAGAATAGACAAAGTCCCTGTCTTCAAGGAGCTTAGATTTTACTGTAGGTGACAGTAATCACACAAACGAAGAATAGATAATATCAGCCTGGTTGGGGTTGGACGTCTGAAGAAAGTGGGGCAGACAGTGATGGTAGGGTTGGTATTTTGGTTGCATGTTTGGGGGACAGTCTCTCTGAGGAGGTTTGAAAAGAAACCGGAAGGAAGCCAGGGAGCCAGCCATGTGTCTCTGGGGCGAGAGAATTCCAGAGTTCAGAAAGTACTCAGTTCCAGTACTCAGAAAGTACAAAGCTCTGAGGGGGGAATGTGGGTGGTTGAGAAATGGGTGAGGGGCCAGTGTGGATGGAGCAGGACAAACAAGGGGAAGTGAGGGCGGAGAGGAGAGATAGCCAGGGGTCAGGTGGCAGGGAACAGAGAGCCATGCCACTCTGTAACACCACGTGCTCTGCTGGTGCATATGTGGTGGCCTGGGATGCAGAAGGCTCTGTTAATCCTGCTTGGGAACGAGAGCCTGCACGGGGGTTGGTGTGAGGGAAGGCTTCTCAGGGAGCTGGAAATGGAGCTGAGCCACTCAACACAGGCTTAGCTCTGCTAAATGCTGGGGGCAAAGACAACAAGACAAGGTATTTGTCCTTAAGGGGTTTACAGTCTACTGAGATTAGGAAGCAATATACTTGACTTGATGGGGACAGATGGTAGCTGGGTTTGTGGTGAGCACAGCATAAAGCATACGCTTGTCGAACCACTATGTTGTACGCCTGAAACTAATGTAACACTGTGTGTCAACTATACTGAAATAAAAACATGTAGACAGGAAAATACTTGACCTGATAAAGTCTGCACAGGGTGCAGTGGACCCCCACCGAAGAAGAGATCGGTGATGTGCAGTGAGTGTAAGGCATGAGATCACCACACTGAGCGGACCCGTGGGAGCCAGGAAAGCTCTTGGAACAGTAATGTCATTGGACCTCATAGTCAGTGACGTTGAAGATGGAGAAAGGACATAGTGGAGTAAAAAATATAGGAATCTGCTGAAATTAATTCAAGGACACACTTCCTCTCCTCTGTCCGAAGGAGGTCTTTGCCAACATGACACATATACACAGGGCATGTCTTGTCACAGGGGTGTGGCTGAGTGTAGCTGTTGGTGTCTTTCAGAAACACAGGGTTCACTCTTCTCTGATGCAGTTGTGTTCCCATGTGGTTTTGGCCTCCAGCTGGGAGGCTGGTCAGGAGGCCTCTGTCCACACCAAGAAGGATAAGGAAATATAAGGAAGGGACATCATTGTCTCAGGGGATGACCACATGTCCTCTTGCACCGGGCCATCCTGTTCAGATGGGACCTGGGGAGGAGGAAGGGCTCACTTAAATGGACCTCAGGAAAGTTGTGAAAAATGGAGCTTCAGGTATTGATGGCTCAAGATTAATCAGGAGAATCTAGGTCTGGTTTCCTGTTCCATCCTCAGAAACTACTTTGGGCCCGTTGCTAAACCTCTTTGGACTTTATTTGCTCATCTGTAAACTGGGCTATGATTGCATCAATTTCACACTCTTTTGGGGACAAAATGAGTTAATAGGCATTTAGCACAATGTCTGGCACATATGTTCCAATAAAGGTTAGCTATTTTTCTCATTGCAAAACATCTTATTAAAGGTAGAAATGAACTTAATACGACAGACACACGGGAGCCAGAAAAGCTGTTTGACCGGTAAAGTGATTGGATCTTTAACGTGAGTGGCATTGAAAAAAAAAAATAAGGCAGCAAAGATAGGTTTCTGTTTCAAGACATTTGGTTGCAAAAGGAAGGAAAACTGGGTAATAACTTGGGAATTTTTAGGATAGATTTTACAGAAGGGTGCAAATCTAGGCTGATGCAGCTGATATGACATGTCCTACAAGGATGTCATTCACTCCCACAGAGGCAGGTTTGGTCCTTTACTCTGGCCAAGGGGTGGCTAAGGGAAAAGCATAAAGTCATGGCCATGCTGAGGTAGTACCAGAAGAGCAAAACAAGGACAGAACCCTTGCTCAGGCCCTGTCAAGCACTGATGAAATTTGTCAACACCTATTGCCATGCAAACTGGTTTAGCATAGTCCCTAAGCATTTGACTTTTACCCTTTGGTTAGGGCGTTCCCGCCACTGGGGAAAAAAGCCAACCAACCCCCTCACCATTCTTCACCACGCCTGGCACATAATACATAGCAAATAATTACTTCTTGGCTGCATAGATCAATCTATGTTTTCCTCTAAGCAAACATTAAATCATAATCTGTTATCGGGTAAAACTCAAAGGCACCCTGCTGGCTAAGTCTGATGATGAGACTACTTGGCCAATGCATCGTCAATTCAATTTTATGGCCCTAAACTAGAAATACCTTGCAAAACACTACTAACGCTTTTCCAGGTCACATCCATTTTACTAGCCCCTGTGTGCTGGGAAAGTGACACAGGTGGGACAATAATTGAAGTCAGCCTTTTTAATTGGAAGCCATTACTCACGCTGGCAAAGGAATGGTAGGAAGACCGTGCAATCCTTTGCAGCTGAGAACCTGGCGGCATTAGGACGTCTCAGCTGAGCTTTACAGCTGGAAAGATGATGGCATGGCAAGGTTAAGTGGCTTGGTCACTGTGCCAGATTTAGGGACACGTATTGAGGGTTATTAGCGATAACTTTCCTACGAAATTCATCAACAGACGGCCGAGCAAAAATCATTCCATTGTTCCAACACGGAATTCACTAGAAGGAGAGGTGGCATGAGGAAGATGATTAAGCAGTAAAACTCTTTTTAGAGGAAAGTGAAAATGTGTCCAAAGTATATAGACAAGGAGCAATATTCGAGTCAGCCAGAAGAGACCCAAGGAGCTACAACTGTTTAAATAAAATTGCCATTTTATATTCACAATGGGCCAGATTTTATCCCGGTATAGCTCTGCAGGAATTCTTTGGAAAGGTTCCTAACTCTAGAATTACTTGGTGAGAGCGAATTGGGGCCCTATGAAAATGATACTTGGTGATGATTTTATGCAACTGCTTTTTAACCACCTAATAGACACAGAATGACTTTCCTACTAGTCCCACATTGGCACAGCCTGGGATGAACATTCAGCAAGTCCCATTATAATGTGGATTCGACTTTTCTTTCAGTATGATAGCTTTTGTGGAAAGAAACTTCAACAAGTTGTGTATTTGTCCAACTAACTCAGCATAAATATCCACTTCCACTGAATGTGTGCACTATGCAAAGTTGGCCCTGCCATATAAGCTTATACAAGTCCAGCACATACTGTAAGGATCGCTTACGTAGTGAGATTAGAAACCCCAGCAATGCCTATATACCTAGAGAATCAGGTTGCTTCTGCTGTTACCTGTTCCCTTGCTATGGGCAGCGAATACCAAGGAAATTCATTATGTTCTCCCCTGCTTCTCCACTGTGTTGGCCCTATTATAATTATATCTTTTTCTACAGTATTTTTAAATGTTTCATCCAACTTAGTCTTTCCTCAAGCTGTCCCCCAGTTTTGGGAACCACTACCTTCTTTCCTTACATTTCGCCATCCCAAACTCACCATCTATGGAAAACCTCTCTCTACCTCCTTTTTCCCTCTTTTCTAAGCTCCCATGGAAATGGTGACACAAAAATGAATAACACAATTTTTGTCCTTAAGAAACTTCCAGACTAGTGGGAGATGGAAATGTGGTGATCAGGAGACACATGGAATCTCCAAATAAAGATATATGTGCCAGCCTGGGAGGAAATCCCAGAAGACCTCCAAAAAAAAGGTGGCATCTAAATTGAGTCATAAGATACAACTAGCAGTTGTAGGGCAGGTAGGCAGAGGGAGAAGTGGGGAGAAGGAATCCAGGGAAAATATGAGCAAAAGTAAAGAGGTACAAGATAGGATAATGGTGTTGTAGGGTTAGGGGGTGGAATGCTACAGGTCCTTTGGGGCACCTGAAATGGCAAAGTAGGTGGCAAGCAGTTGGGGACATGGGGCTGGAGAGGTTGAAAAGGACCCAAAAGAAAATCTGCTTCCTTATAGTCATGGCTACACAAAAATACATTGTTGGAGGACTGGAAGAATGAATCACTGAGAAATCATTTTCACAGTAAGACTCACAGAGTCATTAAACAATGGAAGTGAAGCTCCTGAACATGATTCAGAGCAAGGGTTTGGTTTTTGTGTAGATTAGTTTAGACTGACAATCAATTTACTTACTGATTTACTCAGTTTTTCTTATTATTACCTACAATGTGCCAAGCCTTGAGCCAGACACTAAGGATAAGAAAAAAAACAAACAAGACACCAGCTCCAGAGTAGAGTGTTTTCCTTTACCAGTATGGCCTAAGAGTGGTCCCTGCCCTCATGAAATTCAGGTTCTGGTTGTAAAGACAGACAAGGAAACCAGAAGTACTGTAACCAAGGTTTGTGTTAAGCAAGGTGGTGGTGAGGCCACTAATTTGCAATTGAAAAGGAGGCCGGATGGCATAATCTATCATAAGCTGGAAAGCCAAGACTTGACTTTACACACTGTATTATGAGCTATGTGTGACTGTGACAAAGTTACTGATCCTCTCAAAGTTCGTTTTCCTATCTGTGAATTGGGGGTAATGACATCTATCTGATAGAGTAGTTTCCAGGATCACATGAGATAATATATGTTCCTGGAGCATTGTGGGCACAACACGTTTAATTCCAACAAACCTTGCTCAAACATGCAAATTTGTATTCAAGTCATATACTATTTCTTAATCTTCAAACACTAAAGATTCAAAGATGAGTAAGAGACAGTTTGCATCTTTAAGGAACTCTCTACCAAGTGCTACCTTTCTTCTCATAAATACAGATAGAAATTTCTATTTTCATGTCTTAGTTTCTCACCTAGGAAATGAGGTTAGTTTTCTTGCTTTCCTTCCCTTCTCCATAGAAAGTCTCAGGACCTAATATAACTTAACTACACACACACACATACACACACACACACACACACAGACACACACACACACACGTGTGGTGAGGCATTAAGCACACACATTCTGGAAATAACTCACCAAACCACCAAACGAACAAAACTTCCTCATGCCCGGATTTGCACTGGGCCACAGCTGGTGGTGCTGTGGCTCACAGAGCTGTAGGTTAGGGCATGGCTAGTCTGAGGACATAGAAATCCATAGGCAAGTTTTCTGGGTTGTGTCCAGAATCCCTTATGGTTCCTTGGTGAGAAAAAGGCAGACAAATTCACAGGAGCCTCAGGTTCTCATCCCTCTCCCAAATGTTGCTGCTGTCACTGGGCAGGGAAGTAAGAATTCCATATGCCAAGTGCCTTTTGATGATCATGATGGGGTGGGGGCAGGTGGGGATTCCGTTAGGATTTTGTTTCTTTCTTGTGATGTGCTATACTCGTTCATCTGTTCCATGTGTCCCAATTGTTAGGCAGCAGCTGTTTTTAAGTTATCTGGGCGAATCCACAGGGACACTTAAGCATCTAGAGAACATTAGTGGTAATACACCTGATAAATCCATTTGTGTTACATGGTTTTCCTGCAGAGAGACAAGGAAAAGACCAGCATTCTGATGATGGTCTAGCTTGTGGGGCACATCTGCCACATATTAAACACATTTTAGGGTCTCATTTCTGAGAATGATTTTTCTTCATTTTAGAAGGACAGCTACAGCTGTAACTCCCTGCGAGTTATATTTGATTGAAGGCAGCCCAAACTCAGGAGTTGTTGAAAATTTCAGTCACCTTCAATGATGCGCCAATGAGTTTTAGTAAAGCAGGATCTGTCCAATGATGTCACTGTGTACATTTTTTCATTTGTTCCTTTCTCCTCCCCCATTTCTTCCTTCCTTCCTTCCTTCCTCCCTCCCTCCCTTCCTTTCTTCCTCTCTTCCTTTCCTCCTTCCTTCTTCTCTTCCTTTCTTCTTTCTTTCTTTCTTTCTTTCTTTCTTTCTTTCTTTCTTTCTTTCTTTCTTTCTTTCTTTCTTTCTTTCTTTCTCTTTCTTTGGAAAATGAATCTTTCTAGGTGATTCAACTGAATTTTAGCTCACCATAAATCTTGTCTCAGAGTTAAGAGACTCCAGTAAAATGCATGATCTGACTGGAAGTTTTTGTAGTTTCTCTGCAAAAAGATGGTGTTTAGGAACCTGGGACAGCAATCAAAGTTTAAAAGCAGAATTTACAAAGCACAATGTGGCTGGCCTGCGTGTGTAGAGCATGCTCTGTACCAACCATGGCTAGAATGTTCAAAGAAGGAGATTTCATATGTCTTGTAACAGCAAAGTCTAGGGCAATTTTAGAGCAACCTGGCCAGTGTACTGTGAAAAATAAGCCAACGGACGTGTATGTAGTCTTCCCTCCTTTTATCCACCCCGGGACCCAGTCTCATTCTAGCTCCCAAGCTCTTTCACCAAAATTCAGAGGAAATAAAATAGAAACTTGACTTTTTAATAGAAAGTAGGGGGAATTCCTGGTGAACTCTGATTGTGCCTTTCTGGGCACAAAGAATGGAAACTTCCTCTGTGCAGCTCCAGATATGGGGATTCCTGTAATAAAGACTGAATATCACAGGAATCACAAAGTCCTGAGGCATAAACAGGCTTCGGGGAGACAAAGATGGCTCAGATCAGCTCTGAAGGTGGTGAGTCTTTACTCCTGTCACCACTTTGGGGGTTTCAGCATCTATATAGACGATTCACCCAACGGACTCTGGCCTCACTCCCTTGACTTCATCAATTCTAGTGACCTTTTCCTGTAGCCTTGTTAGCCACCTACTCGCACCATCTTACACTGTATTTTGTCATTATCTGTCATTTCACTGACATTGAATTCATGGAAAAGACACAAAATGCCACAAGCTATGGTGAATAGGTGCAATTAGAGGTCTTTCTCTCAACTGATTGTGCAATTTTCAAGTCCTATCTCCAGAGGTGGCCTGTGTGTGCCTTCTGGCCAGCATTAGCTGCCTTGTGAATGTTGTTTGTATTCGCTCCTCAGAGCCCTTGTCTTTGAGAATTAAATAAAAATAGTTAATTAATAAATAATTAATTGAATAAAAGTGTGTTTACTGTTAAACCCTACCAAAGTTATTCCACCAATAATTATGTCAAGTGCTGGAAAGAGAAAAAATATCCACAGTATCAATTGGATATACAGCAGCTCGTTAAAGCAAAGATTATTTTCTCATATGGAATTAAAGTGAAAAGTTAAGCTTCCTGAAAATAATTTTTAAGAAATTAATTTAATTTCCCAATTGTTTTATTTTGCTGGAAAATAATTTTCTTGAATCTTGAATAATTGAATAAATTTTTTAAAAATTTGATTACGTTACTACTATTATATATTTATGTAAGTCACTGATTCACATATGTGATTTTTTATGTTACAATTTAGTTAAGTAAATGACATTAAAAGTCATTCAGCAAGTAGGTATGTCAAATATTAATAGCTTTTTAATTTTTTTTCAACGTTTATTTATTTTTGAGAGAGAGAGAGACAGAGCAAGAGCAGGGGAGGGGCAGAGAGAGAGGGAGACACAGAATCCAAAGCAGGGTCCAGGCTCTGAGCTGTCAGCACAGAGCCTGATGCAGGGCTCGAACCCACAAACTGTGAGGTCGTGACCTGAGCTGAAGTCAGATGTTCAACCGACTGAGCCACCCAGGCGCCCCAATAGGTTAATTTTTAATTTAACTTTAAAATTCAACATTTTATTTAGTCACCTTAAATTTGCATCCAATAAAAAACAAGCCTTGTACTTTTTTAATGTACATACAGTGTTATATACTGTATATACTGTATGTATATTTGTGCTGTGTATATATATATATATATACACACACAGCAAATACATAGTACATGTTGTTGAAAAACCACATTCTGATTGTGCACATCGGCAGGCGAATCCTCACTTCCTGATTACAAGTCAATCATGTTTTTGTGACACAGAGTCCTCATGTAAGCTGTGGTTAGTATAGCAATATGGTACCAATGGGGTAGTAAGAAGTTATGTAAATGGAACCCGGGTATTAGCTTCAGGTGACACAGCTTTTGTGAGCTGGTCCTGTGAATTCCTGACCGGAGTGATTTGCTTCCACGTTTCTTGCGTTCCTCAGCAAGCCAGGCACATACTCGCCTCAAAGCTGTTGCAATCACAGTTCCCTCTGCATCAACAGCTCCGGCTGCCAGAGCAGGGCTCACCCCCGTTTGGTTCAGGGCTCTGCTGGGAAGTCGTGTCCTCAGAAGGCACGCCCTGCTGGTGCCCACACTCGGAGCCCTGTCTCCTTCTCCGTTTGTTGTAATGTGTGATACCTATCACCGCCTGACATTATATGCCTATTTGGTTATTTGGCTTATTGTTTCTCTCCTTCATTAGATTGTAAACTTCACAGGGGCCTTTTGTTTACTCCTGTATCTCCAAAGTAGAGACTCCGTATTTGTTGAATGTGTAAATGAGTACATGAATAAATAACAGAGCCCAAGTTTGAGTCTTGGCTTAAATGGAGCACAGCTTGAACGTTTCTTTTTCGTTACTTCAGGCTACCTTTCTACCTGATAGTGGTAGTGAAGCGCCCGAAGATAACAGACATCTCTTTCTTTCTCCTGCGTTCCTGCCCCACCCCTCTCTCTTTCCCTCACTTGTTCTGTTTCACACTTTTCACATTCCTAATGGCTGACAGGGTCCAGGACCCTGAGGAGATAAATCTCCAGAGGGACCCCCTCCTACCTCGTGTCTCTCTCTGCCCTGCTTAGCGCAAGTCTAATGCAATTTTCTAGGCACACAGCCTTTGAAGGTGCTTTCTTCACCTGGTCGTATCACTTGGTCACATGCTGCTGAGATGACTGTGGGCCTCTCACCCATTCCTGCCTACCAGGTCCTGCTGTCAGGTCTGAGTTACTGTGGGCTCACAGGTCTCATCCGAGTGTGATGACAGTCTCCTCCCCCGCTCATGCAGCAGAACATTTCTCCCGGAATATATTGCTCTAATCAATTTCAGGCATTGCCTTAGATGTCCTCGAAGCTTCCCAGGTACCATCTGAATGTACATTCCCATGAGACCAGCCCAGGACACCAGAGCATTTGGAAATTAAACTGTCTGGCTATGTACGTATTTCTGGGGCAATCTCAAAGCACAGTGTAATTTCTATTATGGGACTGGGCTTGTGTTTGTCTATCACATGAAATGGCAGAAAAGGAAACACATTGATTTTGCAAATGTATACTTTTTTATGGTCTCTAAAGAAATGGAAGAAATGAGAGACTCCATTTGCTATTGCCATATGGAATATAGTGCGAGAAAAATTTACCAGCCTGCAAACCTGCAGTTCCTGGTCTTAAATCTTACCTATGAATTGTGTTTTTCTTCTAACAAATGGAAATCCCTGAACATTTAAATAGAGGACTCACTGACTTGTCCCTTGAATTGTAGTTCAACGCAGAGACCCTTCTCACGAGATTAAATTGTTTAAGTCCCTCTAGCTGTGAAAATTTTTTTCACGCTCATCCAGATTTCTTTCCAGAAAGTGACTAGGTCAGAAGGAGAGACACCAACTTAACTTTTATGTCGATGACAAGGGCAATACAGCTTACTAGGGTGAGCTTTGATGTTGGGCAGACATGGAAGAGAATCTTGTACTCTCTCCTCCACCAATACTACAATCAAGGCAAGTTATTGAGAGAGGTGGTATTGAAGAGCAGAGAAGATGGGCTTCTAGGTCAGGTGGCTTGAGTTTAAATCTTGTCTCTGCTACTTATGCTATGATCTTGGACAACTGACTTTACCTCCCTGAACCTCAGTCTCTTCTTCTGTAAACTAATGCTTTACTTAACTGGGTGGTTGTGATCATTAAGTGAAATAAAGTATATAAAGCTCAGTTTCTGGCACAAAGCAAGGGTGCAATAAATATAAGCTGCTACATCGTCATCATCGTCATCATTATCACCATCATCCTCTGTAACATTAGTAATTGTGGTATTCGGTAAGATCACACAGCTAGTTAGTGATGGAATCTTAAAAATCCCTAGTTGCCTTATTTCCAGCCAAGTGATTTTTCTATTGTGTCAAAATATGTAGCTTTGGGAAAAGATTGGGCAACAAGTTCAACAACGAGGGTGGAGATGATGATGATGATGATGTTAGTAATGACGGTAACCGCTTGAACCACAGCTTTCTTTAGACTAGTGGTTCTCAACCTAGGTCACAAATCGGAATCATCTGGGTAGCTTAGAAAATACCTGGATTTCACTCCCAAAGATTCTGATTTAAATGGTTTGGAGTGCAGCCTGGGTGATGGGAGTTTTTAATACCTCTTCCTGATAATTCTAATGTACAGCCTGGGTTGAGAACCACCGGTTTAGGGACACCTCTTACAGCTTGCTCTTCCGTGACAATGGTCAAGCCAAGATCAGGCTCTGGTGCCCCCATAAAGGAAGGCCAGAAGAAAAGTTTCATTCCCTGGCCCCCAAATTACCTGCTGCTATGAGGTTGAGAGGATGTGAGCTCAGTTCACCTTGCTGGACACCTGGAAAGGAAAGTAGCAGCTGACTACCTCTCCACTTGGGACCACCTGCCCTGTAGTCTCTGTGGGTGCCTCTCCCTGCACCCAGCTGTCAGCTAACCCATAAGCAAAGTGTGTACCTGCACGTGGGCCTGCACATGTTTAAAAGCATGTTATCCTGGAATAGCCATGAGAATTTCAAAATGTGTGTGTGTGCTTGCATGGATGTTTATAGAAGAGTGGGATCATTACAATCAATTTTACATTCCCCTGTATTTAATTGTATTCAACACAAATCAGCTGAATATTGAATAGGAAGATGACCATGATCTTGAGAGAACCTTGAGTTTGTTCTGAACCACCAGGTGCCACCATATTGCACACCTAGCTAATGGCCTTCTGTTTAAGAGGGCTGGTCAAGTCCACTTCAGGATTCATGGCCATTATTCGTCAATACATGATCCCCTATGTACCTGGAGGTACACACTGGAGCAGGGTCAGCCTGGCTTGACCAGATCTCACAAGCTTGAGCAGATGTCCCCAAGTGATGTGTCAAGCTTGGGGAAAAGAGATTCAGCATGTGTCCTTAAGGAGTGGGGAGTTGAATCTGGGGCAGCAAATCCAGGCCAGGGTTCTAGAGCAAGAATCAAGGTGTGGAGTCCAAAAAAGGTATTGTGATACCAGAAGGGCAGGGGATGGGGGTTAGAGGAGCTAGAGAAACAGGAAGTGTCTTGGAGCAGTTCTGATAAGTAGTCCCCTTCGTTTGTAAGGGAAGCAGGGACCAGAGTAAAGTGGACAATTATCATTGTCTATGTATCTATTGTAAATTATTTTGCCTCTTGGAACCCTGAATGCTTCAGGTGGCTGAAGCTAGTGATTTTATCAACCCACTAATCTCTTTTAGGCCACTATGGGGTCTTGTCCATGGACATTTGACCCTTCTGGAGTCCTCTCCAACCTTCCTTTAGTTACTACTTCCCGAGTCAAGCCTGCCTCTCTTCCTTCCCAGTGTGCCTTCCTCTGACGAGCTCCTCTTGTCCTTGCCCTGCTCAGGGCCCATGACCAGGGACTGCCATGTTCACTCTGGGCCCTTGTTCAAGACTCTCTGCTCCCTCCCCCAGCCTGTTAAGTACAAGAAGTCAGCAAGGTTTCCTGTTGGAAAGAGTGGATAAACTAACTTATACTGCAGTGTGACTAACTTAAAAGAGCTTAGTATGTTCCTCTTTAGGAAATTTGCAGTTTGTGTGTATGTTGGGGGAAGTATACTACAGGGAAAGGAATTTTATTTTTATTGATTTTTTAATGTTTATTTTTGAGAGAGAGAGAGCATGCAAGCAGGAGAGGGACAGAAAGAGAGGGAGACACAGAATCTGAGCAGGCTCCAGGCACTGAGCTGTGAGCACAGAACCTGAAGACCGGCTAGAATCCACGAACCACAAGATCATGACCTGAGCTGAATTCGGGTGCTTAACTGATGGAGCCCTCAGACGCCCTGCAAAAGGGATTTTAAAAAAGAATTTCAGGGGATGCCTGGGTGGCTCAGTCAGTTGAGCATCCAACTTCAGCTCAGGTCATGATCTCGCAGTTTGTGAGTTCGAGCCCTGCATCGGGCTCTGTGCTGACAGCTCAGAACCTGGAGCCTGCTTCGGATTCTGTGTCTCCTCTTCTCTCTGCCCCTCCCATGCTCATGCTCTGTCTCTCTCTGTCTCTCAATAATAAATAAACATTAAAAAAATTTTTTAAATACAATTTCAGGTATCTGTCATTAGACCAGTGACAGATGATTAAAGATTTTTGAGGATTTTTGAGAATTTAAAAACTTAACACAGGCACTCCCTAGGCCCCTGAGACAAGAACGATCTTCCCCATGTGCAGGTATACACAGACATCCGGGTGTGATGAGCCAGTGGGGTAGGGAGAAGGGAAAGGCACACCATATAGAATCAGTAACCTGGGTCTGGGCTCACGCTTGGGCACTAGCAGTGTGGGATCCAGGCAATCCGCCTGAGCTTCCCAGGCCTTGCATCTTCATTGGAAAAGTTAGCTCTGGGGCCCCCAGGTGGCTCAGCGGGTTAAGCAATCTTGATTTTGGCTCAGGTCATGATCTCTCAGTTTGTGGGTTCCAGCCCCGCTTACCACCCCCCTCTGTCCCTTTGAAGCTCCATACAGCCAGCACTGAGCCTGCCTGGCATTCTCTCTCTCTCTGTCTCTCTCCCTCTCTCTGCCCCTCCCTCTCTCTCTCTCTTTCTCTTTCAAAGTAAATAAATCAACAAATAGATCAAGAAAGGAAGAAAGAAAGTTAGCTTAGCCAGCATTTAAAGAATACCTTCTAAGTTCTAGTGCAGTACTAGCTAAGCCCAGGGGGGCAAGGAGAGAGCATTTACTGAGGAAGGTGAATCCCTGCCACAAGGCTTTTCTAGCCCTATGCACCAGCGGGCAAGCCTGCCGAAGGGGAGCTTTGTGCTCACCTGGGCTGCAGAATGTCCCGAATGTCCGGTACTGGGGACAGTGCACGGGGCGGTTGGAACCATGAGCTTTGTGGAGTCATAGAGCCAGCTCGAATCAAGTCTCTGCTCCTCACTAGCTGTGTAACACTGGAACATTATCTGAAACGTGGGGATGATTACATATATACCCCATAGATGAGAAGTAAGATAATACAGGTGAAATGGTCAGAATGGTGCCAGCTTTTACCTTTTATTTATTGAACAAATGATCAAGACGGGGGATTTCCGGGAAAAGAGATTGGGGCGGCATTCTAGGCCTAGATGGAGGGAAGGCAGAAGTACAGAAAGAGAATGATGTGCCTGGGGACTAATGGGCACAGCAGAGGTCAGGGACCTGGGACATGTGGGAGGAGCGTGGGGAACCAACCTGCAGAGGCCAGTGGGGGCCAGACCTTGGCAGGCCCCAGGGGTGCTCCGAGGGGTGTGGGCTTCGTCGAGAGCCTCAGGGAAGCCAGTCATGGTGGTGAAAGTATTGGAGGGTTATACCAGGAAAAGGTTTCTGGCAGGGTCATGAAGGTTGGGCTGAGGAAGGGAGACAGGTAAGAGGGGTGTGGGAAGGTCCAACGAAATAATGAGTGTGAAAAAAGCTCATATTCGTGTGCAAAGTGTAAGACGAATAGGAGTGGTCCAGGGAGCCCAAGGCAGGGCTGCCGACAACCCCCTAGGCTGGGAGAACCCTGGGCCCAAACTATTGCTGCCAGAGCTGGGGGGAGGTGCGAGGGTTGGAGTGAGGCTCCGGCCACCAGCCCACGCCTGTTTGTGGCAGACTGCTGCAGGCCACAGGAGTGGCAGACAAGACTCATTGCAAAGGACTCCTCCCCACTAAACCCTGCTGCCCCTGCCCCCCACTCCCCTACCCGTGCAGTCTCTTGAATGGGAAACTTCTCATCGTGGCTGTAGGCAGACAGAGAATGAGGGCTCAAGGAGTGGCCTGGACTTAAACCTGCTTCTCTCTCTCTCTCTTTTTTAAAAGTTTTATTTATTTATCTTGAGAGTGAGAGAAACACGGGGTGGAGGGGCAGAGAGAGAGGGCGAGAGAGAGAGAATCCCAAGCAGGCTCTGCACTGTCAGCACAGAGCCCAATGTGGGGCTTAAACCCACGAACCATGAGACCATGACCTGAGCCAAAACCAAGAGTTGGATGCTTAACCACAGAGCCACCCAGGTGCCCCAAATCTGCTTTTCTTAGTCACTAGCCCCGTGACCCAGGCAAGTGACTTAACCTCAGTCTCCTTTGGCCTCAGTTTTCACATCCCTAAAATGGGGTTAATGAGAATGCCTACCACATAGGACGGCTCTGAGGATTAAATGGAAAGCACTGGCATGGCATCAGGCACACAGTAAGTGCTAAATAAGCGTTTATTGGTTGAAATGTGTAAAGTGATAATAATTGCACCTACTTCAAGATTTATTGTATTTATTATGAACAAAGTATTTAGGGTAGTGTCTGGAATACAACAAACCCTCAGTTAGGTTCACTGTGACTATTAGTATTGTAACAGATGCCCCGGAGCCCAGGGAAAAACTCAGGGGGAAAAGTAAAGGGGTGGATGGGAAGGACATTTTCCCTTTTCCAGTGAATCTACTTGAACATGAGTCTTGCTCTGTTGCATTTCTAGTTGAAGTTCGCTTCGGATGTGTTTATTTGCTGATCATTTTCTGCGTGCATAGATATTCACCTGTACCACTTCCATCGCTGGAGAGACAGGAAGCCCCTACTCCTTGCACTGGACCAGCCCTTTATCTGCCTGCAGCTGATAAAGTGCACTTCTGCTCGGAGGCAGAGGGATGGACTAGGCGATCTCCTCTTACCCTAAAAACTTTTTCTAAAAAGGACACATCAGATTTCCATAGCTGCCTCACACAGAGACCTGCCTTTCAGGCCATTCATCACAACTGCTTTGCAAAATAAATGTAGGCTTGCTTCTCAGTGTCCCGGAGTCGGAGCCAGAGCCACCCTGGGTTTGCAGACAGGAGCCAGAGATCCAGAACCGCAAGAGAGAAGGTAATCATTTGGCAAAAGAGAGAAGAAACCAGGCAAATGGAAAGCTGGGGGCATCAGGATATCCCTCCTGTCCCTGATATCCCCTTGACCCTCTTCCATGTTGAACAGCAGGGCCACCCACAGGAGGGCTGGCCTCCTCTGGGGAAACTGGGGAAGCCCTGGGCGGGTGGGGGTGGGGGATCCCAGCTCTGTCTAGAGCTGCAGGATCTGGGCCTACTCACTTAGCCATGCAAGCTTTTCCTTATCTGTAAGATGAGAAGATCAATTTGTCAAGAGTGTTTTTCAGGGTTCATGAAGTAATAGCCTTCTTTCCCTTACTTAGGCAAAGCTTGTTCCCGCCCTGGGGACTCTGCTCCCACTGTTCTCTCTGCCCAGAAGGCTCTCCCCCCAGACTCTTGTCACTACTTTCTTTTCATCATTTAGGCCTCAGAGCAAACATCTTTTCCTCAAAAGGGCTTTGTTTTCCTCACCACCTGATCAAAACCAGCCATCCCCTGACACTTGTATCACATGACTTGATTCTATTGTTTAACCCTTGTTTATTTACGTGGTTATCATCTGTCTCCCCTGACTAGAAGGTTAAGTTCCACAAATACATACTCACTGCATATGCCCATCTATTTCTGAAAATCAGAATTCTCTAGGCTTTTATCATGGACAATAACTTTATATACTACTTATGAAAACCCATCTTTGATGAAAATATCTATAGAGGCATGCTGTTCTGTCACTTTTATTTTCTTTTCATTTTCTTTAATGTTTATTTATATTTTTGAGAGAGAGAGAGACAGACAGAGTGTGAGCAGAGGGGCAGAAAGGGAGGGAGACACAGAATCTGAAGTAGTTTCCAGGCTCTCAGCTGTCAGCACAGAGCCTGATGCAGGGCTCGAATTCATAAACCTCAAGATCATGACCTGAGCTGAAGTCAGATGCTTAACTGACTGAGCTACCCAGGCACCCCTGTCATTTTTCTAAATATTCCGGATGCTACATCAGCAGGAAAACCATAAACTTGCCCCTTTCAAAGGGTGGCTTCAACTGAGTTAAATTTTTGTGCTCTGCCCTGGGCTTTCACTGAAGGACGCTATGAAAAACTACCTTAAGAATCCTTTGTTATTGGAATAGTACCAGGAAGACAGTACATTACAGCCCTAGGAGCCACTATGAGAAAACCCCACTTTAAGAAATTCCTTTCAAATTTCAACCCTCAGCAAAATATTCACTTCTTTGAGGAGCTAGTATGTATTTCATCTTCAAGAGTTGAGTAGCAGACTGTATTTCTCTTTTCACGTCAGCTGCCAGGAAGCTCAGGGCCAAATGTTTAACTCCTTTATAGATAGTAGCTATGTGAGACTTATTGGCCTGCATATTTGCACTTCTCTTTTTCCTTAGTCTTTACTTCTTGCTTTATATTCATCCTCAGTATGCTTAATGTCTGAGAAGATTAAAAAAAAAATGTGGCTTAGAAAAGGGTAGGTACCAATGAGACTGGCCTATCAAAACTACAGCTTAATCATAACAGGGGGAGAACCTGGCGAGGACACTGCTGCCACAGCCTCTGGACATGGGTCTCTGTCACTGCAGGTGTAGTCCTGAATAGGAGCATCTGCTGGGAGAAGACTGGTCAGACCCTCACAGCCAGGGGAGAGTGCAACAGGGGAATCTGGCCTTCTAGGCATCTGTATAAGAGACGGCCCTCCCTCCCTGCCAGACTCAAACAGGAGGGGATTCCTCAAACATGGGAAAGGGCTTCAGATATTAGACAGCCCTCCCCGCTGCCCTGCAAAATAGCTATTCACCAGAGTTTATTTTTATTTGGAAGTTTTTTTTTCTTATATACTTCAAAACCTTTGTGGAATGAAGGGGGATAGAGGAATATCAATAAATACATAAAACAGATGTGAATTGATCCATGCCAAAAGGTGAAAGAAACTTTCATTTCCTTACTTTTCTAAATGAAAACCTGTTCTGGGTCCCATTCCCCGATGTCAGTGAGAAGTTCAGTGTCAGTTACTTATCGTGGCTCCTTTCTCATTTCTTGTACCACGAGAGTCCAGGAGGCATACTTTTCAGAAAAATTGAGGGGATGGCATCCGTTCTCTGGGGAGGGCTCCCCGGTGGTTGCCATGGAGACGCCCATTGCCCATATGCCTGGGCCCTCACTGAGGTGGGCGATTCCCCTGGTGACACCCACTCCCTCTAGGCCAAGCCCTGGGCTGCATTTGTAGCTAGCTGGGCCACACTGAGGTGAAAGCGGAATATTTTAGATCCATCCGATGGGTAGAATCACCTCTAGGTGGAAGGAAGGCAGGCCGTACAGGCTCACGGAGGCCAGAACACAATGCTGGGCCCTCCACTGTGCATTCTTCTCTCCCCGGCCCCACCCTGCCCTGGCCCCAGGGTCCACACGCTCAACCATCTTATACCCAACAGAGTGGCGCACCCTTGACACATTTTCTTCAGCCTCTTCTCAGTCTGCATATGAGGGACACACAGAGTGTGGGACAGCGGGGCACTGTTCTCCCAGAAAGGAGGAGGAAGGTGACAGTCTATATTTTTAAACATAAAAGGAGGCTGGATTTGACCAAACTCCTCACAGCCAGCAAATCGCCAGGATGATACTGGGCTACCACGCTGTTTCCAGGGCAGCAGTGGCGAACTCTCCCCACACCAGGCAAGAACAGAACAATCAAGGTGTATCAAAGACTGTTGCTCTCCTGGACGCTTTAAATTACGTCCCCTGCTGGTGCTCCTGCCCGGAGCTCCCAGCATTAAAGTGGCTTGTGTTGCCATCTGAACACCAGAGGGCGCCATTAGCTTAGTTTCTGGATTCTTGTCCCTGTAAGAACCAGACAGGTGTGAGGCCGTTAAACAAACTGCAATATTTTAGATCCATTTTAGAGCCAGTAGTTGGCCCTTTGCTGTGAATTAAGGTTACCGGCAATAAAGCAGGGCAGAACCTCCTTGATTCCTTTCTGCCCAATCTCAACGTAAATAAGTAACTATGAGGCTGGTTTCAATGGTTTCCAAGGGACTGATAATTCCAGGCCTAGGGGCAAGAAATAGTGATTCTGGGCATGAGAAGCATTGGACCTTCTATGAAGGATGAGGAAGGCTGTTTTTCAGTTTTATTAAGATGTAATTGACATACAGCACTGTATAAGTTGAAGTTGTTCAGCATAAGAGGGAGTCTTTTAAATAATTTCAGTGAGAAGTGTTTCCAGGTTCTGCACGTTACTCATCTCAAAACCAAGCGGTAGATCCTTTCTCGCTCTGTAGAGCCACAGCTGCTGTCAGGCCTCCCCTACCGAGTATTCTTCCCAGAGCTCCCCTGGCAACCGGCCCATCATAGAGGACAACATGAGGCCGGGTCTTCCACTGGGAGTTTGGCATTTTTGCGAATCTGGCCTGAGCCAGAGTAGACTTATGGAGAAAACGCTTGGTCAGCAAATGAAAACCACAAAGAAGATTTCGGGGATGTGTGTCCGATCAAAGCTTTTGGTCCATTCCATGGCTTTTTTGTTGTTGTTATGTGTAAATAGATTGAACTTACAAATGAGTCTCCTGGGGCCTTGAAAGCTGGTCTCAGCAGAGTATTCACCTCAAAACACTGGTAGTGGTTATGGTTTTGAACATAACAAAAACACATTTTTAAAAATTTGTAAATTATAAGAAGTGCACTTGTCATGATGAGCACCGGGTGATGTAGGGGATTGTTGAATCACTATATTGTACACCTGAAACTAACATAACACTGTATGTTAACTAACTGGAATTAAAATAAAAACTTAAAAAAAAGAAAAAAAATCATAATTCAGTCTCTGTTTATTCATGTATCATTCAGTCAATTACTGGCTATTTACCACTGGGTCCTGAAGATGCCTCCTTGGGAGATGACTTCAGTGTGGCCCTTTGCCCTGGGGCTGTGTGTTGTCTTGTGGGAGATAACTACATGTAGAAGGTCATTGTTGTACAATGGGTAAAGACTGCAAACAGTATTCCGGACAAAGGAAACAAACCTATTGAGGGTTAAAGGTGGCTTGCTCTTTCAATAATTTCATACTTAATTGTGCACTCATTCTTTCCACACATATTATCACGTAGGGTTGTGAGGCAGTGAGCACACTCCAATTGTAGGCACGTGCAAAAGGACCCACAGTAAGGTCAGAATTGCCTGGCGCAACTGGGGCTCTAAAAGCTCTTAAAACTAACCAGCCAAGGCTCATGTGCGGGATGAGGCCCACAGTGAGAAGAAATTTCTGGGAGGCTCTTCCTGCCCATGTGGGCTGGCATGCACTGGCTGGTATGGATTACCAACAGGAGCAACAGAATGCTGCATGGAAAAGCCTGGAAGTTTGAGCACATCTCTCCTTGCTCAGAGAATTCCTTCAACGTGGTTGGTTTGTGCAAACTCTAAGTGTCACGTGTTTGGTTTTTTTTCCTTTTTAAAAACGTATATATTTTTTTCATTTTTAGAGAGAGAGAGAGAGAGAACAAAGGAGGAGCAGAGAGAGAGGGAGAGAGAGAATCCCAAGCTCAGTGCAGAGCCCGACCCCGGGCTCGATCACATGAACCGTGAGATCATGGTATGAGCCAAAGTCAAGAGTCGGACGCTTAACTGACTGAGCCACCCAGGTTCCCCTCGCATATTTTAAAAATCAGTTTCTGAGTGAAGAAAATTTATTAAATATCCATAATAATGAGGAGAGGGAAAATGCTATTAGAAACCGAGTTTTGTTAAATCTGTATCGTTTCTGCTTTTAAAGATTGGGCAGCACATTTCAGATCAAGGTAAGAATGCCTCATCCAAGAATTTAGCCTGATTCAAAGAAAAAATAAGCATCAGTTTCCCCAATGTCGGCAGGCTTTTCTATGTGATGAATGGAGGCTGACCATCATGGTTGACTTGGTCTTTTTGCAAAGCATTGTAATGGGCCTCATGTCGTTTGAGCACCAGTAAGGAAAGAAACAGGAGGTGTTTTGATTTATATAGTAAAGTAGGATTCTGAGATTCCCAGGACAATCTGTGGGGAAAGGCGGAGGGGGATGGATGAGGAAACATGGCAGAAGCCAGGGGGATGGCCAGTAGAGATGGCCAGTGGGAAGGTCTCAGAGGTGAGCCCACATGAGGATCGTTAAAGAACAAAGACATCTGATATTGCCTTTTATGTTGTCTTCTGGGCTGTGTGACAATCTAACTTCTCCACGCCTTCAGTACCAGCATGCCATATGTGGTATCCTTGTGTGCTGTGGGGAAGCAGAGGTCAAAAGGACAACTTTCAAGGCAAGACGGCAAGAAGAAACAGTCCTAGGAGGGCAGAAAACAGTGAGAATTCAATATAAATAAGGCATTGGAATAAGAGGGATCTGGGAGAAACTGTCTCCAAGAACCCCCAGAAATATCAGGAACAGAAAAGATGCTGGTTTTCCTATGTAAGACGTAGATTCTGGGTATTTTAAGGTTAATTATTAAAGAAAGGATGCCCCCACATGGCAGCAAGGTGCACCAGCACCCAGCTGGCTGGCCTGTGAATTACACCACCTTTCAGACTCTCCTAAGATTTTCCCACAGGCTCTTAATTCATTTCCTTATAGGTATTCAGCCACCTGGTTCTGAAGCATGTTAGCATCCCATGAGAATAAATAGCATGGATGGAGTTTTTCTACATTAAAAAATTGCAGACACAGTGATTTGACAGGAGCGAGGAAGAGGGTGAGGAATAACTGGGTTAAGTTTGCCTTCTATGTATTTGAGTTTAATAAAAGAGAGTCTTGAATGAAATAACCACACTGAACAGTTGCTGCGAAGGTCTCTTTGTGGAAGAGAATGGCAGCTTGAATTAATTGGCCTATTTTTTCTTTTTTTTTAATCTCCAGCCGTGTGAGAAAGATAACCACAGGACTGTGGTAATTATAGAGTAATCAGAGTGATTTGTTAAAGGTAAACCTAGCTGGTGGTACTAGGGATTCTGTAAACATTTTGTCACTTTGCACATTTTGCAGACAACTTTTAAGGGAGCATCAGCTTGTTTAACAAGTTCCTTGGGTGAGCTCTGTCATTGGATACACGGACTTCAGCTTTTAATCCTTCTTCCATTTGAGCTGATGCCTTTAATATTTTTTCAGGCATCAATTATGTGGCCAGTGCAACATGTCCTGGTGAAAACTGGAAGGCTATGGTCAGGGCTCTGGGTCTGGCTGTCCCACGGGATGGGTTTCCAGAGAATGGCAGCAATGAGCGGTCGCCTCCTGCAGCCCACTGTTCCTTTACTCTTCTTTTCTCCAGGTTCTTTTGCCTGGAATGACTGATATCATTACAGTAGGTGAGCACACAGGCGAAGGAATTAACAGAAAGGGCCTTTGCTGGCGGAGCCATGTATTCCAAACAAATTAGGGAGGTTTTCCTCATTGGTTTCCTATTTTGTGGCTATATGCAATGCTAAAAAGGGTTAGACAATCTTTTGACAGAAGTGTTTTTTTTTTTATGTCAACCGCATCCCTTAGAATTTTATGGGGGCAACCCACAACACATAGCCCCCCACACACACACTCCCACACACATACACACACACACCCTTCAAATAAAACTTTTCCATTAGAATATTTATACTATGCACAGGAATTCTGATCTGTTCTGTTCTGCTCCATTCCTTTCTTTTGCTTAAAAAAACTGCTGATCATTATCTATTGCTCTGATGTCACAACCCACAGTTTGTAAAATACTGCGATCTAGACCATTTGGCATTAGGTCACAACAGTAAAGCTGTCAATTTGTTTTTTAATACCGCATGGCAGGTAAATGATTAGAAGAAGGCATTAGTAGGAATCTCTGCTCTTTGGTCAGTCCTTTTCCTGCTCTATTTAATCATCCTTAAACAAAATCACTATGACCTTCATGAAGGGGCATCCGCCCTTCTCTTACTTGGTTGAATGGGGGTCAGGAAGACAAGGTTTTTCAGCCCAGCTTTTGTCCCCACTCTGTCACCAACTGTGAGACCTGGACAGGGTCCAACTCACCCTCATTTCTTTCATCTGTAAGATAATAGTACTATTAACAGCTAAAGTATTTCTATGAGCCACTCACTAGTCTAAGTGTTTTACATAAACTAATTCACTTAATCGTACCGCAAAGCTGTGAGTTTGAGGCTATGTTGACCCCACGTTATAGCAAAAAGTAAAGACCTAGAAAGGTTAGGAGATAGGCGAAGGCTGCAGACCTACAATGGCAGAGACAGGATTTGTGCCTGGGCAGCCCATAGCATTATTCTACACTACCTATTTGGGGCCAGTTAAGCTGGGTGGTCTCCTAGGCCTTTCTCAAATATGAGTTTCTGTGATTCTCCTTGTCATGGTAATTCGGAGTTTCTCAAAAGTGAGTCTCACGGAAATATTGTCCCTGTCGGTCTTCAGGAAAAGTTCTGTGATATATGACCTTAGAGAATATATGTCTTACATCTGTACGACAAACTCCAAGCAATGTTTCTTACTCTAGAAAGAGGTTGTGTGTATGTGTGGAGGTGGTCAGAGAACATGGAAGGCAGGAAAGTTGATAAAATCACCCAAGGAGGTTTTTTTCTTTATCCTTCATATCCACATATACTACAGCCTTTCCCCCTGCAGGACACATCAGGAGCTGTGGTCGAGGCAGGCACCATCAAATATGTCTGTTACAGTTAAGAAGTAGAGAAGTACAGTTAAGAAGGCAGTCAGGCCAGCCTTCCTGAAAGGACACATCCGTGAGCAGGAAGTAGGTGGCGAGAAAACACAGGCAGGTTCAGAAGAATCAGAAGAATCCAGCCATGTGTCAACACAACTGCCAGGCGTGTGCTCAGGAGTGATGGAAGACAAAGTTAAGGCTCAACGTAGCAGGCCTTGAATGCCAGAAGAAGCCAAAATGCCTATTGAAAAGACCTTTAGCATTAAAATTATACTTTCAGGTATTATTGAGTTACACTCCTAAAGTGATATTCTTGGCACGTTGGATACTGCCTAATATTGCTAAAATATGAACAAACTTCTAAGTGCGGGTCAAACAATCCATGGCAGCTCTTTAAACCTTCAAAAAAAAAAAAAAAACCCATCAAGGGAATCATAGTGTTGGCTCCATCCAATCGTAAAAATGCACCCCACAGAGAAATAATCAGTATTTATTTGATGCTATACTTAAATGAATATCAAATAATAAAATCCTTATGGGGAGATAGGGTTCCCCCCCCCACCACCATCAGGGCCACTGTGGGAAAATAAATCTATCAAGGGACACATTTAAATAAAAAGAAAAGTAGATTAGTTTCAAGTGGTAGGGTTTTGGGGTTTTTAAGGAGAAAAATATTTCAATTCACTTGGTGCTTAAATAAGGATCAACAGGAAAGCAAAGTTTTTTTAATGTGCTTCAGTCCCAAATTGTTCAAGGACAGGAATAGAAAGAGTGGTGGAATGAGGAGGAGAGAGAGGAAAGGAAGGCGGGGAGAAAGAAGAGGGGCGGGGACAGAAGGAGAGATTGAGGAACCAGGTGTGGGGATGAGAGCCAGTGGCCAAGCTGAGCCTGAAGAGCATTCTCGAAGGATGCTGTGACCGGAAAGTCTCAAGGAGTCAGGGAAGTGGAAACAACTGAAGGCGAACTGTGGTGATCTTAACTGAGGGAATAAATAAGAGGAATTGAGGATGGTTCACATAATATAGCTGGAGAGGTGAAGAGTTGGATTTTAATCCCCAAAAGACTAATATGAGTTTTCCACTTGAAATTTGTGTAGATAGGTATAAATTCACCCTTAGTTACGCTTATTAACAGAGTCTGTGCAAAGGGGTTAAAAAGCCAAAATTGTCAAAAAAAAAACTTGTCTAGATGTTTCTGCCTTTATAAACATTATTTTACAAATGGGCATTTCTTGAATTGTTTTATTAAATCTTTGTCTTTTTTTACTGAAGTAAAATATACACAACAAGAAAACTGCCCATTTTAGCAATTTTAAGCATACAATTCAGCGGCATTAAGTATATTCATGTTGTTGTCTTATTGGGACCACCATCCATCTCCAGAATTTTCTCATTTTCCCAAATTGAAAATTTTTATTCATTGAACATTAACTTCCCATTCTGACCCCTACCCCTCACCCTGCCCAGGTCTTTGGCAACCACTATCTACTTTGTCTCTGTACTTTTTCTGAAGACCAATTCATTATGACTTGTAACTATGACATTTCATAATCTTAGCATTTGGGAAGCAAAATCAAGGAGAGAAGTCTTTTTGAGGAAAGGTAGGGCTTACACTGACTTTTCGAACCTTAAGTTCCATATTTATCGATTTCAAAATGAAATTTCAACCATTTCTCAGATTTAAAAGTGTTCATTTAATTAATGCTAAATGAAGAGGCAATGAATTTGACTTTATTTTTAGTGATTCCCAGACAAGATACATTAGAGTATTGTTTTCTAAAAGTGCATGAAATTAAATAGTTACATCAGTCATTTCTATTTGACTGGAATATATTGAAACTAGTCAGTGTAGGCTCATGCCCTAAATATTAACATAAAACAAGTGAAATTGTTTCTAAAACAACTGAGGAAGCATGCACTATTTTTGATGGAGTAGTTAGTTGTTCTTTGCGACTTCTTTTACAAGTTAAACCTGGCCTTTAAACAAATGGAGAAGCGAGCAATAAACAATAGACACTGAAATCATTTAGCTAATACGATTTAGAGTTCTGAAGCAAAAATAGATTATGATACATTCATAGTAAATGTGACGTTCTTAGTGCATGTAAATAAACCCTGAATTTGAGAACCTTTGTTTTCCCAGAGCCCTAGTAAATACACTTTTAACAGAGATCTCATGTAAAGTAGCCATATGCTTATAATTATCCAAATATTGTAGATCCCCTGTGTGAGATTTCACATCTTTATTGCTTCTATTTTAATGTTTACAAAGTTGGTAGTAATTTTTAAAACCAAATCTGATCCCAAACAGGAAAGACAATTTCCTATGTAATTGTAATTCTCTATGCGAGATTTGGCAAGGAGCAAATCGTTTCTAGGATTTAATCATCTTTACTCTTGTAAGCATCCTCTACGCTCATTTGAGAAGGCACTTTGTCTGCTCAGTTTAAGTATCCCAATACCTATTGGCAAACTGCAATGTGTTTTTAATCTAGAATATTTGGACAAACATAAAACATGTCGAATCATTACAGAAGAAAAGTGTTGCCACCAATCCACAGTGAAATACAGTAAAAGCTCACTATGTCAAACACATTTAGCCTTTTGAGAGGAGTTGCTTAACAAAAAGAAATTCTTAAGAGGACAAGAAAGCTAGTCAGACTGACGTTTTGAAATGTAATTTTGAAAAAAAGTAAAATGTAATTTTGGAGCAAATGTATAAAGATTGAGAACTGCTAACAGAACTATTAACAGAACAGAGAACAGAGAACTATTAACAGAATTATTTGAGACTTAAATCCAAATGGTCAACTAATGAATGACCTCCATACTTACTAAACGTCTGTAATAAAAATTTATATGTGCTGTTGTATGTGTAATCTGCATAAAAAAAACCTAGAGAGACAGATTTTTACCTCCATCTGAGGGGACAAACGTAAAGTTAGAAGATTTTGTGTTCATGGAGTTAGAGAGTGAGACAGAGGTGGGATCTGGGATCAGAACCATCAGCTCCAATCCCCTCCTGTTTCTTTCACATCCGTAGTACATAAGATGTCTACACCCTGCTTCATTCTGATGCAGTTTCTGTCTCCCTTCCAGGTTCCAAACAGGCTCAACGTTGCTTACATCTAGCGATCTGACCAGATTAGGCACATTTGGCCTGCTATGACTGTAGACAATTAAATACACCTGGTTCGCGTGGGGAATGAAAATTATTTGCTCATTAGGAATAAGAATCACTAATTTGAGAATAAAGTTGCATACTATGCATTTCCTTTACAGCTTTCTCTTAAAAATCAAAGCATTTCTTGGGGCGCCTGGGTGGCTCAGTCGGTTAAGCATCCGACACCGGCTCAGGTCATGATCTCGCGGTCCGTGAGTTCGAGCCCCGTTTTGGGCTCTGTGCTGACCGCTCAGAGCCTGGAGCCTGTTTCAGATTCTGTGTCTCCCTCTCTCTCTGCCCCTTCCCTGTTCATGCTCTGTCTCTCTCTGTCTCAAAAATAAATAAAACGTTAAAAAAAATTAAAAAAAAAATCAAAGCATTTCTCGAAGTTTTTGGCAGGTAAATTGCCCCTATTTCATGGCACAGACAGTGTGGACCAATGGTTCTCCAACGTAGGCAAGCATCAGAATCCCCCGAGGGCTTGTTGATGTGTAGGTCTCTGGGCCCCAGCCCCAGAGTTTCTGATTCAGTAGATCTGAGGTAAGGCCCAGGAATGTGCATTCCTAAAAAGCTTCCCGGTGATGTTGATGTGATGTCCCTGGTCCAGGGACCACCCTTTGAGAACTATTGGTATTGGCAAACTACAACATGGTTGGACATCTCTGTGCCACGCGGTGCAACCGAGCAAAGGAGAGCAGTGAGTGGCTGATGTGACACTCCAGTGGGTCTTTGTGCTTCTCGCGATATTCAGAACTGAAGCTCACGTTCCCTGCCAATCTCAGTGCTGTCATACTGGAGGCAGGCATGGGACCGGCCACATCTGAGTCAGCCGATGGAGTGGGGAAACCGAGGCCAGAGAGGTTGTGAGTAGGATACCAGCAGGCACGACGCTTCATTCTGTTTCATCTAACTTGTCTGTGATTCATTCTGGGAAAGAATGGGAGTGCCAAGCCAACAAGCAGAGGAAACAACAGAAGAACCAGAATCATCAGTCCCAACACAACAGGAGGCTGTCAGAGCTGGTACCTCCCAGTCTGAGGTGTGAAGAAGAAGTTGTATCTTACGTGTACCCTTTCCTCCACGGTCTTTTTCCCATAGCGTTTGGTTAGGTTTGCTTTCGTCCCACCCTCTGCCGAGAATCGTCACCTTTTTCCTGCTGCTACATTTTTCACTCTTTAAGGAACATTGTTCATTCATGACTCTAAGCCAATGGCTTCTTTTTTTCCTTTTGGAAGGAACTTTTCTGCAGGTGAAATTTTCTGAAAATGTCAAAAACATAAGAGCGGGGCTGCTCAGGTTGGAGTGAGTATGGTTGATGTGAGCCTCACCTGGCTGGCTTCCTCCTCAGCACTTTAAAGAAAAAATTTTTTTAATGTTTATTTATTTTTGAGAGACAGAGAAAGAGACAGAGCATGAGCGGGGAGGGGCAGAGAGAGAGGGAGACACAGTATCCGAAGCAGGCTCCAGGCTCTGAGCTGTCAGCACAGAGCCCAATGTGGGGCTGGAACTCATGAGCTGTGAGTTCATGACCTGAGCTGAAGTCGGACGCTCAACCGACTGAGCCACACAGGCGCCCCTCTCGTCAGAACTTTAAACCCACTTATTGGACCCTTTCTGTCATTTGCTTTCTTTTAACCCAAATCTACCAATTTTGAATCTCATTTCTCTTGGTCCACATAGGTCACAACTAATCTTATCAGATTACCAGTTTATCAATTTATGCAGAATAGTATAATGCTGGTCATAAAATATGAATGGGGACTCTACTCAATAACATTTGTATTTTAACTCCAGAACCTTTAAAGAATGGTTACCTCACCTGTGGGTGGGGCCCACATTAAAATTCAAATCTCTGCAGTTACTTAAAAAAATTCTATTTATTTATTTTGAGAGAGAGAGAGAGAGCAAGCGAGCAGCGGAGAGGCAGAGAGAGATGGAGAGAGAGAATCCTAAGCAGGTTCTGCTCCATCAGCACTGGGCCCGAGGCAGGGTTTGAACTCACGATCAGTGAGATCATGATCTGAGCCGAAACCAAGTGTAGGACACTTAATGGACTGAACCACCCAGGCGCCCCTCTTCAGTTACTTTTACTAAAGTTGCTTTCCAAGTGACATTTCAATTAAAAATGACATAATAAAAGATATAAACTCCTTTATTTAAGAGCATCTTTCTCCTTGGGTAAATATGAAATAATAATTTAGAGACAATGGCAGCTCAGATTTCAGATAGTAACAGGCCATTTCTACTTGTTTTTGGTCCAATATTTCTGGGCAGGCACATCTCTCACCTATGGAGACTTTGTTGTCAAATGCTACACACATTCGAGAGTCAAATGACTCTCTAATTTCTTAAAATCATGTTCATAGATGTCCCTATCCCTAGCTGATCTTGGCAAGCTCCTATCAACATTCTGTGTCAGCATGGTTTGGGTGCTCCAAAGTTAACTCCCTCGCTGTCCACAGGGGGGCAGGACATACCATACTGCACGTTGTCCCTATTCCCTTCTACGTGGGGGAAAATCTAACCGTGGAAAAGAATGCCCCAGGAAACTGCTAAAGGTGCCTATGCCAGACCTCAGTTCAGCTCAAGAAACTCTTACCCCTTTTTTATGTTCTTCATAGATGAAACCACTGAGGAAATATGAGAGAATTGAAGACTGGACTGAAACTTAACTCCTATCTACTATTTCAAATTCTCAAAATGTTGTGAGAAGATCTAAAAGCATATGTTCACTTGTAGTTTTTTCTCTGTATATTTTTACCACACACACACACACACACGCACGCACGCACAGCAAAGGCCTTGGCATGGCCTTACTAACATTGGGGTGAATTCCTATTTGAAACGTATCCATGAGGGAGGAAGAGATAAGACTTTATACATGACTGGGGATCATTGCCACGATATTTGAAATATGAGATGTTTTTTAATATATGGGAAGCCTTGGATTAGGAGTCACAATGACTTGCCTCCCAGACCTGACTAGACTACTGACCAGCATTCGACCTTGGGCCCAGCCCCCGAGTTTATTTGCTCACCTGTAAGTCAGAGCTGCAGCCCATCAGGCAAAGGGCAGCCTACACTTTCCTTGCATAGACCAGAAGTGGGTAGTTATGTAGGAGAGTAGTATTCCCCTCCCCCCGCCCCCCCCCCCCCCCCCGCCGGGGGAATCTTAGAGCTGGGAAGACAGACCACATCCTTTGTGGTCCCTGTCTCAGTGTCATTTACACTAACACATGACTCTATCTAGTGTGCTGAGAGATCCCAAGCCACAGCAAATAGGCTCATTACTTTGTTTCCTGTTTACCGATAACTTGTAGCTGATAATGATTGCTGTGAGCAAAATGAAGAGAGAACACGCTGGGTTGCAGTTACAGGCAGGAAGCATTCTTATTGGATGGAGGGTCTGAAACCATGAATCATCATTAACCAGACTCCATACTGATAGAAATTAAAACACTGATAACACAAACCACAAGTGTTCATTTCCCCGAGGGAAAGGATGGAGAGAGACCACAAGGAGGAAGCCTCTTCTGGATGACACTTGGAGACGGATGTACAGAGCCAGAAGCGGGGCCAGGCCAGGAGAGACGGCGTGCATCCCAGGGGTGACAGGTAGGCAGAAGGGGGGAAATGCTGCTTCTGCAGGTGAGAAGTGGCTTTTGAGTCTGTGGTTTTGCAGAGGTGGCATGTGCAGGCCTGGAGAAAGGGGGTGAAGACCTGCAGAGAGGGGCAGGAGGGCACAGGGGAGAGATGTGGGGGGAAATGGGCTTGGCCTTAATACAAAAAGCAAACAAAAGAATGAAAAGAAGGACCAGCAGATGTGCTTTGGGCATAATGTTAAGTGACAAGGGCGGGATACAGCACGGCATCTACCCCTGGATTGCAGTAATATGGAAATGATGTGCACAAAAAAGTAAAGAAGGAATGGAAGGGAACTCATAAAGGTAAAAACATTTTAATTTGGTGATTTGTTGGAGCAGCTAAAAATCTGAGAAACAACTTTTCCCCATTCAGTGTCATTCCCTTTTATGTTCCTAATTTAGTAAATAGTAAACAATTTTAATGCACAGACAGGAAAGAAGGTCATGGTAAAGCATCCCTTGAGTCTAAAGGTCAGAACCTGCCAATCACAAAGTTCAAACTAGGGGATGTACATGGGATTGCTATAGGGCCACAGGGGCATCTGTGGAGGAGATGAGGAGGAGAACAGCCAGCACAGATCCTGGAGCTGTGTGACCTGAGGTCTCAGTTTCCCTACCTGTAAAATAGGGATAATACAGCACTTATAAGACTATTTTGAAGATTAAATAAAATAATATGTGTAAAGGGCTTACAATCCTGCCAGTTCACAAGTTCTCTTAGGTGTTTGCTATTATCTGGGGGAGGCCAGTGCCGAAGAAGCCAAACCAGAGCCCAAACCTTGAGGAAGTTAAGGCATGAAGGGAGAGGGGAAGAGCAACTTCCCCCTGCAGTCAAGCCAGTGGACCTCTGCAGGGACAGAAAAAGGCAGGGAGAAGCAAAAGTGAGAGGAAGGGGAATAGAAGACTGGCAACACACACATACAAAACAAGTGTGGGAGGAAATCATCTGAGATCAAATAAAACCATAAAGAAGAAAAAGGCACAAATGCGATAGAGGTTTAGGGTCCGCGATGCATTCTTCTATGTTGGAATGGGAACACTGGATTTGGGGTCTGTGCCCTCGGTTCTCTCCCTGGCTGCATGTCCTCTTGTCTGAGTGTCCTTGGAAAAGTCATTTATCCCCTGTCTCATTTTTTTAAATCTGTGAAAGTGAAAATGGTGAGGCCAACTGCACAGAGCTGTTGGGATGACTAAAGGAGAGCATGTTATGGTTGGTGGCTGAACACCCAAAAAATGCACAAGGAGATTCTAGGACCATAGCATTCCAGGGCACAGAGCACTGTGGGAGAGAAGCAGTCCTCCGCCTTGACTTCCAGCGTTCAGGCCCAGGAATGAGCGAGGCAGTGGGCGGGGAAGACACGCACGGGGAATCTGGGGACAGATAAAGGAAACTCGTGATGGGGCGAGGCTGGGCTGAAGAGAAACAGATTGGGGAAGAGCTGCAAAGGGAGGGGTCCGCTGAAAGAGGAGGGGGAGGCCGCGGAGGGAGAGGGTGGGAAGGCAGAGATGGGAGGGCAGTGTGAGAAGAAAAGCAGGCTGGGGAAAGAAGGATTGGAATGCAGAAGGAACTTAGGGAAGGAGAAAGTATTGAAGGCGGGAGGGAAAGACGAGTGGGAGAATGGGGATGCAGTGGAGCGGGGGACCAGGCCGCGCGAGGAAAGAGGACCCCGGGAAGAGACGGAGGAGAAAAGAAGCGGCTAAAGCCAGCGCCAGAAGAGTCTGGGGACTTCGAGAAGAGAGGCTGGGGCCTGCAGTAGAGCGCGGCAGCTTTCAGCATCCATCCGGACTCTAAAGACTCGTGGCCTTTGCTTGACCTCGAGGGTCGGGAACAGACGCCCTGTCTTTGTGGAGAGCGGTACCCCACCGAGAGAATGGGGCTGTTCGGGGTTGGGCCCTGCGCCTGGAGCCCGGTGAGGCTTCGCTGGCCCCGGGCGGGCCCCTGAAGGCGACGAACGGCCGGCCTGGAGGTCGGGGCCGAGGAAGGAAGGTATCACCAGCCAGAGCCAGAGCGCAGTCCGCTGCAGACGCGCCTGCCGGGAGCAGTCTCTGGGGGGCGCCGCCGCCGCTTTCCTCCTCCGGGGCCGCTTGCTCCCCGAACAGTGGAGGCAGCGGGAGAGGACTTAGCGCCCGCGCTGCGCTGCGGGGGAGGTGAGGGGGCGGGGGCGAGCTTCCGACGGTGCTAGGGGGACTCTGGCGCTGCGGATGCTCCTGGCCTCCTCGCCGCCGGGCGACCGCGCCCGCCTTCCCTGGCCCAGCGCTCCCGGCCCGCTCTGCGCACGCCGCCCGGCAACCCCGCGCGCGTCCCGCGGGGGCGCTGCGTCTCCCAGCCACACCGGCACACCGCGGCCCCTCTCCCCCACACCTCCTGGCCACACCACCGGCCTCTCCTCCCACCCTCCGCTCCCCTCCTCCCCCCACCCCTCCCCTCCCAACGAGGGGCGGGAGGGGGCGTGGCAGGGCCGGGGTTTGTGTGGCTGGGACCCGGCTCCTTGCACTCTGAGTCCGCGCGAGGAGCCGGGCCCCGGCCGCTGTCCAGCCGCTCCGTGCCCCTCACGCCCTGCGCCGCTGCCTCTCTGGGAGACGCTGCCACTCGCTCGCCATGGATACCCCTAGAGTCCTGCTGTCGGCCGTCTTCCTCATCAGTTTCCTGTGGGATTTGCCCGGTTTCCAGCAGGCTTCCATCTCATCCTCCTCGTCGTCCGCGGAGCTGGGCTCCGCCAAGGGAATGCGAAGCCGCAAGGAAGGGAAGATACCGCGGGCGCCACGAGACAGTGCCACGGCCGGGGAGCCCCAGCAGCGCCACGAGCCACAACCGCGGCCACAGGATGAGCCCCGGCGGCGGCCGCCGCAGCAGCCCGAAGCGCAGGAGCCCCCCGGCAGGGGCCCACGCGTGGTGCCCCACGAGTACATGCTGTCAATCTACAGGACTTACTCCATCGCCGAGAAGCTGGGCATCAACGCCAGCTTTTTCCAGTCTTCCAAGTCGGCTAATACGATCACTAGCTTTGTAGACAGGGGACTAGGTAAGTGGCAAAGAAGACGCCCCACTCCTCTCTCCCTGGAACTCCGCAGCCAGGGCGCTGCTTCGGCTCTGGCAGGAGGCTGCGTTTGTGAATTACCATTCCGCTCTGGACACCTCCCCCTTTCTTTTCTTAAATTGTTTTTCTCAAGCCCGAATAAGTTTGTGACTGCAGCTGCAGATTTGACTCCAGTTTTCGACCCTCCCTTCCTCGCTTCCTTCTTTCCCTTCCTTCCTTCTCTCTCGTCTTTCTTTCTCTTGTCTTTTGCAGAAAGCAGCGTGGTGGCCGCTCGTCTGGTGGCTGGTGGAGGAAGCGTGGAGGACGGGAGGTGGCAGGCAAATCACTGGGTCTGGAGAGGGGACGCGGCGGGGACTGACGGCACCCTTGCCACGGGGTCTCGGGGTGTGCGTGGTGCGCGGTACAAGGCCTGAGCTGCGGTGGCCGACCGGGAGGGCCCTGGGGCACGAGTGAGCAGTTGTAAAGCCCCGAGCTCCCGTTCGCTCCGGGAAAAGCCGGCAGAAGCAAGTCCCGCGGTCGGAGGAGCGAGTCCTTGAGCGGCGTCTGGCATTACCCCGACCCAGCCGCAGCAAGGGTTCTCAGCTCACCCCAGCGCTGGATGTGGGGGGTATTAACAGCCTGGAGGGAGCCCCGCGCCCTCGGGCGTTTTTGCTCCTGCAGCGTGCTCTCTGCGGCTCCGAGGCGTCAACTTGGTCGTTTCTGCTAAGGCAGCCGCGAGCAACTGGCAGGGCGGGGCAGGGGCAGGACAACTAAGTTTGGGGTTTGTTGGTACTTAATCCATATGGGTGCATGGATGTGTTCATCCACCTTTCCCAGCCAGGCATCGCTCCTCTCTTTGAGCTTCTCCCAGGGGCCCTATTCGTGGTCCCCTCCGAGGGTGTGGGTGCATGAGTGGGTGCCTGCGGAAACTCGTGCACCAGCTCCTTGCCACCCGGGATGGCCCACGTGGTGAGTGCCTTCAAGAGAACCCCGCTCTCTCCATGGCCCCCAGAAACTGAGGAGGGATCCACAGGCACCAGGAACTCAGCAACTAAAGAGACAATAACGTGGAAGGAGGCAGGAAAGGAGGGGAGAAAAGGGAAAGAAAAGGGAAAGGGGAGGAAGGAGTCGAGAAGAAAGGGAGGAGGAGGTAAAAGAGAGCGAGATTTGGGGGCAGCTATACATTCCACCATCCTGCCCAGACTTCGCTCCGCGGCTTTGACCGGTTCCCCTCCTCCTACTTCCAGGTCAGTGAAAGTGGGGTCGCTCAGGAACCCGCGAGCGCCAGGGTTCAGGCGGACAGGGCTGCTCCGCTCGGCCTGCCTTGAATACACGCAGGTCCTCGGACCTTTTCGGAGGAGGCTAACGGCCCCCGAGCCCCGGGCTCTTCCCGGGCTTCAGACCCCAGCCTCCACCCTTGCAGCCACCTTCCTTGCAGACCAGGGTTCCTGCCCACGCTGGATTCGCTGCTGCAGCCGAGGTCAGCGAGGTTCATGAGCTGCTGAAAGGTCCAGGCAGCAAATTAACGCCGGCTATTTTATGGTGATTTTAGGGCTACTAAAGTCACCTTTGCAGACACACGTGGCTTCTTCGTAGCGCTGCAACTGGATCCCCAACCTCGGTGCCGGCAGCGCAGCTCGCCCCCTCCCCCCACCCGGTCTTCTCCCTGCGTCTGTTGTCTCCCTCCCTCTAAATCCTGTTTACCGTCCGCCTTCTCTGCTACCCTAGTCAAAGACTACCCTACACTTCCCTGGTGGGGACACTAAAGAAGCTCAGAGAAAATTGCTTAAGAGGCCTTTCCCCAGGGGAAGAAATCCCGGAGGCCCAGGCTGGCGGGAGGCTGGGCGCCTGTTTTCTTTTCCCCAAAGGAAGTGGCAAGAGTCTCCGCCCCTCCCCCAAGCAGGCACCCCTAACTCGTAAGCTGCGCCCTCCGAGTTTGGCCCGGGACCAAGGGACCCTGCAGGCTGTCGGGAGGTGTCTACCGAAGCCTGTGGCGTGCAGGCAGGAGTGGGAGGTCTCTGGAGGGTTCAGCTCCCGCGCCGACGCGGCCTCCCTTCTCCACTGCTGGCGCTGCAGTCTCCCCCCCCCCCCCCCCCCCCCCCGGGCACCGCACTGGGCGCCCCGGGCGCCGGAGGTAGGGAAAGGGACTGGCTGCGCGCCCAGGCCTGGGGGCCTCTGTTCCCCAGCCAGGTCTCCAGGCTAGCGGGACCAAGACCCAGACGTCGGCTTCAACTCTGGAACGCGGTCCCCAGCCGGAGGAGACGCGGAGTGACCACTTGGACCTCAGCTTCGAAGGCGCGGTCTCCTCCACTCTCTCAGGTTCCCAGAAAACGCGAAGAAAGGCAGTTAGTTGACTGGGAAGGCTGTGCGACTCGTCGCACGCCGCTCGGGGGCGAAGGCGTGCGGAGCTCGAGGCCGGAGGGGGCGCGCAGAGGAGGGGTTGCGTTGCGGGCTACAGCGCCAGCTTGATAAAGGGAAAGCCTCACTTTCCCTCTCAGTGATTTTGATTTGATGTGTCACCGGCGGTGACCTCGGGCTGGACCTTCCGGGGCTTGCTTAGCATCGGGCCCCTGATTGGAGTGTTTCAACTCAGCGATCTAATTGAGGGTTCATGTCATAACACATCAAACGGTGTCTAGTCTCCCGTGATGGAAGGGACCCGCCAGCCGCGCATCCCCGGCTCCTGGCGAGGACTTCCGCCCCTCTCACGTGGGGACTCTGAACCGCGCCAAACCCTGCTACATCCCCTCCCCCAACCCGTGGATGGCAGGGCAAGTAGGAGAGAGCAGCGGCCAGCCGAGAGCTGGGCCCGCCGCGCTAACTTGGCGCCTTGCCTCGGGGATGTTTAAACCGCCGTCGAATGCGGCAGGCTTGGCTTGGAGCTGCAGGGTCCCTCAGGGGGAGGAGCAAAGAAAATGCAAGGAGTCCTGAAGCCGGTCCGGGAGGCAGGAACTCCTTACTTACCTACAGTATTTGTAAAAAGCCTTTCTCACCCGGGAACCCCGGAACCTCAAAAGTCACCCCTCAAGCTTGCGATTAAGAGTGGGCGAGTAGGGATAAATTCTGTCGGAAGTGAATGAAGAGCGCTTTGGGTCTATAAAGATAGCACGTTCTCTGTTACCTCACCCTTGCCACCTTCTCCCCACCCCATACACACACCTAATGAGGAGACCTGGTTGCAACTTTCAAAAAAAGGTCCCTCCTTTCGGTTTGCTCTTCCAGCATCTAGGGGTGATAATAATAGCCAACATATATTGAGCATTTACTGTATACCAAGTACTGTGCTAAAATCTATTACCTGAATTATTTCATCTAATTCTAACAACGATCCCTGGGGAAAGTGCTATAAACAGTGTTTTACAGGTGAATTAAGGAAGACAGAGAGGTTAAGCAAGTTGCTTAAGGTCACACAGAGTGAGGGGTGAAGCACACATCCAATTCTAGATCTTGCGTACTTAACGATGACACTATATGGATAGGATAAGGGGTGAGAAAGTTTCTAAAGGATGGTGGCAGGAAGCGGGAACAAAAAAAGGGAGGGGGGCAGATTTGCCACCCGGTCTAATATTCTATGATTTCTAAGAACCAGTTTGGAGTTGGAGCAGATCTTTGGATTTGAGGGTCTGAATCTGTGCTGTGCTTTGTAGTCTCTGTAAAGGCACAAACCACATTATCCCTGATCTTTACAAATTCTTGCAATGACTTTGGATCCACAAAGATGGAAACTGCACGTTTGTGCTGGTGCAGTCATAAGATCAGAATAGATCAGTTTGGATACAGAGAAATTGCAATTAGCACATGATATAACCATTCAAAGGCCACTAGTACTGGCAGACAATTAGAACTTGTATGAACTCAACATGGCTGAGAGATAGAGGATGAGAGAAAGAGAGAAACAAATCTGGAACTCTCAGCTTTGTAGTTAGAAGTGCCACATAAACAAGGGGGGAAAAAAACCTCCCCCTTGGTTTTGGAAGAAACCAAAATGAGTCTAGGAATACTGCTGTAAGTTTGGTTTCCAGATGATTTGGAAATAAGACTCTTTAAAAAATTTTTTTTTTCCCTGGTGGTGGTGGTGGTGGTTGTTACAATAGCCTTCTCAGAAAGGCGGCGGTAGGGGACAGATTAAAAACCAAAAATGAGATCGGAACATCCTTGAGGAACTTGACACCCTAGAAATGAATCGCTGGAAAGTCTGCCGTTGACTGTTGCCTTCTTGGTTTACCTTGTGGGTCTCCATTATCAGAGGGCAGGGCAGGACAATTGTGGGGATAGCCGGGCCGCGAGGAGGGCATTCTCAGAGCTGCAGAGTTCCCTCGCGATTGAAGTTTGTCCGGCACAGCATGTTTAGGCAAAACAGCGAGTTTCTGGGTGGATCTGGGCCGCAGAGTGGCGTAATCAACGCAGCAGCGCTTTTGCCCCGACCCTGTTGTCGTTGGCAAACGGAAAATGAAATATAAGCAGGGAAGTATTTTAATGGGGACGGAGGGAATTCACAACTGTTAATTATTTGGTGACCTTGTATTCGATTTGTTTGAGTCCCTTATAAAAACACTAATGCAGACCAGACGGCCAAGTGAGGAAGCCGGCAGAAGGTTCCAATCTAGGCTTTATTTCCCCGGAAAGAGGGAACAGCCTTGGAAAAGGATTGCTGAGCGTTCAGAGTGTGCGCGTGAGGGCGCGCCCGAGTGAGCGTCCGCGTGGGGTTTGCTTTGCTGTCCAGGTTCATGATCTTCTACCAGGCCGGTGGACTGGAAGGTCCTGGGAAAAGGCCGAGGGTGAGGGAAAGGAAGCTTTAAAGAGAATCCTTCTCTTCTGGCGGGAAGGATTAAAACATTTTCAAGGCCACAAACCACAAACACCTAAGCCATTGGCTTGCTGTTAAATATCAGTTACTGTCACCCCCTTCCCTAAGGCCCTAAGGCCTTTGAAGACTCTTACAAGGGCCGCCTTAGCAAGTAAGCTAAGAACACCTAGTGTCTTCTGCAGCGAGAGTGCGAGTGTGGCCAGAATTCTGGGCGAGCTTCCTCTGCAGGGGAGGCTAATTTGACAGGGACACTGAACGTTTTCCCCGGCGCGGGAGGCTCTTGGGCTCTTCGAGTTTGCGCGATAGAGTTGCTGGTGGGGGAGGGGATCGAAAAACGTGCCCAAACATCCTTGCCTTTCCTCCACGCTAAAAGAAAACCAACCAACCAAACAAACAAACAAAAAAAACAAAACAAAAACCAAAAAACAAGTTACCTAAGCCACAGCCCACGACAGGCCTTGAGAATCCCTTCCGCAAGCTGAAAGAAGACACGAAACCTCCCCCCTTGCGACCCGAGCGCTTGCGCGTCGCCCGGACCCGCGGGGAACGCGGGCGTTGCATAGATGGAGGTCCTAACGCAACCGGTTTTTTCTCCCAGTCTCAGTTCTCTGGGTTCTGGCGGCACACCTCCTAGCAATTGGTGTCGTCTTTCTGGGGGCGGTGTAGGGAGGAGAAGAGAACGGGACGGAGGGGCGGGAAAAAGATAGAGAGAGGGCAGAACGAAAACGTTTGCTTTCTGCCGGGACTGCTGCGTGCTTTAAACGACGCAGAGCAAATCAACAATAACCCCTGGGGGGCTTTTAAGGGAAGTGAAGGGCACTAATTCAATAAGTCCTCTGGTACAGAATAACCCTGGTCGAAGGATGCTGTCTAGATCCGGGGACAGTATCCCAGCGGAGGCCGCGACGTATGGCAAGCGGGACTGTGGCTCTCCGCGTCATTTCGTGGCTGGGGGCATCAAGCACCCCACACTACCCCCGTCTCCCTTCAAAGCCCTGGCTTTAAGCTCAATGGCAGTTAAGTGGTGCCCTCTGTTTACAGGAAAGAAATCGGGCCTCGTAGGCCTAACGAGTTCCAGGGTTGCTGTTCCCTGCCTTCCAGGACCGTCCACTAGCGCTGCTGGGGGCAGAGGGTTGGGTCGGCGTGGGGTGAGAAGCTGCGGGAGCTAGGAGGGACTGGCGGCGGGCGGCGGGCCGCGCTGGCCAGCATTCCCGGAGAAGCGCGCGCGGCGCAGCCAGTGGCCGGGGTGTCTGGGGGCGGAGCTCGGCTTAGGGACCGGGTAGTGGGCGTGCTGGAGAGGAGAGGGGCGGGCCTGTGGCTCAGGCGGACGCCGGTGGAGCTGAGTGAGCCGAGCGGAAAGTGGGGGCAGGAGCTGCGCGGAGGGTTGGTTTTGGGATCCCGGGTGGTTTATACGGCCCCCTACCCCGTACTCTCCCTAAATAACGTGAGAACCAAAGAGAATCCTTGCGCCCGCTTTGCAAATCTGGCTTTGCAAGATGGTCCAGCCCTCATCCCACTTCCCAGAACTGTTGCTCCTACGCCCCGTGGGGAGGGAAATTGAATGATGTTGGCCTATGGTCCATAGCTGCCACAGCGAATCTCATTTTGGTGCGACGTTATTTTGGAAGTCAGCTCAAGGTAAACTCATTGGAGCAGAGTTTCCACGATCCCAACCCTTTAAAGAAGACACACCATTGAGGTTTCTCCTACGCAGGACCCCTGGACGCCGAAGGTCCTATCCTGTCCGCACAACACGCCGGTTGGAACCCCTCTCCACACCTGCAACCTGAGAACTGGTCAGGGAGGAGAAACCAAATAAAATGGAACCTTTTCTTCTACTTTTGATCTCAAAATTCTCTAGTCAAAAGGCCCGATCATGTTCCAACCGGGAAGGCTGGTTCACGTCGGCAATTCATCCTCCTGGCCAATCCTGGGTCTGTGTCACTCCAGTGGGCTCCCAGAGACCCTGCTGGTCAACAGGGCAGCGAGGGCGGCCCCTGGCAGATCAACCCGGTCCGGGCCCTGCGTGCACAACTCCAAGGGAAGGGCAGTGACCTGCGGAGGACGGCAGGACTCCGCAGAAAGTTGGGGACAAAAGCTACAGCATGAGGGAATGGTACCAAGTTTCCGTCTGGATTTCATCTGCAGTGATGTCAAATTAAGATTTTGGGAGACCAGGGTGAGACTGCAGTGAAAAGAGATGCCTGTGAAGTGTTCTTGATCTAGGCTTTGAATCTCTGGCTCTTGAACCCCTCTCAAGAACTCGTAGCCAAGAGCATTTGCACTAAGTCCTTGGACACCACTTTACAAATGAATCCATTTCATTTTAGAGAAACGAAAGGATTCTCCTTGAAGCTTCTTTGCCTTCCGAGTCCTGCTGGGGGTGCGCAGTGCCCAGTGCTCCCGGGGAGGGCTGGCCGCCTTCTCCCGCCAGAACCTCACCTTCTGCCATTGAAGGCTGTGCTGAGGCTCCGGGTGTGCTGGAAGTTCAAAGTTCAGTCGGGTGGCATTCAGGGTTCGCCTTCCCTCCCCCTCCTCACGTTGGACCCAAGTGTGGTACTCGAACACTGGGATTTCTCTGTGGGATCCCCGCTGGCCACCAGACCTGCTGAATCGTATGGGGTTTACAAGGCCCAGACTCTTTGCAGGGAGGAGGGTGCCAGTCGGCCAGGCTTGGGAGAGAGGCTGGAAAAGCCTCTGAAGATTCCGTGGAGGACCCGCCTGAGGCCTCTCTGGTCTTTGAAAGGAGGAAAACAAGCTGACAAATTCTGGGCCAGCTATTGGAGAAAACACTGGGGAAGCCAAGAGATCTAGAGAGAAGCTAGATGGTTGACTGTGTGGTGATCACATACACACACACACACACACACACACACACCGACCTATAGAGCCTTCTCAGGTGACTCAGTGGCTGGGCCTCATTCATTGCTACACCCCATCTTCCCCACCAAATGTGCCTGGCTCTTTGCCCTGTGAAGATCACCCTCATCCCCACCCCGATTGCCTCTGTGGACAGATCATGCCCCACAAAAGGGCTCCAAAGTGGGAAGTGAGGGGTGGGGAAGGCTACTAACCCCCAGGCCTGTCTGGGCTGGGTCTGCCCAGCCAGGAACCAAATGCCAGGGTTGGCATATGGGCCAGCACTGGCCCTGAACCCACAGAGGAGGGAACCTGCTAGGAGGGACCTATCTTTGATGAGATTCTGGCTGGAGGTTGGTTGCCCACCTGGAGGTTGTGAGAGAGACCTTGGTGGTGGAGGGACATAATGACAGGAGCACTGAAAAGGGCCTGTGTGATGGGGGTGAAGCCACAACCCCTATAGGCCTTGCCCCTCACTGGACCTCAGATGAATAGAAGCTGGAAGCCCTTGCTTCTCTCCTCCTCCCAGCACCTCTCCTTCACTCACTTCTGGAAATCCTGTGGAAACAATTGGACTGCATCTCCTCAAAGAAGGCCAAGAGGAGTGCAGGTGCATCTTTTGCCTACCTGATTTGGGTGGTTACAGTAATCTTGGCTGTGTTCATTGGGTGCTTCTGTGTGTCATGTACAGCTGGCCCTGGCTGCTTGACTCTGACTTTTACAATGACTCTGCAAGGTGGGGGGTGGTTCTCCCATTTTACAAGATGAGGCCTATGAGGCTGGGAGAGATTATACGACCTAGAGTATCCAAGGTCATCCAGCCACTAAGTTACAGGTCAGGATTCAAATCTATGTCTCTTAGACTCTAGACTTTTGTGCTAATTCCACATTGTCAGTAGTAACTAACATTCACACGTGTCTTCAGATAAATGTCTTTCCTGCTCTTCTCATTTGCCACCCCTCCCGCAGTGACTCTGTGAGTTGATGTTATCCTCATTTTGTAGATGAGAGAATTGTTTCCCTGTAAGTTCTCTTTCAAAAGTCCAACTGTTAACATCCCTTCAGTTCTGCTGTTTAGGAAGTGATTTACTCTTAGAGACTAGAGACCAATGCTCTTCCCCCAGGCATGGGCTACATGAAAGAGCAGGAGACTTCTCAGAGTTTCTACCAGACACAGAGATCAAGGGCTAGGATGTCCAGGGTGATGGCACAGATTTCGGAGCCAGATGGCCATGTTTACTTCTTAGTATCTTGGGCAAGTTACCATTCAGCAATCTGCATGTGAAGCTTTCTGGTCCATAACATAAGCATACTCGTGATATCCTTTTCTTTTTCATAGTTACTTTTGAGGCTTAAATGAGTTGTTATAAGGATTTAGATCATGCACAATAGATAGTGTTTGCTATCATGATTTCTATTCTGGATGATCAAGCAAGTGCACCCTATGGAGGGTGAATTGCGTGGATGGCCTCTTGAATCTGCACCTCAGTGAGGAGGCTTCGTGAGATCAGCAGTTTGCAACAAATCTCAACAGAGGCAGGACTCAGGACAAGAATACAGGAGGATGCTCAAGATATTACTGTGTCCCAGGAGAGGGTAATCGTTGGAGCACAAATTACTCAGAGGCCTTCACGCCCCAGGAGAGAGGGCTGGTGGCTCATTTTTACTCACCCTGTTCATCTGACTGTGTTTCTAACCTGTCGACTTTGGCACCTCAGGCAGTACTGAAGCTGAGTAACTAGGGAGCAAGTGACTTCCAATCTAACCGTGAAATTCCTGCTTGGAGATCCTCCTTCTAGTAAAGGAAAAAAAAAATCCTTGGGGAACCCAGTTCGCCTTGAATTGGTGGCATTGGTGATGAATCTGCGTCGCGTGTCTTTCCTCCCTCTTTGCTCCACCGCCCAACGAGTGCCCTGGAAGAGGCGTGGCCACAGGTCTGAGGGCCTCGGATAGAATTAAGACCTTCAGATCCTGTCCGTTACTAGTGGCAAGGCACTGGGCAAGTGAAGATAACTCATAGAATCCCAGTTTCTGCATCCATAAATGAGTGTAAAGTCGAACGGGTCTCACCGCCAGCGGTGAGGATTCAGGGACAGAGGCCATCAAAGCCCAAGCACTGGCCTGCCACAAAGGCGCGCCCCATACGCATTCTGTGCGGCTGTTGGCCAAAAAATGAGGGGGTTGGGGGAAAGGGTTAGCTGCAAAGACGTCTGGAGTTTTAGTTGTAAAGATGGGTGACTATCCCGCCCCTTCTTACTCCCCCCTACCCCACCTAGGGAAGTGGGGGTGGGAAAGTCCACTATCATCTCGGCTTTCTGAGCCCCTGCCTAGTGGCAGGATCTGTACCATTGGAGGACGTGGGGCGGGACGCGTGGGGGGGTGTCGGGTGGAGGCGAGTGGGGCCCTCTAGGGTCACCTCAAATGCAAAGGACGAGAGCCCGGCACGCACTGAGGAGCCTAGAGAGCTGGAGCCGCGGGGGCACCCTGGAAGGGTGAGGGGCGAGAGACAAAAAAATCCCCGCAAGGACTCTCAAGCGGGACCTCAAGCTGTGTACCTATCTCAGGAATGTCTTGGAAAAAATGCAGTGTGTGAGCTTTCCGCCCCAAACCAAATGAAACTGCGGGTTTTCAGAAACTCTCCACTGGGTGGCCCAGCGGAGCTGGCCCCAGCGTGAGTAGCCCTGGGGGACCCTCGGGGCGCATTTCCTGCCGCCTGGAGTCCCTCGAGGAGGCCGCCCTCCTGGGGCTCAGGTTCTTGGGTGTCGGGTCTTTGGTGCTGTGGGCAACCTTTCCTTTCCCATCTGGTGTTTGTTTCTTAGCTTTCTCCGGCTACGTACTGAGACTGCGATCCCGCATTGATGACTTTACCGTTCTAGGCCAGTTTTCTAATTTAAAATGGGCATTACAGTCCCTACCTTGCAAGTGATTCGTTTTTTTCTTGTGCCTTCATCTGTTTCCTTTTTAAATTGTTTGTCAAATTCCACACTAGATGTACATGTTTGAGGTGTCCTCAGCCTTTTACCAACTTGCTCTTAACTCAAAAACGGCTGACCTATTTATGAAGACTTCTCTTCAAGTATACAGATGTTTGTCCCTTCTCCTTCTCTCCTCCCCCTCCTTCCTCCATCCACCCACCTGGGAAAGTTGATAGGCACAAATCCAGCAACTGTAACTCGAAAGGTCTGTACGTCTAATACTCAACAAACACTGAGTAAACTGGAGTCTGAGCCAAGCTGTAACAAACCAGGTCGGTACAAATTAAAAGCAAAATAAAAAGCTCCCATGATTACTGATTGATTTCAATTTAAAGGCGGAAACCTTAGGATTCCCTCCCAGGATGTAAGAAAGTACCACAGACAGAAGGGAAGGTTCATGTTTCTAGTGAGGAGGATGGGAGAGAGGGTCAATTGGTGATATCAGCCCTCATTTATACAGGACTTGGTGGGAGAGGAGGCTTGTGGGAAGGGAGTGTGAAGGGCTGGCTTCCTACCCAGAGGTGGCCATGACGGCAAGGCCAGGCTTTCTGATGCCAGGTCAGCAGTCAAATTGTCTTCAGGGTCACAGGGGATGGTGGTGTGTGCACTCCCCAGGTTGGATGCCTCCTTTGGGCGATTTCTGTGATGCATGGCCCCAGAGCAGGTCCAGACAGGTGGGGAATGTGGTCTGTAGGAGAGCTGCACAGAGAAGCCACCTTCTCGGACCCTCTGTTCAGGGGTTAGAGGTTCTGGAGACCCAGCGAGAGTACATGTGGCTGAAAGAGTACCAAAAATGTGGGGGTGGCTGTGGGGGGCAAAAAGGAACTGGGAAGAATAGTGACTTGGTTCTAGTGAGTACGACCTTAGAGTCTGCCCTGGGTCCTGTGCTTTGGAGGACCCTGTTTTGCCTCACCTCCAGTGGTGCCCCACCCCACATGGTGGGGAATCTAAGGAGCCAAGGGGACATGCTCATGTAGATTCATGGCTCTTACAGTGAGATCCCAGACCAGCAGAATCAGGATTGCCTGGGAGCTTCAGAAAGATGCATTTTCTAGGCTCCATAAGAAACCTCTGGAACTTGAGAGAATTTGCATTTCTAAGAAGCTTGACGCTGTGTGGTGCTGATGGTGCAGACTTAAGGGGCCTCTACAGGTTTAGTGGCCTTGAGAGCTACTATTCTACTGTGGTCATTGAACCATAGAGCTCTTGCCCAACTAGCCCAGAGTCCCCTTCAAGCGCCTGGACAACTTCTTCATTAGGTTTGTCCTCCTAAGAGTGTATCTGCCCCAGATATATGCCTGGAAGCTTACACCTGTTGCACCTGTGAGCAAGGGAGTCCACATTGGTGCAGGTGAGGCTGTTGGAGCTGCGATGGAAAGAGAAAGGAGCAGGTTAGACTGAAGCCCCCATTTGCACTCTTTCCCTGAGCCCTGGAAAGATTAAGAGCTGGCTGATCTTGCTAGAAAGACCATCAGAAATCCCAAGGCTGCACAATCAGTAGAACCCTCTCTCTACAGATGCTTTCCTCTGTTCTGACACCTCTTGAGAACTAGAGAAAAGTAATTCAGCTGTGCAGACTAACCATTATTAGCCCACACTTAAAAAAAAAAGAGTAGAAACAAAATAGGCTGCTTTCTCCATGTTTCATGAGAGATATATAAATAAATCATTACCCTTTGCACCTTTCTATGCTCTCCAGCCAGTGATAAATTGTCTCAAGAGTTATGTAAGCAGGGATGGAAATGATTTCCTTAAGGAGTCCATGTTTTATTCCTAGCAAGCCCTGAAAATACAGTTTGGACTGTATCCCCCCATCCCTTATACCCCAGCCATTCCTGGTTGCTTTTAAACTCTAGTACCTGGACTACAATGGAGAGGCAATGGGGCTTAGGGGCTAAATGCTCCAACTCTGGAATTAAACAGACCTAAGTCTGGATCTCAACTTCACCACTTACTAGCTGTCAGACTTTGGTAATTAACTTAATTTCCCCAAACCTTGGTTTTCCCACCTGTAAAATGGGAACAATAAGAATATCTACCTTACAGAACTGGTCTGTTTGTGGATAAAGTAAGGATGAAAAATACATCAGCCCTCACAATATTTAGCTGGTGCAGCAAATGCCTTCTGTTTGTCCATCTCATCACACCCTTAGTTTAGGGAGAGAGAAATATGAGAGGCAAGAAAGTGAAGCCTAAGGCAATAGGTCCAGAGATCTGGGTGGTGGCTGAGGGTTGTCAGACACAGGTTTCTTTAAAGGAGGAGAAGAAAGTGTGCTGAGTTCCCACTGATTTTAATGTGACCCTGGCCGGTTTGAAGGTCTTGGCTTCCATAAATCAACCGCCTCCAGCAGCTTTTCCCTCTTCACCTCTCTAACCCTTCCCACAGCTCCATCTCAGGTCAGGACTTGTGCGTTAGAGTGAGGTAGCCAGCCATGCAGTCAGCCTAGAGTGGGGACTGGGTGTGGCTGAGGCTCCAGACCCAGTGCCCTGGGGCTACATCTGGATAGGCAGGGAGGGTCGGACCCAGGACCCAGTGACGCTTTTACTATTGAAATCGAACCAAACTTTACTAGCTTCTGGGGAAAGCTGGGGGCTTTGGGGATTTTTGTATTTGCTGGGTTGTAAATATTTTATGAGAAGGCAGCCCAGGAAAATCTGGTTAGCTTTCCGCCTTGCACATTGAAGTGGGGTTGGCTTCATGCACAAATGCATCAAAAAAGAAGTCAAGTTGTGCCTTGGTCCCAAAGAATTCATCTTGGATTTTAAAAGCTTGTTATTCCTGCCACCCACCCCCTGCCATCATGTGCCCCAAATTTCTTTTTCTTATTTGTAATCAAAAATTTAATCTTCAAGATGAGTTGCAAAGCAAGAAGATTTCAAGTTGGGTGGGTGGGTGAAGGGGAGAGAGAGAGAGAGAGAGAGAGAGAGAGAGAGAGAGAGAGAGAGAGAGAGAGAGAGTGTGTGTGTGTGTGTGTGTGTGTGTGTGTGTGTGTGTGTGTTTGAGGTATTCTCCTTACTGGTGTATTTCTCTTTGACTGAGGGATCTTCTCAATGGATAGATGCCTGGTGTGTGTGTTTGTTCCTTTGCCCCCTGCAGACTTCTGAAAGCTTCATTGCTCTTTTGTTTGTTGTTAAAATGGTAGGTGAATTTGAGAAAGGAAGGAAGGAAGGAAGGAAGGAAGGAAGGAAGGAAGGAAGGAAGGAAGGAAGGAAGGAGAAGGAAGGAAGGAAGGAGAAGGAAGGAAGGAAGAAAGGAAGGAAGGAACAGATCATATAGTCGATCTTCAATCTGTCAGCTTTGTGTTGGGCCTAAATGCTTCAGCAAAACTGTCTAATGGGCAGCAACATCCCCCCAGACCAGTGGGTCTAAACTAGGGCTGCATCTTCAAATCGTCTCGGAGCTTAAAAACAAACAAACAAACAAACAAACAAACAAACCTGACAAAAACCCAGTACCCAGGCTCTACCCTCAGATATTCATGCAATTGGTTAAAGCAAGCCCTGGCACTGGTAATTATTAACTTCTCTAGATGATTATAATGGGCACCCAGAATGCGAATAGCTACGTTTCTCACTTATTGCCCAGCATGTACTCCAGCTGGCACAGCTGCACCGGCTGCGGTGAGCAAGATGGACATGACATGGTCCTAGCTCCTATGGGTCAGTGGAGGGGGGCAGGATGTTGCTGGGAAAGACCACTAAAGAGACAAATATAAGCAAGTGTTTTTAGATAATGCTAAGTGCCGGGAAGATAATAAGCCAGGTCCTGTGATAGTGACCAAGGAAGGCTACTTTAGATCAGGGTGGTCGAAGATGGCCTCACGGAGGAGGTGACATTTGAACCGAGACGTGAATGATGAGAACGAGCCAGCCAGCCAAAAGGAGGTCTAGGGGAAGCGCGGCCCAGGTCCACGACCACAAAGGGCACATTAGTGGTTACGCAGGCTCCTTGGAGGGGAAACCGGGGAGGCCGCCGCCACCGCCGCCTCTCCGGCAGCCAACGACTTCCGCCCTGGGAGCCCCCGGCTGACAGGAGGAGGGGGGCCTGCCCCGATGCTCCCCCTCCTCTGGCTGCGCACCGGCCAGGCGGGGAGCTCGGGTGGTCAGGCCCCGGGCTGGCCGAGCTGGACTCCCAGCCGGCCTGCCCCGCTCCCCGCCCTTTTCCTCCCGGGGGCGGCCGCAGAGCACCGGACTGATCTCCCCCTTAAGTGAAACTGACTGTAATTATTTTTTATCTCGCAGACGATCTCTCGCACACTCCTCTCCGGAGACAGAAGTATTTGTTTGATGTGTCCACGCTCTCAGACAAAGAAGAGCTGGTGGGCGCGGAGCTGCGGCTCTTTCGCCAGGCGCCCGCAGCGCCCTGGGGGCCGCCGGCCGGGCCGCTCCACGTGCAGCTCTTCCCCTGCCTGTCGCCCCAGCTGCTGGACGCGCGGACCCTGGACCCGCAGGGGGCGCCCCGGGCCGGCTGGGAAGTCTTCGACGTGTGGCAGGGCCTGCGCCAGCAGCCCTGGAAGCAGCTGTGCTTGGAGCTGCGGGCCGCGTGGGGCGAGCCGGGAGCTGGGGAGGCCGAGGCACGCGCGCCGGGGCCGCAGCAGCAGCCACCGCCCCCGGACCTGCGGAGTCTGGGCTTCGGCCGGAGGGTGCGGCCCCCCCAGGAGCGCGCCCTGCTCGTCGTGTTCACCAGATCCCAGCGCAAGAACCTGTTCGCCGAGATGCGCGAGCAGCTGGGCTCGGCCGAGGTCGCGGGCCCGGGCGCGGGCGCCGAGGGGTCGTGGCCGCCGCCGTCGGGCGCCCCGGATGCCGGGCCTTGGCTGCCCTCACCCGGCCGCCGGCGGCGGCGCACGGCCTTCGCCAGCCGCCACGGCAAGCGGCATGGCAAGAAGTCGAGGCTGCGCTGCAGCAAGAAGCCCCTGCACGTGAACTTCAAGGAGCTGGGCTGGGACGACTGGATTATCGCGCCCTTGGAGTACGAGGCCTACCACTGCGAAGGCGTGTGCGACTTCCCGCTGCGCTCGCACCTGGAGCCCACCAACCACGCCATCATCCAGACGTTGATGAACTCCATGGATCCCGGCTCCACCCCGCCCAGCTGCTGCGTGCCCACCAAATTGACTCCCATCAGCATCCTGTACATCGACGCCGGCAATAACGTGGTCTACAAGCAGTACGAGGACATGGTGGTGGAGTCCTGCGGCTGCAGGTAGCGGCGCCTTTCCTGCTGCCTTGGCCCCTGACCGCAGGGGAGGCTTGACTAAAGAGAGGCGGAGTTGGAGCTGGCCTTGGAGGAGGCAGAGGGTGGGGGAACAGCCTGGACATGCAGCCCGGTGGGAGAAGAGGGAGCGCAGCCTTCCCAGAACCTTCCACCTGCCAGCCCAGAGGGAGATACGGATTTTCACACCTCGCCTGGCCACCCTGGAAAAACAAGCCAAGGAGGATTTCTTTAGTTTTTTTTTTTTTTTTCTTTATTATTGTGGCTTTGGATTTCCTTGTGTGTCTCACAGGTTTTGATAGGAGGTGGGGGACGGGGAGACGCATACCTGTTTTTCAACCGCTCCAAGGATTGAAAATTTTGTAGCTTAAGAAGAGAAACAGTGTGGGAGGAAGAATCACCTTTGACCACATCTTGGTTTGATTGTTTTCTATCCGTGTAAAGAAGGTGGGTTTTTTGTTTGTTTGTTTGTTTTTTCTGGCCATGGCCTAGCCTATGCCTTGTGACCTCCCAAGCAGAAGAGTGTTCAAATAGAGGGATTGGCACCGGGAACAGGAAAGCCAGGAACGGCCCTAGCTTTAGAAGAACTTGCTTTTATACCTGGCTGCCCTGGGCTCTCCCAGGAGAGGGAGCTGGCAACCGGCATCTCACTCAAGGGGGCTCAGGTCCTTTCTGTTGCTTTTTCTGGTAGGGGAAAGGGGGACTGGTATGGATGGAATGACAAGAATGAGTCCAAATGGAACCCCCTGAAGGATAATGAGAAACCACAAGGCCTGCCTCTGATGGGGCTGACACTGAGGTGTATTAGCCAGGCTGGAGGTAACCCAGGAAAAACCCTTCTGTGGTGTCTGTTTCTAATTGATTTTTTTGAACAGAATTTGCCAAAATTCAGACATCCCCTTTTAAGGGGAAGGAGATTTTCCAGTTAAACAAAAAGTGAGTAGGGACGGGAAGCTATGTAACTAAGGTAAGAGGTGCAGAGGAGGGGAAATGAGCCAAGAAGCAGAGGATGAAGTCAGGACGGGAGGTTGTGGGCCCCAAGGAAGGATGGGGAGAAGGGGGCAGGCCGGAAGCAGGGAAGAGAGGATGAAAGGGGACACAGGTCCCTGTGCCCGTAGATTTCTTTAAAATCTATGTTTTCTCCCCTCTCTCTAACATTCCTGAAAGATTACCAACCAGCAATAGCCCAGGGCTCCCCCAAAAGAATTGTTTCAGATTGTAATTACCAGTTAGGCAATGTTTTTAAAACTTAGTAATGAGAAACTGTGAAAAGAGCTAAGTGTTACATTGAGCTTGGAGTGGGAGATGGGGAAGGGACAGTGAGGGAGGAGGCAGGGGCGGTATTCATCTTCCGAAAGGAAGCAGGAGAGAGCACAACACAATTTCAATACCATTCCCAGATTGTCAGAAACATGAACTTTCCCCCAGCCTGCACCAGTATTATTTCAAACATTGCCCATATGTAGGCCCTTTGCAGCATTAGTTTCCTTCCTAGCTTTGACCATGAAATGGTTTAAACAAGGGAACTTGTACCAACCATTAAAAAAAAAAAAAAAAAGTTTTTGTTTTTTCCTAAGTGGTTTTGCTCTCTCTAGATCTAAACCTGTTGCTTGTTTGGTTCAGAGAACTACAAACTGTCCAAGAAAGGGTGAGAATGAGTTTTAAAAAATGCTAATATAAAATGCTAAGTAAAAAAAAAAAAAAAAAAAAAAAAAAAAAAAAGACTTGGCCAGGAGAAATAATTTAAAATGCACATTTGCTTTGGATGCACTGTTGTTCTGTTATGGCTGTATATATTTGTTTATTTAAGGTGGCTGAAAGTGCAAAGGGGAAATGGACAGCATGCAATTCATCTTAATGTACAAACCTTATATGCACTCAAATGTTATAGTTTCTAATATTTTAAAAGTTTATATTCGAGTTGTACAAAGTTACGCATTAATCAGATATTTCATTCTTTCATAATGTTATCATTTTCTTAAATATTATTACAAAATTTTAAGTCTGTCTAATGGAGAGTTTTTTTAAACTGTCTACCTCACTATAATACAAGTATTTACAACACTAAAGTTACCGGAGGTCAATTTTATATTCAAAACATTTTTTACAGTACACTTTACTTGGATGATACGCAGTCTAATACTGTATTATTAAACTCATTTTCCCCCTTAATCACTCAGCCTGGTTTATATGGATCTATTTAGAAAAATCATTTTCTCACGGAACTGTTGTCAGTGGTATTTTGGTCCAGTATGGGACTGGATGTCTGGAAAGGCACTGGTTATTTGAAAGTGCATCATTTAGAGCATTGCACTTTTTCTTCATAACTCTTCCATGACTCTTCGTGAAATTTTCATTTACCAGATTAAAGCCAAATCCTCGTCAACTCTTAGAAAGTGATGATAAAGCCTGTAATGCACTCCAGCATCTCAAGACCCCAAATAAGAATTGGGATTATTTCTTGGCTTCTTTAACGTTGAGAAAAAGGCTGTAAATTATTTAAGCCCACCAACATGTCAGTAACTACTGTCTTCATGTATGGCATACTGCAAGCAGAAGATATGAGACGTTCTCTGTTCACTTACTGTAAATCAGGCTCGTACTTGCTGTACACACAAGTGCAAGTCTGAGCCCTCGCTGTAGGTCAGGCACAATGATGTATGTGCATTATTTCATTTAAACCCCTCAGAAACTCCATGATATAGGTATCATTTTTATCCCCATTTTACAGACCAGGAAACTGAGGTGCAGAGAGGTTAAGCAACCTGTCAACATGTAGCCACGGCGTGACACTGAGGTTTTAAACCTAGTTCTTTCAGACTGTAGAGCCTGAGGCATCAACCCCTATACAATTCTCCCCCAACCTCATCTACCTGCTCTCTGGTTGTTGCCTAAATGTCAGTGTGGGGAATTTGCAATTAGTCACAATTCTGGAGGTTGGTGAGCTGTCACAGGGGCGACCATCGCTGCGTGCGGGTTTGGAATATGTGAATTGTGTGACTGCTAGGGTGGGGGAAGCTGAAATGTGGGTACAGATTGCAAAGCTCAGTGAGTTCTTAGCTTAGGCTTGCCCCAGGAAACCCCGTAGTTTAGGTCATTGCTGGGTTTCTGCAGTGTCTCTGCGGTTTTTTGGAACTGCCTGGGTGTGGTTTTGTGAGTGGGTTCTCACAATAATGGTCAATTTACAGATAGGTTATGTTTCAATAGACTGGTTGTAAGTGGTCTGTGTAAAGGTGAGAAACATTTTCCTATGGAAACAATAATGTTGGTTTGAGTTTCCATGTCATTTTGCATAAGTTTTATTTACCCAAATGGAACTTTTTAATAAAGCAATTTTGACTTCTGGGTTTTGGGGACAGATAATCACCTGGGAAAGAAAAAAAAAAAAAGAGGCTCTTGCTCTTCTCTTTCCTGGGTGGAGGTGGGTTTTGAAATATTTGAGAATTCTTTGCGCTCTCCGCCACTCTTTCTGTATCCCTCACCCAATTCCCCAAGCTCCCCAGCTACCCCTGGGACTGCCAGCCCTGCCCTGTAGTGTGTCCCCAATCCAGAGATTTCCCTTTTCTGCATAAATATTTCCAGCCCCAAAGTTATTTTTCTCTCTTCCTTCCATCAGAAAGTTTATTCCTTCACTCAGATGATAGAAGAAACACGATCGGATTGAATTACATGAAGATGTAAATATCTCCTAGTTCCTTAACCTTGGAGACATTTGCATTTTAAGAAAAGAACCTTGGGTAACTCAGATTTCTTGGGAGTGATGTGAAAGACTAAATAGAAGATTCAACACTCCAGCCACACACAATTTTGAGGTTGAATATGAGCTAGGCACTAAAGATACAGGGTGAATGGAAAGAACTGTCAATGTGAATTTTTTGATGTCCTTTAAGGTACATCGCTATTTATAGCTAATGTTTTAAAAATTAAATGCAATGCATTAAAGCAAAAACATTTAATAACTTAGTTTTTTCTAAAGCTCTTATGTTTAATGAGTGTAGGCCCCATAAAGAATTTGTTGCCCTTGTTTTTACTCATTGCTATATTCTTAGAATCCAAAATAATGCCTAACACATAGCATACACTCAATAAATATGCTGAATGATTTTACAAATCCCATTTTACTTGTTACTATAATAATTTTAGTAAGCACTTCGAAGGGAGCCTTAGATTTATGCCTCTTCCACTCAAATTGAATGGATCAGCCTCCCTTAATTCTGGTTACAAACCTAATTAATAGACTTCCTTTAAATATTGCACACTGCTTTTATCAATTTAATATATTCATTTTTCTTTTAGAGCCCTTCAAATTTCTCTAATGAGAAAAAAAAACTTCTTATATATTTAAACCCCTCTTAAGTAAAGCTAATAAATTAAACTTCTTAAGATGATTCTTAAGCATTTCAATACTGTTTATATCATTTGGCTTAACATCAGGAATCTAAAATTAGTTACCCAATTATCCATTTAAATTGATTTCAGAAGGCTAACCTGCTAGATACCTTAATAGACAACATTTTTTAAAGCTTGAAAATGTTTTAAATACCAAATATATACAAATTGTCTGAATAATTAAAAAAAAAACAACTATTTTTGGGGCACCTGGGTGGCTCAGTCGGTTGTGTCCGACTTTGGCTCAGGTCATGATCTCACAGCTCCTGAGTTTGAGCCCCTTGTCAGACTCCATGCTGACAGCTTAGAGCCTGCTTCAGCTTCGGTGTCTCCCTCTCTCTCTCTGCTCCTCTCCCACTCATGCTCTGTCTCTCTCTTTCTCAAAAATAAATAAACATTAAAAGAAAGTTTAAAAAAAAAACTATTTTTGAACATAGTACACAGTGTTAATGATTGAGATTCAATTTACTTAATCTTTGTACTCTATTCCAAAATTTCTTTGGGTTAAAAACACTAGCCCACTCCTGAAAATTGTAGTGTCACAAGCAAAGTAGAGCGGCCATTTCAGCAGACGACTGTGGCTGCAAATCTGCCAAAAGTTTCAGTTGAGAAAGGAGATGGATTCTCCCTGGGACACTGACCACATGCCAACTCCCTTTTAACACTCACTGTAACTACATGAACTCCAGACTCCTGTCTTTTATGAGGTGATCTCTCTTGGTTTCAAGATAGGTCATTAACTAATTTTTCCTCCTGAGTTGGGTAAATTGAATTCCACACCCCTTATTAAGATTATAGCTAACTTTCTTCACTGATTAATTGGATTTCACATTTATTTAATGATCTTAGGACTTACCTTTTTTAAAAAAAATCTTTTAATGTTTATTTTTGAGAGAGAGTGCGCACACATGTGCACAAGTGGGGGAGGGGCAGAGAGAGAGGGAGACACAGAATCCGAAGCAGGCTCCAGGCTCTGAACTGTCAGTAGCCCAACGTGGGGCTCGAACTCATGAGTCAAACCATGAGATCATGACCTGAGCCGAAGTTGGACGTGCAACCAACTGAGCCAGCCAGGTGCCCCAAGACATATCTTTGTTTTCGCCTTTGGTTTTAAAATTACTGCCATTTTATTGAATTATTCTGCCCTTACACAATTCTTCCACAACCTCTTCTGACTTTATTTATTTTTCCTATAATCTTCCTTTGTGGAAGAGCTACAACTCTTACAGATATTAAAATGGCATCTGATGGAAGCTGCACATCCCTTGTTCTTGGTCTAGTTCTATGGTCACTGTACTAAAACCGTGTTAATAAAAACACAATCCCTATGCTTGAGGAGTTCATAGGAATATTATTATTATGATTACTATTATCTTATGAGGTAATCTTTATGAAAACCCTAATTCTTATCACTCTGCCTTACAGATGAGAAAACTGTGGCTTAGCCAGGGTCAGCCACTTCCTTGAAAGGAGTTAGGATGCAATCTGGTAGAATCCAGAGCCCAGTCTCATCTGCTCACTCATTTGGCAGCTGATTCATAAATTCTCATAGCATGGTATGCATTGTTTGAGGCTCGAGGAAACTTTACGAATTGAACTGGAGATACAGGCAGTTCCAAAATTGAATTCGTAGATTTTGCAGACTCCTAAAGGCAGGATGCTCTCTTTATCTACATTCTGCATTTTTATACTTTATTCATTTCCTTGCCAACTCACAAATTCCCTGAAAGCTTAACCTACCCTTTTCCATAGCTGTTGAGGAAGCAGGGAGAATAGGATTCAGGTTTGAGGGATGGAGAAACATTTACAGCCATGAGTTCTCTACCATCCAGATATTCAAAATTACAAAGGATGTAATGCTAACCCTTCCAAGTAGTCCAAACTTTTTGGAAATAAAATGTGTTTGATTTAAAAAGAAGAAATTTAATAAATATTTGTTATGTATTAGTGTCATCTGTGACTAGAGGCAGAATTTCCTAGATGTAACTGAGAATGATCACCTGAGTGGAAATTAGAACCTCTTGATGTAATTTTGTTTTCAAAAATTCATATTTCCAAGTGATTATTCTTTTACCTCTACTGGGAATCCTTAATCATGATAATGAGGGGGCCTGGGTGGCTCAGTTGGTTAAGCATCCAACTCTTGATTTCCGCTCAGGTCATGATCTCAGGGTTTGTGATATGGAGCCCCTGTTGGGCTCTGCGTTGTTAACATAGCAGAGTCTGCTTGGGAATTTCTTTTCTCTCTCTCTCCCCCCCCCCCCCACTTGCTCACTTGCTCTGTCTCTCTCTCTCTCTCCCCCATAAATATATAAATAAACTATATATATATACATACATATATATGTGTGTATATATATACATACATATATGTGTATATATACATACATATATATGTATACATACATATATGTACACATATATACACACATATATATACATATATATATATGTATGTATACATACATATGTATGTATATATAGATAAATAAAATCCTGATAATGGTTCAGCAGCAGGAATGTGAGACTAGTTAATGTACTTTTTCATCTCAAAACAGCTAGAAAACCAATAGTATGTGTCCAGGGAATTTTAAAACAGGTTTGACAGGATTATTTAGTCTTGACCTAGGGCAATGACCAAATAGGATTACATCCATGATGCGATTTGGCCATCTGCAGCTCCATGTTTGGTTGTCCCTCTTTGGAACAGAGGGAATCTTGTGTCTTTACCCAGAAGACCTGATGATTTACTTGTGAATGCCAACATACTTACACCAGCCAGGTGTGCCCTAAACTTTTCTTTTTTTAAATTCTTGATTAGATCCTTACTTTCTGAATTTTTGTAAGTTCTCCAGAAATGACAGTTCCAATTTGTTGGAAGAAAGGAATAATTGAACTGCCAAATGTCTTCACTCCTTTCCTTTGAAATTCATATTCTCATTTCCACAGGGGATTATTTACTTGTCTCTGTTGAGATTGTCTTAAAAGTCTTGGAGTTTCAGTTTGAATTTTGAGACTTGCCTTATCTCCAGTTTTATACCTAAAATCTCTGATGAGTTGAGAAAACCATGGAGATAATTAGCTTCTGAGTTATATTATTATTTTTTTCCCTTACTAGTAGATAATGTTTATTGGATACCACTAGTGTTCAAATCATGGTAGAAGATTTAAATTTATCCAAGGCCCTTGGTTAGATGGCTCAGTTAATAATTTATTCCCACCAGAAAGAACTTTTAACGTTGCTTACTTTAAAATTACTGTCCAGAGCAAATGGACATTTACCTTATAAGAATGTTTGGTTTAGGCTTAAACAAAATTATGTATTCTTTCCAGATTTCAATTTTGCCAAAACTTGAAGTTTGTTGGGAGTGGGTTGCCAGTGAGCAAGAGCCTCTGACACTGCAGTGAACAGATGGTTCTTCAAAATAAATAGGTAAGGGGCGCCTGAGTCGCTTAGTTGATGGAGCGTCTGACTTTGGCTCAAGTCATGATCTTGCGGGTTTGTGGGTTCAAGCCCCGCATCAGGCTCTGCAGCTGACAGCTCGGAGCCTGGAGCCTGCTTCCGATTCTGTGTCTCCCTCTCTCTCTGCCCCTCCCCTACTTGCTCTCTCTCTCTCTCAAAAATAAAATAAACATTAACAAAAAAGAAAATTAAAAAATAGATAATAGTTTCATTAAAAAACAATGATCTGATTTCTAAAGATTACTTATATCAATTGGAAAGTGACTTCCTAGCCAGCACATTGTAGTTGTTGTTACCTAGTTGTCAGTGGGAGTACCCTGGATTGAGCACTGGGACAGCATAGTGGTTAAAAAATCACTTCAGGCATGATCTGAACAGCCACTGTATCTTAGAATTCCTCCAAATCTCAGAATTTGGGCTATTTGTCTAGCGGTGGGGTACACAGACAGGCAGATCTGACTCCTTCGTATCACTGTCTCCCAATCTCTTGGTGTGACCTAGGCTGTGGATGCTTATCCTATGATCATGTTTCCTGGGTCTGGGGTGATCCGCCCTTGTTCTCTAGCAGGGAAGTAGCCAGGAATTCATATGCTCCCTAGAAGTTCAAGAATGTGAGGGAGACATGATTAGGACAGGAATTTTGCTCAGTCTTGCTGGAATGTTGGTGGATTTTGTGGTTGGTGATGAGATTCGACTGTTTACTAGTTATATAATATCATAGACGATAGTGGTGGTGACAGTGTTTGTAGTGTCAGCCGTTTAACCATTAGTAGTTAGAGATAAAGTTTTGACAATAAAAGATGGTTGGATCACTTAGGCCTTTGTTCAGTTTTATTTAACAGAAGCCCTCAGGTTAAGACTAGCTTAAATTTTAGAAATTTAGCTTTCACACACAAAAAGTTCAATGACAGGCAGTCCAGGGATAAATGAGGGTTCTGCAATGTCTTTCAGAGCCTAAGTTTCCTATATTTCTGCTTCACCATTCTAGTGCATAGCTTTCATATTCAAAGTTAACTTATGGTCCAACATGGCAACTGAAGTCCAGCCATCACATCCCAGCTGTAGGCCAAAAGAAAGAGGAAAGTCAGAAGGGGAAAAAAAAGGGCTTCTTCCAGCTGGACCAGCTCCTTTTAAGCAGCCTTCCCAAAAGTCCCAAACAACATTTCTCTTTATTTTTCATTGGCCAGAGCAAACCCACACCTGGCTTCCATGGAGACCAGGAAATGTAGTCTTACTCAATAAAGCATATGATTGTTCTTTGGTTAGGCAACACATAGCCTCATAATCCTAGGGTTTTAAGGCATGGACCCAATCTTATCAGTTACATCTCCTCTTCCCTGAAGGTGTCCTAACTCTGAGAGCTCCTCACAGAGAGTTCAGTTAGCTAGAACAGAAAGCAAGTGTCCCTAAAGTGATGGTAGAGAAGCACAGGCCCTGCAGTAAAAGCTTGACTGGAGAACCAAGCTGAGGAAGATAAGCCTTTTGCTCTCTCACTCCAGAAAATGTCTGGATCTATATGGCACACTCTGATTTAGCAACTTAATTGTAGGAACAAAGAAGGTTAAACTGAAAGAACAGAACAAGTACTTATTGAAGGAAATGTTGACCAGTAAGGCAAAAGCTTTGACCAGTCACATTAGAAGCTCCTCCTCCTGTGGGAAGGCACTGACAAGGGAAAGAGCATAAGGTAGAAGATCCCATCTCAACCTTAGCTTTCCTACTGCAGGTGCTCTTGTTGGGCTGTGTGTGTATCTAGACATAGATACTTATAAATGTATAAATAATCCCATTACTATATACACATAGAAATATTCTATATCTTTATATATTCCCTATGTATATATAATATACTGCATAGTCTTATAACTCTGAGCTCTGCAGCCAACAGGCCCTCAAGGATTAAGGTGTACTGAGAGATTGGGCCCGGGGCGGCCAAAGCCTATAGCAGATCACCTCTTTCCAAGAGCAGGCTCTTCTGTTTGCCCCAGTGTGTTCCACAAACATTACCACTTTCACTGTGAGCTCTGGGCCCCCAAAGGCAATGAATTAGTTTATTCTAGGCTGCCTCATGGTATGTGTCACAGGAATATCACTTTTATTGTCATCTATCAGCGATGGAAAATTAGTGGAAACTTAAGTCAGTTGTAGGCATCAAGCCACAGTCTGACTGAAATGCAGTGCTGACCTGGGCTCTTCATCAGTGAATAGAGGTGAAGAACTAATCAGGCTAACCACGGTGAAGAACCAAAACCTCTTACCTTCCAGATCAAACATCTTTAATGAGATAGATGAAAAGACCAGGTTACTCCTAGAAATTACAGTTGACTCTTGAACAACTCAAGCGTTAGGGGTGTCTACCTTGCACAGTTGAAAATCTGAGTAAAACTTTTGACTCCCCTAAAACTTAACTACCAATAGCCTCTTGTTGACCGGAAACCTTACCAATAAGTAAACAGTCAACTAACATATATTTTGTATGTTATGTGTATTATCTACTGCATTCTTACAATAAAATAAGCTAGACAAAAGAAAATTATTTAAGAGAATTATAAGGAAGAGAAAATACATTTACAGTGCTGTATTGCATTTATCAAAAACAAATCCACACATAAGAGGACCCATGCAGATCAAACTCATGCTATTTCAGAGTCAGTTGGCACTGATAATAATAGTGTCATGATATTTGTGACATTTTCTGTGATAAAAATCAAAACCAAAAGCGATATTTCACTACTTGGATGTTTTGGGGGGTGGGGAGGGGCGGGAGTTTGTGAGGTCTTGCCATTCAAACAGCACCTTTTACCTCACACCAAAAACATCCTATGTTGTTAGTAATTTAACATTGATGTTTATTCCACAGATGGGCAAAATGGTCAATTATATGAATGTTAAAAGTTGAGCTCCTATCATGGACCAACCTTCAGTGTCCAATAACCTCATAGGTCATTTTGCTTCCTAAAGGTAGATTACAGAACAAAAATTTCTTACAAAAAGTGTGCTCAATAAGACATTCAGAAGCCAGTTCAGCCTCTGTGAATGTGAGGTGGTCCGTGTCAGTGGTCATTGTACCAAATTACACGGCTTCTTTTAAGACTATGTGTGGTCTGAAAGCATGGGCCATAGATAAAGATAAAATATAGAAATACACACACACACACACACACACACACACACACACACAGCTCTCTTACAGAGCTTTTTCAAGCTTAGCAAATGACCTAGTATGTAGAAAGTATTCAGTAATTATTAATTATTATTATTGTATTTTTTGGATAGATCTTTGAAAGCTACATTAATCTTTGACTGGTGATAGAAATGAGAGTTCTGATAGTTCCAATAAGCCTCTAATAATGGACATCATTGATTCATTAAGGAGTGGTGACTTTTGGGGCATCTATCATTTGCCAGGTGCTATGCTAGGCACTCAGAATACAGACTTAGGAGAGTCTCTGTAAAAGAGAAGACTTGCTAAAATCATTGCAGCACAATATGGGAAGCATTATTAGGATTTGAACATCATGCTGAAGAGGAGAAAGCAGCACCCCTTCACACAAAAGTGACATCCCCTTGAGTTTTAGTGAGCCATTCACCCTGATTGGTAATCTCTCACATTGGTGAGGTGGGTTGCCAACTTAGTGTGCAGCATGTGATTACAAAATTATTTTTTCTCTCTACTTAAAATGAAATAAGCCTTTGGAAAATCAAAGTTCTGACATACATCTTATTAACCCTGCTGAGCAAATGCACCTGGGCTATATATTTTACTAGGCTACTTAAAGGTTACAGGGTGGGCAGTGTAATAAACCTTGTTATGTTATCTCGGGTAGAACAAACTCTGAGAACAGATATTCAGATGAGCCAATGCAGAGAATTCATCCTAGAGTCAAAAAAAAAAAAAGGAACAGAAAGGTGTGTCAATAGGGTCAAGTTCATCTGCATAAAACAGAAAGCCCCAAATAACAGTGGCTCAAAACAGATAGTTTATTTCTCTCCCATAAAATAAATTTGGAATTTGATACTGTAGGGTTGATATGGCGATTTCTTAGACATCAAGGAATTTTTCATCATTTAAATGTGCTTTTTATCTTCAAGTTTGCCACATAGTCCAAGATAGCTGTTGGAGCTCCTGGCATCTCATCCCTATTCCAGTAGGCAAGAGAGAGAAAGAAGGAAAGGCAAGAAGGGTGCACTCTCATCCTAGCAGTGTCGATTACCTTTATAGAGCCTTTATGAAGTTTCACATAATACTTTAGCTTGCATCTCATTGACTAGAACTTAGTCACAAGACCTCACCATGGCTACAGGGGAGGGTGGGAATGTAGTCTTTTGCTTGGATACATTGTTGCTGGAAATAACACTGAGTTTCTGTAATCATGGAAGGAGGAAGAACAGGCATATTGGGAAGACACTGGCAGTCTGTGAGATAACAGGCACGACAGGTTGCAAGGTTTTTAAGAGGAGTATTGACATAACATAATATAAGCCACATATGAAAAACCCACAGTTAACATAATACTTAATGGTGAAAAGCTGAGAGCTTTCCCCCTAAGGTCAGGAATAAGCCAGGGATGTCCACTTTTACCACTTTTACTTAACGTTAAGTACTGGAAGTCCTAGCCACAGCCATCAGACAAGAAAAAGAAATAAAAGACACCCGCATTAATAAGGAGGAAGTAAAACTTTCACTCTTTGCAGATGACAGGATACTATATATAGAAAACTCTAAAGATTTGACCAAAAAACTACTAGAAGTGATCAATGAATTCAGTAAGGTCACAGGATATAAAATCCACACGCAGAAATCCATTGCATTTCCATACACTAATAATGAAGTAGCAGAAAGAGAAATTAAGAAAATAATACCATTTACAATTACACCAGAAATAATAAAATACCTAGGAATAAACTTAACCAAGGAGGTGAAAGACTTGTATAAAACATTGATGAGAGAAATTGAAGACAATACCAACAAATGGAAAGATATCCCATGCTTATGGACTAGAAGAACAAATATTATTAAAATGCCCATACTACCCACAGCAATCTACAGATTTAATGCAATCCCTACCACAATACCAAAGGCTTTTTTCACAGAACTAGAACAAACAATCCTAAAATTTTGTATGGAACTCCAAAAGACCCTGAGTAGCCAAAGCCATCTTGAAAAAGAAGAACAAAACTGCAGCTATCACAATTCCAGATTTCAAGATACACTACAAAGTTGTAGTAATCAAAACAGTATGATACTGGCAGAAAATAGACACATAGGTCAGTAGAACAGAATGGCGAGCCCAGAAATAAACCCATTATTACATGGCGAATTAATCTTTGACAAAGGAGGCAAGAATACGCAATGTGAAAAAGACAGTCTTCTCAACAAACGGTGTTGGGAAAACATGCAGAAGCAGCATGCAGAAGAATGAAACTGAACCACTTTCTTACACAATACACAAAATAAACTCAAAATGGATTAAGGACCTAAATGTGATACCTGAAACCATAAAAATCCTAGCAGAGAGAAAAGGCAGTAATTTCTCTGGCAACAGCCAGAGCACCAGTTTTGTAGATATGTCTTTTAAGGCAAGTGAAACAAAAGCACGCATAAATGATTGGGACTATATCAAAATAAAAAGCTTCTGCACAGCAAAGGAAATAATCAACAAAACTAAAAGGCAACATACCGAATGGGAGAAGATGTTTGCAAATGACCTATCTGCTAAAGGGTTTGTATCCAACATACATAACATACATACATAAAGAACTTATACCACTTAACGCCAAAAACTCCACAAATAATCCAATGTAAAAATGGGCAGAAGATATGAATATACATTTCTCCAAATTCAGACATGCAGGTGGCCAATAGGCACATGAAAAGATGCTCAACATCACTAATCCTCAGGGAACTGCAAATCAGAACCACAATGAGATATCACCTCACACCTGTCAGAATATCTAAAATCAAACACACAAGAAACGGCAAGTATTGGCGAGAATGTGGAGCAAAGAATACCCAAAGAATACAAAAACGTTAGCTCAACAAGATACATGCATCTGCATATTATTGCTGCATTATTTACAATAGCTAAATTATGGAAACAACACAAGGGCCCATCGATAGATGGACAGATAAAGAAGATGTGGTATTTATGCGATGGATTATTAGCCATAAAAAAGAATGAAATCTTGCCATTTGCAATTGTATGGGCCGATCTACAGGGTTTAATGCTAAGTGAAATAGAGAAAGACAAATTCCATATGATTTCACTCATATGTGGAATTTAAGAAACAAAATACATGAGCAAAGAAGAAATAGACAAACTAAAAAGCTACACAGCACAAACTGGTGGTTGCCAGAGGGGAAGCCGTGGGGCGGGGGGTGGGGGGGTGGGGGGGTGGGGCCAGTGATGAAATAGGTGAGGGGATCAAAAGTACATTTATCACGATGAGCACTCAGCAATGCATAGAATTGCTGAGTTACTATATTGTATACCTGAAACTAATATAACTACACTTGACTTAAAATAATTAAAAAATAAAAATAATAAGTAGAATAAAATAAGGAAGAGTGTTGCATAAATTCTCCCTAGTAGTATGGGACACGGCAATGGGAATAGAGAAGCAGAGGAGTCAGCAACATAGGGTGAGCATTCAAATTAAAAAAACAAAAACAAAACAGGGGCGCCTGGGTGACTCAGTCAGTTAATCATCCGACTTTGGCTCAGGTCATGATCTCACAGTTTGTGGGATTGAGTCCCACATTGGGCTCTGTGTTGACAGCTCGGAGCCTGCAGCCTGCTTTGGATTCTGTGTGTGTGTGTGTCTCTCTCTCTCTTTGCCCCTCCCCCAGCTTATGCTTTCTCTGTCTCCTGAAAATAAATAAACATTAAAAAAAAAAAAACGAAAAAGTTGCCTATTTTTCTTAATTGTGAAGAGGACTTCTCGTTAATATCATTAAGTGGTATTGTCTGATGTGCATTTAAGATATTGCTTTCTTGAATTATCTGGAAAATGACGATTTTGTGAGGGAGAAAGCTCTTGTCATGGGAGCTGAGGGCAAGGGTGTTCATTTATGTGCCCTAAAGAGCGGTGGCAATCGGTTTTCCATGCACTGGACGGCGGTGGAAGGGTTAATGTGTTAGTGCTTGCCCGGGGCTGGAAGATGAAAACCAGTAGGCTGGGATATTATTTTTATTGTGTTGACACAGATGCATTTTCGTAAAGATTTATAAGAAACTTTTAATTTTTCAAAATACTCTGCCTCTTGCTTTTCAAATTCCATTTTACTTATGTATGTGTCATCTACACTATGGCCTCACTGGGGGAGAACAACAACAAAAAATATTTCTCTTTTCTTTGAGGTTTTACATTCACGTGGAACATTTTTACTGAGTCAATAAATCGTTGCTTACCAGCGAGGGTGCCCCGGAGATCTTCAGAAAATTTTCTGAAATTTGGGCGAACCCAGTAATCATTCAGGAAGAGGGAGCAAACAAACTGAATCTATTAACTTCCAAGAGAAGCAGAAGGTTTGGCATGATAATATCACCACTACCAATAATAATAATAAAAACCAGCAACCATTATAGACTGCTTGCACTGGGACCTGGCAAAGCTTAGTGCTGTCCACACATCCTGCTCCTCTCCCCTTTCCTCCTCTCTACTTGTACTCTTCCCAATGCACAGACAAGAAAACCGAGGCTCAGAGAGGTTAAGTAAAGTGCCTGTGAAAAAGGAAAAAAGGCCGGAAAAAAAGCACAACTGGGACTCATACCAGGCAATCTGATCTCACAGTCCACAGCAGTCTTAACCACTGTGTAATATCGTCTCACAAACATCCCCAGAATCTGCTCCATCCCTTATCACCGACAAAGCCTTGGATTTGCTGGGAGAGAAAAAAATGCTTGAAATCTAACTGGGCTCTTCTAGTATCTGTTTTGACAGCCGAAATTAATTGTCCATTTTCTGAGCACTTTTTGGCAACGCTCTGTAATGACCCGAACTGCCGTCCCCTTCCTTTTCAGTTTGGCAGGGCTCCCTGGTGTCAGGCTGACAGGGAGAGGGGTGGGCCGTGCACTCCAGCCATAGGTGCCTGGCCGGGTTGCCGGCTTTGATGAGAAAGGGAGCGATTGTTCTCACTCTCCGGAGTTGCTGAGAACGATGGTGGGCATTTTCAGTCTCTCTGATTAGAATGAAAAGCCTCACAAAGCTGATTAAACCAAATGTGATAATTGAGTAGAGCCTATCTCCCATCTTTGTGTTTGTCCTGTCAAAGTAAGACGAACTGTCGTCTTTCTCACTCTCCGCCTCCCGCACCCCTGCCTCTCCACTTTCCCTCAGTGCTGACCAGAAGAGGGAGCAGCAGCAGCCGGAAGGTGAGAAATGTGCAGGCACGTGTCAGAATGGACACCCATCTTTAAATGTGATCATGCCTTTAGGACTAAAAACATTTGTTAAATTGAAAAATGCCACTGAGAACAGAAAATTATCAACATTTCTTCTTGTAGCTCTGAGCCTCTAGGTACCTTTTTGGGCAACTTTATTTTGAAGAAACCTGAAGCCGCCCCCAAAAGTTCATGAATAATCACTTGAGAAAGCCCTTAACATCCTTGATACTTATATTATCAAGATACAAGGAGTCCTAAGTGTAAGGTGCTTATAGGGTAAAACGCAAAAGAGATTGTGTGGATAAACACTGTAATTTCCACCTCCCCTCTTTATTTTCTCTGTGTTTCTCTCCTGTAAATAATGTAGTATGCAAATAAATGGGGGGGGGGTCAATATTTGCCTTTTGATAGCAGTATTTTCTCCCCTGATTCCTCACCATCATTCCAGGTGAAGGTGAACTTCACATTGGGTTTCAATTAGGAGGAGAAAAGTAAATTGGAACGGCGACGGGGAGGTGATTCCTATAGGTGAGCACTGCCTGAAGAAGAAACAGAGAGGAAAATGAACCAAGAATAAAAGCCACCAGTGGCTACTTGACATAAGATGGAGCAAAGGGTTTGGATCAGGTAGACTCTCAGCAAACTGCAGGAGGAGGAGAGGAGGAGGATGAATTTGATGCTAAAGGCAGGGGAAGTGCTGGAAGTCTTGAGGCTGGAATAAAGAGAAGGGAGATGATGCTGGGCATGCTTAGACCCCAGTGGAAGCATTTAAAGCAGTGGATCCTGCTGGGCGGGTCAAATAAGAAAGGAGGCCACATGTACTGATTGGCCAGGGAGGGTCCCAGTTTATACCTGCTGAAACTTTTCATAGCTCCCTTGTTCATTGCCCAAGCATCTTGGCTTAGATGGTAAATTATATAGTCCCCTTAACCTTAGTTTACACACGATTCATGGTCAAGGGATAGATCATATATGGAGGGGGAAGGATAGCTTTTGGAGAGGTTGCTGTAAAACAAACAAACAGACAAAGCAGGATGATGGGAACAGTAAAAAGGGACCTAAATGGTGATCTCCTGACACAAGGGGATATGAGGGGGACCATGAGGGAGCAATGCATTGCTCCATGTGGTGGCAGGATCCCCAGGGACAACTGATATTTATTACATGAAAGTGTTGAGCAAACAATACATACTTGTGAGGTAGATAAAGTCATGCACAGGTGGAGGAAGCAGAGCCTGATGTGAAGAAGGCAAGATCAGAGCCCCAGCGGGAGCTTTTGGAAGCAAAAGTGATTTTCGAGAGAAAAGATATCTAGGAAGAAGTGTGGAGGGCATGGTGCGTTCTCGATCCTGGTGGATCAGAAATGGGGGCAGAAGAGAAAATAGAGAGGCGATGGTCTGGGGAATAAAATAGATGCACAGAAGATGAAGCTTCAAGAACAGAGGCACAGTTCAGATGCCACATG